>NC_133555.1:49626205-50251205 GCF_048773025.1 Camelus bactrianus | reverse complement strand
TTGTGGTGCCGGGCCCTCCTTTTCAGCTCTGGTTTCTTGCCTGAATTTCCCGGACTCGTGCCTGCCGTCCGGAGAAGGAGTGACCGTCTACAGGTTCTCTGGATCCATGTGTTTTCACCATCAAACGATTTTTCCTTGCTTCCCTTTTGGCGGCTCCAGCAGGGAAGTTCGCTTGGGAATGCATTCCGTTTGCGTGGGCCGGTTTCCCAACAGCAGAGCTCCCGATGCCGTTGGGCATGGGTCCTTGGGGCTGCTGGACAGTTTCTGACCTGTTTTGACCTGGGTGATGGCCCCAGGCGAGTGAGGGCAGCTCCCCGCTCCCCTCCCCCTCATCCCCTCCCCCTCTTTTCCCCTCCCCCACCCACTGTTGGGACGTGCATTCGACCTGGCTTCCCTGGGAGACAGGCTTGCCAAGAGAATTGCTTTGACGTAGCCGGGTGTAGCTGACACGTTTCGGCCTGGATAGACTTCAGGGGACCGGACCCTCATCAGGCCTCTCTGGAAAGGCTTTGAAGATGCTGGCAGACAGGCTGGGCAACATAGCCATGTTGGGTTTGCCCAGGACAAGCCTCGCACTTCGAAACCGCCTCCTAGTGTGGTAGTGGGGTCTGCCCCTTTCTTCATGCACTCCCTGGCCCGTGAGGAAGGGGGCGGGCTGCAGATGACAGCTGGAAAATTTTCCAAAGTTTGTGACCGAAGAGCATGACCCGTGTGTCGAATCCTGTGTCCGTCGGTGCATGCAGCTTTCCTATTGAAATGAGCGGGTCCTCAGCCTCCAGTCAAGGAAATGCCTCAGGCCTGGAATGCAATGAGGTCCAGGAGATGCCGAGGGAATTGGGAAGTAGACACCGGGAAGCTAGGCCCTCCACACTGGAAAGAACACTGGGGCCAAGCCTTGTCACCACGAACCCAGGGTTGGGGAAAGCCAGGGAGAGCAAACACTGCGTGGAACGGGAAAACGTGTGAAAACCAGAGAGCCCTGGAGCCCATTCAGCCCGGGGAACGGAGGATGCCAGGCTTCCAAAGAAAGGCCTTGCTGGCCTCCGGATTTGCCTTTCAGTCCAAGTCCCCTAACATGGACACATGGGAACACTTCAAGGTTCTCAAGGTGGAAGGGGGGTTGGGATCCCGAGGCAGCGATTTCCATAAATAGGGGCGGGGCGTGCCCGATCCCTTGATAAGGCCCATGCTCCTGGGAACTCCACATTTGGCCAGCAGCCTCTGTGCCGGACGGGTGTCTCTCCGGCCATGGATGACTCACGCACGCCCAACGGTAAGTAGACATCAGCACCTGGGCTCTCCTGCTGGCTCATCTGAAATGCCTTCCTGCCCTCTCAGGGATGTGGACGAGGGGAGAAATGGCCCCATGAGACTGCAGGGATGGCTCTGGCTGGGCTCTGTTTAAGGAAGCCTTTGGGCCAAATGATTGAGAGAGTGGCTTGTGTATTTCTGTTTTTCCTTTCTTTTTTGTTTTTATTCATTGATTTCTTTGGCCCTGTTGAAATTGACATGGGAGCGGTAGCCCTGCTGCCCACCCACAGCTCCTCTGTGAGAAGTCCTGACGTGCAGCTGCACAGAAAGCTGCAGCCGTTGTCCAAGGCTTCCGATCGCATGCAGCGCATTTCTAGTGGAACACGTTAGGACATTTGAGTTGGTGGTGTTGGTACTTTCTCGCTGTGGTTTAGCAGCTCCCTCTTGCCTTGAGTTCCGTGGGAACGGGTCCGTTTCTCTGCTGTCCCTGGAAGTAGTCCACACGCAGGATACCCAAGAAGCACGGCAGGTCATAGGTTCCCTTGCCACCAAATTCAACACTAGGGCTCGGGAGGCACTGATCCCAGAAACCCTTGACATGCCTCCCACTCGACTCCAAAGTAGGGAGTGGAGACTGGGGGCAGGGGCAGCTGGGGGCGCATGTGGGGGTGGGGCTTTCTGAAGGCAAAAGCCCCAAGGCCAGGCTACCGTGTGCTCCATGACTTCTGTCCGAAGCAATCTCACTGCAGCTGGCAAGGAGGAAGGGTGCTTGTGAAGGAAGCATCGCTTGGGGTGCGCAAGCCGTGCCTTGCGTCCTTCCAGGCAGACACCTTGACACCCTAGTTTGGCAGCTGGCAGTGGCTAGCGGGGAATTCCTTTGTCGGGAGGGCTGATGTTCTAGAGTTTGAATACACTTCAGGAAATCCAAGTCGTCCCGAAGCCCGGGACGTGCCCGAAACCATGTCGGGCTTTCCGCAGAACGTGTGAACAAGCACAGTCCTATTCCTCTGCATCACAGAGAACAAGTGTCCACTAGGACAGGGCTCTATCAATCCAAGCTTTCCACAGAGAAAAATAGCACACACACAGCCAGTCCACATGACACGGTGACGTCCAGGATGGGGTGCTCATCCTCTGTGGTGTCCCAGCCCAGGCGTCGTCAGAATCAGGGTCGGGGCACGAGGGCCGCAATGTGGGTATCCGACACACCCTACACACGTGTGGCCGTGCTTGGCTCGATTTTCAAGTAGTTCAAGCAGGTGTGCCATGGGTGTGTGAGGAGCCACAAGGTGGGCTCTTCTAGCTGGCCTAAAGTTCGAGGTCCGTCCTGCCAGGGGCCATCCAGACATTGCATGGCGGGCAGCCGGCAGCCGCGTCCCCTGGGTGGGAACATCTTCCACCCATTTGGAACATGACCCTGTTGCCCTAGGTCTTCCCAGCTGGTTGGTTTGTAGTTCTCTGGGCTGCCGGTGAGTGGGTGGTAGATCCCAAGAACTTGAGCCACCTCATCTTTTCTACTTGGCATAGATGGAAGGCCCAGGGTCACCCCTTCAGCAGGGCTGTGTGTGTGCTTCCGTTAGATAGAAAGGGACGGCCATCTGTGCACTGGAGTCTACTCCCCCCCCGCCTCCCGGACACAAAAAGCAGCCTGGTGTGGCACCACCCATCACCACCACACACCGCCGTTGGTGCAGCCGTACGGATTCCCTCTCAGACTTTTCCCCCTCTTGTATTTGGCAGGCCCACGCCCAAGTGGACAGCGGAGAAAGAGGCTGGTTCTGAAGCTCAGTCAAAAGGATGCTCTGCAAGCCCTCTTTCAACAGAACCCCTACCCTGGCATCAAGGCCCGAGAGAGCCTGGCCCGAAACCTGGGCATTCCCGAAAGCAGAATTCAGGTAAATATCAGTCTCGGGATTCCTGATCTCTCGGGTTCCGTGTCCAGATGCCACCCGGCCCGAGCCGTGTGAGTCCCAAATCCAGGTCGGGGAGCTGGCTGCCGAGACTTAGCCGGGCTTCTTCTCTCGTGCGTTGGGAGGGAACCAAAGATAAGCCATCCAGCCTCAGGGAAAAGGGGTGTCCTCTAGCGAGCCTCTGTGCTGAAGGGTTTGTACGTGGTTTCCGAGCCCAATATGCAATTGGCTACAGACATTTCGTGGTGGGGTGCACGCTATGGAGAGGAGCCGTCTCCTCCCCTTGGTGCTCCTGGTCTGGGTGCTGGAGGCAAGCCTGGAATCCACTCCCGGCTAAGAATGGCTGTCCCTTGGGAGAACAGGGCCAGAGGGAGCTGAGTGGCCCTTGGTCCTACAGGAGGTCAGGAATCAAAGCCGAGGGAAAGAGGGTGCGTGAGGCTGCTTGTGCCAGGGGTTTCGGTCTTTTCTGGCTTACCTCCGAGGCGCTAGCGGTGCTCAAGGCTTCCTGTCTGGTAGGGTGGGAGAGGAGCCCTGAAAGGGGAGAACCTTAGGAGCAGGATCACTGTGCCTGCGGCCTTTCAATGGGCACTAAGACGCGTAGGCTTCCCTTACTGAACTGACTGGCAGGTTCAACAAACTGCCCACACAGCCCCATCAGAGATGCCTAATAATGGACACACACACGCCCACACCCTCACCGACACCCATATCTACCCCGATGGCCACACCTCCACCAACCCCAACCCCACCACCCTGCCACCCGGCCGGCCCCCAAGCCTCACACGACATCACCCGACCTCACTCGGCTGCACCCTACCCTTCACCATGCCGCTCCACTCCACTCCACTCCACTCCACTCCATCCACACCTAACTCTGCATTAGATTCTTGGGTAACGATGAAGGCAGCATGTGGTTTCACTGTTGGAGACAATGACACAGATTTGAACGATGGGGATCGGGTACCTAAGAGCCTCCAGACCTGGAAGTGGCAGGACCTTGCCCTCCTAAGAGTTCCCTGTCAAGGAGTCTTTTCCAGGCAGCATGGGGTTTTCAGGAGTTCGCCCGCCTTCAGGGAATTTTGGACAAGAGCACTCACCTATGCGTGGTGTGTTAGGAAAGGGTGCTGTCCATGGGGCCAGGAGGGAGACAGAGGAACATTCCTCAGGCACTGAGCATGGTCAAAAAGGAGGCACAAAGACTCAAAGGGAGCCAGTGAGAGAAACAACAGAGAGAAATGGACACAGAGACAGAGACAGGGACTGAGAGAGAGGAAAAGAGAAACAAGCATAAACAGGTAGATGGACAGAATCGGAGACTGAGACTAACAGGCCAACAGGGACCATGGCAGGTGACAGGAATGGAAAATGTCAAGTGAGACAGAGAGCTAAGCAGAGAGAGACAGAAACGGATAGCAAGAGAGATGATCAGACAGAGTGGGTCGGGGGAGGAAACGAGGGATATGGAGAGGAGAAGAGAGAGGGAGAATATCAGCAAGCTCCTTCAGACTGACTTTGGGAAAGCAAACATTGTCTCCTGCCTCACGTGTTTTTGTCTTTGGATTCCAGAGGGAGGATGGCAGGGGATATGCTGATTTTCTTCCGTGCAGATAGTGTTTTCTGGAATCCTGTGCAGTTCTTCCGAGGTGAAAGCCATAATCTGTGGCAAGTCCAGTCCCTTTGGGTGCTGAATATTTCCACTGGGGGCACATGGAGCCTAGAGTTTGTCCACTCCTTTGGTTGTCTGTTTGCTGTGTTGCGAATCACTGTGATAGCTCTTGAAATCTGTCCCTAAGCATTTGAGTGACAGGGGTTTTACTCCTTCTATTTAGGTTTGGTTCCAAAACCAACGAAGAAGAAGCCTAAGACAGAGCCGACCACCGTCGGGGAACAACTTACCAGACGGGCAATCGCATCCTGTGCACGAGCCTCAGGCTCTGACGCAAGGTGAGTCCCTGGGTTTCGAAAGGCATTTTACAAATAGGGTTCCTGGAGACAGATTCATCTCTGAACGTGGGTGACAAGTAGTCAGCAGAGAACCCTTAGGAGAGGACACAAGCCTATCTGGGCCTTGCCCTGCTAGTGCTCACACTATGAGCATCATGGCCCTGTTTGGAGGGCGGGGTCTTGCATGGCCAGGAAGCCTTTCAACCCTCTGGTCCTGAAACTGTCCAAAGTGCATTGTTCCCTTCTCTTATCCACTCACAAATATTTTCCTCGGGCTCCATAGCAAGATTCGTTCCAGAATTGGCCCATCAGGGCTTCAGAACACTCCAGAAAACATGCTGGGAAACCAACCAAACAGCAAACTAGAGAAACAAGGAAACAAACAGTCAAGCAAGAAATAAAATTTTAAAGTGAATAATTAAAATGTAAAATGGAAACTGTGAGTGTGTGTGTGTGTGTTTGTGTGTGTGTGTGTGTGTGTGTATGTGTGGATGTGTCTGTGTGGGTGGGGGAATGCATTGTGCCTGTGTATACTTCTACATACACATGATAATTCACTATAGAGATAGCGATACATATATGTATAAAAACTATATTTGTATCGATTAACTATCTTTCTATCATCTATCGATCTATCATCTATCTATGTAGATCTATACCTATGTTTCAATCTCTCTCTCTCTTTACCTCTCACCTATCTATCTCTCTCTCTATCTATCTATCCATCTATCTATCTATCTATCCCTCTATCTCTCTATCTTTCTATCTACCTACATATGTGATATGCCATTTCCTCCATATGGCAGAATTTGTGTGCACTGAATGTGAAGTGGGCTTCATTGTCCTCTCTTCTTTGTTTGTGCTCCTCTAGATGGCCGCCCAAAAGAGGCTGGGAGAAAGCGCACGTTCATCTCACCCTCTCAAACAGGGATGCTTGTGCAAGCCTTTGAGAGGGACCGCTTTCCTGGCATTGCCACCAGGGAAGAATTGGCTCGTCAAACAGGACTTCCTGAACCTCGAATCCAGGTAAGGTCTCAGTAGGTGGAAGATGGTATGTCCCAAGGCGGGAGTGCCGTTTTCCTCCCGCGCCGGTGCTGGATATACGTAGGCACTGCTGATGGTTCTGGATGTGTGGGTGGGTCATTGGGGGGTTGGGGAGAGGAATGGGGCTTGTAAGTTTCCCTATAGACATTCACTCAGGTGCCTGACCTGAAGGCATTCATTTCCTGAAGGGGACGGAGCAGAGGAGGTCCCGGACAGCCTGGGAGGGGTCCCGACAGTCTAGCCAGACAGCGAGGGATCTCTCATGGAAGCCAGGGTTCCAGTGTGGCCCTGATTTGGCCCCTCATTTTGCAAGGACCTGGGGACTGGCAAAGGTCCCATCACCCTGGGTCAAGGCCTATCCGAAGGCAGTGTTTTTGCCCGGAGCCTGTCAGACCAGGGGTGCTGGCATGGGGGTTGCAAGGCGACGTGGGAGATCGTGCTTCTGATGTACCTGTCTCCCTTTCTCTCATCTTGCCTAGATATGGTTTCAGAACTGGAGAGCTCGGCACCCGGAGCAGAGCAGAGGGGCGCCTGCCAAGGCCCGGGCAGAAGACCCCGATGCCAGACCAGCCCCGACTGTCCCATCGGACCAAAGGCCCCCGCCCAACATCCACAACAGCGCTCATCAATTGCCTCCAACTGATCCACTGGACAGCTTCCGGTCCCTTACCGCTGCAGCACCCCCTCTGGCCCCAAGCTTCTTTGTGCCTTGTGCTCCCTGTGGTGGCTGGGTGGGCCAGCCTTTGATGCTCCTGTTGGTCCAGCCCGCCCCGGCTTCGCAGGGAGCAGAGAACCCTCCACATCCGGGAACAGACCCCGGCGGCACCACAGCAGGGCCGAGTCCAGGAGGGAGTCTCGCACCCATGCACGCGGCACTCACGCCCTCCGCCCACGGAGGGGCCTGCCCGCACGGCAGCCTGCACACTGGCATGGCAGCACGCCCTCAGCCTGTCCCCCGCAGCGCTCCTCCACACACCGGGCAGCATCCGGCTCAGCCACGCAGCCCCCACGCGCCAATTCTGCAGCCCGAACAGGCCGAGACACACCTGTGGCAGCAGCAGGCCCCATCGGATCAGCTCACGTGTCCTCCGCTCCACCCGCAGCCCCAGACCTCAGGCGCCAGAGGCTCAGGGAGCCTCTTAGATGAACTCTTGTCAGACGCCAGCCTTCTGGAAAAGGCACAACCTTTCCTGAGTGACGGCACACCGGAAGAGGGACTTTGGCCAAACCTGGAAGAACCCCTCAGTGACGACGAATTCCAGGCCCTCCTGGACATGCTGCCAGGCTCGCCAGGGCCTCAGGAAAGCCTTTGGTCGAGCCCAATTCAGGCCTCCTTCCCTGGGATGCCGAGCCACGGCTGAGAAAAAAGGACGAGGAACCAGCCACTCTCCTAGGGCTCGGCAGCAAGGGCAAGGCGCACAGAGTGCCGGCGCCACTGCGTGGCCTCCCTCAGCCCTGCCGTGCTCCGCGGGCGCTCTCAGGACGCACGGGCACCAGGAGGGGCATCCTCCCTGATGTCGGAAATGATGCTAGCATGCCAAAGGACAAGAATACCGCCCAAGTCCTCTTGGCTTGGAGGTCGATTTGCGGGTTCTCTCTTACATTGCCTTGATTAAATAAACCTGGCTTGGAACTCAATGCAAAGTCTTTGGCTCTGTTTTGGTCCCCTTGTAGTCTGTGCCCCAGCATCCATGCCACTCCTCACAGATTCACCATGTCCCTCTTTGCCTGGGACTGGATGGGAAGGGGGTCGGGGGCCCCTGATAAGAAGCCAGCTTCTACTTGCAAACTAGATTCTCTTGGAATCCCTACAGCAGTGAAGCACCATCACTGAGATTCTGGGAGCAAGAGAGCTTCCATTAGGGCCAGTACAGGGGAGCACCGTTACAAATCTCTCCTAGCACTTTTCTTGGTTCCCAGATTATAGCCAGATTATTATCAGCAGGGCTCAAATTAACCAAGGTGCTGGGGATATTAGGCAGGCAATCAATCTCTCTCTCTCCCTCACGCCCTCCATCCCTACCTCCCTCTCTCACTTGTCTCCTTCTGCCTCTCCCTTGTTCTCTCTCTCCCTCTCCCCCTGTCTTATGGTCTCTTTGCCACAAACACTTACAGCGCACACACAGCCACACAAACACACAAGCATCGTTTGAACCAAGTGCTGCTATAATTAGACTCATCCCCAAATGTTGCTGAAGAATCTCGTAGTCTCCATCTCAGTGCACATGGCTGAGTTTCATGAACCAGGGTGGCACTAAAGACGGCCCATTATGTGTTTTGGGTTTCCATGTTTCGAGGGTCTAGGGCCTAGGCTCAGCTAAAATGTCAGATGGGTTTGTATGTTCCAGCCAAATATTCCTTCCTAGCACAGCTGCGCCACCATCCTCTAGGATGCTTTGGAATTCCCCTTCTGCTTCTCCTGCTCCTCCTCCTCCTTCTTGTCCTCTGCTCACCCTCTCCTCCCCCTTCCCACTCCCCTCCTCGACACCCCTCCCCTCCCCTCCTCATCCCTCTCCCCACACCCCTCCCTTCCCTCTCCTCCTCCCCAGGTATTCGATTTTGGAAAACACACCCTCGCTTCCCATCTCTATCCTACTGGGTCCATCTTGGCTGAGGCGGGGCTATCGTTGCACTCCCCAGCGTTACTTGAGTTATCTGTCTCTTCTCCCAAGTTGTGGTGCCGGGCCCTCCTTTTCAGCTCTGGTTTCTTGCCTGAATTTCCCGGACTCGTGCCTGCCGTCCCGAGAAGGAGTGACCATCTACAGGTTCTCTGGATCCATGTGTTTTCACCATCAAACGATTTTTCCTTGCTTCCCTTTTGGTGGCTCCAACAGGGAAGTTCGCTTGGGAATGCATTCCGTTTGCGTGGGCCGGATTCCCGACAGCAGAGCTCCCGATGCCGTTGGGCATGGTTCCTTGGGGCTGCTGGACAGTTTCTGACCTGTTTTGACCTGGGTGATGGCCCCAGGCGAGTGAGGGCAGCTCCCCGCTCCCCTCCCCCTCTTCCCCTCCCCCTCTTTTCCCCTCCCCCACCCACTGTTGGGACGTGCATTCGACCTGGCTTCCCTGGGAGACAGGCTTGCCAAGAGAATTGCTTTGACGTAGCCGGGTGTAGCTGACACGTTTCGGCCTGGATAGACTTCAGGGGACCGGACCCTCATCAGGCCTCTCTGGAAAGGCTTTGAAGATGCTGGCAGACAGGCGGGGCAACATAGCCATGTTGGGTTTGCCCAGGACAAGCCTCGCACTTCGAAGCCGAATCCTAGTGTGGTAGTGGGGTCTGGCCCTTTCTTCATGCACTCCCTGGCCCGTGAGGAAGGGGGCGGGCTGCAGATGACAGCTGGAAAAGTTTCCAAAGTTTGTGACCGAAGAGCATGACCCGTGTGTCGAATCCTGTGTCCGTCGGTGCATTCAGCTTTCCTCTTGAAATGAGCGGGTCCTCAGCCTCCAGTCAAGGAAATGCCTCAGGCCTGGAATGCAATGAGGTCCAGGAGATGCCGAGGGAATTGGGAAGTAGACACCGGGAAGCTAGGCCCTCCACACTGGAAAGAACACTGGGGCCAAGCCTTGTCACCATGAACCCAGGGTTGGGGAAAGCCAGGGAGAGCAAACACTGCGTGGAACGGGAAAACGTGTGAAAACCAGAGAGCCCTGGAGCCCATTCAGCCCGGGGAACGGAGGATGCCAGGCTTCCAAAGAAAGGCCTTGCTGGCCTCCGGATTTGCCTTTCAGTCCAAGTCCCCTAACATGGACACATGGGAACACTTCAAGGTTCTCAAGGTGGAAGGGGGGGTTGGGATCCCGAGGTAGCGATTTCCATAAATAGGGGCGGGGCGTGCCCGATCCCTTGATAAGGCCCGTGCTCCTGGGAACTCCACATTTGGCCAGCAGCCTCTGTGCCGGACGGGTGTCTCTCCGGCCATGGATGACTCACGCACGCCCAACGGTAAGTAGACATCAGCACCTGGGCTCTCCTTCTGGCTCATCTGAAATGCCTTCCTGCCCTCTCAGGGATGTGGACGAGGGGAGAAATGGCCCATGAGACTGCAGGGATGGCTCTGGCTGGGCTCTGTTTAAGGAAGCCTTTGGGCCAAATGATTGAGAGAGTGGCTTGTGTAGTTCTGTTTTTCCTTTCTTTTTTGTTTTTATTCATTGATTTCTTTGGCCCTGTTGAAATTGACATGGGAGCGGTAGCCCTGCTGCCCACCCACAGCTCCTCTGTGAGAAGTCCTGACGTGCAGCTGCACAGAAAGCTGCAGCCGTTGTCCAAGGCTTCCGATCGCATGCAGCGCATTTCTAGTGGAACACGTTAGGACATTTGAGTTGGTGGTGTTGGTACTTTCTCGCTGTGGTTTAGCAGCTCCCTCTTGCCTTGAGTTCCGTGGGAACGGGTCCGTTTCTCTGCTGTCCCTGGAAGTAGTCCACACGCAGGATACCCAAGAAGCACGGCAGGTCATAGGTTCCCTTGCCACCAAATTCAACACCAGGGCTCGGGAGGTACTGATCCCAGAAACCCTTGACATGCCTCCCACTCGACTCCAAAGTAGGGAGAGGAGACTGGGGGCAGGGGCAGCTGGGGGCGCATGTGGGTGTGGGGCTTTCTGAAGGCAAAAGCCCCAAGGCCAGGCTACCGTGTGCTCCATGACTTCTGTCCGAAGCAATCTCACTGCAGCTGGCAAGGAGGAAGGGTGCTTGTGAAGGAAGCATCGCTTGGGGTGCGCAAGCCGTGTCTTGCGTCCTTCCAGGCAGACACCTTGACACCCTAGTTTGGCAGCTGGCAGTGGCTAGCGGGGAATTCCTTTGTCGGGAGGGCTGATGTTCTAGAGTTTGAATACACTTCAGGAAATCCAAGTCGTCCCGAAGCCCAGGACGTGCCCGAAACCACGTCGGGCTTTCCGCAGAACGTGTGAACAAGCACAGTCCTATTCCTCTGCATCACAGAGAACAAGTGTCCACTAGGACAGGGCTCTATCAATCCAAGCTTTCCACAGAGAAAAATAGCACACACACAGCCAGTCCACATGACACGGTGACGTCCAGGATGGGGTGCTCATCCTCTGTGGTGTCCCAGCCCAGGCGTCGTCAGAATCAGGGTCGGGGCACGAGGGCTGCAATGTGGGTATCGGACACAACCTACACACGTGTGGCCGTGCTTGGCTCGATTTTCAAGTAGTTCAAGCAGGTGTGCCATGGGTGTGTGAGGAGCCACAAGGTGGGCTCTTCTAGCTGGCCTAAAGTTCGAGGTCTGTCCTGCCAGGGGCCATCCAGACATTGCACGGCCGGCAGCCGGCGGCCGCGTCCCCTGGGTGGGAACATCTTCCACCCATTTGGAACATGACCCTGTTGCCCTAGGTCTTCCCAGCTGGTTGGTTTGTAGTTCTCTGGGCTGCCGGTGAGTGGGTGGTAGATCCCAAGAACTTGAGCCACCTCATCTTTTCTACTTGGCATAGATGGAAGGCCCAGAGTCACCCCTGCAGCAGTGCTGTGTGTGTGCTTCCTTTAGATAGAAAGGGACGGCCATCTGTGCACTGGAGTCGACTCCCCCCCCGCCTCCCGGACACAAAAAGCAGCCTGGTGTGGCACCACCCATCACCAACACACACCGCCGTTGGTGCAGCCGTACGGTTTCCCTCTCAGACTTTTCCCCCTCTTGTATTTGGCAGGCCCACGCCCAAGTGGACAGCGGAGAAAGAGGCTGGTTCTGAAGCTCAGTCAAAAGGATGCTCTGCAAGCCCTCTTTCAACAGAACCCCTACCCTGGCATCAAACCCCGAGAGAGCCTGGCCCGAAACCTGGGCATTCCCGAAAGCAGAATTCAGGTAAATATCAGTCTCGGGATTCCTGTTCTCTCGGGTTCCGTGTCCAGATGCCACCCGGCCCGAGCCGTGTGAGTCCCAATTCCAGGTCGGGGAGCTGGCTGCCGAGACTTAGCCGGGCTTCGTCTCTCGTGCGTTGGGAGGGAACCAAAGATAAGCCATCCAGCCTAGGGAAAAGGGGTGTCCTCTAGCGAGCCTCTGTGCTGAAGGGTTTGTACGTGGTTTCCGAGCCCAATATGCAATTGGCTATAGACATTTGTTGGTGGGGTGCACGCTATGGAGAGGAGCCGTCTCCTCCCCTTGGTGCTCCTGGTCTGGGTGCTGGAGGCAAGCCTGGAATCCACTCCCGGCTAAGAATGGCTGTCCCTTGGGAGAACAGGGCCAGAGGGAGCTGAGTGGCCCTTGGTCCTACAGGAGGTCAGGAATCAAAGCCGAGGGAAAGAGGGTGCGTGAGGCTGCTTGTGCCAGGGGGTTCGGTCCTTTCTGGCTCACGTCCGAGGCGCTAGCGGTGCTCAAGGCTTCCTGTCTGGTAGGGTGGGAGAGGAGCCCTGAAAGGGGAGAACCTTAGGAGCAGGAGCACTGTGCCTGCGGCCTTTCAATGGGCACTAAGACGCGTAGGCTTCCCTTACTGAACTGACTGGCAGGTTCAACACACTGCCCACACAGCCCTATCAGAGATGCCTAAAAATGGACACACACATGCCCACACCCTCACCGACACCCATATCTACCCCGATGGCCACACCTCCATCAACCTCAACCCCACCACCCTGCCACCCGGCCGACCCCCAAGCCACACACGACCTCACCCGACCTCACTCGGCTGCACCCTACCCTTCACCATGCCGCTCCACTCCACTCCACTCCACTCCACTCCATCCACACCTAACTCTGCATTTGATTCTTGGGTAACGATGAAGGCAGCATGTGGTTTCACTGTTGGAGACAATGACACAGATTTGAACGATGGGGATCGGGTACCTAAGAGCCTCCAGACCTGGAAGTGGCAGGACCTTGCCCTCCTAAGAGTTCCCTGTCAAGGAGTCTTTTCCAGGCAGCATGGGGTTTTCAGGAGTTCGCCCGCCTTCAGGGAATTTTGGACAAGAGCACTCACCTATGCGTGGTGTGTTAGGAAAGGGTGCTGTCCATGGGGCCAGGAGGGAGACAGAGGAACATTCCTCAGGCACTGAGCATGGTCAAAAAGGAGGCACAAAGACTCAAAGGGAGCCAGTGAGAGAAACAACAGAGAGAAATGGACACAGAGACAGAGACAGGGACTGAGAGAGAGGAAAAGAGAAACAAGCATAAACAGGTAGATGGACAGAATCGGAGACTGAGACTAACAGGCCAACAGGGACCATGGCAGGTGACAGGAATGGAAAATGTCAAGTGAGACAGAGAGCTAAGCAGAGAGAGACAGAAACGGATAGCAAGAGAGATGATCAGACAGAGTGGGTCGGGGGAGGAAACGAGGGATATGGAGAGGAGAAGAGAGAGGGAGAATATCAGCAAGCTCCTTCAGACTGACTTTGGGAAAGCAAACATTGTCTCCTGCCTCACGTGTTTTTGTCTTTGGATTCCAGAGGGAGGATGGCAGGGGATATGCTGATTTTCTTCCGTGCAGATAGTGTTTTCTGGAATCCTGTGCAGTTCTTCCGAGGTGAAAGCCATAATCTGTGGCAAGTCCAGTCCCTTTGGGTGCTGAATATTTCCACTGGGGGCACATGGAGCCTAGAGTTTGTCCACTCCTTTGGTTGTCTGTTTGCTGTGTTGCGAATCACTGTGATAGCTCTTGAAATCTGTCCCTAAGCATTTGAGTGACAGGGGTTTTACTCCTTCTATTTAGGTTTGGTTCCAAAACCAACGAAGAAGAAGCCTAAGGCAGAGCCGACCGCCGTCGGGGAGCATCTTACCAGACGGGCAATCGCATCCTGTGCACGAGCCTCAGGCTGTGACGCAAGGTGAGTCCCTGGCTTTCCAAAGGCATTTTCCCATTAGGGTTCCTGGAGACAGATTCATCTCTGAACGTGGGTGACAAGTAGTCAGCAGAGAACCCTTAGGAGAGAACACAAGCCTATCTGGGCCTTGCCCTGCTAGTGCTCACACTATGAGCATCATGGCCCTGTTTGGAGGGCGGGGTCTTGCATGGCCAGGAAGCCTTTCAACCCTCTGGTCCTGAAACTGTCCAAAGTGCAGAGTTCCCTTCCCTTATCCACTCACAAATAGTTTCCTCGGGCTCCATAGCAAGATTCGTTCCAGAATTGGCCCATCAGGGCTTCAGAACACTCCAGAAAACATGCTGGGAAACCAACCAAACAGCAAACTAGAGAAACAAGCAAACAAACAGTCAAGCAAGAAATAAAATTTTAAAGTGAATAATTAAAATGTAAAATGGAATCTGTGAGTGTGTGTGTGTGTGTTTGTGTGTGTGTGTGTGGGTGTGTATGTGTGGATGTGTCTGTGTGGGTGGGGGAATGCATTGTGCCTGTGTATACTTCTACATACACATGATAATTCACTATAGACATAGCGATACATATATGTATAAAAACTATATTTGTATCGATTAACTATCTTTCTATCATCTATCGATCTATCATCTATCTATGTAGATCTATACCTATGTTTCAATCTCTCTCTTTACCACTCACCTATCTATCTCTCTCTCTATCTCTCTCTCTATCTATCTATCCATCTATCTATCTATCCCTCTATCTCTCTATCTTTCTATCTACCTACCTATCTGATATGCCATTTCCTCCATATGGCAGAATTTGTGTGCACTGAATGTGAAGTGGGCTTCATTGTCCTCTCTTCTTTGTTTGTGCTCCTCTAGATGGCCGCCCAAAAGAGGCTGGGAGAAAGCGCACGTTCATCTCACCCTCTCAAACAGGGATGCTTGTGCAAGCCTTTGAGAGGGACCGCTTTCCTGGCATTGCCACCAGGGAAGAATTGGCTCGTCAAACAGGACTTCCTGAACCTCGAATCCAGGTAAGGTCTCAGTAGGTGGAAGATGGTATGTCCCAAGGCGGGAGTGCCGTTTTCCTCCCGTGCCGGTGCTGGATATACGTAGGCACTGCTGATGGTTCTGGATGTGTGGGTGGGTCATTGGGGGGTTGGGGAGAGGAATGGGGCTTGTAAGTTTCCCTATAGACATTCACTCAGGTGCCTGACCTGAAGGCATCCATTTCCTGAAGGGGACGGAGCAGAGGAGGTCCCGGACAGCCTGGGAGGGGTCCCGACAGTCTAGCCAGACAGCGAGGGATCTCTCATGGAAGCCAGGGTTCCAGTGTGGCCCTGATTTGGCCCCTCATTTTGCAAGGACCTGGGGACTGGCAAAGGTCCCATCACCCTGGGTCAAGGCCTATCCGAAGGCAGTGTTTTTGCCCGGAGCCTGTCAGACCAGGGGTGCTGGCATGGGGGTTGCAAGGCGACGTGGGAGATCGTGCTTCTGATGTACCTGTCTCCCTTTCTCTCATCTTGCCTAGATATGGTTTCAGAACCGGAGAGCTCGGCACCCGGAGCAGAGCAGAGGGGCGCCTGCCAAGGCCCGGGCAGAAGACCCCGATGCCAGACCAGCCCCGACTGTCCCATCGGACCAAAGGCCCCCGCCCAACATCCACAACAGCGCTCATCAATTGCCTCCAACTGATCCACTGGACAGCTTCCGGTCCCTTACCGCTGCAGCACCCCCTCTGGCCCCAAGCTTCTTTGTGCCTTGTGCTCCCTGTGGTGGCTGGGTGGGCCAGCCTTTGATGCTCCTGTTGGTCCAGCCCGCCCCGGCTTCGCAGGGAGCAGAGAACCCTCCACATCCGGGAACAGACCCCGGCGGCACCACAGCAGGGCCGAGTCCAGGAGGGAGTCTCGCACCCATGCACGTGGCACTCACGCCCTCCGCCCACGGAGGGGCCTGCCCGCACGGCAGCCTGCACCCTGGCATGGCAGCACGCCCTCAGCCTGTCCCCCGCAGCGCTCCTCCACACACCGGGCAGCATCCGGCTCAGCCACGCAGCCCCCACGCGCCAATTCTGCAGCCCGAACAGGCCGAGACACACCTGTGACAGCAGCAGGCCCCATCGGATCAGCTCACGTGTCCTCCGCTCCACCCGCAGCCCCAGACCTCAGGCGCCAGAGGCTCAGGGAGCCTCTTAGATGAACTCTTGTCAGACGCCAGCCTTCTGGAAAAGGCACAACCTTTCCTGAGTGACGGCACCCCGGAAGAGGGACTTTGGCCAAACCTGGAAGAACCCCTCAGTGACGACGAATTCCAGGCCCTCCTGGACATGCTGCCAGGCTCGCCAGGGCCTCAGGAAACCTTTGGTCGAGCCCAATTCAGGCCTCCTTCCCTGGGATGCCGAGCCACGGCTGAGAAAAAAGGACGAGGAACCAGCCACTCTCCTAGGGCTCGGCAGCAAGGGCAAGGCGCCCAGACTGCCGGCGCCACTGCGTGGCCTCCCTCAGCCCTGCCGTGCTCCGCGGGCGCTCTCAGGACGCACAGGCACCAGGAGGGGCATCCTCCCTGATGTCGGAAAGGATGCTAGCATGCCAAAGGACAAGAATACCGCCCAAGTCCTCTTGGCTTGGAGGTCGATTTGCGGGTTCTCTCTTACATTGCCTTGATTAAATAAACCTGGCTTGGAACTCAATGCAAAGTCTTTGGCTCTGTTTTGGTCCCCTTGTAGTCTGTGCCCCAGCATCCATGCCACTCCTCACAGATTCACCATGTCCCCCTTTGCCTGGGACTGGATGGGAAGGGGGTCGGGGGCCCCTGATAAGAAGCCAGCTTCTACTTGCAAACTAGATTCTCTTGGAATCCCTACAGCAGTGAAGCACCATCACTGAGATTCTGGGAGCAAGAGAGCTTCCATTAGGGCCAGTACAGGGGAGCACCGTTACAAATCTCTCCTAGCACTTTTCTTGGTTCCCAGATTATAGCCAGATTATTATCAGCAGGGCTCAAATTAACCAAGGTGCTGGGGATATTAGGCAGGCAATCAATCTCTCTCTCTCCCTCACGCCCTCCATCCCTACCTCCCTCTCTCACTTGTCTCCTTCTGCCTCTCCCTTGTTCTCTCTCTCCCTCTCCCCCTGTCTTATGGTCTCTTTGCCACAAACATTTACAGCGCACACACAGCCACACAAACACACAAGCATCGTTTGAACCAAGTGCTGCTATAATTAGACTCATCCCCAAATGTTGCTGAAGAAGCGCGTAGTCTCCATCTCAGTGCACATGGCTGAGTTTCATGAACCAGAGTGGCACTAAAGACGGCCCATTATGTGTTTTGGGTTTCCATGTTTCGAGGGTCTAGGGCCTAGGCTCAGCTAAAATGTCAGATGGGTTTGTATGTTCCAGCCAAATATTCCTTCCTAGCACAGCTGCGCCACCATCCTCTAGGACGCTTTGAAATTCCCCTTCTGCTTCTCCTGCTCCTCCTCCTCCTTCTTGTCCTCTGCTCACCCTCTCCTCCCCCTTCCCACTCCCCTCCTCGACACCCCTCCCCTCCCTTCCTCATCCCTCTCCCCACACCCCTCCCTTCCCTCTCCTCCTCCCCAGGTATTCGATTTTGGAAAACACACCCTCGCTTCCCATCTCTATCCTACTGGGTCCATCTTGGCTGAGGCGGGGCTATCATTGCACTCCCCAGCGTTACTTGAGTTATCTGTCTCTTCTCCCAAGTTGTGGTGCCGGGCCCTCCTTTTCAGCTCTGGTTTCTTGCCTGAATTTCCCGGACTCGTGCCTGCCGTCCGGAGAAGGAGTGACCGTCTACAGGTTCTCTGGATCCATGTGTTTTCACCATCAAACGATTTTTCCTTGCTTCCCTTTTGGCGGCTCCAGCAGGGAAGTTCGCTTGGGAATGCATTCCGTTTGCGTGGGCCGGTTTCCCAACAGCAGAGCTCCCGATGCCGTTGGGCATGGGTCCTTGGGGCTGCTGGACAGTTTCTGACCTGTTTTGACCTGGGTGATGGCCCCAGGCGAGTGAGGGCAGCTCCCCGCTCCCCTCCCCCTCTTCCCCTCCCCCTCTTTTCCCCTCCCCCACCCACTGTTGGGACGTGCATTCGACCTGGCTTCCCTGGGAGACAGGCTTGCCAAGAGAATTGCTTTGACGTAGCCGGGTGTAGCTGACACGTTTCGGCCTGGATAGACTTCAGGGGACCGGACCCTCATCAGGCCTCTCTGGAAAGGCTTTGAAGATGCTGGCAGACAGGCGGGGCAACATAGCCATGTTGGGTTTGCCCAGGACAAGCCTCGCACTTCGAAGCCGCCTCCTAGTGTGGTAGTGGGGTCTGCCCCTTTCTTCATGCACTCCCTGGCCCGTGAGGAAGGGGGCGGGCTGCAGATGACAGCTGGAAAAGTTTCCAAAGTTTGTGACCGAAGAGCATGACCCGTGTGTCGAATCCTGTGTCCGTCGGTGCATTCAGCTTTCCTATTGAAATGAGCGGGTCCTCAGCCTCCAGTCAAGGAAATGCCTCAGGCCTGGAATGCAATGAGGTCCAGGAGATGCTGAGGGAATTGGGAAGTAGACACCGGGAAGCTAGGCCCTCCACACTGGAAAGAACACTGGGGCCAAGCCTTGTCACCACGAACCCAGGGTTGAGGAAAGCCAGGGAGAGCAAACACTGCGTGGAACGGGAAAACGTGTGAAAACCAGAGAGCCCTGGAGCCCATTCAGCCCGGGGAACGGAGGATGCCAGGCTTCCAAAGAAAGGCCTTGCTGGCCTCCGGATTTGCCTTTCAGTCCAAGTCCCCTAACATGGACACATGGGAACACTTCAAGGTTCTCAAGGTGGAAGGGGGGTTGGGATCCCGAGGCAGCGATTTCCATAAATAGGGGCGGGGCGTGCCCGATCCCTTGATAAGGCCCGTGCTCCTGGGAACTCCACATTTGGCCAGCAGCCTCTGTGCCGGACGGGTGTCTCTCCGGCCATGGATGACTCACGCACGCCCAACGGTAAGTAGACATCAGCACCTGGGCTCTCCTTCTGGCTCATCTGAAATGCCTTCCTGCCCTCTCAGGGATGTGGACGAGGGGAGAAATGGCCCCATGAGACTGCAGGGATGGCTCTGGCTGGGTTCTGTTTAAGGAAGCCTTTGGGCCAAATGATTGAGAGAGTGGCTTGTGTATTTCTGTTTTTCCTTTCTTTTTTGTTTTTATTCATTGATTTCTTTGGCCCTGTTGACATTGACATGGGAGCGGTAGCCCTGCTGCCCACCCACAGCTCCTCTGTGAGAAGTCCTGACGTGCAGCTGCACAGAAAGCTGCAGCCGTTGTCCAAGGCTTCCGATCGCATGCAGCGCATTTCTAGTGGAACACGTTAGGACATTTGAGTTGGTGGTGTTGGTACTTTCTCGCTGTGGTTTAGCAGCTCCCTCTTGCCTTGAGTTCCGTGGGAACGGGTCCGTTTCTCTGCTGTCCCTGGAAGTAGTCCACACGCAGGATACCCAAGAAGCACGGCAGGTCATAGGTTCCCTTGCCACCAAATTCAACACTAGGGCTAGGGAGGCACTGATCCCAGAAACCCTTGACATGCCTCCCACTCGACTCCAAAGTAGGGAGTGGAGACTGGGGGCAGGGGCAGCTGGGGGCGCATGTGGGGGTGGGGCTTTCTGAAGGCAAAAGCCCCAAGGCCAGGCTACCGTGTGCTCCATGACTTCTGTCCGAAGCAATCTCACTGGAGCTGGCAAGGAGGAAGGGTGCTTGTGAAGGAAGCATCGCTTGGGGTGCGCAAGCCGTGCCTTGCGTCCTTCCAGGCAGACACCTTGACACCCTAGTTTGGCAGCTGGCAGTGGCTAGCGGGGAATTCCTTTGTCGGGAGGGCTGATGTTCTAGAGTTTGAATACACTTCAGGAAATCCAAGTCGTCCCGAAGCCCGGGACGTGCCCGAAACCACATCGGGCTTTCCGCAGAACGTGTGAACAAGCACAGTCCTATTCCTCTGCATCACAGAGAACAAGTGTCCACTAGGACAGGGCTCTATCAATCCAAGCTTTCCACAGAGAAAAATAGCACACACACAGCCAGTCCACATGACACGGTGACGTCCAGGATGGGGTGCTCATCCTCTGTGGTGTCCCAGCCCAGGCGTCGTCAGAATCAGGGTCGGGGCACGAGGGCCGCAATGTGGGTATCCGACACACCCTACACACGTGTGGCCGTGCTTGGCTCGATTTTCAAGTAGTTCAAGCAGGTGTGCCATGGGTGTGTGAGGAGCCACAAGGTGGGCTCTTCTAGCTGGCCTAAAGTTCGAGGTCCGTCCTGCCAGGGGCCATCCAGACATTGCATGGCGGGCAGCCGGCGGCCGCGTCCCCTGGGTGGGAACATCTTCCACCCATTTGGAACATGACCCTGTTGCCCTAGGTCTTCCCAGCTGGTTGGTTTGTAGTTCTCTGGGCTGCCGGTGAGTGGGTGGTAGATCCCAAGAACTTGAGCCACCTCATCTTTTCTACTTGGCATAGATGGAAGGCCCAGGGTCACCCCTTCAGCAGGGCTGTGTGTGTGCTTCCGTTAGATAGAAAGGGACGGCCATCTGTGCACTGGAGTCTACTCCCCCCCCGCCTCCCGGTCACAAAAAGCAGCCTGGTGTGGCACCACCCATCACCACCACACACCGCCGTTGGTGCAGCCGTACGGATTCCCTCTCAGACTTTTCCCCCTCTTGTATTTGGCAGGCCCACGCCCAAGTGGACAGCGGAGAAAGAGGCTGGTTCTGAAGCTCAGTCAAAAGGATGCTCTGCAAGCCCTCTTTAAACAGAACCCCTACCCTGGCATCAAGGCCCGAGAGAGCCTGGCCCGAAACCTGGGCATTCCCGAAAGCAGAATTCAGGTAAATATCAGTCTCGGGATTCCTGATCTCTCGGGTTCCGTGTCCAGATGCCACCCGGCCCGAGCCGTGTGAGTCCCAATTCCAGGTCGGGGAGCTGGCTGCCGAGACTTAGCCGGGCTTCTTCTCTCGTGCGTTGGGAGGGAACCAAAGATAAGCCATCCAGCCTCAGGGAAAAGGGGTGTCCTCTAGCGAGCCTCTGTGCTGAAGGGTTTGTACGTGGTTTCCGATCCCAATATGCAATTGGCTACAGACATTTCGTGGTGGGGTGCACGCTATGGAGAGGAGCCGTCTCCTCCCCTTGGTGCTCCTGGTCTGGGTGCTGGAGGCAAGCCTGGAATCCACTCCCGGCTAAGAATGGCTGTCCCTTGGGAGAACAGGGCCAGAGGGAGCTGAGTGGCCCTTGGTCCTACAGGAGGTCAGGAATCAAAGCCGAGGGAAAGAGCGTGCGTGAGGCTGCTTGTGCCAGGGGGTTCGGTCTTTTCTGGCTTACCTCCGAGGCGCTAGCGGTGCTCAAGGCTTCCTGTCTGGTAGGGTGGGAGAGGAGCCCTGAAAGGGGAGAACCTTAGGAGCAGGAGCACTGTGCCTGCGGCCTTTCAATGGGCACTAAGACGCGTAGGCTTCCCTTACTGAACTGACTGGCAGGTTCAACAAAATGCCCACACAGCCCCATCAGAGATGCCTAATAATGGACACACACACGCCCACACCCTCACCGACACCCATATCTACCCCGATGGCCACACCTCCACCAACCCCAACCCAACCACCCTGCCACCCGGCCGGCCCCCAAGCCTCACACGACCTCACCCGACCTCACTCGGCTGCACCCTACCCTTCACCACGCCGCTCCACTCCACTCCACTCCACTCCACTCCATCCACACCTAACTCTGCATTAGATTCTTGTGTAACGATGAAGGCAGCATGTGGTTTCACTGTTGGAGACAATGACACAGATTTGAACGATGGGGATCGGGTACCTAAGAGCCTCCAGACCTGGAAGTGGCAGGACCTTGCCCTCCTAAGATTTCCCTGTCAAGGAGTCTTTTCCAGGCAGCATGGGGTTTTCAGGAGTTCGCCTGCCTTCAGGGAATTTTGGACAAGAGCACTCACCTATGCGTGGTGTGTTAGGAAAGGGTGCTGTCCATGGGGCCAGGAGGGAGACAGAGGAACATTCCTCAGGCACTGAGCATGGTCAAAAAGGAGGCACAAAGACTCAAAGGGAGCCAGTGAGAGAAACAACAGAGAGAAATGGATACAGAGACAGAGACAGGGACTGAGAGAGAGGAAAAGAGAAACAAGCATAAACAGGTAGATGGACAGAATCGGAGACTGAGACTAACAGGCCAACAGGGACCATGGCAGGTGACAGGAATGGAAAATGTCAAGTGAGACAGAGAGCTAAGCAGAGAGAGACAGAAACGGATAGCAAGAGAGATGATCAGACAGAGTGGGTCGGGGGAGGAAACGAGGGATATGGAGAGGAGAAGAGAGAGGGAGTATATCAGCAAGCTCCTTCAGACTGACTTTGGGAAAGCAAACATTGTCTCCTGCCTCACGTGTTTTTGTCTTTGGATTCCAGAGGGAGGATGGCAGGGGATATGCTGATTTTCTTCCGTGCAGATAGTGTTTTCTGGAATCCTGTGCAGTTCTTCCGAGGTGAAAGCCATAATCTGTGGCAAGTCCAGTCCCTTTGGGTGCTGAATATTTCCACTGGGGGCACATGGAGCCTAGAGTTTGTCCACTCCTTTGGTTGTCTGTTTGCTGTGTTGCGAATCACTGTGATTTCTCTTGAAATCTGTCCCTAAGCATTTGAGTGACAGGGGTTTTACTCCTTCTATTTAGGTTTGGTTCCAAAACCAACGAAGAAGAAGCCTAAGACAGAGCCGACCACCGTCGGGGAACAACTTACCAGACGGGCAATCGCATCCTGTGCACGAGCCTCAGGCTCTGACGCAAGGTGAGTCCCTGGCTTTCGAAAGGCATTTTCCGAATAGGGTTCCTGGAGACAGATTCATCTCTGAACGTGGGTGACAAGTAGTCAGCAGAGAACCCTTAGGAGAGGACACAAGCCTATCTGGGCCTTGCCCTGCTAGTGCTCACACTATGAGCATCATGGCCCTGTTTGGAGGGCGGGGTCTTGCATGGCCAGGAAGCCTTTCAACCCTCTGGTCCTGAAACTGTCCAAAGTGCATTGTTCCCTTCTCTTATCCACTCACAAAGATTTTCCTCGGGCTCCATAGCAAGATTCGTTCCAGAATTGGCCCATCAGGGCTTCAGAACACTCCAGAAAACATGCTGGGAAACCAACCAAACAGCAAACTAGAGAAACAAGGAAACAAACAGTCAACCAAGAAATAAAATTTTAAAGTGAATAATTAAAATGTAAAATGGAAACTGTGAGTGTGTGTGTGTGTGTTTGTGTGTGTGTGTGTGTGTGTGTATGTGTGGATGTGTCTGTGTGGGTGGGGGAATGCATTGTGCCTGTGTATACTTCTACATACACATGATAATTCACTATAGACATAGCGATACATATATGTATAAAAACTATATTTGTATCGATTAACTATCTTTCTATCATCTATCGATCTATCATCTATCTATGTAGATCTATACCTATGTTTCAATCTCTCTCTCTCTTTACCTCTCACCTATCTATCTCTCTCTCTATCTATCTATCCATCTATCTATCTATCTATCCCTCTATCTCTCTATCTTTCTATCTACCTACATATGTGATATGCCATTTCCTCCATATGGCAGAATTTGTGTGCACTGAATGTGAAGTGGGCTTCATTGTCCTCTCTTCTTTGTTTGTGCTCCTCTAGATGGCCGCCCAAAAGAGGCTGGGAGAAAGCGCACGTTCATCTCACCCTCTCAAACAGGGATGCTTGTGCAAGCCTTTGAGAGGGACCGCTTTCCTGGCATTGCCACCAGGGAAGAATTGGCTCGTCAAACAGGACTTCCTGAACCTCGAATCCAGGTAAGGTCTCAGTAGGTGGAAGATGGTATGTCCCAAGGCGGGAGTGCCGTTTTCCTCCCGCGCCGGTGCTGGATATACGTAGGCACTGCTGATGGTTCTGGATGTGTGGGTGGGTCATTGGGGGGTTGGGGAGAGGAATGGGGCTTGTAAGTTTCCCTATAGACATTCACTCAGGTGCCTGACCTGAAGGCATTCATTTCCTGAAGGGGACGGAGCAGAGGAGGTCCCGGACAGCCTGGGAGGGGTCCCGACAGTCTAGCCAGACAGCGAGGGATCTCTCATGGAAGCCAGGGTTCCAGTGTGGACCTGATTTGGCCCCTCAATTTGCAAGGACCTGGGGACTGGCAAAGGTCCCATCACCCTGGGTCAAGGCCTATCCGAAGGCAGTGTTTTTGCCCGGAGCCTGTCAGACCAGGGGTGCTGGCATGGGGGTTGCAAGGCGACGTGGGAGATCGTGCTTCTGATGTACCTGTCTCCCTTTCTCTCATCTTGCCTAGATATGGTTTCAGAACCGGAGAGCTCGTCACCCGGAGCAGAGCAGAGGGGCGCCTGCCAAGGCCCGGGCAGAAGACCCCGATGCCAGACCAGCCCCGACTGTCCCATCGGACCAAAGGCCCCCGCCCAACATCCACAACAGCGCTCATCAATTGCCTCCAACTGATCCACTGGACAGCTTCCGGTCCCTTACCGCTGCAGCACCCCCTCTGGCCCCAAGCTTCTTTGTGCCTTGTGCTCCCTGTGGTGGCTGGGTGGGCCAGCTTTTGATGCTCCTGTTGGTCCAGCCCGCCCCGGCTTCGCAGGGAGCAGAGAACCCTCCACATCCGGGAACAGACCCCGGCGGCACCACAGCAGGGCCGAGTCCAGGAGGGAGTCTCGCACCCATGCACGCGGCACTCACGCCCTCCGCCCACGGAGGGGCCTGCCCGCACGGCAGCCTGCACCCTGGCATGGCAGCACGCCCTCAGCCTGTCCCCCGCAGCGCTCCTCCACACACCGGGCAGCATCCGGCTCAGCCACGCAGCCCCCACGCGCCAATTCTGCAGCCCGAACAGGCCGAGACACACCTGTGGCAGCAGCAGGCCCCATCGGATCAGCTCACGTGTCCTCCGCTCCACCCGCAGCCCCAGACCTCAGGCGCCAGAGGCTCAGGGAGCCTCTTAGATGAACTCTTGTCAGATGCCAGCCTTCTGGAAAAGGCACAACCTTTCCTGAGTGACGGCACCCCGGAAGAGGGACTTTGGCCAACCCTGGAAGAACCCCTCAGTGACGACGAATTCCAGGCCCTCCTGGACATGCTGCCAGGCTCGCCAGGGCCTCAGGAAAGCCTTTGGTCGAGCCCAATTCAGGCCTCCTTCCCTGGGATGCCAAGCCACGGCTGAGAAAAAAGGACGAGGAACCAGCCACTCTCCTAGGGCTCGGCAGCAAGGGCAAGGCGCCCAGACTGCCGGCGCCACTGCGTGGCCTCCCTCAGCCCTGCCGTGCTCCGCGGGCGCTCTCAGGATGCACGGGCACCAGGAGGGGCATCCTCCCTGATGTCGGAAATGATGCTAGCATGCCAAAGGACAAGAATACCGCCCAAGTCCTCTTGGCTTGGAGGTCGATTTGCGGGTTCTCTCTTACATTGCCTTGATTAAATAAACCTGGCTTGGAACTCAATGCAAAGTCTTTGGCTCTGTTTTGGTCCCCTTGTAGTCTGTGCCCCAGCATCCATGCCACTCCTCACAGATTCACCATGTCCCTCTTTGCCTGGGACTGGATGGGAAGGGGGTCGGGGGCCCCTGATAAGAAGCCAGCTTCTACTTGCAAACTAGATTCTCTTGGAATCCCTACAGCAGTGAAGCACCATCACTGAGATTCTGGGAGCAAGAGAGCTTCCATTAGGGCCAGTACAGGGGAGCACCGTTACAAATCTCTCCTAGCACTTTTCTTGGTTCCCAGATTATAGCCAGATTATTATCAGCAGGGCTCAAATTAACCAAGGTGCTGGGGATATTAGGCAGGCAATCAATCTCTCTCTCTCCCTCACGCCCTCCATCCCTACCTCCCTCTCTCACTTGTCTCCTTCTGCCTCTCCCTTGTTCTCTCTCTCCCTCTCCCCCTGTCTTATGGTCTCTTTGCCACAAACACTTACAGCGCACACACAGCCACACAAACACACAAGCATCGTTTGAACCAAGTGCTGCTATAATTAGACTCATCCCCAAATGTTGCTGAAGAATCTCGTAGTCTCCATCTCAGTGCACATGGCTGAGTTTCATGAACCAGGGTGGCACTAAAGACGGCCCATTATGTGTTTTGGGTTTCCATGTTTCGAGGGTCTAGGGCCTAGGCTCAGCTAAAATGTCAGATGGGTTTGTATGTTCCAGCCAAATATTCCTTCCTAGCACAGCTGCGCCACCATCCTCTAGGATGCTTTGGAATTCCCCTTCTGCTTCTCCTGCTCCTCCTCCTCCTTCTTGTCCTCTGCTCACCCTCTCCTCCCCCTTCCCACTCCCCTCCTCGACACCCCTCCCCTCCCCTCCTCATCCCTCTCCCCACACCCCTCCCTTCCCTCTCCTCCTCCCCAGGTATTCGATTTTGGAAAACACACCCTCGCTTCCCATCTCTATCCTACTGGGTCCATCTTGGCTGAGGCGGGGCTATCATTGCACTCCCCAGCGTTACTTGAGTTATCTGTCTCTTCTCCCAAGTTGTGGTGCCGGGCCCTCTTTTTCAGCTCTGGTTTCTTGCCTGACTTTCCCGGACTCGTGCCTGCCGTCCGGAGAAGGAGTGACCGTCTACAGGTTCTCTGGATCCATGTGTTTTCACCATCAAACAATTTTTCCTTGCTTCCCTTTTGGCGGCTCCAGCAGGGAAGTTCGCTTGGGAATGCATTCCGTTTGCGTGGGCCAGATTCCCAACAGCAGAGCTCCCGATGCCGTTGGGCATGTGTCCTTGGGGCTGCTGGACAGTTTCTGACCTGTTTTGACCTGGGTGATGGCCCCAGGCGAGTGAGGGCAGCTCCCCGCTCCCCTCCCCCTCATCCCCTCCCCCTCTTTTCCCCTCCCCCACCCACTGTTGGGACGTGCATTCGACCTGGCTTCCCTGGGTGACAGGCTTGCCAAGAGAATTGCTTTGACTTAGCCGGGTGTAGCTGACACGTTTCGGCCTGGATAGACTTCAGGGGACCGGACCCTCATCAGGCCTCTCTGGAAAGGCTTTGAAGATGCTGGCAGACAGGCGGGGCAACATAGCCATGCTGGGTTTGCCCAGGACAAGCCTCGCACTTCGAAGCCGCCTCCTAGTGTGGTAGTGTGGTCTGCCCCTTTCTTCATGCACTCCCTGGCCCGTGAGGAAGGGGGCGGGCTGCAGATGACAGCTGGAAAAGTTTCCAAAGTTTGTGACCGAAGAGCATGACCCGTGTGTCGAATCCTGTGTCCGTCGGTGCATTCAGCTTTCCTATTGAAATGAGCGGGTCCTCAGCCTCCAGTCAAGGAAATGCCTCAGGCCTGGAATGCAATGAGGTCCAGGAGATGCTGAGGGAATTGGGAAGTAGACACCGGGAAGCTAGGCCCTCCACACTGGAAAGAACACTGGGGCCAAGCCTTGTCACCACGAACCCAGGGTTGGGGAAAGCCAGGGAGAGCAAACACTTCGTGGAACGGGAAAACGTGTGAAAACCAGAGAGCCCTGGAGCCCATTCAGCCCGGGGAACGGAGGATGCCAGGCTTCCAAAGAAAGGCCTTGCTGGCCTCCGGATTTGCCTTTCAGTCCAAGTCCCCTAACATGGACACATGGGAACACTTCAAGGTTCTCAAGGTGGAAGGGGGGGTTGGGATCCCGAGGCAGCGATTTCCATAAATAGGGGCGGGGCGTACCCGATCCCTTGATAAGGCCCGTGCTCCTGGGAACTCCACATTTGGCCAGCAGCCTCTGTGCCGGACGGGTGTCTCTCCGGCCATGGATGACTCACGCACGCCCAACGGTAAGTAGACATCAGCACCTGGGCTCTCCTTCTGGCTCATCTGAAATGCCTTCCTGCCCTCTCAGGGATGTGGACGAGGGGAGAAATGGCCCCATGGGACTGCAGGGATGGCTCTGGCTGGGCTCTGTTTAAGGAAGCCATTGGGCCAAATGATTGAGAGAGTGGCTTGTGTAGTTCTGTTTTTCCTTCCTTTTTTGTTTTTATTCATTGATTTCTCTGGCCCTGTTGAAATTGACATGGGAGCGGTAGCCCTGCTGCCCACCCACAGCTCATCTGTGAGAAGTCCTGACGTGCATCTGCACAGAAAGCTGCAGCCGTTGTCCAAGGCTTCCGATCTCATGCAGCGCATTTCTAGTGGAACACGTTAGGACATTTGAGTTGGTGGTGTTGGTACTTTCTCGCTGTGGTTTAGCAGCTCCCTCTTGCCTTGAGTTCCGTGGGAACGGGTCCGTTTCTCTGCTGTCCCTGGAAGTAGTCCACACGCAGGATACCCAAGAAGCACGGCAGATCATAGGTTCCCTTGCCACCAAATTCAACACTAGGGCTCGGGAGGCACTGATTCCAGAAACCCTTGACATGCCTCCCACTCGACTCCAAAGTAGGGAGTGGAGACTGGGGGCAGGGGCAGCTGGGGGCGCATGTTGGTGTGGGGCTTTCTGAAGGCAATAGCCCCAAGGCCAGGCTACCGTGTGCTCCATGACTTCTGTCCGAAGCAATCTCACTGGAGCTGGCAAGGAGGAAGGGTGCTTGTGAAGGAAGCATCGCTTGGGGTGCGCAAGCCGTGCCTTGCGTCCTTCCAGGCAGACACCTTCACACCCTAGTTTGGCAGCTGGCAGTGGCTAGCGGGGAATTCCTTTGTCGGGAGGGCTGATGTTCTAGAGTTTGAATACACTTCAGGAAATCCAAGTCGTCCCGAAGCCCGGGACGTGCCCGACACCACGTCGGGCTTTCCGCAGATCGTGTGAACAAGCACAGTCCTATTCCTCTGCATCACAGAGAACAAGTGTCCACTAGGACAGGGCTCTATCAATCCAAGCTTTCCACAGAGAAAAATAGCACACACACAGCCAGTCCACATGACACGGTGACGTTCAGGATGGGGTGCTCATCCTCTGTGGTGTCCCAGCCCAGGCGTCGTCAGAATCAGGGTCGGGGCACGAGGGCCGCAATGTGGGTATCCGACACAACCTACACACGTGTGGCCGTGCTTGGCTCGATTTTCAAGTAGTTCAAGCAGGTGTGCCATGGGTGTGTGAGGAGCCACAAGGTGGGCTCTTCTAGCTGGCCTAAAGTTCGAGGTCCGTCCTGCCAGGGGCCATCCAGACGTTGCACGGCGGGCAGCCGGCGGCCGCGTCCCCTGGGTGGGAACATCTTCCACCCATTTGGAACATGACCCTGTTGCCCTAGGTCTTCCCAGCTGGTTGGTTTGTAGTTCTCTGGGCTGCCGGTGAGTGGGTGGTAGATCCCAAGAACTTGAGCCACCTCATCTTTTCTACTTGGCATAGATGGAAGGCCCAGGGTCACCCCTTCAGCAGGGCTGTGTGTGTGCTTCCGTTAGATAGAAAGGGACGGCCATCTGTGCACTGGAGTCTACTCCCCCCCGCCTCCTGGACACAAAAAGCAGCCTTATGTGGCACCACCCATCACCACCACACACCGCCGTTGGTGCAGCCGTACGGATTCCCTCTCAGACTTTTCCCCCTCTTGTATTTGGCAGGCCTACGCCCAAGTGGACAGCGGAGAAAGAGGCTGGTTCTCAAGCTCAGTCAAAAGGATGCTCTGCAAGCCCTCTTTCAACAGAACCCCTACCCTGGCATCAAGGCCCGAGAGAGCCTGGCCCGAAACCTGGGCATTCCCGAAAGCAGAATTCAGGTAAATATCAGTCTCGGGATTCCTGTTCTCTCGGGTTCCGTGTCCAGATGCCACACATCCCAAGCCGTGTGAGTCCCAATTCCAGGTCGGGGAGCTGGCTGCCGAGACTTAGCCGGGCTTCGTCTCTCGTGCGTTGGGAGGGAACCAAAGATAAGCCATCCAGCCTCAGGGAAAAGGGGTGTCCTCTAGCGAGCCTCTGTGCTGAAGGGTTTGTACGTGGTTTCCAAGCCCAATATGCAATTGGCTACAGACAATTCGTGCTGGGGTGCACGCTAAGGAGAGGAGCCGTCTCCTCCCATTGGTGCTCCTGTTCTGGGTGCTGGAGGCAAGCCTGGAATCCACTCCCGGCTAAGAATGGCTGTCCCTTGGGAGAACAGGGCCAGAGGGAGCTGAGTGGCCCTTGGTCCTACAGGAGGTCAGGAATCAAAGCCGAGGGAAAGAGGGTGCGTGAGGCTGCTTGTGCCAGGGGTTTCGGTCCTTTCTGGCTCAACTCCGAGGCGCTAGCGGTGCTCAAGGCTTCCTGTCTGGTAGGGTGGGAGAGGAGCCCTGAAAGGGGAGAACCTTAGGAGCAGGAGCACTGTGCCTGCGGCCTTTCAATGGGCACTAAGACGCGTAGGCTTCCCTTACTGAACTGACTGGCAGGTTCAACACACTGCCCACACAGCTCCATCAGAGATGCCTAATAATGGACACACACACGCCCACACCCTCACCGACACCCATATCTACCCCTATGGCCACAACTCCACCAACCCCAACCCCACCCCCCTGCCACCCGGCCGGCCCCCAAGCCTCACACGACCTCACCCGACCTCACTCGGCTGCACCCTACCCTTCACCACGCCGCTCCACTCCACTCCACTCCACTCCACTCCATCCACACCTAACTCTGCATTTGATTCTTGGGTAACGATGAATGCAGCATGTGGTTTCACTGTTGGAGACAATGACACAGATTTGAACGATGGGGATCGGGTACCTAAGAGCCTCCAGACCTGGAAGTGGCAGGACCTTGCCCTCCTAAGAGTTCCCTGTCAAGGAGTCTTTTCCAGGCAGCATGGGGTTTTCAGGAGTTCGCCCGCCTTCAGGGAATTTTGGACAAGAGCAGTCACCTATGCGTGGTGTGTTAGGAAAGGGTGCTGTCCATGGGGCCAGGAGGGAGACAGAGGAACATTCCTCAGGCACTGAGCATGGTCAAAAAGGAGGCACAAAGACTCAAAGGGAGCCAGTGAGAGAAACAACAGAGAGAAATGGACACAGAGACAGAGACAGGGACTGAGAGAGAGGAAAAGAGAAACAAGCATAAACAGGTAGATGGACAGAATCGGAGACTGAGACTAACAGGCCAACAGGGACCATGGCAGGTGACAGGAATGGAAAATGTCAAGTGAGACAGAGAGCTAAGCAGAGAGAGACAGAAACGGATATCAAGAGAGATGATCAGACAGAGTGGGTCGGGGGAGGAAACGAGGGATATGGAGAGGAGAAGAGAGAGGGAGAATATCAGCAAGCTCCTTCAGACTGACTTTGGGAAAGCAAACATTGTCTCCTGCCTCACGTGTTTTTGTCTTTGGATTCCAGAGGGAGGATGGCAGGGGATATGCTGATTTTCTTCCGTGCAGATAGTGTTTTCTGGAATCCTGTGCAGTTCTTCCGAGGTGAAAGCCATAATCTGTGGCAAGTCCAGTCCCTTTGGGTGCTGAATATTTCCACTGGGGGCACATGGAGCCTAGAGTTTGTCCACTCCTTTGGTTGTCTGTTTGCTGTGTTGCGAATCACTGTGATAGCTCTTGAAATCTGTCCCTAAGCATTTGAGTGACAGGGGTTTTACTCCTTCTATTTAGGTTTGGTTCCAAAACCAACGAAGAAGAAGCCTAAGACAGAGCCGACCACCGTCGGGGAACAACTTACCAGACGGGCAATCGCATCCTGTGCACGAGCCTCAGGCTCTGACGCAAGGTGAGTCCCTGGCTTTCCAAAGGCATTTTCCCATTAGGGTTCCTGGAGACAGATTCATCTCTGAACGTGGGTGACAAGTAGTCAGCAGAGAACCCTTAGGAGAGAACACAAGCCTATCTGGGTCTTGCCCTGCTAGTGCTCACACTATGAGCATCATGGCCCTGTTTGGAGGGCGGGTTCTTGCATGGCCAGGAAGCCTTTCAACCCTCTGGTCCTGAAACTGTCCAAAGTGCAGAGTTCCCTTCCCTTATCCACTCACAAAGATTTTCCTCGGGCTCCATAGCAAGATTCGTTCCAGAATTGGCCCATCAGGGCTTCAGAACACTCCAGAAAACATGCTGGGAAACCAACCAAACAGCAAACTAGAGAAACAAGCAAACAAACAGTCAAGCAAGAAATAAAATTTTAAAGTGAATAATTAAAATGTAAAATGGAAACTGTGAGTGTGTGTGTGTGTGTTTGTGTGTGTGTGTGTGGGTGTGTATGTGTGGATGTGTCTGTGTGGGTGGGGGAATGCATTGTGCCTGTGTATACTTCTACATACACATGATAATTCACTATAGACATAGCGATACATATATGTATAAAAACTATATTTGTATCGATTAACTATCTTTCTATCATCAATCGATCTATCATCTATCTATGTAGATCTATACCTATGTTTCAATCTCTCTCTCTCTTTACCACTCACCTATCTATCTCTCTCTCTATCTCTCTCTCTATCTATCTATCCATCTATCTATCTATCTATCCCTCTATCTCTCTATCTTTCTATCTACCTACCTATCTGATATGCCATTTCCTCCATATGGCAGAATTTGTGTGCACTGAATGTGAAGTGGGCTTCATTGTCCTCTCTTCTTTGTTTGTGCTCCTCTAGATGGCCGCCCAAAAGAGGCTGGGAGAAAGCGCACGTTCATCTCACCCTCTCAAACAGGGATGCTTGTGCAAGCCTTTGAGAGGGACCGCTTTCCTGGCATTGCCACCAGGGAAGAATTGGCTCGTCAAACAGGACTTCCTGAACCTCGAATCCAGGTAAGGTCTCAGTAGGTGGAAGATGGTATGTCCCAAGGCGGGAGTGCCATTTTCCTCCCGTGCCGGTGCTGGATATACGTAGGCACTGCTGATGGTTCTGGATGTGTGGGTGGGTCATTGGGGGGTTGGGGAGAGGAATGGGGCTTGTAAGTTTCCCTATAGACATTCACTCAGGTGCCTGACCTGAAGGCATCCATTTCCTGAAGGGGACGGAGCAGAGGAGGTCCCGGACAGCCTGGGAGGGGTCCCGACAGTCTAGCCAGACAGCGAGGGATCTCTCATGGAAGCCAGGGTTCCAGTGTGGCCCTGATTTGGCCCCTCATTTTGCAAGGACCTGGGGACTGGCAAAGGTCCCATCACCCTGGGTCAAGGCCTATCCGAAGGCAGTGTTTTTGCCCGGAGCCTGTCAGACCAGGGGTGCTGGCATGGGGGTTGCAAGGCGACGTGGGAGATCGTGCTTCTGATGTACCTGTCTCCCTTTCTCTCATCTTGCCTAGATATGGTTTCAGAACCGGAGAGCTCGGCACCCGGAGCAGAGCAGAGGGGCGCCTGCCAAGGCCCGGGCAGAAGACCCCGATGCCAGACCAGCCCCGACTGTCCCATCGGACCAAAGGCCCCCGCCCAACATCCACAACAGCGCTCATCAATTGCCTCCAACTGATCCACTGGACAGCTTCCGGTCCCTTACCGCTGCAGCCCCCCTTCTGGCCCCAAGCTTCTTTGTGCCTTGTGCTCCCTGTGGTGGCTGGGTGGGCCAGCCTTTGATGCTCCTGTTGGTCCAGCCCGCCCCGGCTTCGCAGGGAGCAGAGAACCCTCCACATCCGGGAACAGACCCCGGCGGCACCACAGCAGGGCCGAGTCCAGGAGGGAGTCTCGCACCCATGCACGTGGCACTCACGCTCTCCGCCCACGGAGGGGCCTGCCCGCACGGCAGCCTGCACCCTGGCATGGCAGCACGCCCTCAGCCTGTCCCCCGCAGCGCTCCTCCACACACCGGGCAGCATCTGGCTCAGCCACGCAGCCCCCACGCGCCAATTCTGCAGCCCGAACAGGCCGAGACACACCTGTGGCAGCAGCAGGCCCCATCGGATCAGCTCATGTGTCCTCCGCTCCACCCGCAGCCCCAGACCTCAGGCGCCAGAGGCTCAGGGAGCCTCTTAGATGAACTCTTGTCAGACGCCAGCCTTCTGGAAAAGGCACAACATTTCCTGAGTGACGGCACCCCGGAAGAGGGACTTTGGCCAAACCTGGAAGAACCCCTCAGTGACGACGAATTCCAGGCCCTCCTGGACATGCTGCCAGGCTCGCCAGGGCCTCAGGAAAGCCTTTGGTCGAGCCCAATTCAGGCCTCCTTCCCTGAGATGCCGAGCCACGGCTGAGAAAAAAGGACGAGGAACCAGCCACTCTCCTAGGGCTCGGCAGCAAGGGCAAGGCGCCCAGACTGCCAGCGCCACTGCGTGGCCTCCCTCAGCCCTGCCGTGCTCCGCGGGCGCTCTCAGGACGCACGGGCACCAGGAGGGGCATCCTCCCTGATGTCGGAAAGGATGCTAGCATGCCAAAGGACAAGAATACCGCCCAAGTCCTCTTGGCTTGGAGGTCGATTTGCGGGTTCTCTCTTACATTGCCTTGATTAAATAAACCTGGCTTGGAACTCAATGCAAAGTCTTTGGCTCTGTTTTGGTCCCCTTGTAGTCTGTGCCCCAGCATCCATGCCACTCCTCACAGATTCACCATGTCCCCCTTTGCCTGGGACTGGATGGGAAGGGGGTCGGGGGCCCCTGATAAGAAGCCAGCTTCTACTTGCAAACTAGATTCTCTTGGAATCACTACAGCAGTGAAGCACCATCACTGAGATTCTGGGAGCAAGAGAGCTTCCATTAGGGCCAGTACAGGGGAGCACCGTTACAAATCTCTCCTAGCACTTTTCTTGGTTCCCAGATTATAGCCAGATTATTATCAGCAGGGCTCAAATTAACCAAGGTGCTGGGGATATTAGGCAGGCAATCAATCTCTCTCTCTCCCTCACGCCCTCCATCCCTACCTCCCTCTCTCACTTGTCTCCTTCTGCCTCTCCCTTGTTCTCTCTCTCCCTCTCCCCCTGTCTTATGGTCTCTTTGCCACAAACACTTACAGCGCACACACAGCCACACAAACACACAAGCATCGTTTGAACCAAGTGCTGCTATAATTAGACTCATCCCCAAATGTTGCTGAAGAATCTCGTAGTCTCCATCTCATTGCACATGGCTGAGTTTCATGAACCAGAGTGGCACTAAAGACGGCCCATTATGTGTTTTGGGTTTCCATGTTTCGAGGGTCTAGGGCCTAGGCTCAGCTAAAATGTCAGATGGGTTTGTATGTTCCAGCCAAATATTCCTTCCTAGCACAGCTGCGCTACAATCCTCTAGGACGCTTTGGAATTCCCCTTCTGCTTCTCCTGCTCCTCCTCCTCCTTCTTGTCCTCTGCTCCCCCTCCCCTCCCCTTCCCACTCCCCTCCCCCTCACCCCTCCCCTCCCCTCCTCATCCCTCTCCCCACACCCCTCCCTTCCCTCTCCTCCTCCCCAGGTATTCGATTTTGGAAAACACACCCTCGCTTCCCATCTCTATCCTACTGGGTCCATCTTGGCTGAGGCGGGGCTATCATTGCACTCCCCAGCGTTACTTGAGTTATCTGTCTCTTCTCCCAAGTTGTGGTGCCGGGCCCTCTTTTTCAGCTCTGGTTTCTTGCCTGAATTTCCCGGACTCGTGCCTGCCGTCCGGAGAAGGAGTGACCGTCTACAGGTTCTCTGGATCCATGTGTTTTCACCATCAAACGATTTTTCCTTGCTTCCCTTTTGGCGGCTCCAGCAGGGAAGTTTGCTTGGGAATGCATTCCTTTTGCGTGGGCCGGATTCCCAACAGCAGAGCTCCCGATGCCGTTGGGCATGGATCCTTGGGGCTGCTGGACAGTTTCTGACCTGTTTTGACCTGGGTGATGGCCCCAGGCGAGTGAGGGCAGCTCCCCGCTCCCCTCCCCCTCTTCCCCTCCCCCTCTTTTCCCCTCCCCCACCCACTGTTGGGACGTGCATTCGACCTGGCTTCCCTGGGTGACAGGCTTGCCAAGAGAATTGCTTTGACTTAGCCGGGTGTAGCTGACACGTTTCGGCCTGGATAGACTTCAGGGGACCGGACCCTCATCAGGCCTCTCTGGAAAGGCTTTGAAGATGCTGGCAGACAGGCGGGGCAACATAGCCATGCTGGGTTTGCCCAGGACAAGCCTCGCACTTCGAAGCCGCCTCCTAGTGTGGTAGTGTGGTCTGCCCCTTTCTTCATGCACTCCCTGGCCCGTGAGGAAGGGGGCGGGCTGCAGATGACAGCTGGAAAAGTTTCCAAATTTTGTGACCGAAGAGCATGACCCGTGTGTCGAATCCTGTGTCCGTCGGTGCATTCAGCTTTCCTATTGAAATGAGCGGGTCCTCAGCCTCCAGTCAAGGAAATGCCTCAGGCCTGGAATGCAATGAGGTCCAGGAGATGCTGAGGGAATTGGGAAGTAGACACCGGGAAGCTAGGCCCTCCACACTGGAAAGAACACTGGGGCCAAGCCTTGTCACCACGAACCCAGGGTTGGGGAAAGCCAGGGAGAGCAAACACTTCGTGGAACGGGAAAACGTGTGAAAACCAGAGAGCCCTGGAGCCCATTCAGCCCGGGGAACGGAGGATGCCAGGCTTCCAAAGAAAGGCCTTGCTGGCCTCCGGATTTGCCTTTCAGTCCAAGTCCCCTAACATGGACACATGGGAACACTTCAAGGTTCTCAAGGTGGAAGGGGGGGTTGGGATCCCGAGGCAGCGATTTCCATAAATAGGGGCGGGGCGTACCCGATCCCTTGATAAGGCCCGTGCTCCTGGGAACTCCACATTTGGCCAGCAGCCTCTGTGCCGGACGGGTGTCTCTCCGGCCATGGATGACTCACGCACGCCCAACGGTAAGTAGACATCAGCACCTGGGCTCTCCTTCTGGCTCATCTGAAATGCCTTCCTGCCCTCTCAGGGATGTGGACGAGGGGAGAAATGGCCCCATGGGACTGCAGGGATGGCTCTGGCTGGGCTCTGTTTAAGGAAGCCATTGGGCCAAATGATTGAGAGAGTGGCTTGTGTAGTTCTGTTTTTCCTTCCTTTTTTGTTTTTATTCATTGATTTCTCTGGCCCTGTTGAAATTGACATGGGAGCGGTAGCCCTGCTGCCCACCCACAGCTCATCTGTGAGAAGTCCTGACGTGCATCTGCACAGAAAGCTGCAGCCGTTGTCCAAGGCTTCCGATCTCATGCAGCGCATTTCTAGTGGAACACGTTAGGACATTTGAGTTGGTGGTGTTGGTACTTTCTCGCTGTGGTTTAGCAGCTCCCTCTTGCCTTGAGTTCCGTGGGAACGGGTCCGTTTCTCTGCTGTCCCTGGAAGTAGTCCACACGCAGGATACCCAAGAAGCACGGCAGATCATAGGTTCCCTTGCCACCAAATTCAACACTAGGGCTCGGGAGGCACTGATTCCAGAAACCCTTGACATGCCTCCCACTCGACTCCAAAGTAGGGAGTGGAGACTGGGGGCAGGGGCAGCTGGGGGCGCATGTGGGTGTGGGGCTTTCTGAAGGCAATAGCCCCAAGGCCAGGCTACCGTGTGCTCCATGACTTCTGTCCGAAGCAATCTCACTGGAGCTGGCAAGGAGGAAGGGTGCTTGTGAAGGAAGCATCGCTTGGGGTGCGCAAGCCGTGCCTTGCGTCCTTCCAGGCAGACACCTTCACACCCTAGTTTGGCAGCTGGCAGTGGCTAGCGGGGAATTCCTTTGTCGGGAGGGCTGATGTTCTAGAGTTTGAATACACTTCAGGAAATCCAAGTCGTCCCGAAGCCCGGGACGTGCCCAACACCACGTCGGGCTTTCCGCAGAACGTGTGAACAAGCACAGTCCTATTCCTCTGCATCACAGAGAACAAGTGTCCACTAGGACAGGGCTCTATCAATCCAAGCTTTCCACAGAGAAAAATAGCACACACACAGCCAGTCCACATGACACGGTGACGTCCAGGATGGGGTGCTCATCCTCTGTGGTGTCCCAGCCCAGGCGTCGTCAGAATCAGGGTCGGGGCACGAGGGCCGCAATGTGGCTATCCGACACAACCTACACACGTGTGGCCGTGCTTGGCTCGATTTTCAAGTAGTTCAAGCAGGTGTGCCATGGGTGTGTGAGGAGCCACAAGGTGGGCTCTTCTAGCTGGCCTAAAGTTCGAGGTCCGTCCTGCCAGGGGCCATCCAGACGTTGCACGGCGGGCATCCGGCGGCCGCGTCCCCTGGGTGGGAACATCTTCCACCCATTTGGAACATGACCCTGTTGCCCTAGGTCTTCCCAGCTGGTTGGTTTGTAGTTCTCTGGGCTGCCGGTGAGTGGGTGGTAGATCCCAAGAACTTGAGCCACCTCATCGTTTCTACTTGGCATAGATGGAAGGCCCAGGGTCACCCCTTCAGCAGGGCTGTGTGTGTGCTTCCGTTAGATAGAAAGGGACGGCCATCTGTGCACTGGAGTCTACTACCCCCCCGCCTCCTGGACACAAAAAGCAGCCTGGTGTGGCACCACCCATCACCAACACACACCGCCGTTGGTGCAGCCGTACGGATTCCCTCTCAGACTTTTCCCCCTCTTGTATTTGGCAGGCCTACGCCCAAGTGGACAGCGGAGAAAGAGGCTGGTTCTGAAGCTCAGTCAAAAGGATGCTCTGCAAGCCCTCTTTCAACAGAACCCCTACCCTGGCATCAAGGCCCGAGAGAGCCTGGCCCGAAACCTGGGCATTCCCGAAAGCAGAATTCAGGTAAATATCAGTCTCGGGATTCCTGTTCTCTCGGGTTCCGTGTCCAGATGCCACCCGGCCCGAGCCGTGTGAGTCCCAATTCCAGGTCGGGGAGCTGGCTGCCGAGACTTAGCCGGGCTTCGTCTCTCGTGCGTTGGGAGGGAACCAAAGATAAGCCATCCAGCCTCAGGGAAAAGGGGTGTCCTCTAGCGAGCCTCTGTGCTGAAGGGTTTGTACGTGGTTTCCGAGCCCAATATGCAATTGGCTACAGACACTTCGTGGTGGGGTGCACGCTATGGAGAGGAGCCATCTCCTCCCCTTGGTGCTCCTGGTCTGGGTGCTGGAGGCAATCCTGGAATCCACTCCCGGCTAAGAATGGCTGTCCCTTGGGAGAACAGGGCCAGAGGGAGCTGAGTGGCCCTTGGTCCTACAGGAGGTCAGGAATCAAAGCCGAGGGAAAGAGGGTGCGTGAGGCTGCTTGTGCCAGGGGGTTCGGTCCTTTCTGGCTCACCTCCGAGGCGCTAGCGGTGCTCAAGGCTTCCTGTCTGGTAGGGTGGGAGAGGAGCCCTGAAAGGGGAGAACCTTAGGAGCAGGAGCACTGTGCCTGCGGCCTTTCAATGGGCACTAAGACGAGTAGGCTTCCCTTACTGAACTGACTGGCAGGTTCAACACACTGCCCACACAGCTCCATCAGAGCTGCCTAATAATGGACACACACACGCCCACACCCTCACCGACACCCATATCTACCCCGATGGCCACAACTCCACCAAACCCAACCCCACCCCCCTGCCACCCGGCCGGCCCCCAAGCCTCACACGACCTCACCCGACCTCACTCGGCTGCACCCTACCCTTCACCACGCCGCTCCACTCCACTCCACTCCACTCCACTCCATCCACACCTAACTCTGCATTTGATTCTTGGGTAACGATGAAGGCAGCATGTGGTTTCACTGTTGGAGACAATGACACAGATTTGAACGATGGGGATCGGGTACCTAAGAGCCTCCAGACCTGGAAGTGGCAGGACCTTGCCCTCCTAAGAGTTCCCTGTCAAGGAGTCTTTTCCAGGCAGCATGGGGTTTTCAGGAGTTCGCCCGCCTTCAGGGAATTTTGGACAAGAGCACTCACCTATGCGTGGTGTGTTAGGAAAGGGTGCTGTCCATGGGGCCAGGAGGGAGACAGAGGAACATTCCTCAGGCACTGAGCATGGTCAAAAAGGAGGCACAAAGACTCAAAGGGAGCCAGTGAGAGAAACAACAGAGAGAAATGGACACAGAGACAGAGACAGGGACTGAGAGAGAGGAAAAGAGAAACAAGCATAAACAGGTAGATGGACAGAATCGGAGACTGAGACTAACAGGCCAACAGGGACCATGGCAGGTGACAGGAATGGAAAATGTCAAGTGAGACAGAGAGCTAAGCAGAGAGAGACAGAAACGGATATCAAGAGAGATGATCAGACAGAGTGGGTCGGGGGAGGAAACGAGGGATATGGAGAGGAGAAGAGAGAGGGAGAATATCAGCAAGCTCCTTCAGACTGACTTTGGGAAAGCAAACATTGTCTCCTGCCTCACGTGTTTTTGTCTTTGGATTCCAGAGGGAGGATGGCAGGGGATATGCTGATTTTCTTCCGTGCAGATAGTGTTTTCTGGAATCCTGTGCAGTTCTTCCGAGGTGAAAGCCATAATCTGTGGCAAGTCCAGTCCCTTTGGGAGCTGAATATTTCCACTGGGGGCACATGGAGCCTAGAGTTTGTCCACTCCTTTGGTTGTCTGTTTGCTGTGTTGCGAATCACTGTGATAGCTCTTGAAATCTGTCCCTAAGCATTTGAGTGACAGGGGTTTTACTCCTTCTATTTAGGTTTGGTTCCAAAACCAACGAAGAAGAAGCCTAAGGCAGAGCCGACCGCCGTCGGGGAACATCTTACCAGACGGGCAATCGCATCCTGTGCACGAGCCTCAGGCTCTGACGCAAGGTGAGTCCCTGGATTTTCCAAAGGCAATTTCCCATTAGGGTTCCTGGAGACAGATTCATCTCTGAAAGTGGGTGACAAGTAGTCAGCAGAGAACCCTTAGGAGAGGACACAAGCCTATCTGGGCCTTGCCCTGCTAGTGCTCGCACTATGAGCATCATGGCCCTGTTTGGAGGGCGGGGTCTTGCATGGCCAGGAAGCCTTTCAACCCTCTGGTCCTGAAACTGTCCAAAGTGCAGAGTTCCCTTCTCTTATCCACTCACAAAGATTTTCCTCGGGCTCCATAGCAAGATTCGTTCCAGAATTGGCCCATCAGGGCTTCAGAACACTCCAGAAAACATGCTGGGAAACCAACCAAACAGCAAACTAGAGAAACAAGCAAACAAACAGTCAAGCAAGAAATTAAATTTTAAAGTGAATAATTAAAATATAAAATGGAAACTGTGAGTGTGTGTGTGTGTGTTTGTGTGTGTGTGTGTGGGTGTGTATGTGTGGATGTGTCTGTGTGGGTGGGGGAATGCATTGTGCCTGTGTATACTTCTACATACACATGATAATTCACTATAGACATAGGGATACATATATGTATAAAAACTATATTTGTATCGATTAACTATCTTTCTATCATCTATCGATCTATCATCTATCTATGTAGATCTATACCTATGTTTCAATCTCTCTCTCTCTTTACCTCTCACCTATCTATCTCTCTCTCTATCTCTCTCTCTATCTATCTATCCATCTATCTATCTATCTATCCCTCTATCTCTCTATCTTTCTATCTACCTACCTATCTGATATGCCATTTCCTCCATATGGCAGAATTTGTGTGCACTGAATGTGAAGTGGGCTTCATTGTCCTCTCTTCTTTGTTTGTGCTCCTCTAGATGGCCGCCCAAAAGAGGCTGGGAGAAAGCGCACGTTCATCTCACCCTCTCAAACAGGGATGCTTGTGCAAGCCTTTGAGAGGGACCGCTTTCCTGGCATTGCCACCAGGGAAGAATTGGCTCGTCAAACAGGACTTCCTGAACCTCGAATCCAGGTAAGGTCTCAGTAGGTGGAAGATGGTATGTCCCAAGGCGGGAGTGCCGTTTTCCTCCCGCGCCGGTGCTGGAAATACGTAGGCACTGCTGATGGTTCTGGATGTGTGGGTGGGTCATTGGGGGGTTGGGGAGAGGAATGGGGCTTGAAAGTTTCCCTATAGACATTCACTCAGGTGCCTGACCTGAAGGCATCCATTTCCTGAAGGGGACGGAGCAGAGGAGGTCCCGGACAGCCTGGGAGGGGTCCCGACAGTCTAGCCAGACAGCGAGGGATCTCTCATGGAAGCCAGGGTTCCAGTGTGGCCCTGATTTGGCCCCTCATTTTGCAAGGACCTGGGGACTGGCAAAGGTCCCATCACCCTGGGTCAAGGCCTATCCGAAGGCAGTGTTTTTGCCCGGAGCCTGTCAGACCAGGGGTGCTGGCATGGGGGTTGCAAGGCGACGTGGGAGATCGTGCTTCTGATGTACCTGTCTCCCTTTCACTCATCTTGCCTAGATATGGTTTCAGAACCGGAGAGCTTGGCACCCGGAGCAGAGCAGAGGGGCGCCTGCCAAGGCCCGGGCAGAAGACCCCGATGCCAGACCAGCCCCGAATGTCCCATCGGACCAAAGGCCCCCGCCCAACATCCACAACAGCGCTCATCAATTGCCTCCAACTGATCCACTGGACAGCTTCCGGTCCCTTACCGCTGCAGCCCCCCCTCTGTCCCCAAGCTTCTTTGTGCCTTGTGCTCCCTGTGGTGGCTGGGTGGGCCAGCCTTTGATGCTCCTGTTGGTCCAGCCCGCCCCGGCTTCGCAGGGAGCAGAGAACCCTCCACATCCGGGAACAGACCCCGGCGGCACCACAGCAGGGCCGAGTCCAGGAGGGAGTCTCGCACCCATGCACGTGGCACTCACGCCCTCCGCCCACGGAGGGGCCTGCCCGCACGGCAGCCTGCACCCTGGCATGGCAGCACGCCCTCAGCCTGTCCCCCGCAGCGCTCCTCCACACACCGGGCAGCATCCGGCTCAGCCACGCAGCCCCCACGCGCCAATTCTGCAGCCCGAACAGGCCGAGACACACCTGTGGCAGCAGCAGGCCCCATCGGATCAGCTCACGTGTCCTCCGCTCCACCCGCAGCCCCAGACCTCAGGCGCCAGAGGCTCAGGGAGCCTCTTAGATGAACTCTTGTCAGACGCCAGCCTTCTGGAAAAGGCACAACCTTTCCTGAGCGACGGCACCCCGGAAGAGGGACTTTGGCCAAACCTGGAATAACCCCTCAGTGACGACGAATTCCAGGCCCTCCTGGACATGCTGCCAGGCTCGCCAGGGCCTCAGGAAAGCCTTTGGTCGAGCCCAATTCAGGCCTCCTTCCCTGGGATGCCGAGCCACGGCTGAGAAAAAAGGACGAGGAACCAGCCAATCTCCTAGGGCTCGGCAGCAAGGGCAAGGCGCCCAGACTGCCGGCGCCACTGCGTTGCCTCCCTCAGCCCTGCCATGCTCCGCGGGCGCTCTCAGGACGCACGGGCACCAGGAGGGGCATCCTCCCTGATGTCGGAAAGGATGCTAGCATGCCAAAGGACAAGAATACCGCCCAAGTCCTCTTGGCTTGGAGGTCGATTTGCGGGTTCTCTCTTACATTGCCTTGATTAAATAAACCTGGCTTGGAACTCAATGCAAAGTCTTTGGCTCTGTTTTGGTCCCCTTGTAGTCTGTGCCCCAGCATCCATGCCACTCCTCACAGATTCACCGTGTCCCCCTTTGCCTGGGACTGGATGGGAAGGGGGTCGGGGGCCCCTGATAAGAAGCCAGCTTCTACTTGCAAACTAGATTCTCTTGGAATCCCTACAGCAGTGAAGCACCATCACTGAGATTCTGGGAGCAAGAGAGCTTCCATTAGGGCCAGTACAGGGGAGCACCGTTACAAATCTCTCCTAGCACTTTTCTTGGTTCCCAGATTATAGCCAGATTATTATCAGCAGGGCTCAAATTAACCAAGGTGCTGGGGATATTAGGCAGGCAATCAATCTCTCTCTCTCCCTCACGCCCTCCATCCCTACCTCCCTCTCTCACTTGTCTCCTTCTGCCTCTCCCTTGTTCTCTCTCTCCCTCTCCCCCTGTCTTATGGTCTCTTTGCCACAAACACTTACAGCGCACACACAGCCACACAAACACACAAGCATCGTTTGAACCAAGTGCTGCTATAATTAGACTCATCCCCAAATGTTGCTGAAGAATCTCGTAGTCTCCATCTCAGTGCACATGGCTGAGTTTCATGAACCAGGGTGGCACTAAAGACGGCCCATTATGTGTTTTGGGTTTCCATGTTTCGAGGGTCTAGGGCCTAGGCTCAGCTAAAATGTCAGATGGGTTTGTATGTTCCAGCCAAATATTCCTTCCTAGCACAGCTGCGCCACCATCCTCTAGGACGCTTTGGAATTCCCCTTCTGCTTCTCCTGCTCCTCCTCCTCCTTCTTGTCCTCTGCTCCCCCTCCCCTCCCCCTTCCCACTCCCCTCCCCCTCACCCCTCCCCTTCCCTCCTCATCCCTCTCCCCACACCCCTCCCTTCCCTCTCCTCCTCCCCAGGTATTCGATTTTGGAAAACACACCCTCGCTTCCCATCTCTATCCTACTGGGTCCATCTTGGCTGAGGCGGGGCTATCATTGCACTCCCCAGCGTTACTTGAGTTATCTGTCTCTTCTCCCAAGTTGTGGTGCCGGGCCCTCCTTTTCAGATCTGGTTTCTTGCCTGACATTCCCGGACTCGTGCCTGCCGTCCGGAGAAGGAGTGACCGTCTACAGATTCTCTGGATCCATGTGTTTTCACCATCAAACGATTTTTCCTTGCTTCCCTTTTGGCGGCTCCAGCAGGGAAGTTCACTTGGGAATGCATTCCGTTTGCGTGGGCCGGATTCCCTACAGCAGAGCTCCCGATGCCGTTGGGCATGTGTCCTTGGGGCTGCTGGACAGTTTCTGACCTGTTTTGACCTGGGTGATGGCCCCAGGCGAGTGAGGGCAGCTCCCCGCTCCCCTCCCGTTCTTCCCCTCCCCCTCTTTTCCCCTCCCCCTCTTTTCCCCTCCCCCACCCACTGTTGGGACCTGCATTCGACCTGGCTTCCCTGGGAGACAGGCTTGCCAAGAGAATTGCTTTGACGTAGCCGGGTATAGCTGACACGTTTCGGCCTGGATAGACTTCAGGGGACCGGACCCTCATCAGGCCTCTCTGGAAAGGCTTTGAAGATGCTGGCAGACAGGCGGGGCAACATAGCCATGTTGGGTTTGCCCAGGACAAGCCTCGCACTTCGAAGCCGCCTCCTAGTGTGGTAGTGGGGTCTGCCCCTTTCTTAATGCACTCCCTGGCCCGTGAGGAAGGGGGCGGGCTGCAGATGACAGCTGGAAAAGTTTCCAAAGTTTGTGACCGAAGAGCATGACCCGTGTGTCGAATCCTGTGTCCGTCGGTGCATGCAGCTTTCCTATTGAAATGAGCGGGTCCTCAGCCTCCAGTCAAGGAAATGCCTCAGGCCTGGAATGCAATGAGGTCCAGGAGATGCCGAGGGAATTGGGAAGTAGACACCGGGAAGCTAGGCCCTCCACACTGGAAAGAACACTGGGGCCAAGCCTTGTCACCACGAACCCAGGGTTGGGGAAAGCCAGGGAGAGCAAACACTGCGTGGAACGGGAAAACGTGTGAAAACCAGAGAGCCCTGGAGCCCATTCAGCCCGGGGAACGGAGGATGCCAGGCTTCCAAAGAAAGGCCTTGCTGGCCTCCGGATTTGCCTTTCAGTCCAAGTCCCCTAACATGGACACATGGGAACACTTCAAGGTTCTCAAGGTGGAAGGGGGGGTTGGGATCCCGAGGCAGCGATTTCCATAAATAGGGGCGGGGCGTGCCCGATCCCTTGATAAGGCCCGTGCTCCTGGGAACTCCACATTTGGCCAGCAGCCTCTGTGCCGGACGGGTGTCTCTCCGGCCATGGATGACTCACGCACGCCCAACGGTAAGTAGACATCAGCACCTGGGCTCTCCTTCTGGCTCTTCTGAAATGCTTTCCTGCCCTCTCAGGGATGTGGACGAGGGGAGAAATGGCCCCATGAGACTGCAGGGATGGCTCTGGCTGGGCTCTGTTTAAGGAAGCCATTGGGCCAAATGATTGAGAGAGTGGCTTGTGTAGTTCTGTTTTCATTTATTTTTTGTTTTTATTCATTGATTTCTTTGGCCCTGTTGAAATTGACATGGGAGCGGTAGCCCTGCTGCCCACCCACAGCTCCTCTGTGAGAAGTCCTGACGTGCAGCTGCACAGAAAGCTGCAGCCGTTGTCCAAGGCTTCCGATCGCATGCAGCGCATTTCTAGTGGAACACGTTAGGACATTTGTGTTGGTGGTGTTGGTACTTTCTCGCTGTGGTTTAGCAGCTCCCTCTTGCCTTGAGTTCCGTGGGAACGGGTCCGTTTCTCTGGTGTCCCTGGAAGTAGTCCACACGCAGGATACCCAAGAAGCACGGCAGGTCATAGGTTCCCTTGCCACCAAATTCAACACTAGGGCTCGGGAGGCACTGATCCCAGAAACCCTTGACATGCCTCCCACTCGACTCCAAAGTAGGGAGTGGAGACTGGGGGCAGGGGCAGCTGGGGGCGCATGTGGGGGTGGGGCTTTCTGAAGGCAAAAGCCCCAAGGCCAGGCTACCGTGTGCTCCATGACTTCTGTCCGAAGCAATCTCACTGGAGCTGGCAAGGAGGAAGGGTGCTTGTGAAGGAAGCATCGCTTGGGGTGCGCAAGCCGTGCCTTGCGTCCTTCCAGGCAGACACCTTGACACCCTAGTTTGGCAGCTGGCAGTGGCTAGCGGGGAATTCCTTTGTCGGGAGGGCTGATGTTCTAGAGTTTGAATACACTTCAGGAAATCCAAGTCGTCCCGAAGCCCGGGACGTGCCCGACACCACGTCGGGCTTTCCGCAGAACGTGTGAACAAGCACAGTCCTATTCCTCTGCATCACAGAGAACAAGTGTCCACTAGGACAGGGCTCTATCAATCCAAGCTTTCCACAGAGAAAAATAACACACACAGACAGTCCACATGACACGGTGACGTCCAGGATGGGGTGCTCATCCTCTGTGGTGTCCCAGCCCAGGCGTCGTCAGAATCAGGGTCGGGGCACGAGGGCCGCAATGTGGGTATCCGACACAACCTACACACGTGTGGCCGTGCTTGGCTCGATTTTCAAGTAGTTCAAGCAGGTGTGCCATGGGTGTGTGAGGAGCCACAAGGTGGGCTCTTCTAGCTGGCCTAAAGTTCGAGGTCCGTCCTGCCAGGGGCCATCCAGACGTTGCACGGCCGGCAGCCGGCAGCCGCGTCCCCTGGGTGGGAACATCTTCCACCCATTTGGAACATGACCCTGTTGCCCTAGGTCTTCCCAGCTGGTTGGTTTGTAGTTCTCTGGGCTGCCGGTGAGTGGGTGGTAGATCCCAAGAACTTGAGCCACCTCATCTTTTCTAATTGGCATAGATGGAAGGCCCAGGGTCACCCCTTCAGCAGGGCTGTGAGTGTGCTTCCGTTAGATAGAAAGGGACGGCCATCTGTGCACTGGAGTCTACTCCCCCCCGCCTCCCGGACACAAAAAGCAGCCTGGTGTGGCACCACCCATCACCACCACACACCGCCGTTGGTGCAGCCGTACGGATTCCCTCTCAGACTTTTCCCCCTCTTGTATTTGGCAGGCCCACGCCCAAGAGGACAGCGGAGAAAGAGGCTGGTTCTGAATCTCAGTCAAAAGGATGCTCTGCAAGCCCTCTTTCAACAGAACCCCTACCCTGGCATCAAGGCCCGAGAGAGCCTGGCCCGAAACCTGGGCATTCCCGAAAGCAGAATTCATGTAAATATCAGTCTCGGGATTCCTGTTCTCTCGGGTTCCGTGTCCAGATGCCACCCGGCCCGAGCCGTGTGAGTCCCAATTCCAGGTCGGGGAGCTGGCTGCCGAGACTTAGCCGGGCTTCGTCTCTCGTGCGTTGGGAGGGAACCAAAGATAAGCCATCCAGCCTCAGGGAAAAGGGGTGTCCTCTAGCGAGCCTCTGTGCTGAAGGGTTTGTACGTGGTTTCCGAGCCCAATATGCAATTGGATACAGACACTTCGTGGTGGGGTGCACGCTATGGAGAGGAGCCGTCTCCTCACTTTGGTGCTCCTGGTCTGGGTGCTGGAGGCAAGCCTGGAATCCACTCCCGGCTAAGAATGGCTGTCCCTTGGGAGAACAGGGCCAGAGGGAGCTGAGTGGCCCTTGGTCCTACAGGAGGTCAGGAATCAAAGCCGAGGGAAAGAGGGTGCGTGAGGCTGCTTGTGCCAGGGGGTTCGGTCCTTTCTGGCTCACCTCCGAGGCACTAGCGGTGCTCAAGGCTTCCTGTCTGGTAGGGTGGGAGAGGAGCCCTGAAAGGGGAGAACCTTAGGAGCAGGAGCACTGTGCCTGTGGCCTTTCAATGGGCACTATGACGTGTAGGCTTCCCTTACTGAACTGACTGGCAGGTTCAACACACTGCCCACACAGCCCCATCAGAGATGCCTAAAAATGGACACACACACGCCCAGACCCTCACCGACACCCATATCTACCCCGATGGCCACACCTCCACCAACCCCAACCCCACACCCCTGCCACCCGGCCGGCCCCCAAGCCTCACACGACCTCACCCGACCTCACTCGGCTGCACCCTACCCTTCACCACACCGCTCCACTCCACTCCACTCCACTCCACTCCATCCACACCTAACTCTGCATTTGATTCTTGGGTAACGATGAAGGCAGCATGTGGTTTCACTGTTGGAGACAATGACACAGATTTGAACGATGGGGATCGGGTACCTAAGAGACTCCAGACCTGGAAGTGGCAGGATCTTGCCCTCCTAAGAGTTCCCTGTCAAGGAGTCTTTTCCAGGCAGCATGGGGTTTTCAGGAGTTCGCCCGCCTTCAGGGAATTTTGGACAAGAGCACTCACCTATGCGTGGTGTGTTAGGAAAGGGTGCTGTCCATGGGGCCAGGAGGGAGACAGAGGAACATTCCTCAGGCACTGAGCATGGTCAAAAAGGAGGCACAAAGACTCAAAGGGAGCCAGTGAGAGAAACAACAGAGAGAAATGAACACAGAGACAGAGACAGGGACTGAGAGAGAGGAAAAGAGAAACAAGCATAAACAGGTAGATGGACAGAATCGGAGACTGAGACTAACAGGCCAACAGGGACCATGGCAGGTGACAGGAATGGAAAATGTCAAGTGAGACAGAGAGCTAAGCAGAGAGACAGAAACGGATAGTAAGAGAGATGATCAGACAGAGTGGGTCGGGGGAGGAAACGAGGGATGTGGAAAGGAGAAGAGAGAGGGAGAATATCAGCAAGCTCCTTCAGACTGACTTTGGGAAAGCAAACATTGTCTCCTGCCTCACGTGTTTTTTTCTTTGGATTCCAGAGGGAGGATGGCAGGGGATATGCTGATATTCTTCCGTGCAGATAGTGTTTTCTGGAATCCTGTGCAGTTCTTCCGAGGTGAAAGCCATAATCTGTGGCAAGTCCAGTCCTTGTGGGAGCTGAATATTTCCACTGGGGGCACATGGAGCCTAGAGTTTGTCCACTCCTTTGGTTGTCTGTTTGCTGTGTTGTGAATCACTGTGATAGCTCTTGAAATCTGTCCCTAAGCATTTGAGTGACAGGGGTTTTACTACTTCTATTTAGGTTTGGTTCCAAAACCAACGAAGAAGAAGCCTAAGGCAGACCCGACCGCCGTCGGGGAACATCTTACCAGACGGGCAATCGCATCCTGTGCACGAGCCTCAGGCTCTGACGCAAGGTGAGTCCCTGGCTTTCCAAAGGCATTTTCCCATTAGGGTTCCTGGAGACAGATTCATCTCTGAACGTGGGTGACAAGTAGTCAGCAGAGAACCCTTAGGAGAGGACACAAGACTATCTGGGCCTTGCCCTGCTAGTGCTCACACTATGAGCATCATGGCCCTGTTTGGAGGGCGGGGTCTTGCATGGCCAGGAAGCCTTTCAACCCTCTGGTCCTGAAACTGTCCAAAGTGCAGAGTTCCCTTCTCTTATCCACTCACAAAGATATTCCTCGGGCTCCATAGTAAGATTCGTTCCAGAATTGGCCCATCAGGGCTTCAGAACACTCCAGAAAACATGCTGGGAAACCAACCAAACAGCAAACTAGAGAAACAAGCAAACAAACAGTCAAGCAAGAAATAAAATTTTAAAGTGAATAATTAAAATGTAAAATGGAAACTGTGAGTGTGTGTGTGTGTGTTTGTGTGTGTCTGTGTGGGTGTGTATGTGTGGATGTGTCTGTGTGGGTGGGGGAATGCATTGTGCCTGTGTATACTTCTACATACACATGATAATTCACTATAGACATAGCGATACATATATGTATAAAAACTATATTTGTATCGAATAACTATCTTTCTATCATCTATTGATCTATCAACTATCTATGTAGATCTATACCTATGTTTCTATCTCTCTCTCTCTTTACCTCTCACCTATCTATCTCTCTCTTTATCTCTCTCTCTCTCTATCTATCCATCTATCTATCTATCTATCCCTCTATCTCTCTATCTTTCTATCTACCTACCTATCTGATATGCCATTTCCTCCATATGGCAGAATTTGTGTGCACTGAATGTGAAGTGAGCTTCATTGTCCTCTGTTCTTTGTTTGTGCTCCTCTAGATGGCCGCCCAAAAGAGGCTGGGAGAAAGCGCACGTTCATCTCACCCTCTCAAACAGGGATGCTTGTGCAAGCCTTTGAGAGGGACCGCTTTCCTGGCATTGCCACCAGGGAAGAATTGGCTCGTCAAACAGGACTTCCTGAACCTCGAATCCAGGTAAGGTCTCAGTAGGTGGAATATGGTATGTCCCAAGGCGGGAGTGCCGTTTTCCTCCCGCGCCGGTGCTGGATATACGTAGGCACTGCTGATGGTTCTGGATGTGTGGGTGGGTCATTGGGGGGTTGGGGAGAGGAATGTGGCTTGTACGATTCCCTATAGACATTCACTCAGGTGCCTGACCTGAAGGCATCCATTTCCTGAAGGGGACGGAGCAGAGGAGGTCCCGGACAGCCTGGGAGGGGTCCCGACAGTCTAGCCAGACAGCGAGGGATCTCTCATGGAAGCCAGGGTTCCAGTGTGGCCCTGATTTGGCCCCTCATTTTGCAAGGACCTGGGGACTGGCAAAGGTCCCATCACCCTGGGTCAAGGCCTATCCGAAGGCAGTGTTTTTGCCCGGAGCCTGTCAGACCAGGGGTGCTGGCATGGGGGTTGCAAGGCGACGTGGGAGATCGTGCTTCTGATGTACCTGTCTCCCTTTCTCTCATCTTGCCTAGATATGGTTTCAGAACCGGAGAGCTCGGCACCCGGAGCAGAGCAGAGGGGCGCCTGCCAAGGCCCGGGCAGAAGACCCCGATGCCAGACCAGCCCCGACTGTCCCATCGGACCAAAGGCCCCCGCCCAACATCCACAACAGCGCTCATCAATTGCCTCCAACTGATCCACTGGACAGCTTCCGGTCCCTTACCGCTGCAGCCCCTCCTCTGGCCCCAAGCTTCTTTGTGCCTTGTGCTCCCTGTGGTGGCTGGGTGGGCCAGCCTTTGATGCTCCTGGTGGTCCAGCCCGCCCCGGCTTCGCAGGGAGCAGAGAACCCTCCACATCCGGGAACAGACCCCGGCGGCACCACAGCAGGGCCGAGTCCAGGAGGGAGTCTTGCACCCATGCACGCGGCACTCACGCCCTCCGCCCACGGAGGGGCCTGCCCGCACAGCAGCCTGCACCCTGGCATGGCAGCACGCCCTCAGCCTGTCCCCCGCAGCGCTCCTCCACACACCGGGCAGCATCCGGCTCAGCCACGCAGCCCCCACGCGCCAATTCTGCAGCCCGAACAGGCCGAGACACACCTGTGGCAGCAGCAGGCCCCATCGGATCAGCTCACGTGTCCTCCGCTCCACCCGCAGCCCCAGACCTCAGGCGCCAGAGGCTCAGGGAGCCTCTTAGATGAACTCTTGTCAGACGCCAGCCTTCTGGAAAAGGCACAACCTTTCCTGAGCGACGGCACCCCGGAAGAGGGACTTTGGCCAACCCTGGAAAAACCCCTCAGTGACGACGAATTCCAGGCCCTCCTGGACATGCTGCCAGGCTCGCCAGGGCCTCAGGAAAGCCTTTGGTCGAGCCCAATTCAGGCCTCCTTCCCTGGGATGCCGAGCCACGGCTGAGAAAAAAGGACGAGGAACCAGCCACTCTCCTAGGGCTCGGCAGCAAGGGCAAGGCGCCCAGACTGCCGGCGCCACTGCGTGGCCTCACTCAGCCCTGCCGTGCTCCGCGGGCGCTTCAGGACGCAAGGGCACCAGGAGGGGCATCCTCCCTGATGTCGGAAAGGATGCTAGCATGCCAAAGGACAAGAATACCGCCCAAGTCCTCTTGGCTTGGAGGTCGATTTGCGGGTTCTCTCTTACATTGCCTTGATTAAATAAACCTGGCTTGGAACTCAATGCAAAGTCTTTGGCTCTGTTTTGGTCCCCTTGTAGTCTGTGCCCCAGCATCCATGCCACTCCTCACAGATTCACCATGTCCCCCTTTGCCTGGGACTGGATGGGAAGGGGGTCGGGGGCCCCTGATAAGAAGCCAGCTTCTACTTGCAAACTAGATTCTCTTGGAATCCCTACAGCAGTGAAGCACCATCACTGAGATTCTGGTAGCAAGAGAGCTTCCATTAGGGCCAGTACAGGGGAGCACCGTTACAAATCTATCCTAGCACTTTTCTTGGTTCCCAGATTATAGCCAGATTATTATCAGCAGGGCTCAAATTAACCAAGGTGCTGGGGATATTAGGCAGGCAATCAATCTCTCTCTCTCCCTCACGCCCTCCATCCCTATCTCCCTCCCTCACTTGTCTCCTTCTGCCTCTCCCTTGTTCTCTCTCTCCCTCTCCCCCTGTCTTATGGTCTCTTTGCCACAAACACTTACAGCGCACACACAGCCACACAAACACACAAGCATCGTTTGAACCAAGTGCTGCTATAATTAGACTCATCCCCAAATGTTGCTGAAGAATCTCGTAGTCTCCATCTCAGTGCACATGGCTGAGTTTCATGAACCAGGGTGCCACTAAAGACGGCCCATTATGTGTTTTGGGTTTCCATGTTTCGAGGGTCTAGGGCCTAGACTCAGCTAAAATGTCAGATGGGTTTGTATGTTCCAGCCAAATATTCCTTCCTAGCACAGCTGTGCCACCATCCTCTAGGATGCTTTGGAATTCCCCTTCTGCTTCTCCTGCTCCTCCTCCTCCTTCTTGTCCTCTGCTCCCCCTCCCCTCCCCCTTCCCACTCCCCTCCCCCTCACCCCTCCCCTCCCCTCCTCATCCCTCTCCCCACACCCCTCCCTTCCCTCTCCTCCTCCCCAGGTATTCGATTTTGGAAAACACACCCTCGCTTCCCATCTCTATCCTACTGGGTCCATCTTGGCTGAGGCAGGGCTATCATTGCACTCCCCAGCGTTACTTGAGTTATCTGTCTCTTCTCCCAAGTTGTGGTGCCGGGCCCTCCTTTTCAGCTCTGGTTTCTTGCCTGACTTTCCCGGACTCGTGCCTGCCGTCCGGAGAAGGAGTGACCGTCTACAGGTTCTCTGGATCCATGTGTTTTCACCATCAAACGATTTTTCCTTGCTTCCCTTTTGGCGGCTCCAGCAGGGAAGTTCGCTTGGGAATGCATTCCGTTTGCGTGGGCCGGATTCCCGACAGCAGAGCTCCCGATGCCGTTGGGCAAGGGTCCTTGGGGCTGCTGGACAGTTTCTGACCTGTTTTGACCTGGGTGATGGCCCCAGGCGAGTGAGGGCAGCTCCCCGCTCCCCTCCCCCTCTTCCCCTCCCCCTCTTTCCCCCTCCCCCACCCACTGTTGGGACGTGCATTCGACCTGGATTCCCTGGGAGACAGGCTTTCCAAAAGAATTGCTTTCACGTACCGGGGTGTAGCTGAAACGTTTCAGCCTGGATAGACTTCAGGGGACCGGACACTCATCAGGCCTCTCTGGAAAGGCTTTGAAGATGCTGGCAGACAGGCGGGGCAACATAGCCATGTTGGGTTTGCCCAGGACAAGCCTCGCACTTCGAAGCCGCCTCCTAGTGTGGTAGTGGGGTCTGCCCCTTTCTTCATGCACTCCCTGGCCCGTGAGGAAGGGGGCGGGCTGCAGATGACAGCTGGAAAATTTTCCAAAGTTTGTGACCGAAGAGCATGACCCGTGTGTCGAATCCTGTGTCCTTCGGTGCATTCAGCTTTCCTCTTGAAATGAGCGGGTCCTCAGCCTCCAGTCAAGGAAATGCCTAAGGCCTGGAATGCAATGAGGTCCATGAGATGCCGAGGGAATTGGGAAGTAGACACCGGGAAGCTAGGCCCTCCACACTGGAAAGAACACTGGGGCCAAGACTTGACACCACGAACCCAGGGTTGGTGAAAGCCAGGGAGAGCAAACACTGCGTGGAACGGGAAAACGTGTGAAAACCAGAGAGCCCTGGAGCCCATTCAGCCCGGGGAACGGAGGATGCCAGGCTTCCAAAGAAAGGCCTTGCTGGCCTCCGGATTTGCCTTTCAGTCCAAGTCCCCTAACATGGACACATGGGAACACTTCAAGGTTCTCAAGGTGGAAGGGGGGGTTGGGATCCCGAGGCAGCGATTTCCATAAATAGGGGCGGGGCGTGCCCGATCCCTTGATAAGGCCCGTGCTCCTGGGAACTCCACATTTGGCCAGCAGCCTCTGTGCCGGACGGGTGTCTCTCCGGCCATGGATGACTCACGCACGCCCAACGGTAAGTAGACATCAGCACCTGGGCTCTCCTTCTGGCTCATCTGAAATGCCTTCCTGCCCTCTCAGGGATGTGGACGAGGGGAGAAATGGCCCCATGAGACTGCAGGGATGGCTGTGGCTGGGCTCTGTTTAAGGAAGCCATTGGGCCAAATGATTGAGAGAGTGGCTTGTGTAGTTCTGTTTTTCCTTTCTTTTTTGTTTTTATTCATTGATTTCTTTGGCCCTGTTGAAATTGACATGGGAGCGGTAGCCCTGCTGCCCACCCACAGCTCCTCTGTGAGAAGTCCTGACGTGCAGCTGCTCAGAAAGCTGCAGCCGTTGTCCAAGGCTTCCGATCGCATGCAGCGCATGTCTAGTGGAACACGTTAGGACATTTGAGTTGGTGGTGTTGGTACTTTCTCGCTGTGGTTTAGCAGCTCCCTCTTGCCTTGAGTTCCGTGGGAACGGGTCCGTTTCTCTGCTGTCCCTGGAAGTAGTCCACACGCAGGATACCCAAAAAGCACGGCAGGTCATAAGTTCCCTTGACACCAAATTCAACACTAGGGCTCGGGAGGCACTGATCCCAGAAACCCTTGACATGCCTCCCACTCGACTCCAAAGTAGGGAGTGGAGACTGGGGGCAGGGGCAGCTGGGGGCGCATGTGGGGGTGGGGCTTTCTGAAGGCAAAAGCCCCAAGGCCAGGCTACCGTGTGCTCCATGACTTCTGTCCGAAGCAATCTCACTGGAGCTGGCAAGGAGGAAGGGTGCTTGTGAAGGAAGCATCGCTTGGGGTGCGCAAGCCGTGCCTTGCGTCCTTCCAGGCAGACACCTTGACACCCTAGTTTGGCAGCTGGCAGTGGCTAGCGGGGAATTCCTTTGTCGGGAGGGCTGATGTTCTAGAGTTTGAATACACTTCAGGAAATCCAAGTCGTCCCGAAGCCCGGGACGTGCCCGACACCACGTCGGGCTTTCCGCAGAACGTGTGAACAAGCACAGTCCTATTCCTCTGCATCACAGAGAACAAGTGTCCACTAGGACAGGGCTCTATCAATCCAAGCTTTCCACAGAGAAAAATAGCACGCACACAGCCAGTCCACATGACACGGTGACGTCCAGGATGGGGTGCTCATCCTCTGTGGTGTCCCAGCCCAGGCGTCGTCAGAATCAGGGTCGGGGCACGAGGGCCGCAATGTGGGTATCCGACACAACCTACACACGTGTGGCCGTGCTTGGCTCGATTTTCAAGTAGTTCAAGCAGGTGTGCCATGGGTGTGTGAGGAGCCACAAGGTGGGCTCTTCTAGCTGGCCTAAAGTTCGAGGTCCGTCCTGCCAGGGGCCATCCAGACGTTGCACGGCCGGCAGCCGGCGGCCGCGTCCCCTGGGTGGGAACATCTTCCACCCATTTGGAACATGACCCTGTTGCCCTAGGTCTTCCCAGCTGGTTGGTTTGTAGTTCTCTGGGCTGCCGGTGAGTGGGTGGTAGATCCCAAGAACTTGAGCCACCTCATCTTTTCTACTTGGCATAGATGGAAGGCCCAGGGTCACCCCTTCAGCAGGGCTGTGTGTGTGCTTCCGTTAGATAGAAAGGGACGGCCATCTGTGCACTGGAGTCTACTCCCCCCCGCCTCCCGGACACAAAAAGCAGCCTGGTGTGGCACCACCCATCACCACCATACACCGCCATTGGTGCAGCCGTACAGATTCCCTCTCAGACTTTTCCCCCTCTTGTATTTGGCAGGCCCACACCCAAGTGGACAGCGGAGAAAGTGGCTGGTTCTGAAGCTCAGTCAAAAGGATGCTCTGCAAGCCCTCTTTCAACAGAACCCCTACCCTGGCATCAAGGCCCGAGAGTGCCTGGCTCGAAACCTGGTCATTCCCGAAAGCAGAATTCAGGTAAATATCAGTCTCGGGATTCCTGTTCTCTCGGGTTCCGTGTCCAGATGCCACCCGGCCCGAGCCGTGTGAGTCCCAATTCCAGGTCGGGGAGCTGGCTGCCGAGACTTAGCCGGGCTTCGTCTCTCGTGCGTTGGGAGGGAACCAAAGATAAGCCATCCAGCCTCAGGGAAAAGGGGTGTCCTCTAGCGAGCCTCTGTGCTGAAGGGTTTGTACGTGGTTTCCGAGCCCAATATGCAATTGGCTACAGACACTTCGTGGTGGGGTGCACGCTATAGGGAGGAGCCGTCTCCTCCCCTTGGTGCTCCTGGTCTGGGTGCTGGAGGCAAGCCTGGAATCCACTCCCGGCTAAGAATGGCTGTCCCTTGGGAGAACAGGGCCAGAGGGAGCTGAGTGGCCCTTGGTCCTAAAGGAGGTCAGGAATCAAAGCCGAGGGAAAGAGGGTGCGTGAGGCTGCTTGTGCCAGGGGGTTCGGTCCTTTCTAGCTCACCTCCGTGGCACTAGCGGTGCTAAAGCTTCCTCTCTATTCACCTGGGAGAGGAGTCCTGAAAGGGGAGAACCTTAGGAGCAGGAGCACTGTGCATGCATCCTTTCAAGGGGCACTAAGATGCTTAAGCTTCCCTTACTGAACTGACTTGCTGGCTCAACAACTACCCACAGAGACTTATCTGGATGCCCTTAACTTTTAACGTAGACATCCAATATAGATAAAATTTAGTACATTGCTTAAAATTTCCTGAATTTTCAGCATGGAACCTTCTTCTTTCCCTTCACATTGACCGACATTTTTCTTCCTGAAAACTCTTTCAGTGTATATGCACCCCAGCTTTTTTCTCTAAGATATCACACTCATCTCTTCCTTAATTTTGGTAATACCCCTACCATATATGCATTATTCCACTCCTAGCATCATTTTCTTCTGCAGCTTCATTTCATTCCCATAATCTTTCCCCTACCCCCGCCCTTAAGCATGAATTGAATTTTTTCTTCCATATATTTTTTCTGCAGAACTTTTCCTCAGTCCCCTGCAGGTTTATGATTCAGTCATCTCTCAATTTCCTTCTTAATGAAATCATTTCTCCTCTCCTAAATTTTATACTTGAATTTTTGTATCTCATTTTTCTTAACTTTTGTCTGTTAGTAAAGGGGCTGTGGAATTGTGGGCACACACACACTACACATAACTGTCAGGTCCCCTAATCTCTTACCACGCTAGACTATGAGGAATTAGTGAGGGAAGTATAAATACAGGTCATTTTGGAGTTGTGCATCACATCCTGTCACAGAATGCCAAGCAATTTTTTATACCCTCTATTCACTCAACTGGCATGTACAGAAATCATTGTCATCTATAATAAGAGATGATGTCACAGGCTGAGACATGTTGCACCATTCTATGCCCAGCCTGTGCCTTTATCTTATTGAGAGGGGCCATGGGACATTGGGATATTGTAACCAGGAAGTAGTCTCCAAATTACCAGGCCTTACTACTTTCCTGCTTAACCATTCCACATGCTCTGCAAACATGACTACAAGACACCTCAAACAATGGACAGCAGAAACCCCTAAATCTTGGCTGGATCTGTGTTGTATTGTAGAGTAGCCACAACCCAAGGGAAGATGCAGAGACATTCTGGCATCACTGCTGGACACATACACCCCAAGATGCAGCCGAGCACAACTTGGCATCATCTCAGCCTATTCAGACAGGACTAAGCCAATGTTGGTAGAAGGCATGGACCCCTGGATGCACTCTACAGCACATATGTTCACATGACCATACCATTCTTACAAGCGATCATCTCTCTCCTTTAATTATGCAGCACCCTGTGTCCTTGGCACCAAAACCGTTACCTACTCAACACATACATCAAGCAGGTGGCAATGCCAGGATGAGGGGAAATTCCATGTCTGCACTTAGGTGGCTGAGGTTCCGATGTTACTGTGGGCACTTTCACTTCATTACTCTGTGGAGACACACACTCGACCAGAGGGTTGATTGTCAAGCAACAGACAGGAAAGGAATCCAGGGCCACTCATGCCTTTGAGATGTCAATAAATTGATGTCTCCTGAAATTCACAGTAAGTCTCACAAGAAGCTGAGATCCTCATTGACAGGCATGTTTCATCTCTGTGTATGAAGTGGTATTGGTGTTGAATTTCCCTCTCATAGTGGGGAGGCAAGCCCCTGCATAGCACATCCCCTGGAGTTGTCTGTGGCCAGCAAAATCAGACAAAATGAGGCTAGAGGTCAGAAGATTTTATAATAGCATACACCTTGGCCTCATGAGTCCCATTGTGCTAGACCACTCTAACCCCAAGCCAGAAGAGTTTTTCTCAAGGTTGTTTAAACTTCTACACCCAGGAATCACTTAGTACCAGAAAAGCTTTAGAGGAAAGGCACAGGGTGTTGGTACAGCTTCAAACTTATCACAGACTACCATGCTCCACCCACAGCTGCCCAAGGGAAACAGACCTCAGCACTGCAGGCCTGGGGCAGTGTCAACGGGGCACTGGCCAACCATCATGTAGTTCCTCCACTGATGCTACTCAAACCCTCTAGCATCCTGACACTGTTTTTCTCCCAACCCCCAGCCCTCCCTGCATGCATCCCTAGGTCTTACCACAGAGTGACATCTAAGACAAGTGAGGTACAATTGGGCATGGCACAGGGAGAAATAAAGTCAGATAGGGACAGGCCTGGGGCTTAGCAGAGAGATGCATAAATGGGTGCAAGGTCAGAGCAGAAAACAAGGTAGCAGGTCTAGTTTGGGTTCCAGGAAGCAGCTGCAAGCAACAGGGGGCCCATGACAACCTAGGCCCTGAGGGTCCACCAACACCTGAACACACATCACAAGAAGGGCCAAAGTTCTGCACATGAATTCACAATCTGGTGAGGGCAAATGGGCCAGTGATGAAGGAAAAGGGAACACGGCCCCGAAACCCTCAACCCACCTCCTAAGAGTCAGGGTGGGAATGGGAGCAACATGCCATTGTGGACATGGTCACCTTGGATGTCTAAGATGGGCATCTAGGAGGAGCATGGGGGAGACCAGAAGAGGAAGCAAGGAGCCTTCCCTCCATCCCTTGACACCACCTCATTTTTCCCTCCCTTTCAGAAGAATGTTAACCACCACAGGGTTATGCAGACACAGCGCCCATGCCTGTGGACACCTCCCTCCCTCTCTCCTATTTGACACCTCACTAGTGGAGGCTTGCAAGCAGCCCAGGTCATCGCTAACACCAACCATATTCTGTTGTTAAAGATCCCTCCACAGGTTCACCTATGGAAAATGTTTGCTTTTATTCCTCTAAATGACACTCAACATTTATATCAGAGACCCACCAGGGTCATGGGCCAAAACCAGTTGGGCTGATGCAAGGTCTTCATGAAGCGACTCAATTTGTAGTAGCAATAGGGGGTGTATACAAGGGACTAAAACTTAAGACAAGCTTACAACCTCAATTGGGAATTCCTTGTTCATCAGGAAAAACTGAAATCCCCAATACCAATCAAAATGGGGTTCAAAAGTTTACCTAGACTTGCTGGCATAGGCTAGGGACACACTGAGACAGTCAATGTAGCATACCTGCAGCCCACATAACTAAGGGGGGCATTGCTGATTATTGATATATCTTAGGGGCCTAATACCACTGGTCCATCTAAGTGGTTGGGAAACAAGAATGCTTGTGGGTCACATAACTAGTTAGCATGCCAGAATCTCTTACATTGTCAAAATTAACAAATGGCTCCACCAACTAAGAATGACCGCGCACCACCACACATGGCATCAAGGCAGAGATATTGGTTTGTCAATCCTGTCCATGTCTGGACCAATGGAGGTATCCAATGCTGAGTCAAATTAAGCCACAGGCTCCCGTTCCTGGTGGTGCCCTACCATCAGTTCCTTTAAAGTTTCAGCTTTGCAATCATACTCCCTGTGGAACCCAGACTTTGGTTTCCCACAAGCAGCTCAGTGGGTCACGGGAATGTTATCACAGTGCCAATTGGCATCATTTATGGTCAGAATTACACTATCCAATTGTCTTAGAATCAACTTTCATTCTTCATTAATGAAAATATTCTTGGCAAATGCTCTTACTCTGGTCCAGCTTCCAGCAGTCCAAAATTTTCACCTCTAGTGGTGCCATACAAATGCCCCTGGCAGTCTCTCTTAATCATGACCTCACTTCCAAAAACCAACCTCACAGAACCAAGGTTAGTGTTCAAAACAGGACTGAGCTGTCTGGATACTATAGCTGGGGATGATGGAATAGGATTTTCCAAAGTGAACACTTCAGGCCCCACCGATATGCTGTTGGAGCTAGAATTCCCGTAGCTGCTGGCACCAGACTTGTCTTCCAATGGATCCTCAGAAAAATATTTTAAGTGTAATCATTCCATTTACAGGGCCACACAAGTCTCCTGTATTAGATTTGTTACACCTTTTTTGGGTTGGAAGTGAGTAATTTGCACACCTGCTGCCTTCCTTGGATGTAGTAGCTATTTCTCAGCCTCCCTTTCAGGAATCAAGCCCTGATTTCCCAGCATCCATCACCCGTGATCACCACGGTAGGCACAACAACTAGCAGTGAAATTTGTCAGGGAAGCTTGTTTAAAGGGTTCGTTGCCAATACTGGGGCATGTTATCTAGGGTCAACAAAGACACTGGTGCTCACCTCTGTCCAAGAGGAAGATGATTTGTCCAGGTGGGTGTTGATTTGATAAATGCACACATTCCCCCCCCAACAAATGGGGCTAGTGCTTATCATGATGTATTATCTTTACAATTACCAGTTATTCAAACAGCAAAGGAGCAAGCAACCAAAGGAACCAAAATTGATTTAGTGAGCCATTCACAATTTTACTGTATCAGCTGGGTGTACGTAAACATCCATGGCTTAATCTTTGAGACAAGCATATGTTACGGGCAAGATCAGGTAGACAAGCACATGCTCCAAAAAGCCAGATCAGAAGAGCTGGCTCACAATCACAGGGCAGTCACTCCAAGTGCAAGGAATGGGCAATGCAGCAGCACCACCAACGTAAGGAAATGGAGGGGCAAACACCAGAGCCTGCCTACCCACATGCACAGAGCAAGGATGACTGGATAGACAAAGATGGAGAGAGGTGACTAGGCAAGTTTGGCATCAAGGATAGGTGCTGGAATGGTGGTTTCAAAAGGGGGTCATGTGCTGCCAAACAGGACCTGATACTCTCAAGACTACCTTGATATGTCAGTCACCAGGACATGGCACCAGGTCTCACTGCCAGTGGTCTCCAGTACGGGAGCAGTCCCGTTGCATCAAGGACTTCTTTGGTCCCCAGGACCCCTCACAGGGCTTGCAAGCACCAACACCACACAGCCACAGCCCGCCCATGAGACTTCTTGCCCACACATTGATGATCATTGATCATTGGCCCCTTATGTACTTGCTGCTGCTGAATCCATCATTGGATCCAAGAATATTTCACCTAGGGGTGACTCACACAAAGAAAGGACATTTCAGAGAGCAGATTGTACAGTTTTCTGTTTGGATAGAAGACCAACAACAGTAAAGGTTAGCCCACAGGGTGAGGGCCATGAAGCAAGTGCACAGGCACTGTCCAGAGAAGGAAGAGCTCAGATGCAATTGGGCCACCAGGAAAAAACAAGCACAGGATCCATTTACCACAGACAAAAGGGCAATCCAACAGTGTCCAGAATGCCAGGCAACCTCAGTCTCCCATAAGCCTCCTGTTACCCACCCCTCAGCCCTCCACCAGGCTCCCGCTTGATGGCCACTTGCCATGGGGTGGCCACCAACATAATCCATTCACCCAAATCTGTGCATGCATCTGCTCTGCAATCACATCCAGATGATATTATTAACCAAGACCATCTGACCCACACCCACATGCAACCACAGGGTGTGACTAAGGACAGGAGTAGGAAGGACACATAAATTGCACTGCACTGGATATTGGCCCAGTCGTATCCTCCCCTGGGGAGGAAGGCACAGGCCATGGTAGACAAAGAGAAGCTCTTGGCCCTTAACACAAGGCCAGTTCACCCCTCACAGGAAGCTGAGGGGTTCTTTCCACAGGCTGTGGCTGTTAAACCAGCAGCTACTGCATACTTTGAAGGACCAGCAGCTGGGAGTTCAATATCCCAAATTTTGGATCTTAGAGTGCATTTTCTCACTGTGGACATGCTCTCCCCCCCTATTGTAATCTCCCCATTAGGCCCACAGAAACACTTCAATGTCATGACCTAGGGGGTCCGGGGATTTTCTGATGTGGATAAGTTGAGCATTCAGAGTGAAGGCCTGGAACACCTGTGCTGCCTCAGGCTTGTCCATTTCCCTTACAAGGAGGATTTTCTTCACCTTTGATGTCCCCCTCACATTGTCTTGCCCACCACAATTGTTCATACATCATATGCACAACACTAAGAAAAGGGAACTCATGTCATGCACATGGACTTGTCAATCTACTAAGCATTCAATGAAAACAACCATAAAGAGGCACCTGCCCCATAAGGGGAAGATGTGTGCCTACATTACCATTTCAACCCCCAATAAATCTGCTCAAAGGATGCAGCAGCACAGTGGAGATCCAAGGGGCTATCTGGGAACAAGAGATGCCATCACTGCTCAGCCTTGGGCACCTGACAGATGACCTAGATCACTCCAGGGGCCCCACAGAAGGCCATATGGGACACAGTTATACAGCCAAGAGCACAGCAAGGTGACATTCCCCATGGCAGGGAGGGTTACTCATGAGACATGCCAGGAAGATGAGGCAAGAATACCTCATTTGAGGACTCTAGTGACACCAAGACAGAGGGGTTAGAAGAGCATGATCAGGCCAGATTCCACATTCAATCCATCACTAAGAGAGAGACAAGAGATTCGTGGGTAAAACAATGGCCAATTTTTCATGAACATTCATCCCTTCTTTGGCATGGCTTAGACCCAACAGAACACATCAACACCCTGATCAATGCAGATATGGGAAAGCCCTGAAGGGGTCTGGCTAAAACAATCTACTTCAGCTTTGCCAACACCTTTCTCTCAGTAGGCAGTACACAACAACCTGGGGATGATTACACCTGAAATGAGGTGCAGAGCACACAAAATGTGGCTGTCACAGCCACAAGTAGGTGCATATGGTGAAAAGCACAGGGGATATGGGAGTCACCCTGCATGACCCGACTGCCTTGGGTTATCCGAGACGGCACCATGGGTTGGGGCAAATGGGAATACACACAAGAGCAGCTCAATAGGACCAGGATGGCAGCTAAAAAAAAAAAAGTTGGATGTAAGATCGTGCTCAAGCCCAGAAACATGTACATATCCGGAGTCTCATTGTCCTGGCAACATGTACTCAAGACCAATCTGGTGACAAATATGTGCCCACTTTGGATGAAACATTACCACACCCAGCAATAGGGTCTATCCATAAAGTATAAAGGGTGTCTGGGACCCTGGTCTGCCCACTGGCTCCCAGTACTACCCTATCACTGCCAGCCCTAGAGCTCTCAGGGCTATCAGATGAAACAAAGTTGTGCAGTTACAGCCAGGGGAACTGACGATACAAGGAAATCAGGGTGGGCCAGGGATGCCCTTGCTTGTTTGCCCAACTAGACAGCTACCAGTCTGTCCAAGTCTCTGAATGGAGACTTGGAACAATTTCACAGAAGAGCCGTTGATGACTGGGCCCGTTATATGCAAAGCCCAGGCTTATGTCACTCCATTTAGGTTACCTCTCAGGTCCAGGCCAGTCCCCAACTCCAGAATGTGAATCACAAGACTCAGAAAGGATCCAGTGACCCGTATTCAAGGGTCCTCACTTTAGGGACTGGAAACCTCTTGGGCCTGACTTTTGGAGCAGGAATTGGAGTGTAAGCAGAGGAATTAATAACCATGACACAGAGTGGTCCACAGACAACTAGGTGCAGAACATCCTCCCCATCTCCTCAGTGCAGGCCCGGCCTGGCCCTGTTAGGGTCTGTTTTCGAGGCCAAGAAGTGCTTGCAGTTGCTTGAATACCCACCAGCACCAGGGAGAGCAGCGCTAAGCACCCACAGAAGCATTAATGTCCAATCTGTGGTGAGAGAATGATGCGTCTAAGTCCCGGCGCGACCAGGGTGGTCACCGCCAGCGTTACCTAAATCCCGAAACTCTTCCTCGGCCCCAAAGGCAGAGTCCCATCCCTTCCGAAGTTCTCCAGAGCTCCGGAGGGAAAAGACGATATAAAAGCGGCCGCCAGATGGTGCCCGACAACCGGCGCAAAGGTCAGAGGAACGGATCCAGATTGTTGGTTGGCAAGAGTGCCGCCTAGGATATAGCTCCCTGCTTAGTAAGGCAGGGCCCAGCAAGGTAGCGCCCAGCAAGGTACTGCATGACTATAACCTGGCAGGCAAACCAGAGGTGGGGGGAAGCTAGGAAGATATTGGCAGGCGGATGCTGCAAAGGGGATGTAATCTCCACACAATTCTTGGATGGAGGACATTCCACCGAGATGCCAGGGATGCTGGGTGCCTGGGCCACCAGCATGACCTACCTAGAGCCCGAATGGCAGGAGTGAGATCCAGGGCTCCTCTGGGCTCCTGGAGGGAGAAAGTGGAGGAGGGAGGGAGGGAAGCAGGTCTGGCAAACGCTCTCAGACCACAATGCAGGAATTGGTTTTGATTCCATCTTTCTGAAAGGAGGTCTTTTAAAAGCAGACACGCAAAGCCTAGAAGCTAGAAAAGAATGAATGACTACTCTTGACCCCATATAAGCGTAAATAAAAATATAGCTCTGCATAGACAACGAAAATATCTAAAGACAAAAAATGGGTTTGTGTGGGACACTGGGGAAAACGCACTTGCCATCATGAGAACATGGATTTCAGCGTGACTTACTACATAACAGGAAAAAAATGTTTGTGGGATAGTTAATAGTTACCTACTAAATAAATTGAGTTCCATTACATCTATACAATGCAACACTATATGTGTATGTGTATTTGAAATAAGCTAAAAGTTGATGACAAGTTGTAGTCCAACCCAAAACAAACAAACTACCAACAGTAAATCAAGTTGTAGAACTTCCTTAGTCTCGCATTTAAAACAATAAAAATTGAAAAAGTACACACATACACAGTAAGTGGTTCCTATCCAAAACTGACCAGGAATGGAAACTCACCCTCCAAACGTAGGTGAAAAATAAATAAATAAATAAACAGAAGACCTCAACAGACCTAAACCTCACAGCTCAGGAAAACACGAATTCAAACGGATCACACATACCATCTCACTTGTCACACCATCTACAAAAATTAAACTCAACAGAGGTTGAAGACTTCACCGTGAGATTGGAGATGGTCTAATTCCTAGCAGAAAACACAAATAGTATTACTGTGTGCTCTTTGACATCAGTCCTAGCGAGATTTTATTTGGATCTGTCTCCTAAGGCAAGGAAAACAAAACCAAAAATAAACACATGGGACTCCATCCACCAGAGAAGTTGTGGCAACATGAGGAAAAAAATCTATGAAACAAAAAGGCAGTCTGCTGAGTGGAAGAGGAGAATTGCAAAAGAACTATCCAATAAAGTGTTCATATCCAAAATAGATCAAGAATACACAATTCAACTTCCAAAAAAGAACAAATAATCCGATGGAAAAAATAGGCAGGAGACATGAATAAACTTTTTTTGTTTTCATAAAAGACATACAGATGGCCTATGGGCACACGAAAAGATGCTCAACATCACTCATCATTGGGGAGACGCACATTAAAAGCATGGTGAGATATCACATCACACTTGACAATGTCTATCCTACAAAAGACAACAAATAATGGGCTTGGTGGGTGAAGAAGTGGAAAAAAGAGGCACACTTGTGCACTTCTGTCTGGAACGTCCATTGATACAGTCACTATGGAAAACATTAGGTCCTTTAAAACACTCAAATGAAAAACCTCACCATCCAGCAAGTCCACTTCTGGATATTTTTTCAAAGAAAACAAAAACATAAAAAGATATAGGCTCCCATATATTCACAGCAGCCTTATTGACAATAACCAAGATAAACAAGCCACCTAAGTGTCCATGAGTAGATGAAAGGATAAAGAAAAACAAGGAAGCTAATGATTATACAATTCTGCCTCCAGATCTCCCTTACAAAAGAGATGTCAATTATATTCCTTTTAGTTTTTATTAAGAGAAACAAGATTATGTGAGTCCAACTACCTGCCAGTCTCTACTTTTAGTCCAATGCCTTAGCAAATAATTAGACAAAGCGAAAAAAATATGTGAAAACTGTTTTTGGAAATGCCATTGGCACATATACCTAGATGCTAATAATCTACTAAACTCTCAATTATTTTGTACATAAACAATAAATATCTAGGTATTTTCATAAAAACAAGCACCAACTTTCTAAATGATCACAACTAGATATTTGACAAGATTATAAACAATCTTCAATTTGCAGTGTAGTTCAGGACCATAATATGACTGTGAAACCTTAAGTTGAAAAAAGTAATCCTGTTAATCAATGAGAAAAGTACAATTGTTCAATGACAGTCAAAGATTTGGTCAAAACATTAAACACCCTTACTTGCAATTAAAAAATGTATAAAATACCAAAATATGAAAAATATTTATTATACCGTAACTGAAGACATTAAAATTAAAGCATCTTATTAATTTTTTAAATCATGCTAACTGTGGCTTGAACACAACTTGCCTTATTTGCATGATATCTTTTTTTATGTCTTGATGGACAGTCATATTCCTTTCTAAGTTCAGACCAGCTTCTAACACCTTATTTTTGTACATTCAATGTATTGAAAAATCTCTCAGAGTTCCTTGAATGGTTAAGTTTTCACCAGAATCATTTCCCTGAGATATTTTCAGCCTGTTCATATTGTCGAGTTCTTCTGCACTCAGTTCCACTGGCAGCACAACTACTGTTTTCCCATGGTGGCAGTTTTTTCATATTTATGCTCAGCTGTCTCCTAACTACATACAAGTTTACTTCCAATATCATCATTTCTGTTTCTTTGCTGAAATTTTGTCTTTCTTGGGCAATTATTTCTTTTTATTTCCCATTGATGGGGGAGACAAAGTGGCAACACAAGTACATCTGGAAAATAGATACATACTAAGCAATCACCAACAGGCTCTGAAAGAGGATTGGTCACCGTTCATGATGCACATTTGTTCTTTATGTACTGACTGCAGACTGAAAAGGCAGCAGCAAACTTTCAACTTCATACAGTTACAGTTTTGACAGATGCACAGGGCGACAGGGACAAATGGTTGAATCCAGACTCATTAAGGCTGGAATTTTTGCAATACCTTCACCAGCAATTTGGAGTGATTTGCTGAACATCCACATTTTCAGAATATAGGTGAACCAGAAATAAGTATGCTCTTGTGAGAATTGCAAATCAATGTGGCCTATCTGTGTCCAACAATAGCCTCAGTCCCCAGAAATGGTTTTAGGAGTTTCCAGATTAATTGTGCCCCCTAAGGGCTGAAGAAGAAAGAAAGAAAGAAAGAAAGAAAGAAAGAAAGAAAGAAAGAAAGAAAGAAAGAAAGAAAGAAAGAAAGAAAGAAAGAAAGAAAGAAAGAAAGAAAGAAAGAAAGAAAGAAAGAAAGGAAGGAAGGAAGGAAGGAAGGAAGGAAGGAAGGAAGGAAGAGAGAGAGAGAGAAAAAACACACAAATTTTAGCCCTCAAATTATTTCCACAAGCAATTTTGTATAAAAAAAAAATGTACCTTATCATCAACTATAACTAAACCAATGAGGAGACTTGACAACAGAAAAATCAGAAGAAACAGACAATACTAGAACCACACAAGCAATGGTTCAGATGTTGGAATTCCTAGGTAAAAATTACTACCTGAGATTCCAGATCCTGGTTATACACTTATGAGAAATGGACGGAATATCAGTGTTATCCCCCTCCAGATTCTTATTTTGAAGCCCTAATCCTCAGGGTGATGGTGTTTGGGAGCAGAATCTTTGAGAGGCAATTAGGTTTAGATGTTGCTGTGAGAATGGAGCTTCCGTGAGAAAATTAGTGAGGAAGAGAAAGAAATGGAAGAGCTGAGAACTCTCATTCCCTCTCTGCCATGTGAGGAAAGAGTGAGAATATGACTGTCAATGAACCAGGAAGCAGCTCTCACTGGGAACTGAATCTGTAGCATCTTTATCATGGACTTCCAGCCTCCAGAATTGTGAAAATAAATGTTTCCTGCTTAAAACAATCAGTCTAAAATATTCTGTTATAACAACAAGAATGGACAAATTAAACTTATGGAACAGTTTAGGCCTGATACCAAGTTATTACAAAGGATGTTACCTAACAGGCCTCTTGGGGGAAGCTGCTCTCCCACCAGATGCCCTGTTTTTGACACACTGCAGTCTCTGAAGGGAGTTATAGTCAAGGATTCATGCATCTCTGCCCATGCATGCTCTTCTCATATTTTCATCCCAAGCCCTTACACCTCCATTCATAGGTGTCTTTCTCTGTGGCCTTGCACAAAGATCTCCCTCAGGCATTTCTCCTGAGGCCTCCTTATGAGGGAGGATAAAGGAAATCTTAAAGACTTTGTTTTGCTGATTCTGACTCAGTACCTCGTAATTTTTCATTCCTAGCCCTTTTGCTTCAGCCTCTCACTTAGCCTACTGTCTAATAAACTGCTGTGATATTTTGTCTGGGGCCTCCCTCCACACTGAGATGAACCTCATATCTGTGCTGATCCACATGAACCTCAAGTGTGCTACTCTATGGGGGAAAATAAAATTGAGGGAGTTGGTGTTTTCCCCAGTTCTGTACTATTGATTAAATATTGCAGTATGTGATTAAAGGATTAACTCTCATTTTTGGCTTCTTGTTTTAGTTGGGTATTCTGACACTTGGCAGTTCAATTCTCTCGCCCAGCTCAGTTGACCTCCTGATACTAACTTGATGCAAGTATATTTAGTAGATTTGGGGAGATAAAAAGCAAGTTTAAATATTTTGGCAAAGAAGTGGAACATATCTTTAAAATAATAAATAAATTTTTTGAAAAAGAAAACAAATTTTTAAAAACATGAGAAGTAAATAACATCAAGATGTCAATGGATGTGTTTGAAAATGCACATCTTAACAACAAATAACCAGAAATTTACTGAACAGAATAAATAGTAGAAAAGAAATTCAGAATAAAGACTGTAGAGGCAAAAAGAGGGTCATCCAGTGAGAGAAAATGAGAGACCATTAAAATACAATTTAAAAAATTCTAAAATGCATTTGATTAGAATCACAGAAGTTAAAGAGGGAAATGGACAGAAGCAATACTTGAATTGAAAAGAGCTAAGACATTTAAGAGAGCAGCCAAGATAGTGGAATGGAAGTGATGCAGGAAAAATGGATGTGGGGCATAGGAGGGCCATGTCCCATGTCTCAGTTGATCTCCTCGAATGTTCCCCACTGCGTGTGGGTCTTTGGCATCACATAGGAATTTAACTCAAGAGTGAGCCACAGTTCAGGAAAGGTAGATTTATTTAAAGAGATACATAATGCATAGAGTGTAGGCTGTTTCAGAAGGCAAAAGAAAGGCTAGGAGGTGTTGGGGTTAGGTGCTCAGGTTAAAGTAAAAGTAGACACACACCCTAAAGACAGATTGTGGACCATTTTCAAAGAGAGAGGCGGCCACATGGCATGGTCTTGCCAGATTTCATGGGCTTCATAGCTTCACATGCCAACAAGTGTGAGGACTATTCCATATACACTGGGGAAGGGGCTGGGAATCCCAGGAATTGGGCCACTACCCACTGTTTGACTTTGTGTGGTTAGCCTTGGGACTGTCATGGCACCTATGGGCATGTTATTTACAATGAGCATATAGTGAAGCTCAAAGTCTAATAGAGGCTAAGCTTCCTGCCTTCATAATCCTCAAGGCCTACTGGGAGTTGAATCCTCCAGTTTTGGGGTTAATTGTTGTCATTTTTTAAATGGCTGTGCAATGCTCCCTTTCCTCCTGTCTCAGAAGGACTGTCTTAGCTGAACTTCTCCCAAGAAAACACCAAGAGAGACATCCATGGACCCACCTAATTACTCAGAACACTTCCTTAACTTTGACAGAACATCACCTTTTTCAACTGACAAAATTCATCACAAATCTGGTAAAAGTAAATGAAAAAAAGAAAGAATAAAAAGGAAATTAGTGCAGTACCAGTCCCTTGGGGAGGAAGCACCAAAGAAGGACTATTGTTCCTATGCTGAGTCTCCCCAAAGCCAGTGGGGATGTCAGTAGGACAGAGGGGAACCTCCAAAGCTCTGATTTGTATAGAACAGCCCATGACCCACAGAACTAAGTGAAACAGGCACAAAGGGTCCATATGACCTTCAGCTCTAGATGTGAACTGGCAGGGGTGGGATGGGACAGGCTGCCCAAGCAGGCAGAGGACTGGGGCCTATTGTACAGAGGCAAATTCAGGGGACTGGAGTGTACTGTGCTCTGTGGCTGGGAGAGTATATAGAACAGAACAGCCTGAATCCCCTGTAAAATAAAATTTAAACAAAAAGCAAAGCTAACTGCTAATGTGTATTGGGTAGAGGGGTGCTGTAGCCTTTGTCTCTGCAGACTCCTGGCACCATTGCTGGCTCCTTCTCAGGAGAAGACAGGTGGTGCTCAGCCACAGCCACTATATTTGCCTGTGCTCAACTCCCAGGCAGAGGGTGGTTTGAAACCTGAACCTGTACCCAGGGCCTCTGCAATCTTATAGACAAGACTGAGATTTAATTACAGCTCAAGGCAGATGGGACCATTCTGCTCCAGTGCCTTAGTGGACTCATACCTTTAAGACAACTGAGCAAGGAGCAGGATTTTGCCACACATCTGGGGCATAAGGTGTAGTGTGGCCATTTTCTGGTAGTCTGTCTACTGGAAATGTACTTGGCTCTGGGAATGGCACTGGCAGGGGCGCTATTGGCCCAGATATCATGCTTGGAGGCAGTAGTGATAGCGGCCCAGAATGGGGCTGTGAACTGAGGGCTTGATCGAAGGGCCTCTGTCACAACAGAGTGGAGTTTGAGTTCACGCAGCAGTGTGAGGACAGGAGCCATGACAAAGATAGAACAAAAGGAGGACCTGCTCACTAGAACGAGCAGGCTCTGACAACCACACCCCAGCCACAACCACAAACAAAGCCAGAAGTCACAAAAGGAAGACTTGGTAACCAACCACGCTTAAAGTACGCCTCACATCAAAATTATTAAGATCACACAGTCTATGTGGAACTACATTCTCCAATTTTTATTTCTTTGTTATTTTTTAATTTTCATTTTTTTTCCTTAGGATTTTCTGTTATTAAAATCATAAAATTTTATTTTCTTCTTTTTAAATTGTTTTCTTTATTTTTCATTGGTTTCTCAGTTTTATTTTTTGCTTAGTTCTATTATTTATAGTATTGTGTTTTTAAATCTTTTTTCTTTTATATTGTAAAATGTCTTTAATTTTAATTTTTTTCATTCTAATTTTTTATTTTAATTTGTCTTTTAAATTTTTCCACTTTTTAAACTTTACATTTTTTAATTAAAAAGAAGTTTGTTGTTTTGTTTTGATTACTGCTTTTTGTTTTCTGTTTGTTTATTTTTAGTTTAATTTGGCATCCTCTTTATAAATAAATAAATCCCTTCAGGACCACAATAGATAACTGATATTCTCTAATCCATAGTGCCAAAGACGTATAAGAAAAATTAAGAAGCAGAGGAACCACTCCCAATTAAAAGAACAACAGAAATCCCCTGAAAGAATGATCAATGAAATAGACCTTGACAGTCTACTAGATCATTATTTCAAAGGGATTGATCAATGCACTGAAGGAACTAACATAGATTGTGAGTAGAGACAGAGAATACTTCAAAAAGAAAATTGAAACTATAAAGAGGAGCCAATTAAAAACAGAAAATTCAATGACAGAGATAAAAGCTATGCTAAAGGCTGTCAAAAGCCAATTAGACAATGCAGAGGAATGGATAAATGGCTTAGAAGACAGGATAACAAAAGTCACCCAATCAAAACACCAGACATAAAGACAAATAAAAGCCAATGAAAACAATGTAAGGGTCCTATGGAATTATATAAAGCATGCCAACATATGACATAATAGGTGTCCTAGAAGGAGAAGGAGTGATGGAGACTGAAATGGTATCTGAAGAAAACATGAATGAAAATTTCCAAAACCTAAAGAAGGAATCAGATTTCCAAGTACAAGAAGCACAGAGGGTCCCAAACAAAAAGTACCCAAAACAGACCCACAGCAAGACATACTATAATCAGGATAGCCAGGTTTAAGGATAAAGTAATGATTCTAAAGGAAGCAAGAGAAAGAAAAAAAAAAGAGAGAAGGGAATCCCCATAAGGTTTTCAGCTGATTTCTCAGCATAAACACTGCAGGCCAGAAGGGAGTGGCAAGATATATTCAAAGTCTTTGATGAGGGAAAGCTGCAACCTAAGATACACTATTTAGCAAGATTATAATTTAGACTAGAAGGAGAGGTTAAGAAATTCACAGAATTTCAAAAACTAAAAGAATTAAGTAAAACTAAACCTAGGCTAAAACAAGCATTGAAAGGTCTTCTCTAAACAGGAAAGAAGCAGGATGCTATAGAAAGAAGAAAACCATAATTGGAAAGGTGATAACCACAATGAGTTACAACAGAATAAACATGAAGATATAAAAGAGAACGTCAGAATCATTAAGGATGGGAGAGAGTAGAAAGAAAATATAGATTTCTCTCTCTCTCTTTTTTTCTTTTTAGAATGGACTTTGACCTATATGACTATCAGTTTAAAGTAAACAGATAGAGTAATAGGTTAATATACTTAAAAAACAGAGTAACCACAAGTCTAAAGCTTACAATAGAGTCACAAAAACCAAAAAGAAATCAAGATAATACAAAGGAAAATTACCAAACAACAAAAAGAAAAAGAAAAATATAGGAACAAAAAGGAAATACAAAAGCAACTGGAAAAATTAGTTCAAAATGGTGATAAACACACATCTATCAATAATTATCATAAATGCCAATGGACTAAGTGCTCAGATCAAGAGACATAGAGTGGCATACTGGATAATGAAACAAGAACCTATAATATGCTGCATACCAGAGACTCACTTTAGGGAGAATAACACACATAGATTGAAAGTGAGAGGATAGAAAAAGATATTTTATGCAAATGGAAATGGTAAGAAAGCATGAGTAGCAATACTGGTAGCAGACAAAATAAATTTTAAAACAAAGGCCATAAAGAAAGATAAAGGTCACTGTTTAATGATTAAAGGAATAATACAAGATGAAGATATTACACTCATTAACATATATGCACTCAATGTAGGAGCACCTAAATACATAAAGCAAATACTAACAGATATAAAGAGAGAAACTGATGGGGGTACAATCATAGTAAGAGAAATTAACAACCATTAACATCATTGGACAGATCTTCAAGACATAAAACTAATAAAGCAGCAGAGATACTGAATGATACAATAGAATCATTGGACTTAGTTGGTATTTTCAAAACACTACATCAGCCCAAAATTGAATATACATTCTTTTCAAGTGCACATAAAACATTTTCTAGGATAGATCATGTTCTCAGGCACAAAAGAAGCCTCAGCAAATTTAAGAGGATTGAAATTATTTCAATTACCTTTTTCTGACCACAATGCCATGTAACTAGAAATCAACCACAGAAAACAAAGGAGAAAACAACTGACAGCATGGAGATTAAACCACATGCTACTAAAAGGCCAATGGGTCAATGGAAAACAGAAAGAAGAAACTAAAAAATAAAACAGACAACAATGAAAACACAACAATATTAGATCTATGGCATGCAGCCAAAGCACACCTAAGAGGGAAGTTCATAGCAATACTGGATTTTATCAAATAAACAAACTAACCTCCCATCTAAAACCTTAGAAAAAGAAGAGTAAACAAAACCAAAAGTCAGCAGAAGGAAGGAAAAAATAAAGATCAGGGAGGAAATAAATAAAATAGTGCTTTAAAGAAAACAATGGAAAAGATCAATCAAAACAAGAGCTGTTTTTTTGAAAGAGAAAACAGAATTGATAAACATCTGGCCAGGCTCACCAACAAGGAAAGGGAGAGAACACAAACAAAAAAAGAAAGGAAAATGGAGAAATTACAACCAATACTACAGAAATATAAAATATCATAAAAGAATGCTATGAACAACTATATGGGGGAAAAATGGATAACATTGAAGAAATGGACAAGTTTCTGAAGTCATTCAGTCCACCAAGAATGAATCAAGAAGAAATTGACTATTTGACTCAAAGTAGAATTAGCAATAAAAAAAAAAAAAATTCCCTGCAAACAAAAGTACAGGACAAGATGGCTTCACTGAGAATTTCTACCAAACATACAAAGAGGAACTCATACAGATCCTTCTCAAATTCTTCCAAAAGATTCAAAAGGTGGAAGTAATCCCAAATTCATTCTATGAAGCCACCATCACCCTGATAACAAAACCAAAGGCACTACCAAGAAAGAAAATTAAAGGCCATATCACTGATGAAAATTGATGCAAAAATCCTCAACAAAATATTAGCAAACAGAATCCAACAGCACATTAAAAAATTCATACACCATTATTAAGTTCGATTCATCCGAGGAACACAAGGATGGTTCAACATATGCAAATCAATCAATGTGATACAACACACCCACAAAAGAAAGGACAAAACCACATGATCATTTCGATAGATGCAGAAAAAGCACTTTATATAATTCAAATCCAATTTATGACAAAAAAAAAAAACCCTTACTAAAGTGGGTATAGAGGAAATATTAATCAACATATTAAAATCTATATATGACAAATCTACAGCCAGCATACTGCTCCATGGTGAAAAACTGAAAGTCTTTCCTCAGAAATCTGGGACAAGACAAAGTTGTCTACACTCACTTCTATGCAACATAATCTTCGAAGTCCTAGCCACAGCAATCAGGCAAGAAAAAGAAATAAAAAGCATCCAAATCTGAAAAGAAGGGTTAAAACTGTCAGTATATGCAGATGACATGATACTCTATATAGAAAACACTAAAAGCTCCACACAAAAACTACTAGAGTTAATAAAGAATTCGGTAAGTTAGCAGGATACTAGATTAATGTACAGAGATCAGTTGCATTTATTTACATTAATAATGACTCAACAGGAAAAGACAGTAAAAAAAAAAAAAAACCCGTCTTAAAATTGCATAGAAAACAATACAATGCTTAGGAATAAATCAGAACAAGGAGGTGAAATACTTATACATGAACAAATATAAAACATTAAATAAGAAAATTAAAGAAGACTTAAAGGAATTGAAAGATATCCTATGCTCTTGGAATGTAAAATCAATATCATTAAAATGACCATGCTTCCTAATGCAATCTACAGATTTAATGTGATCCTTATAAAATTACTCAGGACACTTTTACAGAAATGGAATGAACAATCCTAAGATTTATATGGAATAACAAAAGACCCAGGAAATGTCAAAGCATTATTGAAGAAAAAGAATGAATCTGGAGGAATAACCCTCCCAGACTTCATACAATATTACACAGCTACCAAAATCAAAACAGCACGTTATCGACATAAAAGCAGACATATGGTTTGATGGAACAGAATGAAGAGCCCAGAAATAAATCCACTGACCTATGGTTAATTAATCTTTGACAATGGGGGAAAGAATATATCATGGAGAAAAGACAGTCTCTTCAAAAGATGGTGTTGATAAAATTGGATAGCAGCATGTAAATCAATGAAATTAGAATCCCTCACTCCATACACAAAAATAAACTCACAATGGCTTAAAGGCTGAAATATAGGACAAGACACAATAAATATTCTAGAAGGAAACATAGGAAAAGCATTCTCTGACATAAATTTTAGCCACATTCTTCTAGAGCAGTCCACCAAGATAATGGCAATAAAAGCAAAAATAAACAAATGGGGCCTAATTAAACATAAGCTTTTGCACAACAAAGGAAACTATAAGCAAAGCAAAAGGACAACCTATGGAATGGGGTAAAATATTTGCAAATGATATGACTGACATAGCCTTTATTTACATAATGTAAAAACAGTTCATACAGAAGAGGCCAAAGTGGTGGAGAAGTAGGACGCTCGTAGCTCACCCTCTACCACAGATACACCAAGACTCACATCAGCGGACCCACTAAGCCAACGAGAGCACCTGCAGAACTCTGACAGAACAGCGTCCTCTTCAAAAGACAAAGACGCCAAAAATCTGGTAGGAGAAAGGAAAACAAGAAAGACAAAAAGGCAAAACAGTGCGGGACCGGTCCCGCAGGGAGGGAGCGACAAAGGAGGACTGGCACTCGTTTGCTGGGTCTCCCCTCTCCAACGGAAAGGCCAGCAGGACAGAGGGGGAGCCTCTGAGGCTCGGATCTATACAGAGCAGCACTTGACCGACGGAACCAAGTTAAACAGGCACAGAGGGTCCTGCAACAAACAGCCCAGCCCGGGACCCGAGCCAGGAGTGGGTGAGCAGGGACAGACTGACCGAGCCGGGCGGAGGATGGGGACAGCTGCACTGAGGCGGACCCGGGGGGACTGCAGGGTGCTGTGCAACGTGGATGAGTGGGTGCACAGGGCCGAACAACATGGGCCCTCCTTAAAACAGCACAGCTGATGTGCCCTGGGGGGAAGGTTGCGTACCCCCATCTCTGAAAACCCATGGAAGGTTTTTGGTGAGGAGAGGAGGGGCTCGGGTTCGGCCCCCATATCCTCCAGCGGTTGGCACCCAGGTGGGGGTGGGGGCGAAACCTGAATCCGCACCTGGGGGCTCAGCAGCCTTAAAGGCCAGACAGTCACTTGTTTGCAGCCCGAATCAGATAGGATCATTCCACCCTGGTGCCTCGCAAAATTCGTGCCACCAGAACAATCAAGCAGGTGAGTTTGGGCACGGAGCAGGGGTGGGGCTGTACCGCGGTCTTCCGCTGCCTGCCTGTGGAGTGCCGATCTGGGGTTGGAGCGCGTGGCGAAGTAGAGCTGCGGAGCGACCAGCGCTTGGAGACAGCTGGTGGCCCCCAGCCTTTCCTGCTGGAACGCTGTGCTAGGAGGGGGCGAGATCGGCTTCCTGACAGGCACTAGGATCAGCACAGACGAGGGCACAAATGAAGGGCCTTTGGAAACAGCAAGCAGAGCTCACGAAACAGGGCAAAGACACAAAGGCTTCTCATTAAGAGCACATCGTCTCCAGGAGAACACCCCTGACCCTCACTTTTTGTTAAACCTGTTTTAACATGTCGTATTTTCTATTACCTTTTCAATTTTTACTTTTTCAACAATTATCTATCCTCCAAGTTTTAATCCCTTTAAAATTTTTCTTTTAAAATAATAGTATTATTTTAAAAAGTCCACGTCATGTCATTTTTCTCTCTCTTGGATTTGATCTCCTGTTGTTGATTACACACGGGTTTCAAACACATTTTTTCCTCTTCTCTCTTATTTTAAACCTTTTTAAGAGACATCTCAACCCGATTGCTATTCTGCTTCAACTTACTCTTCAATTATTCATTACACATTATTTTCAAACTTTTTATTCTCCCCCTTTTCAAAATTCTCTATTTATCATATTTTTTATCCATTATATTTTACTACCTTTTTAATTTCTACTTTCTATACAATTGCATATGCTTCTAGTTTTAATTCTTTTTAAATTATTCTATTAAAGTAGTTATTATTTTTTAAAAAATCCACCTGATTACATTTTCCCTTCTTTTGGGTTTGATCTCCTGTTATTGATTATAAATAGGTTTCAAATATCATTTATTCATTTTTTTTCCTTTTTGTTAAGGGTTTTTGAGAAGATGTCTCAACTCCAATGCTAGTCTGATTCAAATTACTCTTCTATAATTGAATATACACGGTTTTCAAACAATTTATTCCTTCCTTCTCTTAAAATTTCCTCTTTATTTATCTTCTTTAGCTTCTCTAATTTCTGTTACCTTTTTAATTTCTACTTTCTAAACAATTGTATATGCTTATAGTTTTAATTCATTTAAAATTTTTCTTTTAAAGTAGTTATATTATTATTCTTAAAAATACAATCCACCAGATTTCATTTTCATTTCTTTTGGTTTTGATCTCCTGTTATTGAGTATAAATAGGTTTCAAATATCGTTTATAGATGTCTTTTCTTTTTTTTAAGGTTTTTAAAAAAGACGTCTCAACTCAAATGTTAGTCTGATTCAAATTGCAATTCTATAATTGATTATACACTGTTTTCAAACCTTTATTCCTCCCTTCTTATAAATTTCTCTTTCTCTCACTCTCACTTTAAGTTTTATTCCTACATAGGCATTAGAAAGATAAATAAATAAACTACTTTGAGACCCACAATAGATAACTGATACTCCATAAGCCACAGTGACACAGTGGTATGAACAAGATGAAGAAGCAGAGAAACCATTCCCAATTAAAAGAACAAAAGAAGTTCCCTGAAACAGTGATCAATGAAATAGACATTGATAGCCAACTAGACCAAGATTTCAAAAAAGAGGTGAACAATGTATTGAAGAAACTAACAGAGATAGTGTTTAGATATACAAAATATGTTAAAAATGAAATTGAAAATATATAGAAGAGCCAAGTACAATTGGTAAACTCATTGGCTGAGATGAGAACAGATCTAAAGGCTGTGCAAACCAGACAAGATAATGCAGAGGAACGAATCAGTAACCTAGAAGACAGGACAACCAAAAGCACTCATTCAGAACAACTGCAAGATAAACAAACAAACAAATAACAAATGAAAGCAACATACAGGACATATGGGATAATATAAATTGTGCAAATCTTCGCATAATAGCGGTCCCAGAAGGGGAAGAAAGATCAAAGGGGATTGAAAAGGTTTTTGAAGAAATCATGAGTGAAAACTTCCCAAACTTAAAGAAGGAATCAGATATCCAAGTACAGGAGGCTCAGAGGGTCCCAAACAGGAAGAACCTAAACAGACACACACCAACACATATCATAATCAAGATGGCCAGAGTCAAGGATAAAGAAATGATCCTAAAGGCATCAAGAGAAAAGCAAACGGTGAGTTACAAGGGAACCCCCATAAGGCTCTCAGCTGATTTCTGTACACAAACACTACAGGCCAGAAGGGAATGTCAAGATATATTCAAAGTCCTGAATGAAAAAAGATGCTGCCTAGAATAATTCATCCAGCAAGGCTATCCTTTAGGATAGAAGGAGAAATAAAATATTTCACAGACAAGAAAAATCTACAAGAGTTTAACAACACTGAACCCATGCTAAAAGAAATATTGAAAGGGCTATTCTACATAGAAAAGGAGCAGAATGCTACAGAAATGAGAAACTCACAAATGGAAAGGTGATAACTCATGAATTACAAATAAAACAAACATGAAATTGTAAAAGAAGACATCAAAAACATTAGAGGCTGGGAGAGGGAATCAAGAAAATATAGAATATTTTCTTACTTTTTTAAAAAATATTTCTTTTTAGTAGGATGGGTTCGAGATAAATTAATGGGCTAACAGACTTACAGAAAAGGGTAACCACAAGTCAAAAACTTACAAAGGAGTAACAAAAACTAAATCAAATCCATGATAATACAAAGGAAAATTACCAAACCACAAAAGAAACAAGAAAGGAACAAAGAGGAAATACAAATGCAACTGCAAAGATAAGTTCAAAATGGCAATAAACACACATCTATCATAAATTATTGTAAGTGTTAATAGACTAAATGCTCCAGTCAAAAGACATAGAGTGGAAGACTGGCTAATAAAGCAAGAACCTTCAATATGCTGCATACAAGAGACACACTGTAGGGAGAAGGACACATATAGATTGAGAGTGAAAGAATGGAAAATGGAAAAGCCAAAAAAAAAGGTTTTGCAGTAGTGATTTCAGACAAAATAGACTTTAAAACAAAGGCCATAAAGAAAGATAAGAAAGGACATTTTACAATGATTAGAAGAGTAATACAAGATGAGTATATTACATTCATTAAGATACAGGCAACCTATATAGTAGTACCTAAATACATGAAACAATTACTAAAACAGATAAAGGGGGTTATTGATGGGAATACAATCATAGTTGGAGATTTTAACACCACATTAACATCACTAGGCGGATCGTCCAGACAGAAAATAAATAAGGCAACAGAGAAACTAAATAATACAATAGAATAGTTACATTTGTTGGATATTTCCAGAGCATTACAACCCGCAAAAATAGGATATGCATTCTTTACAAGTGTACATGGAACGTTTTCTAGGATTGATCATGTATTTGGGCACAAAAGAATCCTCAACAATTTTAAGAAGATAGAAATTATCTCAAGCATCTTTACTGACCACATGGCCATGAAACTAGATACCAACAACATAGAAACAAATGAGAACAAAAGGAAAGCATGGAGATTAAACAATATGCTATTAAAAAACCAATGGGTCAATGAGGAAAGCAAGGCTGAAATTAAAAAATACCTTGAGACAAATGACACTGAAAGCACAACCACACAAAATTTATGGGACACAGCAATGGCAGTGCTAAGAGGGAAGTTTATAGTGATAGAAGCCTACCTCAAAAAAGGAAAACCATCCCAAATAAACAATTTAACCTGCCAGCTAAAGGAACTAGAAAAAGAAGAACAAAAAGTCCCAAAAGACAGCAGAAGGAAGGAAATTACAAAGACCAGGGAGGAAATAAATAAAATAGAGACTAAAAAACATAGAAAAATCAATCAAACCAAAAGCTGGTTTTTTGAAAAAGCAAATAAAATCGACAAATGTCTAATCAAACTCACAATGAAGAAAGAAGAGAGAGCACAAATTACCAAAATAAGAAAGGAAAATGGAGAAATTACAACAATAAAATAGAAATACAGAATATCCTACCAGAATATTATGAAAATCTATATGGAACCAAACTGTATAACCTAGAGGAGATGGACAAGTTTCTGGAAACATACTGTCCACCAAGACTGAATCAAGAAGAAACTGATGACTTGAACAAACCAATCACTACAAATGAAACTGAAATATCAATAAAAATCCTGCCTACAAATAAAAGTCCAGGACCGCACGGCTTCACCAGGGAATTCTACCAAACATACAAAGAAGAATTCATACCAGTCCTTCTTAAAGTCTTCCAGAAGTTTGAAAAGGAGGGAATACTCCCAAACTCATTCTATGAAGCCACCATCACCCTGATACCAAAACCAGGAAAACACACTACCCAAAAAGAGAATTATAGGCCAATATCACTGATGAACATAGATGCCAAAATCGTCACCAAAATATTTGTGAATAGATTCTAACAACACATAAAAAATGTATACATCATGATCAAGTGGGGTTCATCCCAGGGACACAAGGGTGGTTCAACATACACAAGTCAATCAATGGAATATATCACATCAACAAGAGAAAGGACAAAAACCACATGATCACCTCAATACATGCAGAAAAAGCATTTGATAAAATTCAACACCCATTTATTATAAAAACTCGCACCAAAGTGGGTATACAGGGAACATATCTCAACATCATAAAACCTACACATAACAAACCTGCAGCCAGCCTAGTAGTCAACGGAGAAAAACCCAAAAGCTTCCTACTAAAACGTGGGATAAGACAAGGATGCCCAGTATTACCACTCCTATTCAACATAGCCTTGGATGTCCTAGCCACAGCAATAAGGCAAGAGAGAGAAATCAAAGGGATCCAAATTGGAAAAGAAGAGGTAAAAGTGTCACCATATCTTCACGACATGTTACTATATAAAGAAAACCATAAAAGGTGCACAAAAAAACTACTAGAGCTGATTGAAGAATTCAGCAAGGTAGTAGGTTACAAGATTAACGTTCAAAAATCAGTTGCATTTCTTTACACTAACAATGAATCAACAGAAAAAGAAAATAAAGGAACAATCCCCTTTATAATAGCACCCAAAGTAATAAAATTCCTAGAAATAAATCTAAACAAAGAGGTGAAAGAATTATACACAGAAAACTATAAACAATTGATGAAAGAAATTAAAGAAGACTTTAAAAAGTGGAGATATCCCATGCTCTTGGATTGGAAGAATCAATATTGATAAATGGTCACACTGCCCAAGGCGATCTACAAATTTAATGCAATTCCTTTCCAATTACCGAGGACATATTTCACAGAACTAGAACAAATCATAATCAAATTTATATGGAACCATCAAAGACCTAGAATTGCCAAAGCATTACTGAAGAGAAAGAAAGAGGCTGGAGGAGTAACTCTCCCAGACTTCAGATGATGCTATAGAGCTATAGTCATCAAGACAGCATGGTATTGGTACAAAAACAGACATATAGACAAATGGAACAGAATATAGAGCCCAGAAATGAACCCACAAACTTTTGGTCAACTAATCTTTGACAAAGGAGGCAAAAATATATGATGGAATAAAGACAGTCTCTTCAGCAAATTGTGTTGGGAAAACTGGACAGCAGCACATAAAGCAATAAAGCAAGAACACTCTCTTACGCCACACAGAAAAAATAACTGAAAATGGATCAAAGACTTAAACATATGACAAGACACAATAAACCTCCTAGAAGAAAATATAGGCAAAACATTATCTTGCATACATCTCAAAAATGTTCTCCTAGAACAGTGTACTCAAGCAATAGAAATAAAAGCAGGAATTAGCAAATGGGACCTAATGAAACTTAAAAAGGTTCTTTACAGCAAAGGAAACCATAAGTAAAACAAAAAGACAACCTACGGAATGGGAGAAAATTTTTGCAAATGAAACGAACAAAGGCTTGATCTCCAGAATATATAAGCAGCTCAGACGGCTTAATAAGAAAAAAATTAAAAACCCAGTACAAAAATGTGCAAAAGACCTAAAGCGGCAATTCTCCAAGGAAGAAACACAAATGATCAATAGACACATGAAAAAATGCTCAATATCACTAATTATCAGAGAAATGCAAATCAAAACTACAATGAGGTATCACCTCACACCAGGCAGAATGGCCATCATGCAAAAATCCACAAATGACAAATGCTGGAGGGTCTGTGGAGAAAAGGGAACCCTCCTTCACTGCTGGTGGGAATGAAGTTTAGTGCAGCCGCTGTGGGAATCAGTGTGGAGATTCCTCAAAAGACTAGGAATAGACTTACCATATGACCCAGGAATCCCACTCCTGGGCATATATCTAGTAGGTAACCTACTTGAAAATGACACCTGCACCCGATGTTCATAGCAGCACTGTTTACTATAGCTAAGACATGGAAACAGCCTAAATATCCATCAATGGATGACTGGATAAAGAAGAGCTGGTATATTTTTACAATGGAATACTCCTCAGCCATAAAAACAGACAACATAACGCTGTTTGTAGAAACGTGGATGCTCCTGGAGAATGTCATTCTAAGTGAAGTAAGCCAGAAAGAGAAAGAAAAATATCATATGACATCACTCATATGTGGAATCTAAAAACAAACAAACAAACAAACAAAAGAGAAATACAAAAGAGAAATAGAGTCACAGACATAGAATAGAAACTTGTGATTGCCAAGGAGGCGGGCGTTGGGAAGACATAGACTGGGATTTTAAAATTGTAGAATAGATAAACAAGATTATACTTCATAGCACAGGGAAATATATACAAGATCTTATGGTTGCTCACAGAGGAAAAAATATGACAATGAATAAATACGTGCTCATGTATAACTGAAAAATTGTGCTCTACATTGGAATATGACAGAACATTTTAAAATGATTATGAATCAATTCAAAAAGTTAAAAAAAGAAATTATTTTTATATTTTTTGCCTTTATGCCAATCCAAGTATCCCAATAGGATTTATTTAAAAAGACTTCATTATCCCATGCCTGTGCAATGCCTTCTGTGTCACAAAGGTAATATTCAGGAGCACATGGTGTATTTTTTCTTTTCCTTTTTTCTTTAGTATTAGTTGTTATTTCTCTCTTTACATGGTGTATTTTTATATTGTGTTTTATTCCACTAGTGTATTTGTTCATTCTTGCATGAAGACCATAATATTTTGATTATTGTAGTTTTATTATGAGACTTATTAAGCTAGCTGAAGTCCTGCTACCTTATTCGTTTCCAAGTGTGTCTTGAATAGTCTTCATTTTCTGAATATTCATAAACATAATATAATTCACTTGACATATTCCCCTAAAACACTGGAATTGAATTACATATCAGTCTGTGGAGAATTGTCATATTAAATTTGCTTTTCAATTCATGAACTTCATATGTTTATCCATTTGTTCATCTATTCTTTAATTTCTCTTAGCAATATTTCATAATTTTCTATCTACAAATATTGCATTTTTTAACACTTTTCTCTTGATATTTGGTATTTTTGATGCTTTTGAAATTAAATTGTTAAAATTATCTTTCTGCTTCTTGATGGTGTATAGAAATAAAATTTATTGGATATGAAGACCTTCAATCAAGCAGCTTTAATAAAAAGCTGATTTGTTAATTCTCATCATTTATCTTTAGTTTCTTTTTGAATTTTCTGTATAACAATTGTGTCATCTGCAGATGTTAGTATCATTATTTCTGGGTTTTAAATCTTACTTTTTTTTTACATACTGATATATATATATGAATGCAGAATTTTCTCTGCATTATGTAAGACCTCCAGTCTATCACTGAATAGTAACAACAGTGACAGTAAGCAATATTTTTGCCAATCAACAGTGGGAAAATATTCTCCAATTCATCATTAAATGTAGTGTTTTTTGACATATGTAATTATAGCTTCTTCCAAGAGAGATCAAGAACCCCATGTACCACCTGCTGAATTCCAGGTTATTGTGTTTTTAAGTTATATATACATATATATACAACAAACTAGTATATATATATTTAATTTATGTAAATAAATATATATTATAAATTATATTATACCTATCACTTATTGCCATTGCTTTATATATTTTTATTTATTTGGTGCTATCCACAGATTTATTAATTTTGTTATTTCTAGTATGTTTCTGCTTCTCCTTCTTGTTATCCAGGATTTTCCCCTTTTTAAATAAATATTCTTCATTATTATTCTTTAGTTTGATATGTTAATGAAAAGCCTGTTTTTGTGCTCCTTTAAGTGTTTTCATTTTCTCTTTTTTTCCCAAGCAATATTTCATATGCAATCATCATTATATCCTTTCAGCACATCAAAGCTGAGATACATGTGTGAAATTAGATACCAATTTAATTTTTTCTTCTTTGATGCAATCTTTTTTCTCTCTTTCCGCTTTGTATCCCTTCCTGATGATTTTCAGGTTGTTTCTTTGTCTTTTTTCCCCTTTATTTTCTATGATTTTATTATAATTAGTGTAGAAGGGTAATTCTTTCTATTATTGTTTTTCTTATGTTTGTAATCCAATGAGCTTATTGAGCCTCTGTTGTATTCATTTGTCAGTTTTAACGGTCTTAATTTTTTTTATTGAAGTACAGTCAATTACAATGTGCCAATTTCTGGTGTACAGCATGATGTCCCAGTCTTGCATATACATAAATATATTCACTTTAGTATTTTTTTTCCTTCGAGGGTTATTACAACATATTGAGCATAGTTCCCTGTGCTATACAAAAGAAACTTTTTAAAAAATTTATTTTTATATATAGTGGCTAACATCTGTAAATAGCAAATGACCAAATTTATTCCCTCCATCACCCTTTCCCTACAACCAAAAATTTGTTTACTAAGTCGGAGAGTCTGTTTCTGTTTTGTAGATGAGCTAATGGTGTTTTCTTTTTTCCTTTTTTTTTTAAATTCCACATATTTGTGTTATCATATGGTATTTTTCTTTCTCTTTCTGGCTTACTTCACTTAGAATGGCAATCTATAGGTGCATCCATGTTGCAGCAAATGGTATTATTTTATTCTTTTCTATGCCTGAGTAATATTCCATTGTATAAATATACCACAACTTCTTTATCCATTATTTTGTTGATGGACATTTAGGTTGCTTCAATGTCTTAGCAATTGTATACAGTGCTGCTTTGAACATTAGGGTGCATGTATCTTTTTCCATTACAGTTCCCTCCAGATATATTCCCAGAAGTAGGGTTGTTTTTAGTTTTCTGAGAAATCTCCATACTTTTTTCCATCATGGTGAAAACAAACTACATTCCCAACAGTAATGTATGAGGGTTCTTTTTCTCCACATTCTCTCCAGCATTTATCATTTGTGGACTTTTGAATGATGGCTATTCTGACTGCTGTGAGGTGATACATCATTGTAGTTTTGATTTGCATTTTTCTGACAATTAGGAATATTGAACAATTTTCATACATCTATTGGCCATTCATATGTCTTCACACAGGAAAAGCTTGCTTAGGTCTTTTGACCATTTTTGGATTGAGTTGTATTTGGTTTTGTTATTAAAATGTATGAACTGTTTTTTTTAAAACATTTTTTATTAATTTATAATCAGCTTATAGTGTGTCAAATTCCAGTGTAGAGCACAATTTTTCACTTATACATGAAAATATAAATATTCATTGTCACATTTTTTCCTCTGTGAGCTACCATAAGATATAGTATATATTTCCCTCTGCTATGCAGTATAATCTTTTTTATCTATTCTACAATTTTGAAATCTGATCTATCCCTTCCCACCCTCCATCGCCTTGGCAACCACAAGTTTGCAATCTATGTCTATGAGTCTATTTCTGTTTCGTAGTTATGCTTTGTTTGTTATTATTTATTTATTTATTTATTTATTTTTAGAGTCCACATATGAGTGACCTCGTATGGTATTTTTCTTTCTCTTTCTGGCTTACTTCACTTAGAATGACATTCTCCAGGACCATCCATGTTGGTTCAAATGGCATTATCTTGTTGGTTTTTATGATGGAGTAGTATTCATTGTATAAATGTATCAAATATCCTTTATACACTCATCAGTCGATGGACATTAAGGGTATCTCCATGTCTTGGCTATTGTAAATAGTGCTGCTATGAATATTGGGGTGCAGGTGTCACACTGAAGTAGGCTTCTTTCTGGATATATGTCCAGGAGTGGGATTAATGGGTCATATGGTAAGTCTATTCCTAGTGTTTTGAAGAATCTTCATACTATATTCCACAGTGGCTGCACCAAACTGCATTCCCACCAACGGTTTAGGAGGGTTCCCCTTTCTCCACAGCTTCTCCAGCATTTGTCATTTGTGGATTTTTGAATGATGGCCATTCTGACGTGTTAGTTGATACCTCATTATAGTTTTGATTTGCATTTGTCTGATAATTAGTGATATTGAGCATTTTTTTCATATTCTTATCGATCATTGTATGTCTTCCTTGGAAAATTGCTTTAGTTCTTTCGCCTATTTTTGGTTTGGGCTGTTTCATTGTTTCTTATTAAGTCGTCTGAGCTGCTTATATATTCTGGCGATCAAGCCTTTGTCGGTTTCACTTGCAACAATTTTCTCCTATTCTGTAGGTTGCCTTTTAGTTTTCCTTATGGTTTCCTTTGCTGTAAAGAAGCATGAAAGTTTCATTAGGTCCCCTTTTTCACTCTTGCTTTTATTTCTATTGCTTTAGTACACTGTTCTCAAGAACATTTTCAAATGTATGTCAGGAAATGTTTTGCCTATATTTTCTTCTATGAGGCTAATTTTATCTTGTTTTGTTTTAAGTCCTTGATCCATTTTGACTTGATTTTTGTGTATGGTATAAGGGAGTGTTCTAGTTTCAATGCTTTACATGCTGCTGCCCAGTATTCCCAACACCATTTGCTGAAGAGACTGTCTTTGTTCCATTGTATATTCTTGCCTCCTTTGTCAAAGATGAGTTGACCAAAAGTTTATGGATTCATTTCTGGGCTCTCTATTCTGTTCCATTGGTCTAAATGTCTGTTTTTGTACCAATACCATGCTGTCTAGATGACTGTAGCTCTATAGTATCATCTGAAGTCTGAGAGAGTTATTCCTCCAGCCTCTTCCTTTCTCTTCAGCAATGCTTTGGCATTTCTAGGTCTTTGATTGTTCCATATAAATTTGATTATGATTTGTTCTAGTTCTGTGAAACATGTCTATGGTAATTGGATAGGGATTGCATTAAATCTGTAGATTGCCTTGGGCTGTGTGACCATTTTAAGAATATTGATTCTTCCAATCCAGTAAGCATGGGATATCTTTCCATTTTCTAAATTCTTCTTTGATTGCTTTCATCAGTGACTTATAGTTTTGTGTACAATACTTTCACCACCTTGGTTAGATTTATTCCCACATATTTTATTAATTTGGGTGCTATTTTAAAGGGGATTGTTTCTTTACTTCCTTTTTCTTTTAATTCATTCGTGAAAAGAAATACAACGGATTTTTGAACGTTATTCTTGTAACCTGCTACCTTTCTGAATTCCTCAATCAGCTCTAGTAGTTTTTGTGTGCACCTATTATGGTTTTCTATATACAGAAATATGTCATCAGCATATACTGACACTTTTACCTCTTCTTTTCCAATTTGGATGCATTTGATTTCTCTCTGTTTCCTGATTGCTGTGGCTAAGACTTCCAAGAATATGTTGAAGGGGAGTGGTGATAGTGGGCACCCTTGTCTTGTCCCAGCTTTTAGTGGCAATGTTTTGAGTTTTTCACCATTGAGTAGTATGCTAGCTGTAGGTTTGCCATATATAGCTTTTCTAAATGCTCCAGTCAAAAGACAGAGTGGCAGAGTGGGTAATAAAGCAAGAACCTACTATATGAAGCATCCCTAGACCCACATTAGGGAGAAGGACACATATAGATTGAGAGAGAAAGGATGGAAAAGAATAGCCTATGCAAATTGAAAAGCCAAAAATGCAGTTGTAGCAGTACTGACTTCAGACAAAATAGACTTTAAAACAAAGGCCATAAAGAAAGTTAAAGAAAGACATTTTATAATGATTAGAAGAGTAATACAAGGTGAGGATATTACACTTGTTAATATCTATGCACCCAATATAGGAGCACCTAAATACATAAAACAATTACTAAAACAGATAAAGGGGGATATTGATGGGAATACAATCATTGTTGGAGATTTAAAGACCGTATTAACATCACTAGGCAGATCTTCCAGACTGAAAATAAATAAGGCAAAACAGAAATTAAATAATACAACAGAAATATTAGATGTGGTGGATATTTTCAGAGCATTACACCCCCCAAAATAGGATATGCATTCTTTTCAAGTTTACATGGAACATTTTCTAGGATTGATCATGTACTTGGGCACAAAAGAAACCTCAAAAATTTTAAGAATATAGAAATTATCTCAAGCATCTTTACTGACCACAAGGCCATGAGGCTAGATATCAACAACAGAGAAACAAAGGGGAACAAAAGGAAAGCATGGAGATTAAACAATATGCTATTAAAAAACCAATGGGTCAATGAGGAATTCAAAGCTGAAATAAAGAAATACCTTGAGACAAATGACAATGACAGCACAACCACACAAAATTTATGGGACACAGCAAAAGCAGTGCTAAGAGGGAAGCTTATATTGATACAAGCCTTCCTCATAAAAGAACAATTTCAAATAAACAATTTAACCACCAGCTGAAGGAACTAGAAAAAGAAGAACAAAAAGACCCAAAAGGCAGCAGAAGGAAGGAAATTATAAAGATCAGGGAGGAAATAAAACAAATAGAGATTAAAAAACAGAAAAAAGCAAACCAAAAGCTGGTTTTTTTAAAAAATATATAAAATCGACAAACCTCTGACCAAACTCAAAAAGAAGAAAGAAGAGAGAGCACAAATTACCAAAATAAGAAAGGAAAATGAAGAAATTACAACAAATAAAATAAAAATATAAAATATCATATGAGAATATTATGAAAAACTCTATGGAACCATAGTGGATAACTTAGAGGAGATAGACAAGTTTCTGGAAACATACTGTCCACCAAGACTGAATCAAGAAGAAACTGACCACTTGAACAAACTGATCACTACAAATGAAATCGAAATAGGAATAAAAAGCCTCCATACAAATAAAAGTCCAGGGCCGGATGGCTTCACTGGGGAGTTCTACCAAATACAAAGAAGAATTCATACCACTCCTTCTTAAAGTCTTCCAGAAGATTGAAAAGGAGTGAATACTCCCAAACTCATTCTATGAAGCCACCATCACCCTGATACCAAAACCAGGCAAATACACTACCCAAAAAGAGAATTATAGGCCAATATCACTGATGAACATAGATGCCAAAATCCTCACCAAAATATTTGTGAATAGAATCCAACAGCACATAAAAAGATTATACAACATGACCAAGTGAGGTTCACCCCAGGGACTCAAGGGTGGTTCAACATAAGCAAATAAATCAATGAAATACATCACAGCAACAAGAGAAAGGACAAAAACCTCATAATCATCTCAATAGATGCAGAAAACTCATTTGATAAAATTCAACACCCATTTATGATAAAAACTCTCACCAAAGTAGATATGGAGGGAACATATCTCAACATAATAAAAGCTATACACAAATTATTCATTTACTAACAACTGAAAAGACAGATAAATGAATGGAAGAGAAAATGCCCAAACATGCAAATATATGTTAGATTTTAGAACTTGTTACTGATGACATTTCATATAAGAAGGAAAACATAAATTATTCATAAACTGTGGAGAATTAATCTATTTAGAGAAAAGTAGCTAAATTTTTATCTCACAAAAATAAGTTTCAGATGGAGTGTAGATTATAAATTTGAAATTTACAAAGTGAGAAAAGTACCAGAGTAAAACACAAATTCCTACTTTTACATTTCATTATGCTCACCAAGACATTCTTAAGAAAGTCTTCAAAAAAAAAAAGAATCCTGGAGGTTGAATACAAACATAAAAAATCAAAACCATCTGTAGATCAGAATATAAAATTTGCAAAATAAAAGACGTGATTTTAAAATATTTCCAATGGATTTGTATCAAACAAAATAAATCTTCATTTTTACTGAGAACTTTTGAAATCAACAAGCAAAAATAAATCCCCTCTAATTTGAAATTGGGCAAAGTGCCTTTTTTCATATCAATAAGAGACCAATGGACACAGGGGAAAATATTTAGCATCTCTGGTCAGAAAAGTAATTTAAGTTAAAAGAGAAATGAAATACCATTTTCCTTCACAAAATTTGTGAAGATGAAGAGCAGTGGTACTTACACTGCTCGGTACTGAACTGTTTGGAAACACAGCACACTCATGAGAGCTTGTTTTTTAAAGATACCTAGTGACAGGAAGAGAGAGAAGCAAGATGGCAGAATAGAATGATACTTGTAGCTCACCCTCTCCCACAAATACAACAAAACTCACATCTATGGAACTACTCAGCCAACGAAAGAACCTGCTGAACTCCCACAGAAAGTCGCCCTCTTCAAAATACAAAGACAACAAAAATCTGGTAGGAGGAAAGGGAAAAAGAAAGAAGAAAAAGGAAAACAGTGTGGGACCAGTCCCGCAGGGAGGGAGCAGCAAAAGAGGAATAGCGCTCTTTCACTGGGTCTCCCCTTCTCCAATGGAGAGGCCAACTGGATGGAGAGGGAGCCTCTGTAGCTCAGATCTGCCCTGAGCACACCTTGACTGACAGAACTAAGTTAAACGGGCACAAAGGGTCCCCGTAACAAACAGCCCCAGACACGAGCCTGCAGCTGGGTTGGGACAGGCCACCCAAGTGGGCAGAGGACTGGGGAAGCTGCACTGAGGCAGCCCTGGGGGACGGCAGGGTGCTGCACACTGTGGCTGGGAGGGGATATGGAGCAGAACAACCTCAGTTCTTCATAAATTGTGAAAAAAGCAAAGCAACATGGCTGGTGTGCCCTGGGGAGAGGGGCACTGTAGCCTTTGTGTCCTCAGACCTGTGGTGCCATTACTGGCACTTCCCACAAGAAGAGAGTCGTGGTGTGGCCACAGCCTCCATTTCCTTCTGTGCGCAGCGCCTGGTTGGGGTGGGGCCGAGACCTGAATCCACACCTGGGACTCTGCAACCTCCTGGGGGAACTGAGACTTGTTTACATTCCAAGGTAGATAGGATCTTTCTGCCTTGGCACCTCAGAAAACTTCCACTGCCAAGACCAACAAGGAGCTGAGATTTGGCCCAGAGCTTGGGCAGGGCTGTTCTGCAGTCTTCCACAGGCCTGCCTTTGGAGTGCTGACCTGAGGCAGAGCAGGCAGCAGCACAGAGCAGCAGAGCAACTGGTGTCGGCAGAGGGCGGTGCTGGGAGGGAGCACAATCTGCCCACTTGCCTTGCCTTAGTGAATTGTCTGACTGTGGCGGCATCAGGAGGGGGAGTGATCTGCCCACCCACAGGGTAATAGCTCAGCACCTGACCCAGTGTTGGGAGGGGGTGCAATCGGCTAGCTGACAGTCTCTTGGAGTAGCACACACAAGGGTGCCAATGGAGAAACTCTGGAAACATGAAGCTGAATTCTCAAAACAGGGCAAAGACACTAAGACCTCTTGATAAAATCATTAAGAGCACACAATCTCCAGAAGAACTAGATAACTGATACTTCTTAAGACACAGTGCCATAGAGATATGAGCAATATGAAAAGCAGAGGAACTACCCCCCATTAAAAGATCAAGAGAAATCCCCTGAAAGCACGATCAAGGAAATAGATATTGATGGCCTACTAGATCAAGATTTCAAAACATAAGGGATCAAAGTACTGAAGGAACTAAAAGAAATAATGTTTACAGATATAAAATATGTCAAAAATGAAATAGAAGCTATAAAGAAGAGCCAAGTAGAATTGGTAAACCAATTTACTGAGATGAGAGCAGACCTAAAGGCTATGCAAAGCAGACTAGGTAATGCAGAGGAATGAATATGTGAACTAGAAGACAGGACAACCTAAAGCACCCAATCAGAACAGCTACAAGATAAAAAAAAAATAAAAACAAATGAAAATAGCATAAGGGATCTATGTGATAATATAAAGCATGCCAGTCTTCACATAATAGGGGTTCCAGAAATGGAAGAAAGGACAAAGGGGTTTGAAAAGGTATTTGAAATAATCGTGACTGAAAAATTCCCAAACCTATAGAAGGAATCAGATATCCAAGTACAGGAGGCTCAGAGGGTCCCAAACAGGAAGAAACCAAACAGGCCCACACCAAGACATACCATAATCAAGATGACCAGAGTCAAAGATAAAGAAATGACCCTAAAGGCAGTAAGAAAAAAACAAGGAGTGTGTTACAAGGGAACCCCCATAAGGTTCTCAGCTGATTTCTCTACACAAACACTACAGGTCAGAAGGGAGTGGCAAGATATATTCAAAGTCCTGAATGAAAAATTGATGCAGCCTAGAATACTCTATCCAGCAAGGCTATCCTATAGAATAGAAGGAGAGATAAAGAACTTCACAGACAAGCAAGAACTAAAAGAGTTTAGCAACACTAAACCCATGCTAAAAGGAATGTTGAAAGGTCTACTCTAAACAAAAAAGAAGCCAGATGCTACAAAAATGGGAAATTCACAATGGAAAGGTGATAACTACCATGATTTACAAATAGAATAAACACAAAATTGTAAAAGAAGACATCTAAATCATTAAGAGTGGGAGAGGGAAGCAAGGAAAGCCACTGTAGAAAACAGTGTGGAGATTCCTCAAAAGACTGGGAATAGACTTAACATATGACCCAGGAATCCCACTCCTGGGCATATATCCAGAAGGAAGCCTACTTCAAAATTACATCTGCACCCCAATGTTCATAGCAGCACTATTTACAATAGCCAAGACATGGAAACAGTCTAAATGTCCATCAACAGATGACTGGATAAAGAAGAAGTGAAATATTTATACAATGGAATTTATTCAGCCACAAAAACCGACAACATCACGCCATTTGCAGCAACATGGATGTTCCTAGAGAGTGTCATTCTAGGTGAAGTAAGCCAGAAAGAGAAAGATACCATACGAGATCTCTTATATGTGGAATCTAAAAATAAATAAGTAAATAACAGTGACAAACTCATAGACATAGAATACAAACTTGTGGTTGTCAAAGGGGCAGGGGGTGGTAAGGGACAGACTGGGAGTTTGAAATTTGTAGATACTGACAGGCATATGCAGAATAGGTAAACAAGATTATACTTTGTAGCACAGGGAAATGTATACAAGATCTTTTGCTAGCTCACAGTGAAAAAAATGTGACAATGAATATATTTATGTTGATGTATAACTTGAAAATTGTGCTCTACATTGGAATTTGACACAATATTGTAAAATGACTATTACTCAATTAAAAAAAGTTTAAAAAATAAAGATACCTAGTGACAGTGCAGAAGAATACTTGTTAATTATTTATCAATTTATCAACAAGATGGTCGGTTGCCATTACTTAAAGGATTATCATCATAAATATTCAAATAGCTCAACTCGGGGCTCAACAAATTCCAATAAAAGCCCCAAAAATGCTTCACATGGAGCCCTGGCACATTGTACAGTCTGAAGTGTGTGAGGGCACGTATAAATTAGTAGACCTCTAGCAAGCAAAGAATTCTAGAAGTTGGCTTTACAAGTTGTAGGAGATACAAAGATGGAATCGACAGAGTTTTGATCTTGAAAGTGCTCATAATAGAATGGACTTGTCCCTGGGTAATTTCTGTATCTTTTCAAGTGTAATTTTCAAAAAAATCTTAATTATTTGTTAATTACTTATCACTTTTTAAATCATCTTTTTTTCCACTTAACAGATGACTATCAAGTAGGTACGAAGCACCATTCTGATGTTACAGAATGCAAACATTTAAAAACACAGTCCCTGCCCTCCAGGAGCTTGTTACTGTCAGCATCATTTTTATGATTTTATTGATCCTGTGTTTCCTACGTCCCAGAGCCCAACTAGGACTTTGCTAGTGTCTTTATGTATTTTTACTGGCATTTTATATTTGCCCGATACTTTAAGTTCATAGAGAGGAAATTAGTTTTTTAAAAGTGGGTAGGATTTCAGGTCAGCATGCAGAATGAGTACAAGTCTCCAAGGGGAGGAGGCAGAAGGACAGTGTTTGGTAGGAGGAACATCTTTCAGGAATACATTTGGCAGAAAGAACAGCAGTGCAAAGGCTGATGTGGGAGCAAACTTTGCAGGATTGATGAGTTTAAGTTTGTTGGTGCAAAAATGATTCTGTAGGAATGGTTGGGAATGAGGTGAATATGTAGCTCAGGCATACTCCGGAAAGCACTTTTAGTTCTATAGAGAAGAGCAGGTCTCCCGTAGACCCAGGGAAATTTATCAGGATGCTCTTAGCTGTAAAGAATAATAGGAGACCTAAGGGACAGTGGCTAAAACAAGAGGAAGCATGATTGTCTAGATGGTTCAGTGATGCCATCAGGATCCCAGATGTTGTCCCTCCTTCAGCTGTGAGGCTGCCAGTGTTTGATGTCTCCTTTCCCTTGTCTGCTGAGTAGCAGCAGCCCCAAGCATCATATTCGCCCATAACAATATCCAAAGGCTGGAAGGGCTGCTTTTCTCTACCTGTTTTCCTTTGAAACAGGAAGAAAACCGAGAAGCTTACAGTAGACTTCCCCCAACATTTTATTGGCTGGGTTACATCACATGCTCACTTGTAAACCAGCCACTGGTAAAGGAAAGGTAGTACCTGAGATTACCTTAGAATAATCATTTCTCTTTTTGGAACTGGGGAGAGGTCACCCTCTTTGTATATTGGGACAAAAATATCTAAGTAAACTTGTGATTGTCCAGCAAGAAGGAAGAAAAAGGAATGGCTGTTGGGTTGGAAGCCAGCAGGGATTCACTGGAGAATTTTGAGAAGAGTAAGAAGATTCGATTTGAGTATTTGGACTCTCTGGTTATGACATAAAGCAGGGACCCACAAGCGTTTCCTGTAAATGGTCAGAGAGTCCATATTTGAGGGCACGTGGTGTCTCTCTGATCTACTCAGCACTGCCACTGCAGTGTGAAAGCAGCTGTAGATGGTATGTGAGTGAACAGTGATGTCTGTGTTCAGATAACACTAGGTCTACAGAACCAAATGGCAGGGTGGCTTTGTCCCATGGGCTGTGGTTTGCTGACCCCTCATATAAAGGATGGCAGGCCAGAAATATCGTGCTATTTAAGTGTGACAGTGTCAGTTTATGATATTGATTCTACTAATGATATCATTTGTTTTTGTCAGTCTCATAGAGTTTGGTTAGGACTATGGTCCTTGTAAACAGTCATTCAATTTTAGGAATCAAATTTTGGGAAATAACATTTTTTTTGCATTTGATAAATATAAAGGAAGGGAAGTGGTTCTTATGCATTAATTGCCTACCAGTAGTATACTCAATATTCAGTCTATGGTAGTCTCCATGTGTGGTCCCAAAGGAATGCTTTTTAGCAAAGCATCGGTCTTCCATTTTAAATATTCTGCATTTTTCTATTACTGATTTAAAATGAATTTTACTTTTTTTTCTTTAATTGCGAATGAGAATTCTAAAGATGACTCCTTAAGCAGGTATAATTTTACAGAATTTTTAAAATTGTGTGTTGACTGAGGGAACACAGAGGAAAGAAAATTAATGTTAGTTGACTGTTCTGCTCTGGGTTACACACTGTGTCATGTGCTTCACATCTGTTCCTCATACAGTCATCACAACAGCTGTGCAAAGCAGCTGTGCGGTTACAGCTGACTTTTCATTCATTAGGCACCTGTAGTTCAGGAGAGGTTGACTAACTGACCCGTGGTTCCATGGGTCACAAGTAGCTGACCTGTGACTTGACTGTCAGACAGCCTGGCTCCCAAATCTGCTTTCTTCTCCCTCAGCATAGATTTTTGTTAGTTTAAAGAAGTGAACTCACTCATTTCTGTTGTGTATCTTTCTCTAAAATTAAATTCCTAACCTGATGCTAATGATTCGTGGCCTTCATCAGATGATCAAGACTCAGATTTTGATACCAAGTTAAAGTGCTCTCTTGTGAAATTAATTTTTCTGCTCTGAATTTTGTTTTGTGTAGTATTTACTATTAAAATTGAGCAGTGGTCTACCTATCATAGTTTTATGTTTGTATTATAAAGTTGGTCAGAGTAAAATGTTTTTTAAAAACATAACTAGTTGTTTTTTTTTTTTTTTGGTAAATACTGAAGATGGGATCTGATGACAAAATGGACTAGAAAACATATAGTGCAGGAAAATTGTACTGGGAAAAGTTCTCCCACAATGGAAGAACTGGAATTGTTGTTGAGAAGGATTCTTACTCTGCCTTTTAAACCACACTGACGTGACTTTTACAATACTCATTCCTAAATGAAATCTTTAGTAGATACATTACTTATTGGAATAATCATGAAGTCTTCCTGGGGCCTTTCAGATCCAAACCTGTATAGCATATACAATCCATATTTATTTTCTTGGAAACTTTTTATTTTGGTATCATAGAATTGTTATGAGAACGGTTTTTATCTCTATGTCTATCTTTGGTTCTGCATTAAGACTAAAATAGTAGTTGAAATTGTACAAACTTCAAAATTAAAATACTCTTTCTCTAAATCCATATTATAAAGAGATTCATTTGTCTTTTCTAAATCATTCCATTAAGAGTATATTCAAAACTTTTCAGCTACTTGAAGAATATGTTTCCCCTAAAATAATAACCAGTTCTCAAAGCAGAGGCTCTTTTAAGAACCATATGATAAAAAAGAGAACTTCAAAATTTTTCGCATTATACTTTAAAAAAAGTCCTTTAAGTCCTTGTGTCACATTCTAAAATTTCACATTTCAGACATTTTGCAGTATATTTATTGAAACAGTCATTTTATAGCCCCTGCATCAGTATAAACTGCTGGAGATTAGGGAACATCATTGTGCATTTCCTGAAGCATTCAGAATAATAAGGTCTTAAATGTATAAAGAATTTTAGTGTTTTTTGAATGTGAATAAATGAAGAGACAAATGGAATTCTGTATCATGTTACAGGTAATACAATGTGCATACTCTGTCATAATGAAATCTATTTGATTTCTAAAAGTAATACTTACATTTCTATTCCCTTGGTCTGGGATGTGTAAGTTTAGTTGTTAAGAGGAAGTATGTCATAAATACCAAAGAAATGAACAATAAATATATGGTAAGTAGGAAAAAGGTTACAGTATGTTTTTCAGTATCCACCAGTTGTGAGCTCAGAATTTTAGATTTAAACAGTTTAATTTTCTTTTTAGCCCCATTTCATTTTCCATTAAATGTAGCTTTTCAAGCCATACATTCTCCTTACAATCCTGATCACCAGTTCTTTCTCTAGGTGGAAAGATAATGTTTTTAGGAAGATTTTCAAATCTATTACTCTCTGTCTAGTAATAATTTACAGCATTTATGTAGTGATAGATGACTGTGTTCAACTGAATGACTCACAGTGAGAAAATGACACTTCATTATAGTGGTATTTAGAAAAAAATAGTTGTAGCATAATACAAATTGGTATCGTTATGGACATACTAGGAACAAAAGCCCGTTTTATATATGTGTGTGTGTGTGTGTGTGTATGTGTATGTGTGTGTGAGTGTTGATATTTTTACAAAATTTGCTGAAGAACAATATATATACTTAACTATACAATTTGTATATATTTTATATAGAGTAAAAATACAAAACAGAGGCTTTCGTTCCTATTGTATCCCTATCAATACTGATATATCACTGATCTATTATATATAAATGCTGTATTATGTGTATTTCTCCACATACCTTTTCACTCTTATGTTTTCTTTTTTTTCTTAGTTTGTTTTGGACTAGGCACGTCTCATTTTCTTCTCTTCTTCCTCCTCCTCCCCGACTTACTTTACTTTAATTTTTAATGCTTTACCCCTAACCTAATTTTTCCTTGCAAAAAACACTTCTTCCATGTCTGTTCTTTCAGTCTATCTTGCTCTGTCTCTGTTGTGACTGTATTTGGTTATGGCTTTGTGTTTACTATACGTGTGGTTTTCATTCATGAGTCATTGCCCCTCAGATTTAATCTTGTTTTTTTATTCCTCTTTCTTCGAATGAGCTGAATTTAAACAATCATTTGTCTTTAGCTTTTTGACCCAAGGATTAGAAGGAACTTACATTGTTTGCTGTCCTAACCCATCCAAATAAGATACTGCTAAAAACTAAACTCTCGTATTTTCACCCGTGAGAGATACTATAAATCATGCAGACACATTTGGGGGGTGGGAAGGGACAGACTGGGAGTTTGAAATTTGTTGATACTGACAGGTATATATAGAATAGACAAATAAGATTATACTGTACAGGACAGGGAAATAAAAGATCTTGTGGTAGCTCATGGTGAAAACGAATATGAAAATGAATGTATGTATTTTCATGTATGACTGAAAAATTGTGGAATGTGACACAACATTTTAAACTGACTATAACTCAATAAAATTTTTAAAAGTATAACTATTAAGTTAAATGTATTAATGTTAGATTTTGCAATAGACTGTAAACTTCCAGGGGTAAGTTGTGTTCTAGATCATTTTGCTCAAGAAAGTCATCTAATGGATCCCACAGTAGCTGTGTAACAATCAATGAGGGGGAAGGGAAGCAAGATTTGGGGACTCCTGATGTCATCTCTCATAATCCTCATCCAGAAGAAGATGTAGGTTGGTAAACGTCAGAACCAGGATTGGAATCCATGCCTGAATGTCTCCAAAGCGTGTGATCTTTGTGTTAGAACGTATAGTAATGGGGAATGTTCTAATTATTTTATTCAGTTTCATACTTGTTATTCTTAAAGCTGTTATTTACTTCTTCTCTAGAATATCCTGAAGCCAAGCTTCACAAAGTGAATTTACGGCTCTCAGCCGTCCGGGGAAAACAGTAAGTTACTGGAAGATGACCTTCTTGTGCTATTCAGGGATTTGAAATTACAGGTATTTCCATCTACCCTACCTTGTTTTCGCTATAGTAGAAGGAAAAGATGACATTATGAGACCAGGAATTAGAACCTTTTCTGAGGACAATTCTGATAGTGAAAAATGAAGATGTGGTTGGAAACTTTCCCAAACTGTCCATCAATGTCCCAGGCTTTTCTCGTCCTGCCGGCCCATCACCGGAGCTTGGAGCTTAGTATGAGGCAGAGCGCATGCTCAGCATGCACGAGATCCTGGGTTCAATCCCCAGTACCTCCACTGAAGGAAATGAAAGCTAGTATAAAAAATCTGAAGTATGTAGATCCAACTATGATACCCATTTTTTTAAGTGCTTTTCTTTTGCCACCTGTCTTCATAAATATCATAACCATGACCAAGATTTTCATCCAGAGAATGCTTCAACCCTCTGAAATTCTTTTGTGCCACTTTATTTTGTTGAAATAGTCATGAATGGAGATAGACTTATATGTGTGATTAAAAGTTACAGTGGTAAATGTTCTCATTAATGTATCTGTGACTACATTTTATACATATGATGTCAGCATTGAAATTAGGATAAGAGGAAGATGCAGAATGTCTTTGAGATTCTGAGGTACTGTCTAACATCATCATCATCATGATCATCATCATCATCATCATCATCATCATCATATTTTTAAATAAAAGCATCGAGTGATGTTCGAACATAAACAGAGGGGTGCTTTGACTTTAGTTTCTCAACGTTGCATTTTCCTATCAGAATTTTCTTCTTATATATTAATCTATAATTAAGAAAATCATTCTGTGCTAACTATCATACTGCCATAGCCCTTCTGGACACAAGGTATCCCTGAACCAGCTCCATTTCCTTCAAAATTCACGAGATAACCACAGAGGACATGGGGGGCAAAGAAAGCTAAATTTTTGCCATTTTTCAGAACCCTGACTCACCTGGTGCTAGAAATGCAGAACTAAATCACGGGATAAGAATATTTTATAAGAGATCTTCTCACTCTGGCTTAACAGTGCTAAGGTCTTAAAGCATTAGTTCCTATTGATCTGTTATTTCTAGCCCAAATCTCTCTCTACTTGTCTTTTGGAAACAACTTTTGTTTTTCATCACATGTTTGGAAAACCTTCAGTTAAGTTTTCATTTGGGAGCTCACCAGATCAATTCCAAGCATTTGTTGAGACTTGCTGATTACCTGTCAAGATGACAGTGATTTTCTATAAACCTCCCATCTAAGTTTGGAAGAAACTTCCAAATGTTATTTAAAGAGTCATATATTTGATATAATGTATTTTTTGCTACCTCTAAATTCACTTTTTCAGTACAGTGCAAAGTTTTATACTACAAAATGGGAAAAAAAAGGAAGCTTATCACATTTAGAGGAATAACATTCTGTTTTCAATTAAGATAGAGTTCATTTACTTTTAGCATAAAGCAATAAATTATATTTAAAAACTTGTATATTACTAGTTAAATGCTGTGTGTATATATATATATATATAAATCTAGCATTCCTCATGTAGTAAGACTGCTGCTATGACTTCAGGACATGTGATCTTCATTTTTCAAAACAACTATTGCCCAGAGTCCCAGAGGGCACGTACATTTGCAATATCCATCAGTCACCCTGTCAAAGTCATAAAATATTTCCTGTCCCTCTTGCAAATTTCAAAACATCATCACAGCAGGATTGTAAACACCCATGACAGTCATATTTACAACATGATATTTAAATGTAATGACACACATAAGAATTTCTTTATCACAAATTTGTTTCCCTGAGACGTTTGAGTCTTCCTGTTATTATGGAAAACAGCATTCAAGGGTGAACACACCGTTAGAAGCAGTTTCAACTGAAAAAGACAACCTATTCAAAACTATATAAATTTCCATCAAAGGATACAATCAAAACAATATCATAGGAATACATGTAAATTCCGTGTATTAAGCCATTTAGTTGTTGGACATAGAGAGCTTCACGATTGGATGGAACTTCACCCAGACGATCCAGGTAGACACACAGAAGCCTTGCGCTTCCCTGGCCTGGGAGCCCTTCAGCGCTGCTTCTCCCAGGCACTGAGAAGCTGTGTCAGCCCTGATGCCCCTGCTTTGCCTCCCAGGCTGATTTCTGTGCTCATGAATACAAACCATCAACAAAGGAAAAGGCAAACAATAAAGGTAGCGGTAAAAAGTTGTTTCTGCCTTCAGACAGAAGTTGAAGCCATTTCTAAAGGAATCCAGCACATCTGAAGTGCACCGCTCCTCACCATTTCAAACAAAGGAGAGAAGTAGCAATAAATATATTCTGCAATTCAGCTTCTATGTTTATGAACACTGATAGAAGTGACTAAGCAGTATTGTTGACTTTACACATCTTAAATATGAGTGATTAACTGACGACATCTCTGGAATTGCATGTAATCAACAGGTCCTATGTCTGTTTCCAAACATCAAAATTCACAGTATTCAACAAGTCATAGATGGAACCTCTAGGAAGACCTTAGCTCCAGTTCAGTTCTATCACTGGGTAAACTTCATACGTCTTTCTTAATTAAGTTGTGCTTTAGAATGTCAAAACAGAGGGGCACATGTTACACAGCACCGCAGAGATGTCCACACTGAACTCAGCAGCCTTTCCCGGGGAGGTTTCTGAAATCTGTCCGTGAGTTCTGGGTCTTGTGTTCATGTTACTATACCCTGAATATCTCTACTGAAATATCACACATCCGGAAGGAAACAAGGTTAGCAAACAATAAGCACACATACCTGTTCCATCACTTCCCTGAGAATGAAAACTTTTCCTTTTAAAAAGCAAATTACAAATTCCAATACACATATTCAGATAGAGCTGGTGGATCCAAACATAATTAACATAATTAACTGAAGTCTGTTTTGTATCAAAAATGACCTGAGATGACTGAGTCATATTCTGTCCCATACAAATATTCAGTGACTGAGAATTAGATGAATTCATAGGAAATTTCATCACACAAGAAGTGATTTAAAAAGCATACAAAAGAAAGAAAATTTAAATGCAATCAAGAAAAGACAAAAAAAAAAACTGATTGTAAGGAACAACTTCTGTGCACTGAGACAGCTCAGACAGTGAGAACAAAATGATCCTTCTGGTTTCACTGTGACGGGAGGGCTCCGTGCTGAAAGTTCGGAAGTGAGCACTTTTGAAAAGTTAAGATGACTGTTGGGATGTGAGTCCAGGCACAAAATGCTTCCCTTCCCAGTGTGCAGTCTTCTCTTAAAAGCCGGCTTTTACACTGGGAGAGTGCTGATTCACTGACTGGCAGTGTACTTTTATTTTGGCCGATTTGGTAGTTTAATAAATAGTATTTTGGTCAAAGAATGCATCTGTCAGCTTAGAGTTGATGGGCCTAAAGTTGCTGTTGAAAAAGACATTCATTTGCTTATTTCTGTTACTTCTTACTAACTTCTAGCATAATAAATGCCATTTGTATGGTCTAAAAGATTTAGAAATATTTTGCTCCCTTTTTGGTCAATAGGGTTAACTGTATACTTTTAAAAATACCTTCAAATAAATAACTTCTCTTTTCTTACCAAGGTGTGACCTCTGAATACTATTCTTTTCTACACCATTTGAGATGGTTCAAGCTTTTCACCCTATAGCTTGGTTTATTCCTAGCTACTGGCTTCTGTCACAATGAAAATGTGTGACCATAGGCCTGTGTACAAGTAAAGATGTGCCCATTCCACACATGAAAAAGAGATAAAAAATAACTCTGCAGGTTCAAATGAAGCCAGAATAGAAACCAAATTTTTCCTGGCTGAAATCAACAGCATCGCAGCCTTATGATTTCACATGTAAATTTTACACGAATGAATTTGGTTGAAGGCCCAAACTGAAATTTTCATTGCTATATTCTCATCTGTTGCTTTAAATTACAGTGTATTTGTAATAATTAATTTGGCTTAAAGACAAGGATTCATTGGCAGTTTTCAAAGGCATTAGTCCAAGGGAATTTGGATATATAATTTAGGTATTAAACATACTCACTGTAAAAATACTATGAATTCACACTGAGACTTTTCCATCCTATACAAGATGTTGTGTTTCAAGCACTGTAAATATAGTGAACTAAAATCTATTTGATAATACTAAAATAATACTACTTGATCATCATACATCAATGTAAATATAGAATTTAGTGAGAAGTAAATAAAAAGCATAAATAATTTCAGCTTTCAGGTGACTTACATAGAATTAAAATGTTAAGTAGCTAGAAGTACAGTCTGATTTCACAATAATTTCTTGATATTATACCAGTTATACGAAGCCAATTAGATTTTAGCCCAACAAGAATCTAGAGAATTTTCATCATAAATTGTCCCTACACAGGAATGGGCAGTTTTGGCATCCTGAGTTCTCTTTTCTAGACACGTCTCAATGAATAAAGAAGAAATTTATATTTTTATTATATAACTTATTTTCATTTCAAGTTCTTAAACAATAAAAACTTAAAACCAAAGTAGGCAATGTTAGTTACAAGGGACTCAGAATAAAGAATGTCGCATCTCTTTCATAGACTATGACTCTTGAAATTGCTCTAAAAACACTATGAGTTTGATTAGCAGCAAAGCATTAGCCTAATGGAAACCTCCCTCCTCCCCTTACATATGTATGTACGTATAAATTTACTATAGGTCAGTATCTTCTATCAGTCCAAATTAAATCCTACAATTATTCTCAGAGGCTGTGCAAGGTTGCAAATACTGTCTACGCTGTCTTAGGGCTCAAGACCACTAGCACCCGAGTGGTTGAGAGAAAACCAATCCTTTCATGAAAGCAAACAAAAAACTACAAAATCAATCATATAGTCTGAATTCCTTTTAAGAGCAGAAAAATTGAGGGCTCAGTGAATCACCCAATATATTAACTATTCTGGGTCCTATAATTTTATCTAAAACTATTTTTTATATGTGGAAGGCTAGATGCCTTTACAAAAATAGTTTCAGCAATTCTAAAAATATAAAATATTCCATTGAAAGATAGGACAAGTTTTTTTTTGTTTTGGTTTGAACTTGGAGAACAGTTTGGCGAGGAGTGGGTTTCCTTCTCACAGGTGAATTCTGCAGCATCTTCTCCCAGGAGCACGCTGACAGCTCTGTCATCCTGCATCTAACGCACCCCCGGGATGAACCTCAAGGAAGGGGCCCTGCTGGCACCGAGGCAGGCTGGTCTTCTCTCTTCCACACTCCTCTAGCAGCTCCCCACCCCTGGGCATCTTGCAACAGTGCCTCAAGTCCAGAACATGAACTTGACTGCGGAAACCACGTCCATTTTAAAATGCAGCATTTTCATCACTTGGCTGGGTGATTCTTGGTGCCCCAGGGATAGGAGTGATAACTGGAAGAGCCAGAAGTGGAAAGAGTTAGCTACAGCCTCAAATATTTCAGTTCACACATTCAATTTCAAAAGCAGTAGCTCAGGTATATAAGTAAACAAATCACATGGAATAAAAATGTGATTCTGAACAGGACAGAATGGGGAGATTGTCAGAAAGCTGCCTTTAGCTGAAGTCCACTGCTAACACTGTCTTTCTCAAACTACAAACTCAGTGGGAACTAATAACCTTTTAGAGTGGAAAAATCACCTCTCCAAAGTAGCCTGTATCTTAAAAGCCTATTTCACATGTTCAACAGTTAACTGGAAGAAAAAGCAATGCAAGCTGATTCAATGTAGTTTTTTAAAAATCTCAACACTTATTTCATTGTCACAAAATAAAATGTTAATGCTTACCCCTAAGTATACAAGGATGGTAGGCTGGTCATCTCTTCTCTTACAAAATGCTTTTACTCTCACAAACAACACTGATCAATTTCAGGCACACCAGGATGTAACATTCTGGTAAGGAAGCGAACTTTTAATGTGTGTAAGAAGTAATCAATCAGACAAGGCTGCAAATGATCATGAGTAGGGCCCACCTGGGGCTGGGCCAGCTTGTTGAACCTTGTTTCATTTTCTTACACAGCTGTCTTCAGCTCAACTATGTACTACCCCCTCTTCCTAAAGTCCTCATTCTGGCTAGGGTCCCTCACAGCTGTTTCTGTTTCTGCTACCATTTTCTTTAACTAATGCAGCATTTTGTGCCTGAGACATTCTCCCTCCTGACTGCCCAAGCCATCTTACCCATTATTTAAACATTTCTCGGTAACTTCCCCAAAGACAGCTAATAGCTAGAGTCCTGAGACTCTGTTTGAGAATCGCATCTCTCGGTCTCTAACTAAACATAAACTCCATGATCTAAGCTGAAAATGCACCACATCTTGGCTTAAAGCTGTAGCTGTTGTCTGGATGCTTTTGACACATGTGTCTAAGTTTGAAGGGACAGTCTTAAATTGTAAATTTGAGTTATACAGGACTTAGCACGTAATTCTCTGGCCATGGTAATGAACCAAGATCATTGTATAATATTTTGCAATGATGACAATGATGATTAAGAGGATGATGGGAACAGTAGCAGATCTGCATAAATACTGGTGGAAGAGCTAAAACAATGCTTCCTATTTCTAACCATATATCTCGGGCACGTATTCTCAGTTTGTGTTCCAAGTAAAGGCTGAAGAATTACTGGGGTGGACAAAGTCAGCAGACTAATTTCCTACAGTGCACTTCAAAGTCTTTAATATATTAATACCTGTTAACATTCTCCAAAAATGGAAAAACATACACTCAGAGTTTCCCAAATATATTTGGTCATGGAACTTTATTTTTCAGGGAGCACCTATTAACATCTTTGAGGATATTGGCTATTTACAAAACCGATTTGGGAAAATACACTCTACTGATTCTAAGTAGTAATTCTAAATACCTCTGTATGTCCTGTGATGTTTAGCATCATCTATACTTTGACTATGGAAAAATCGTGACTGTCTCAGCTGATCTGATTCATATATGGAATTCTGTGTGTTTTCAGCTTCTGAGGTCGTAGGTGTCTATGTAGAGCCTGATTTACTTCTTGGAAATTAATTGGGGACACCAGTAAACAAGTAATGGCTTTAAGCACTACCATGGGTTATTTTTACTAGTAAACCACGAAAACTCTCCCAGTGATATATTCTATCATTGCTATTAGAAACTGAAGAATGTCACGGCCATGTCGCTGTTTAAATGCATTATTCATTTTAACTTGGAGCACTTTAAGAAAACTTCATGTCATAACCATCATATATAATGCTTTATCTTGATCAGTTAAATCATGTTGTCATATTGTATTCACAATTCTGAAAATAACTGAATAATTTCACCTTCATTATTAAGCATCTCATTGTGTATTTACCATAATAAGAAAACCTGCAATGTCTTTTAATACAGGAATATGTCTTGGAAAGTAGAAGTAGTATTTGATTTTTTTAAAAACTCAATAATAATAGAATTGAAAAGGATAACCATACATTTGAAAGTTAGACTGAAATTATTATTTCTATAAAGGGAAAAATAAGACCTCTTGTAAGAGCCTCCCCAAGTTCCTTACACTGTTACTTAGTTGATTTTCTGCAAAAATTTGAACTCATAGCCCATGATCCTGAGTCTCTGAGAAAATGCAGATGTAACAAAGGTAAGTATGATTTTTGCCCCACCACAAGCAAGGGCACTTGAAATAAGAAGTTGCCAAACTCAAGAACAGAGACACTCACACCATCCATGAAAGGCTGGATGTATTCAGATCAAGAGTAGAAAGTGAACGATCCAAATCCCTCCAGGACGGTGGGAGCAGAGTGATGATGGAGAGGCTGATTTCTATTAACAATATGCCTTCATTTCTCTGAAGTTACAAGTCACAGCAGAACTAAACATACAAAGGTAGAATTTTGGAAATACAGTGTCAAGCCAAAAGAGCAAGCAGCTGAATAATCTTATGTGTGATTCATAAGAATAACTTGTTGAAACAGAAGGGAAAAAAGGCTGGAAACTGAACTAAAAAAGACACTGTCCAAAAACAGAATCTAATTTCCATACAATGACTGTAACAGGTTGTTTTTAAGACCACTTTCTCTGGGAAAGACTTTGAGAATAATTTAAACAGTGGTCACCAGATAGCTTCATCAGCTGGACAGAAAGGCTGCATCTCCAGGCAGAAAAGGCCACTTTGGGAGAACAAACCCCACAGGACCGTGCCTCCTAAAGCAACTTTAGCCATACAGGATGTGTTAGCTGGTTGCTCACGGTCGATCTGATGATTCAGTTACCAGTGGGCTCCTCAACAAAGTCCAGAGACAATTCATTTATAGTAGACACTGGCAGTGCCCATATCCCCTCATTCAAACCCCTTCAAAATATGCTGGCCTGACTTCCAACTGCGAGCATCTGCACTCCTTTTCCTGAGGATTTCTCTGGCCTCTAGAATCTGCTTTGTCCACTCTTACAGGCCAGAAATGCCAGGAAACTAATGTCCCCTGGGGAAAAAGGCCTCCAACAAGGGCTGATGGGAATCAGATATCAGTATCCCAGCTCCCTCAGCCCTGGAGCGCCCAGATCCCCAGTGGGATCATGTTCAATTGTGGTTCAATTGCCACAATGGTAATTTGCTTGAAAATGAAATCTTCATTGAGTTCTTCAATACCTACCAGAGTTTTCTGGGATTGCCTCTCAAATAAACTAATGTAAAGGCAGCTTTTGGCAGGAAAGAGCTCTCTGCAGGAGGTCCCTTTGTCTGGTCACTAAACTTAAGTCAGGCACCCCCATGCCCTGCTCAATCCCAGCCATAGAGCACCGTTCAAATCTTTTGATCACACAATATCTTGTCTAACATGTTGGTTGCTTCCTAGATCAAAGAAGTAGAAATGGAGACTAAGTGATGAACAGATGACCAGATCTCTTTCCTAGCTTCCCCTTCTGTCAACTTATGAACAAACTATGTGAAAAAGACGGCATCTAAAGAAAAATCACAAGCGGTCAACAAGCCTGCATATTGGGGTGTGGGGAGGGGAGAGAAATGACTGACCCCCATCTCAATGATTTAACTGAGGTCACTTCCTTTTTCCCTTGAAAACATTCATGATCGAGTGACTCTTTGGAGTTGTTTTATGTAGACACTAAGTCCACAATCTCCCCAGACTGCCAGCATTCGATCAAAAGGCAACTGTCCTTTCTACCAACATTTGTCACTCTTCAGTATTGATTTGTGAGAAGCAAGCTGCCGGACATGAGTTTGGTAGCAGATTTTGACGCCCAACATGGGGCTGCACTCTCTCAGTGTTCAGGGTCTTCTGGGCTTCCTGGGTGGCAGCTTCTGGCGGTGGGGACACACAGGGTCGAGTGTAAGTGCCAGCCGCCTGTGGCAAGCTGGCCAGAAGTGGGTTCTTAGGAAAGTCCCAGCAGTTGTTGGAACTATTCATCCTGGGGATTCTGTCCATCTGTCCCCTGCCCAGCACTGGCTGCCTATTTTCACTTACGGTTGGGGGGGATGAATTCTAAGTTCTAAATTGAACTTTAATATTTGAAAGCAAACCCTGGATCTCATCTGATAGAAGTAAAATTGTCATACCCACTTTCCTCTAGGACTTCTTCAATCACAGTCTAAAATCGAAAAAAAAAATCAGGTTAGTATTGAATTAAAAGCAACAAACTGGAATCACTCAGAGGCGCTGCAGAAACCTCACCTGCATCTGTTCATAAGTGATGCCCTCCTCCAGAGCAAAGCTGGTAGGCAGACCTGAAACAGAGAAACTATTGCAAGTCTGGCACTTGGTTCATGTTTTCTCAGTTGCATTTTATTGGCAATTACAAGCAGGCAGCGAGACAGGTCAGTTTCTTAATGATGAAGACAAGTACTTAGAAACACATTCCAAATCGTCTTGGCTTTGAATACTCAGATGCGTTGTTTCTCTTCCTTTAATAGCTTTCTGCATTTGGGGCGGCCATCAAAAAATAATACTCAAGATTTAAAGGCGTCAGATAAACTGGCCAATTAAGGTGGGGTGTGTGAGTGTGTATGGGTGTGTGTGTGTCTTATGAACAGGAAAGGAGTGACTCTAAACACGAACTACCTGAAAGGCAAAGAAAAGATTAAGAAACTCTCCCTCATCCACAAGACAAAAAGAGTGGAAATGTAATAGCAAGGATAAATTCTTAGTGGAGGAAGTACCAGCCAGTGAACAACAACAAAGATCTGACCCCTTCTGTTGGCTGCCAGGAGGGAAATATAATACATTTAAAGCTAGAGGACAAGATTTCTTTTCCTGTTTAGTCTGAGTATCATATGCCAGCGCTTAACATACTCCAGTGCCACCCAAAGCAGTGTTGACCATATTCCACTCAAATCAATCAACACGTGGAGGCCAGGAGCTCCCCTGACACTCAAGAGAGAGAAGAGAACCCGTTGAAGGCTAAGGGCAGGCATGAGGATGTGAATCCTGGCACCATGTTTTTTAAGCCTGGCTTAAAGAACAAAGTGCTTCATGGTTCTGCTGTCTTCCCTTTTGCCCAGCCTGCTGTGATGAGGGACACACAAAGTCTGCTCTGGGGTGGTGTGTCCAGTTTCTAGGAAAACTTGTCAAGTCCCTCTCTGACCACTGAGAGATTTCAACCAGAGCTCTTCCCTCATCAGAGCTGCTGCTGTCAGAAATCTGGCCTGTGACTGACTGAACTGCCCTGGGGGATACTTTTAAAAGCAAGTGACTTTTTCCATTCTGAGTCTGTTTCTCTTTTGTAAATAAGTTCAGCTGTCTCATTTTCTTTTTAGATTCCACATACAAGTGATATCATGTGATATTTGTCTTTCTCTCTCTGACTTACTTCACTTAGTATGACAATCTCTAACTCCATCCATGTTGCTGCAAATGGCATTATTTTAAAATCTTTTTATGGCTCAGTAGTATTCCACTGTATATATATGCCATATTATAGTAAGTGAAGTCAGTCAGAGAAAGAAGAATAATGTATGATACCACTTAAATGTGGAATCTTAAAATTTATACAAATATTTACAAAACAGAAACAGATTCACAGACACAGGAAACAAACTTATGTCTACCAAAGGGGAAAGGCTGGGGAGAGGGATAAATTAGGAGTATGGCATTAACAGATACACACTACTGTATATAAAATAAACAACAAGGATTTACTGTACAACACCGGGGACTATAATCAATATCTTGTAAACCTACAATGGAAAAGGAAAAGAATCTGAAAAGGAATATACATATATATATATATATATATATATATATATATATATATATATATATATATCTGAATCACTTTGCGGTACACCTGAAATTAACAAAATATTGCAAATCAATGATACTTCAATTAAAAAATAAATGAAAACAAATGACTTTAGACAACAGTTTATCTGGATCTCATACATTTCTCAGGGGCTATTTTAAATGAAATTCTGCCTGCCCAGGTTAGCCTTATCCCAGGAATCCAAGTCTTAGGGAAAGTCTGATAATTATTACATGAAATGATTTGCCTAAATTAGGCAACAACAAAAGCACACCAGCAATGAGTGATGTTCTTGGCTGTGGGAATGGCAGGTTTTCATTTAACCCTTAAAGGTTCACTTCTGTTTCTGCCCCAATGAGGGACATAACTGTAGTTTACAGGGATTCAAAAATTATGCAGAATTCTACAGCCTCAGAGTAGCCTGAAGATCTCTTCTGAGAGTCACACGACACAAGGAGAGTTAAACTATGCTCAGCCCATAAGCATACTGGCTAAGCATATGTTATGTATCTACACTGATCCTTGCAATAATCCTAAGATGCACGTAACATTTTTATCCCCATGTTACAGGCAAGAAAACTGGGGTTCAGCGAGGTCAAATAGTTTGCTCAAGGTCAGCTACTAAGTGACTGAGCTGAGATTTGAACCTAGGCTTCTAGGTTCACAGAGTATGCACATTTAATCCCTAAGTTACATTGCCCCTCTATGTGAGATTTTTCCAAAAAAAAAAAATTTAAATATGTTTGATATGATTCTTCAGGTAAGTTTCAAATTTCCTGTCTTACTCAAACACTTCCTTTCTGCTTTTTCTCTCCCTGGATGCTTTTGGGCATTGGATTCCCCAGCATCAGGTAAGAAGAAATAAAAGGAAATACAATTTAACCACATGGATTTTGTTTGCTTCTGGTATTAATGAATGATCAAGGAAGCTGTCCCAAGTGGGTAAAGTAAATCTCAGGGAATGGCCCGATTCCTACTGCACGTCCCTCTCAACTACCATAATAGATAATAAGTATAAGATCTATTTCCATTTTAAATCAAAGATAATCTTTTGAGGATAGCTGTTGATCCAAAAATCTGTTTCTTTTTTCTTTTTTTTTAATTGAGTTATAGTCAGTTTACAATGTTGTGTCGGTTTCTGGTGTACAGCACAATTCTTCAGTCATAAATGAATCTACATATATTCATTTTCACATTGTTTTTCACCATAAGCTACTACAAGTTCTTGAATATATTTCCCTGTGTTATATACAATAGAATACTACTCAGCCATAAAAAATGACAACATAATGCCTTTTGCAGCAACATGGATGTTCCTAGGGAATGTCATTCTAAGTGAAGTAAGCCAGAAAGAGATAGAAAAATACCAATCTGTTTCTTCATGAAAGCCAGACTCCTGTGTTGAAGACCATTACCTGTTGAGTTATTTGAGGACAGGCTGTGTTCACTTGATGAATGATGCAATAAATGGTAATCTGCTGTGAAAAAGCTGGGCTCAATTGGTTCTCGAGATCCCTGGGATAACTGAAACAGAAAAAGTAAAACTGCGTCTTATTTCACATTCAGGGTCAAGTGACATGAGACCTCCGTGCGTGTCTCCGCAAGAGGGACTGGGGCTCTTCGGCTGTCAATCTCTCTGACACAGATAAAGACCCATCTTCTTCCTTTCAAAAGGACTTATAAGAGGGGAGGGTGTAGCTCAAGTGGTAGAGCGCATGCTTAGCATGCTTGAGGTCCTGCGTTCAAGGCCCGGTACCTCCTCTAAGAATAAGTAAGTAAATAAACCAAACTACCTCCCCCAACCACCATCCCCACCATCCAGAAAAAAAGGACTTATAAATTAGAGGCAGGCAAATTACACTGAAAGCAAGCAGACAGCTCCCTTGTCAGGTGAGTCACACACACACACACCCTATACTTTACAGTCTTATGAGAACAAAATTAAAATGGATAGAAAAATAATGGCATGGGGTCTGGAATGCCAAAATGTTATTTTATCAGGCGTGGGAGGAATAAACTCCAATTATTCAACAGAACATTATGTATAGAGCAAATCTATGCTTTTTCATATATCTGCTTTGAAAATGCCTTCTTGTCCGGCCAAGGCAAACAAGTTTTTTAATACATCTTTCTGAATCACCATTAATTAACTTTAATCTCCACACATTAATTCTCAACACTGCAAAGGAAAGAGGAGTTCACTAAAAGCCAGAATTTATTAAAGTTCCAATCATTTAATTCCCCTCTATATAGTTGAATATTTTTAATGAAATTTTCAACTTCCTTTCAACTTTCATTTTAACCAGCACTTAGGCTGGCCAAGTTTTGTGCCTGTGTAATAAAATATGCTTTAAAAATGTCGATTCATATTAACAAACCAGAAGCAAAAGGAACAATTTAGACTATGCCACAGTAGTTACCTTGGATTCACATCCTCTGTTCATTAAATAAGGAAGCTTGAAATGAGGTGCTGAGATCTAAACTTGCACAAAGAAGGATGCTAAAGCTATGAAGACCAACGTGGCTTTTATAAATTATTTTTTTAACATTTTTTATTGATTTATAATCATTTTACCATGTTGTGTCAAATTCCAGTGTTCAGGACAATTTTTCAGTCGTTCATCAACATATACACCCTCATTGTCACATTTTTTTCTCTGTGAGTTATCATAACATTTTGTGTATATTTCCCTGTGCTATACAGTGTAATCTTGTTTATCTATTCTACAATTTTGAAATCCCAGTCTATCCCTTCCCACCCTCCACCCCCCTGGTAACCACAAGTCTGTATTCTCTGTCTGTTTAAAAATTATTTTTTAAAATAATTTTATTGTGGTATAATTTCTGTACAGTAAACTACACATATTTCAGATGTACAATTTGATGAATTTTGATACATGGATACACCGAGGAAACCATCACCACCTAAACTTTCCATCATTCATGGAGAGGGGCAAATTTCCAACTCCCAATTTATCCCTTCTCACCCTCTTTACCAACATGGTTTTCAGAAGCTCTGCAGAGGGGGCACTGGAGCTGAACCCCAAAGGCTGGATATGGGTGGACACAAGGAAGCCAAGTAGACATCCAGGTGGGAGGACTTCGAGGGCAGAGGCTGGGCGTTGCACATTAGAGGCAGAGTGATACAGGGCTAGGACATTAACCCAACATTCTGGAGGCATGGGTATTTAGGCTGAAGAGAGGAAGGCAAGTGCTGTTCATTCACTCAGGGAGTATTTTTTAAATGAACTCTTGTGTTCCATGCACAGCTCCAAGCAACGAAAACAACCAATGGTGGCCAAAAATCGTATTCTTGGAACTGACTGCCTAATTAGAGAAAAATGTGTCTGTGAAATACCCGCCTGGATATATGTAAAATTGCAACTGAGCTGAATGCACTGAAGGCCAGGCCGGTGGTTCTAGGAAGTCACAGATAGACTTAACTGAGATAGGGAAGGCTTTCCCGAAATAATGCTTCTGCTGAGAGACAGAATAATGAGCAAGAGTGAGTAAAGGATGGAGTGGGCAGAACATCACGGGCAGAGGAAAGAGTACGTGCAGGCTGGGGAGGAAGCAGCATGGTAGGTGGGCCCTGTGTCCCGTGAGGAGACAGCAAAGGGTGAGAGTGGTACAAAGTGAGGGTGGGGAGAGGGGTAAAGCTGGGACCAATCAGGACATGAACATTGTGGTGAGAATTTTGGCATTTTATACTCAGACCCATGAACAGTGTGTGTGTGTGTGTGTGTGTGTGTGTGTGTGTGTATGTGTGTGTGCATGTGTGTGTGTGAGATAGAGAGAGAGAGAGACAGAGAGAGAGAGAGATGACCACATTCTGTTTTAAAAGGATCACTCTGGATGCAATATATATGTAAGAGTCTGAATGGGGCTGGGGGTTTGGTGTGAATGCAGACAGATCATGAGGAGGCACCTGCAGAGAGTGGAGGCCAAGGCAGCTGGACCCGGTGTCAGATGGGGAGGCAGGAAACTGGAAGCAAGTGATTAAGAACACTGCCAACGTCTGGCAAAACCGACTGGAGAAGACATCCAGATGGCCGACAAGCACATGAAAAGAGGCTCAGCATCAACAATTGTTAGAGAAATGCAAATCAAAACTACGATGAAGTATCACCTCACACCGGTCAGAATAGCCATCGTTCAATAGTTCACAAATGACAAATGCTGGAGAGGGTGTGGAGAAAAGGGAATGCTCCTTCACTGCTGGTGGGAATGCGGTTTGGTGCAGCCACTGTGGAAAACAGTATGGAGATTCCTCAAAAGACTAGGAATAGACCTACCATATAATGCATTAATCTCACTCCTGGGCATATATCTGGAGGAAAACAGAATTCAAAAAGACACATGCACCCCGATTTTCTAAGCACCACTATTTACAACAGCCAAGACATGGAAACAACACCAATGTCCATCGAAAGATGACTGGATAAAGAAGATGTGGTATATTTATATAAAAGAATACTATTCAGCCATAAAAAAGAAAAATAATGCCATTTTCAGCAACATAGATGGACCTGGAGAATGTCGTTCTAAGTGAAGCCAGAAAGAGAAAGGAAAATACTGCTTGATATCAGCTTATATGTAGAATCTAAAAAAAAAAAGCACATGAATGAACTTATCTACAAAACAGAAACAAACTCACAGACATAGAGAACAAACTTAAAGTTATCAGGGCTTCAAGGGAGTGGGAAGGGATAAATTGGCATTTTGGAAATTGCACCTCTTGGGGAGTGCTGGTAATGTGAGCTGTCATGAGTGTGGCAGTAGTTTCATGGGTGTAGACATCTATCAAAATTCATCAAAGTGTACATCTGAAATATGTGTAGTTTACTGTATAGGAACCATACCACAATAAAAGTTGCTTTTTAAAAAAAAAAAAAAGGAGATCAGCAAAGGAAGGGTGCCAAGACATCAGACTAGGTGGTAACCAGGAGGAAGGAATGGCTACTGAAGATCAAATAGTCTTACTTAATAACAGGAGCAATTACAACCACTAGTTGGTGCTTACTGCATTCTAGATACATTTGATGTTCTATTTGGTCCTTACAACTAACCTGTAAGGTAGGCATTATGCCCACTTTACACATGAGGCATCTGGGATGTAAAGTAATTTGCTCCTAAGTGGCAGGACCAGGGCTATCATATCAAAGGCCAAGGAAAACCACCTGCACGATTAAGACCCTCATGTGTTAAAAAGGTAGGAGATGCAAGAGATAAAGTGGAACAGCTGGTGGTGACCGCATGATTTGAAGACCGAGCAGAAGGAAAACGGATGATGCCAGTGATATTTGATGCAAAGAAAGGAGGAAGATGGTGAGTTCAAGCCTGGACATACCAGATGGCAAGTAAATGTTCACCCGGCAGGTGGAAATCTGGGTGATACAACAGAAGCTTTCTAAGCAGTGGCCTCTCTGGCCAGCTGAGGCCACAAGGTGGGTCAGCAGTCCCAGACCAGCACTGTGGGGCCCTCTCTTGGCTCATGAATATTCAGCTGAGGGCACCACCCGTCTTCAGCATTATGTTCTGCTTGGAAGAACGTGTACGATCCACCTTCTGAACTGATATAAAAGGGCTCTTCTGCTCTGAACAAACAACTACAGTTCCAAAGGGCAAATGGTTGTGTGTGCTTTTGAACTAAACTGGTCACTATTAAAGAGAAAAAAAAAATCACTGTCACCACCCTTCCCGCCAAACACACTGATGTCGAGCAAATAGTGAACAATTTTACCACTTTATTAGTCAACTGAGAACACAGTTACTTTCTGGGCAAAAAACTAAATAGAAGAAAACAGAGAGAAACTACAAATGTAATCCTCATTTAATTCCCCAATCTGTATCTTCTTTTCATATCATAAAATAAGGTTATCTTTGCTGTGGGACAACTACATAAACGACTTCGAAGCTAATCAACTGAGGGACTCGGAAGGAAATTAAGCCAAAATGAATGAGATTAAGTGTCAGAAGTGAGAAAAGTTTCAGCACTTTTCTCATCACACTTCACTCGCCAGGCCTCTGATCTTTCTTTCTTTAGGTTTTCCTTGTCCTCTTTCACTGAATTATATAACATGTTAAGTCACAAAGTATTACCTTTTTTTTCTTTCATTTCTTCTAGCCTACAGCTTCTTTCTATTAGGTTTTATTAGGCTTTTGAGGCCACTTTGTTAACACAAATGTCAGTATTTACACTCACTAATTTCTTATACTCAAATCTTAGAGGCTGATCAGATGCAGGTCCAAGCGTTTACTTATAGTAAACTTCACAGAAAGTGCTACGCACATGCATGAGGAAGCATGGGATGCCCGGCTGTCCCTCTTTAGTGATGGCAGCAGCCAAGGAGGGTCATGTCTAGACCCATCACTTCTTTTAAGGGGCTGCAGAATGACAATATTTTTACACCTTCAGTACTTATTAGCTGAATGAGTTCTGTAATGAGAGAATTTCCTTCCATCAACATAGTTACCCTGAGACAGAATTCACAAGGGAAAGGCAGAATAAATGTTTGACTCTTTCCTTCTGTAAACAATTTTTGAAATAAGGTGTTGGTCACTCACTGTCTTCCAAAGGTAACCAGTAAGGGATTTCCTTTCTTTTTTCCACTATCATTAAACATTAGTTGGTGCCTTTGATCCACTGTGGTTATTATTCTCTTCGATGCTCTAATTATCCAACAGAGAGCAGTGGGCTCCTGAGTCCTCTGACACAACCTCGGGAGCCCTGGACAGCATCCCAGTCCTGCACCCTGTGATGTTAAGATATTCCAGCCTAGTCTCATTCAGTTTCTGCTCTAGAGCTGCCAATGGATGCATTTCTAAAGCTGTGGGTTCAGAGGGAGCACACCGCTGCTTGCTTAGTTTCTAAACAATCTTAATGAAATTTTTGGAAATATGAATATTTTTAAAAGATAAGATTTATCATGAATTCATACTCATTCATATTGATCTTTCCAATTCTAATTTGAATTAATACCTTCTATTTTGTCTCTGCTGCTTTTCTCTCCCGTGCTGAAAACCTGGTCCTCAGAGACCCTATCCAGTTACTCAGATGCTTTATTTCTCCTGCAATTCTAGCCAAGGTTGAGCAGGCTGGACTGAAGATACCTCAGGTGAGTCAAAAAAATAAAGAGCTTCATTTTTCGGAAAAGGGCTCGTCCATGTTTTGGCTCATCTTTATACCCCGGGTCTCAGGCGGTTCATAAGTAAGGCACAGTCATCCCATGAAAACACCTTCAGACTGCAGGTGCAGAGTCCCTGTATTTCACGGGGAGATTCAGAGGGGGAGGTGGAAACTGAGTGCACTTCGTGTATTGTCACCACTGCTCCACGGCCATGGTGTGGGACAGCTGTGGCAGTCAAAGGCTAATGGGCCTCTCCTCTGTGATGGCACAGTGGATGAAAAAGCCATCTCTTAACAAAACCCGTTGCTAAAGACTACATCACAAAGGGGGAAAAACAGGTCACAAATGCCTCATTTAGGTTTCAGACTAGGGACAATTTGGCTTCTTTCTGCTCATGGAGAAGTGTATAAATGTATCAATACTTACATAGCAATGAAGAATGGAACCAGCATAGGCCATGTTAGACAGCGTGCAGGTGCACCAACCTAGAATCTATTTGATACTCAACTTAACCATCAGGCACCTACCAGGCACTGGGTATGACCCTAGGGAATCAAAGATGAACAAGACATACTCACTGCCTTTGGAGAAATGGTAATGCGAGTCTGTTTGAATGATGAGCTACTTAAAACAACAGTAAGAGTGAAAACGCATAGAGAAAGGGGAGAGTAATTCTTGATGAGGAAACAAGGTTTCAGTGGAGGAGCTGGTTAACATGCCAAGCAGAAGCTTTCTTTAGCTCACAGGCGGCGAGGCCTGCCTCCCTGATCGTAGGGTTTCATAAGGGCGTGAACCACCACGAGCTTAAAATATCAGACAAGGGGGAGGAGCATCCTTCAGAGGGTAACTTAATCTGCCTCTCAGCCAGGTTGGAAGCAAAAATGATCCTGTGTCCCTACAGATGTCAAACAGGACAAAGGGACTTCTGTCACCAAGTTGTACTAACCAGAGATAAGCAATTTTCCTTCTGCCTGGTTGGCTTAACCAGCTGGTGATTCGGTTTCCTTATTTAAGAATAGAAATATCTACCAACACCCACAGTCTAGGAGACTGCAGAACATCGATTATGGAAAGAACCTTAGAAATGGTTCATTTCATCCTCATAGCTGAGAAAAATAATGGCCTCAGATGGTTAGCTGACTTGTTCCAAGTTGCAAAGCTAAAATCAGGGGTTTGTTGAAGAATATCCTAATAAAGATTGGACTAGAAATGTCTAATGTGTATGTGTCTGTGTGTGTGTGTGTGTGTAAGAGATATTAAATTATATATATATTATATATTAAATATATATATATATGCAATTAGATATATTTAATAACTTTTTTAGGAAAACTTGCAATAATATTGAAAGAACATTCTATTACTCTTCTGAGACTGATGGCTTCAGAAATGAAGGTGAGAAAATTAGAGGCAAAGGCATAGCCTTGATTCATTATCTTCAGCGAAGCTACAGTCTGAATCTTTGTGTCCACACTGAAGTTGTATGTTGAAACCCAACCCCTGAGGTGATGGTTTTGGGCAGTGGGCCCTTTGGGATGTAAATTGGGCCAGAAGCATAAAGTCCTTATGTAAGTGTTCCTATTTTTAAAAATGCCCATAAAAGGAGGCCTGGGAGAGCTCCCTTGCCTCCTCTCTCACGTAAGGACATCAAGAAGTCGGCAGACTGCAGCCCGGAAGTGGGTCCATGCCGGACCCGACCATGCTGGCACCCTGATCTTGGGCTTCCAGCTTCCACAACCGTGAGCAATAAGTTTCTGCTGTTTCTAAACACATCATCTTATGGTCTTTTTACTACAGCAGCCCAAATGGGCTAAGACAACCATGGACAATGCCCTTTCACAGTGGGCAGAGCTTAAGTAGAGGACGCAAGCTCAGGAGGCAGACAAATTAATTCCTATGGTGTGTTTTTGCTTGGTAGCCAAAAAGAATTCCTGTATGTAGAACACCATACCTTTTTAATTTCAGATTTCAAGTTGCAAGTGTTACTCTGCTGGCTGAAGAGGTTTTTCTCGAATCTCTCTATAACCCTTGTTTTCAAATTGTGGTGCAGAGCTGGAGGAAGCTGCATAAAATGAGAAAATCGTTATCAGCAAGTCATTAGCAATGCATAGCTGACTCCCAGGAACCATTACTGAGGGTCAGTCACGGTACTCCCTGCATGGGACTGAATAAGAATTAAAGTTTTACCCTAACTAGCATGACTTGATGTTACCCTTGTTCATTCTACAATCCAGAAGAAATATATTACTGTGTTCTCTTTCAAAAGGCTAGTTCTACTTATGTTACTGTTCTTTCATTTTATTGATATTATTTTTCATAGAACAACTGAATTATATATTAGTCGCACATATGAATTGAATTAAGTTTGCAAATAACAAGCTTGACATAGAAAGATGCATTATTTGAGATGCTGGAGTGCTTGTATCATTCCCAGAACCATGCTAAACGCTGTAATTTGATCTTTGTCCTGAAGGACTTGATACTATGGACCAGGAAGCCCATATCTGTATTAACACATTGTCAGAAGCCTGCTTGTGAGCACATATGAATCTGCAACTGATCAGAGAGAGAGATCACATGGCAGGGACTAATCTTATCAGGAAGAAAGAGAAATGAACTCATATACATTAGAGCCCAGCCAGCATGACTTAGATTTGATGAGTAAGTAGTAGGAAGTCACAGGTAAGAGTGGAGAAGGGATGGAAAAGTACCAGAAGACACCTTTTTGCTCTAACAATTCCCTACTGTTACCCAACACAAGTTGCCACCTCTCTAATTCAAACACCAAAGGGTGGTTCAACATACACAAATCAAACAATGTAATACATCACATCAACAAGAGAAAGGACAAGAACCACATGGTCATCTCAATAGATGCAGAAAAAGCATTTGATAAAATTCAACACCGATTTATGATAAAAACTCTCAGCAAAGTGGGTATAGGGGGAATAAATCTCAACATTATTAAAGCTATATATGACAAACTGACAGCCAGCATAGTACTCACGAGTAAAAACCTCAAAAAATTCCCACTAAAATCTGGGACAAGACAAGGCTGCCCACTATCACCACTCCTATTCAACATAGTCTTGGAAGTCCTATCCACAGCAATCAGGCATGAGAGAGAAATAAAAGGGATTGAAATTAGAAAAGAAGAGGTAAAAGTGTCACTATATGCAGATGACATGATAATATAAATAGAAAAATCTAAAAGGTCCACACAAAAAAAACTAGAAATAACTGAAGAATTCAGCAAGGTAGCAGATTACAAGATTAATGTACAAAAATTAATTACATTTCTTTACACTAATGATGAACCAAAAGGAAAAGAAACTAAATAAACAATCCCCTTTAAAATAGCACCCAAAGTAATAAAACACCTAGTAATAAAACTAACCAAGGAGGTGAAAGACTTACACATGGAGAACTATAAAACACAGATTAAGGAAATTAAAGAAGACTATTTTAAAATATTGATTCTTCCAATCCAGGAGAATGGGACGTCTTTCCATTTTTATAAAATAGTCACACTGCCCAAGGCAACCTACAGATTTAATGCAATCCCTATCAAATTACCTAGGACATAGTTCATAGAAGTTGAACAAATCATAATCAAATTTACATGGAACCACAGAAGACCTAGAATTTCCAAAGCATTACTTAAGGAAAAGTAAGAGGATGGAGGAATAACCCTTCCAGACTTCAGAAAATCCTATAGAGTTACAGGCATCAAAACAGCATGGTTTTGGTACAAAATCAGACATATGGACCAATGGAAAAGAATAAAGAGCTCAGAAATGAACCCACAAACTTTTGGTCAACTCATCTTCAACAAAGAAGGCAAGAATATAAAATGGAATATACACAGTCTCTTCAGCAAATTGTGATGGGAATACTGGACAGCAGCCTGTAAATCAATGAAGCTAAAACAATCCCTCACACTATACACAAAAACAAACTCAAAATGGATCAAAGACTTAAACATAAGACAAGACACAGTAAAACTCCAAGAAGAAAATATAGGCAAAACATTATCTGAGATACATCTCAAAACTGCTCTTACGGCACTCTACTCAAGCAACAGAAATAAAAGCAAGAATAAACAAATGGGACCTAATGAAACTTACAAGCTTCTGCACAGCAAAGGAAATCATAAGGAAAACAAAACAACAACCTACAGAATGGGAGAAAAGTTTTGCAAATAAAATGGACATTGGCTTGATCTCCAGAATATAGAAGCAACTCATATGAATTAATAAGAAAAAAACAAGCAACCCAATCCAAAACTGGGCAAAAGACCTAAACAAGCGATTCTCCGAGGAAGACATACAAATGAACAATGATCATGAAAAAATGCTCAATATCACTAATTATCAGAGAAATGTGAATCAAAATTACAATCAGGTATCACTTCACATCAGGCAGAATGGCCATCATTCAAAACCGTCCACAAATGACAAATGCTGGAGAGGCTGTGGAGAAAAGGGAACCCTCCTACACTGGTTGTGGGAATGCAGATTGGTGCAGCCACTGTGGAAAACAGTATGGAGACTCCTCTAAAGAATAGGAATAGACTTACCGCATGACCCAGGAACCACGCTCCTGGGCATATATCCAGAAAGAAACCTACTTCAGTATGACACCTGCACCCCAATGTTCATAGCAGCATTGCTTACAATAGCCAAGACATGGAAACAGTCTAAATGTCCATCAATAGATGACTGGATGAAGAACTGGTATACTTATACAATGGAATACTACTCAGCCTTAAAAACAGACAACATAATGCCATTTCCAGCAACATGGATGCTCCTGGAGAATGTCATACTTAGTGAAGTAAGCCAGAAAGAGAAATAAAAATACCATATGAGATCACTCATGTGTGGAATCTAAACAAACAAACAAACAAAGCATAAATACAAAATAGAAATACACTCACAGACATAGAATATAAACTTGTGGTTTCCAAGGGGGTGGGGGTGGGAAAACATAGACTGGGATTTCAAAATTGTAGAATAGATAAACAAGATTATATAATGTATAGCACAGGGAAATATACACAAGGTCTTATGGTAGCTCACAGAGAAATCAAATGTGACAATGAATATATGCATGTTCACGTATAAATGAAAAATTATGCTCTACACTCGAATTTGACAGGATATTGTAAAATGATTATGAATCAATAAAAAAAGGCTAAAAAAACAAAGACAGAATAAGGGAAATCACACAATCTGAACATCACATAGAGAAGCAAGTGAAAACCAATGGGAGCCATGTATTTCAAACCTGAGATAATAAGAAGTATGCCATTCTATGAATCAAAGGGGCCCCAGATGGAAAAGAAAGAGAAAGGGATTTGGAAAAAGGAACTGAAGGAATCAGACTAACGTTTCCCAAACTGAAGAAAGAATCAGCTTTCCCAATACGGGAAACACAGTGGGATCCAAACAAGATAAACACAAAGAGACCTACAACAAGACATGTTGTCATGAAAAGGACCTAATTTCATGATAAAGTAACGATTCTAAGTGCACCAAAATTAAAACAAGTCAATCACAAGAGAACCTCCATCAGGCTTTCAGCAGATTTCTCAACACAAACGTTGCAGGCCAAGAAGGGAGTTCACAGAGAGAGACAAATCCCTGAATGAGAAGAACATGCAATCTAGCATAACCTATGCCACAAGACAATCCTTTAGAATAACCGGAGAGATCAAAAGTTTCACAGACACGCAAACATGGAAAGAATCGTGCAATAAGAAACTTACCCTGCAAGAAAGATTGAGAATTTTAGACCCTGATGAGAAAAGAAGCAGGATGATCTAGAAATGAGAAAACCATCCTTGGAAAGGCAGTAACGGCAAGAATTTGCAAAAGAATAAATGTAAAGTTGTAAAACACAGCATCAAAATCATTAAGGATGGGAGAGGGAAGCCAGGATATAGAGATATGTTTCCATTCTTTTCAGGATGTGTTTGAGATTATATAATTCTCTGTTTAAAGACAACAGAGAGAGAAATGGGTTAATGTATTGGAGAATCAGGATGACCATAGACCAAAAGCACACAATGGACTCACAAAAACCAAAGAGAAACCAAGGTAATAAAAAAGGAAATACTCAAAAGGCAGCTAAGGTGTATTTAAGACACAACGACCCAATATCACTGCTAGCAAATATTCTTCACACATGTTAAAACAACAGATTATTACAAAAAAGATGCATGTATACATGTTCAAAATGTGAATTCATACTAACGAAAAATGTACTAACCCAAATTTCTATTATTATAAGAAGGGATAAATAGTTTCTGATACCCTCTTACATGCCATACATAAAGAATGAATGCATGGCATATTAAGCAATATGACCAGTATGAAGGTCAAATTCATATAAAGATGTTGCACGCAAAAATAGGACTGAGAGAAAATGGACAGTCACTAACCTGTGAACTGGGATGGATTTCATGTCTATGAAATTGAGATTTGCATATTCTTGAATCCAATTCAATGGATTCATAGAATATGTGATCATCAACTTTGTCTTCTTTCACTTAGAATGGTTTTCAAGTCCGGATATTCATTAACAAAAGGTTACACAAACTGGAAGGAAATATTCAAAAAAATTTTCTTACACATTATGTATTCTCTTCGTACTTATCTAGCAAACGGTAAAACATTACCATTATGCATTCATAAAATTTTGAACATTCAAATTTGAATACGTTTCTGAAATCAATTTGCTTGTAAGGGTAAAATAGGATAAAATTCCAAAATTATTGCCAGCACTAATTAAGGAAAACAGGGAGCAATCAAAAGGGCTACAGCAACCGAAAGAGGATCTCAAGTTCCAATCTCAAGTCTGACTATTTGGGTGACTATAAATACTGGCTTCACCTCCAAACAGCTTCTCGACTGAAAGACAGCTATCTCTGGCCCTTCCCTCTCTACAGGTAGCATTTCAGGAAACATGAGATAACGTACCAAGCGCAGTATCTGAAATGCAGTGTTCACAAATGGTTTGCTTCCTTCATTGAACACAAGAGACACACTCCCATGAAGGCTGAGGTGAAAGGGAGCCTCCAAGTCCACAAATCTCCGTCAGCACAAAAGACGACAGGTGCTTGGTTCTATTTAAAACAACAAATCAATAACACCATCACCACCATTCCACGGACGCTTCTGAGGGATCCGAAGCCGGCCCAGGGAGCCTGCACTTACTTCTCCAAGAACTCCATCTGGGCTGCATACACACTGAGCGCTAAAGCCTTAGAAGGAAAAGCCCACAGTCATTGTGCTAAGACATCTAGATGCCTATCTGCTAGTAGGAAAGCTCAGTCGGGCTCAAAGTGGGGCGGTGGCGGGGGGAGCGTCAACTGAGATCTAAAACCAAATGATACTTGAAGAAATCAAGACAGCGATGCTGACTTACCCTTCCTGAAACGCGAACGCTACCATAGCAGAATCCATTTGGAAACTTCAGGTTTGAAACATTCCACACCAACACTGCTGCCACTGCATGCTTTTAAGAAAGCTTACTCAGGAGAGCACCACTGGCACCGAGGAAGGTGCTGAAGCTAAGCCGTCTGCGGAAAACACAGGCGAGGGGCCGAATCTAGACGATGATCCTGGTTTTGTGCACACACGCCGCTGCAATCGCATTCTACCCCATGGCCTCAACGCGCTTCAACACCTGAAGGAATTGGCGGCTTCACTGGGGGTGGTCAAGGGAAGGCCGCGAGGGGTTCACCTTGGGGCGGAACTCAAGTTCCCAACCTGGGGGTCACGAAGGGCCTCACCGGGGAGCGGCCTCCACGCCCTGTGCCCCTCCCCGACTCCCGGCGCTGAGCGAGGGCCGCCCTGGGAAGCTGCGGGTGCAAAGACCCAGCAAGAGGGGCCAGGCCCTTCACCAGACTCCTGGCGCTCAGAAGACGGGGCGGCTTGGCTTGTTTCGGGGTCGTCGCTGGAATCTGGGTCGAGGGTCCTAAACCAAGGCCGCGGCTGCCAAGGCCTAGGTCGGATGGGAAGCTGCGCGGGGGTGCGCGGCCGGCACACGGGGTGCGGACAATCACGACATCATGCCCCAGGAGCCTTCCCCGATGTATCAGAGCTTACTGTAGGGCGGCCCACGTCGCACGCCTGCCCGCGGACCATCTCGGAGACCGTGTTCCCCTCCGCCGCCATCGCCGCCGCAACCGCCGCTGACGTCTCCATGGAAACCGACGCCGACGCCACCGGCGCCGCCAACGCTCAGCTCAAGCTGCGCCTCCGAAAGGGACCGCGGCGCTGGCTATGCAGCCGCCGCCGCTGGCAGGCTTAGGAGGGTCAGCGCCGCTCAGAAGAGCCCCGTGCCTCTGGGAACAACTGCCTCCTGCCTGCCTGCCTGATCAAGCGGCGGGCCGGCCGCCGAGGCAGGGGCGTGGCCGAGGAGAGCGCCTGGGCGGGGCCGGGCTTCCTGCACGAGGAGTGGCTCCTTCGTCCAGGGGGCGAGGCTGCGCGCTCAGGGCCAAGACAGGTGTGTGAACTGTCATCCACCCAGATTTGTATTCTCGCCTAAAAGAGTTCTTCCTTCCAAACATGACCAGTTTTCACTAGAACAGCTCGCCCAGCAGGGACAGCATGGGATGAGACGTCTGTATTCCCCAGGATTGAGTAGGAGCCAGGTTCCAGGCTGATGGGTTTGTATGCCTCAGTCACCCGCGATGGGGGATGGTTGATACCCCACGGTGTCAGGGCAGGGTTACTGACCCGCTCATAAGTTTCAGATGAACCATCAATGAGGGACAGGAGCCAGCAAGGAAGCAGACCACTGCTGTGTCACAGAACACCCCTGTACCCCTCCCAAACTGCCTAGTCTTCAACACAGCGTGTGTTGGCACACCTCTCCAGCCTTTCCTCCTCACCTCACCTCACATGCTCAGATCCTTCGTGGACATGGCCTAGCTCTGACCCCATTTTCCCCCCGGGACAGTGCGCCTTTTCCAGTGTCGGAGTCCAGATTATCAGGCACTTATGAAAGTTTTGGTTTTGTGAGTGTGTCATTGAGGGCTTTGGGGTGAGGAATGGTGCGTTTAAGTTTCCCTATACGAATTCAATCAGGTGCATGAGCTGAAGGCATCCATTTCCTGAATGGGACGGGACAGAGATTCTGCGGACAGCCTGTGAGGGGACCCGTCACTCTAGCCAGTCAATGAGGAATCTCTCTTGGACGCCAGTGGCCCTGTGTGGCCCTGATTTGCCCCTAATTTTTCAAGGAGCTAGGGAACGTCAAAGGTCACATCAACCTGGGTGAAATCCTAGACGATTGCAGTGATTTGCACAGAGCCTGTCAGAACAGGGGTGGTGGCATGGGGTTGCAAGTTGACCTGGAATGTCTTGCTTTTCATGTACCTGTCTCCGTTTATCTCATCTTGCCTACATATGGTTTCAGAACCGGAGAGCTATGCACCCAGAACAGAGCAGGGAGGCGCCTGCCAAGAACAGGGCAGAAGACCCTGATGCCAAACCAGCACTGACGGTCCCATCCGACAATAAGCCCCAACCCAATATCCGCAAGAGCACTCATAACTTGCCCCCATCTGATCCACTGGACAGCTTCCGGTCCCTTGCCGCTGCAGCCCTTCTTTATCCCCAGCTTCTCTGATCCTTGTACTCCCCTTGGTGGGTGGGAGGGCCAGGCACTGGTGCTCTGGTGGTCAAGCCCACGACGGGTTTGCAGGGAATTGAGAACCCTCCACATCCGGGCAGAGACCCAGCGGCACCAAGGCAGGGCCGAGTCCAGGAAGGGGTCTCGAAACCATTCACGCAGCACACATGCCCTCAGCCAACAAAGGGGCTTGCCATCACAAAAGACTGAATTTTGGCGAAGCAGCACTCCCTCAGCTGTCCTCGGCAGTGGTCCTCCACAGACCGGGCAGGATCTGGCTCAGCCACGCAGCCCCCACGCACCAATTCTGCAGCCCGAACAGGCCGAGACACACCTGTGGCAGCAGCAGGCCCCATCGGATCAACTCACGTCTCCTCCAATCCACCCGCAGCCCCAGCCCTCAGGCGCCAGAGGCTCAGGGAGCCTCTTAGATGAACTCTCATCAGACGCCAGCCTTCTGGAAAAGACACAACATTTCCTGAGCGACGGCACCCCGGAAGAGGGACTTTGGCCAACCCTGGAAGAACCCCTCAGTGACGACGCATTCCAGGCCCTCCTGGACATGCTGCCAGGCTCGCCAGAGCCTCAGGAAAGCCTTCGGTCGAGCCCAATTCAGGCCTCCTTCCCTGGGATGCTGAGCCACGGCTGAGAAAAAAGGACGAGGAACCAGCCACACTCCTAGGGCTCGGCAGCAAGGGCAAGGCGCCCAGACTGCCGGCGCCACTGCGTGGACTCCCTCAGCCCTGCCGTGCTCCGCGGGCACTCTCAAGACGCTCGGGCACCAGGAGGGCCATCCTCCCTGATGTCAGAAGGGATGCTAGCATTCCAACCGTCAAGAGGACAGCCCAAGTCCTCTTGGCTTGGAGGTCGATTTCCCGGCTCTCTCGGACATTTCCTTGATCCAGTAAATGTAGCTGTGAACTCAACACAATTCTTTGGCTCTCTCTTGGTACCCTTGTGTTCTGTGACCCAGCATCCATGCCACTCTTCACAGATTGACCATGTCCCACTTTGCCAGGGACTGAATGGGAAGGGGGTTGGGTGGGCTTGACAAGAACCCAGGATCTACTTGAAAAATACATTCTCTTCGAAAGCCTACAATAATGAAACATTGTCACTGGGATTCTGGGAACAAGAAAGAATCCATTATTGCAAGTAGACAGGAGCACCATTACAGAACTATCTTAGCACTATTCCTTGATCAGAGATAATAGCCAGATTATTATCAGCAGGGCTCAAATTAACCAAGGTGCTGGGGATATTAAGCAGGCAATCAATCTCTCTCTCTCCCTCACGCCCTCCATCCCTACCTCCCTCTCTCACATGTCTCCTTCTGCCTCTATCTTGTTCTCTCTCTCCCTCTCTGCCTTTCATATGGTCTCTTTGCCACAAACCCTTACAGCACACACACAGCCACACAAACACACAAGCATCGTTTGAACCAAGTGCTAGTATAATTAGACTCATCCCCAAATGTAGCTGAAGAAACTCATAGTCTCCATCTCAGTGCACATGGCTGAGTTTCATGAACCAGGGTGGCCAAGAGGTACACTAAAAACGGCCTATTATGGGTTTTGGGTTTCCATGTTTCGAGGGTCTAGGGCCTAGGCTCAGCTAAAATGTCAGATGGGTTGGTATGTTCCAGCCAAATATTCCTTCCTAGCACAGCTGCGCCACCATCCTCTAGGACGCTTTGGAATTCCCCTTCTGCTTCTCCTGATCCTCCTCCTCCTTCTTGTCCTCTGCTCCCCCTCTCCTCCCCCTTCCCACTCCCCTCCCCCTCACCCCTCCCCTCCCCTCCTCATCCCTCTCCCCACACCCCTCCCTTCCCTCTCCTCCTCCCCAGGTATTCGATTTTGGAAAACACACCCTCGCTTCCCATCTCTATCCTACTGGGTCCATCTTGGCTGAGGCGGGGCTATCATTGCACTCCCCAGCGTTACTTGAGTTATCTGTCTCTTCTCCCAAGTTGTGGTGCCGGGCCCTCCTTTTCAGCTCTGGTTTCTTGCCTGACTTTCCCGGACTCGTGCCTGCCATCCGGAGAAGGAGTGACCGTCTACAGGTTCTCTGGATCCATGTGTTTTCACCATCAAACGATTTTTCCTTGCTTCCCTTTTGGCGGCTCCAGCAGGGAAGTTCGCTTGGGAATGCATTCCGTTTGCGTGGGCCGGATTCCCGACAGCAGAGCTCCCGATGCCGTTGGGCATGGGTCCTTGGGGCTGCTGGACAGTTTCTGACCTGTGTTGACCTGGGAGATGGCCCCAGGCGAGTGAGGGCAGCTCCCCGCTCCCCTCCCCCTCTTCCCCTCCCCCTCTTTTCCCCTCCCCCTCTTTTCCCCTCCCCCAACCACTGTTGGGACGTGCATTCGACCTGGCTTCCCTGGGGGACAGCCTTGCAAAGAGAACTGCTTTGACGTAGCCGGGTGTAGCTGACACGTTTCGGCCTGGATAGGCTTCAGGGGACCGGACCCTCATCAGGCCTCTCTGGAAAGGCTTTGAAGATGCTGGCAGACAGGCGGGGCAACCTAGCCATGTTGGGTTCGCCCAGGACAAGCCTCGCACTTCGAAGCCGCCTCCTAGTGTGGTAGTGGGGTCTTCCCCTTTCTTCATGCACTCCCTGGCCCGTGAGGAAGGGGGCGGGCTGCAGATGACAGCTGGAAAAGTTTCCAAAGTTTGTGACCGAAGAGCATGACCCGTGTGTCGTATCCTGTGTCCGTCGGTGCATTCAGCTTTCCTATTGAAATGAGCGGGTCCTCAGCCTCCAGTCAAGGAAATGCCTCAGGCCTGGAATGCAATGAGGTCCAGGAGATGCCGAGGGAATTGGGAAGTAGACACCGGGAAGCTAGGCCCTCCACACTGGAAAGAACACTGGGGCCAAGCCTTGTCACCACGAACCCAGGGTTGGGGAAAGCCAGGGAGAGCAAACACTGCGTGGAATGGGAAAACGTGTGAAAACCAGAGAGCCCTGGAGCCCATTCAGCCTGGGGAACGGAGGATGCCAAGCTCCCAAAGAAAGGTCCTTGCTGGCCTCCGGATTTGCCTTTCAGTCCAAGTCCCCTAACATGGACACATGGGAACACTTCAAGGTTCTCAAGGTGGAAGGGGGGGTTGGGATCCCGAGGCAGCGATTTCCATAAATAGGGGCGGGGCGTGCCCGATCCCTTGATAAGGCCCGTGCTCCCGGGAACTCCACATTTGGCCAGGAGCCTCTGTGCCGGACGGGTGTCTCTCCGGCCATGGATGACTCACGCACGCCCAATGGTAAGTAGACATCAGCACCTGGGCTCTCATTCTGGCTCTTCTGAAATGCTTTCCTGCCCTCTCAGGGATGTGGACGAGGGGAGAAATGGCCCCCTGAGACTGCAGGGATGGCTCTGGCTGGGCTCTGTTTAAGGAAGCCATTGGGCCAAATGATTGAGAGAGTGGCTTGGGTAGTTCTGATATTACTTTCCTTTTTTTGTTTTTATTCATTGATTTCTTTGGCCCTGTTGAAATTGACATGGGAGCGGTAGCCCTGCTGCCCACCCACAGCTCCTCTGTGAGAAGTCCTGACGTGCAGCTGCACAGAAAGCTGCAGCCGTTGTCCAAGGCTTCCGATCGCATGCAGCGCATTTCTAGTGGAACACGTTAGGATATTTGTGTTGGTGGTGTTGGTACTTTCTCGCTGTGGTTTAGCAGCTCCCTCTTACCTTGAGTTCCGTGGGAACGGGTCCGTTTCTCTGCTGTCCCTGGAAGTAGTCCACACGCAGGATACCCAAGAAGCACGGCAGGTCATAGGATCCCTTGCCACAAAACTCAACACTAGGGCTCGGGAGGCACTGATCCCAGAAACCCTTGAATTGCCTCCAACTCGACTCCAAAGTAGGGAGTGGAGACTGGGGGCAAGGGCAGCCAGGTGTGCATGTGGGGGTGGGGCTTTCTGAAGGTAAAAGCCACAAGGCCAGTCTCCCGTGTGCTCCATGACTTCTGTCCGAAGCAATCTCACTGGAGCTGGCAAGGAGGTAGGGTGCTTGTGAAGGAAGCATCGCTTGGGTTGCGCAAGCCGTGCCTTGCGTCCTTCCAGGCAGACACCTTGACACCCTAGTTTGGCAGCTGGCAGTGGCTAGCGGGGAATTCCTTTGTCGGGAGGGCTGATGTTCTAGAGTTTGAATACACTTCAGGAAATCCAAGTCGTCCCGAAGCCCGGAACGTGCCCGATACCACGTCGGGCTTTCCGCAGAACGTGTGAACAAGCACACTCCTATTCCTCTGCATCACAGAGAACAAGTGTCCATTAGGACAGGGCTCTATCACTCCAAGATTTCCACAGAGAAAAATAGCACGCACACAGCCAGTCCACATGACACGGTGACGTCCAGGATGGGGTGCTCATCCTCTGTGGTGTCCCAGCCCAGGCGTCATCAGAATCAGGGTCGGGGCACGAGGGCCGCAATGTGGGTATCCGACACAACCTACCCACGTGTGGCCGTGCTTGGCTTGATTTTCAAGTAGTTCAAGCAGGTGTGCCATGGGTGTGTGAGGAGCCGCAAGGCGGGCTCTTCAAGCTGGCCTAAATTTCGAGGTCCGTCCTGCCAGGGGCCGTCCAGTCGTTGCTCGGCCGGTAGCCGGGGGCCGTGTCCCCTGGGTGGGAACATTTTCCACCCATTTGGAACATGACCCTGTTGCCCTAGGTCTTCCCAGCTGGTTGGTTTGTAGTTCTCTGGGCTGCCGGTGAGTGGGTGGTAGATCCGAAGAACAGGAGCCACCTCATCTTTGCTACTTGGCATAGATGGAAGGCCCAGGGTCACCCCTTCAGCAGGGCTGTGTGTGTGCTTCCGTTAGATAGAAAGGGATGGTCATTTGTGCACTGGGGTCTACTCCCCCCCTCCTCCAGGACGAAAAAAGCAGCTTGGTGTGGCACCACCCATCACCACCACACTCCGCCGTTGGTGCAGCCATACGGATTCCCTCTCAGACTTTTCCCCCTCTTGTCTTTGGCAGGCCCACGCCCAAGTGGACAGCGGAGAAAGAGGCTGGTTCTGAAGCTCAGTCAAAAGGATGCTCTGCAAGCCCTCTTTCAACAGAACCCCTACCCTGACATCAAGGCCCGAGAGAGCTTGGCCCGAGACCTGGGCATTCCCGAAAGCAGAATTCAGGTAAATGCCAGTCTCGGGATTCCTGTTCTCTCGGGTTCCGTGTCCAGATGCCACCCGGCCCGAGCCATGTGAGTCCCAATTCCAGGTCGGTGAGCTGGCTGCCGAGACTTAGCCGGGCTTCGTCTCTCGTGCGTTGGGAGGGAACCAAAGATAAGCCAGCCAGCCTCAAGGAAAAGGGGTGTCCTGTAGCGAGCCTCTGTGCTGAAGGGTTTGTACGTGGTTTCCGAGCCCAATATGCAATTGGCTACAGACACTTCGTGGTGGGGTGCACGCTATGGAGAGGAGCCGTCTCCTCCCCTTGGTGCTCCTGGTCTGGGTGCTGGAGGCAAGCCTTGACACCACTCCCGGCTAAGAATGGCTGTCCCTTGGGAGAACAGGGCCAGAGGGAGCTGAGTGGCCCTTGGTCCTACGGGTGTTCAGGAATCAAAGCCCAGGGAACGAGGGAGCTTGAGGCTGCTTGTGGCAAGGAGTTCGATCCTTTCTGGCTCACCTCCGAGGCACTAGCGGTGCTCAAGGCTTCCTGTCTGGTAGATTGGGAGAGGAGCCCTGAAAGGGGAGAACCTTAGGAGCAGGAGCACTGTGCCTGCGACCTTTCAAGGGGCAATAAAAGGCGTAGGCTTCCCTTACTGAACTGACTGGCAGGTTCAAAAAACTGCCCACACAGCCCCATCAGAGATGCCTAAATATGGACACACACACACCCACACCCACACCGACACCCATATCTACCCCGATGGCCACACCTCCACCAACCCCAACGCCACCCCACACCACCTGGCCATCCCCCATGCCTCACCAGACCTCACCCGGCCTCAATCCCCTGCACACTACCCTTCTCCACACCGCTCCACTCCACTCCACTCCACTCCACTCCATCCACACCTAACTCTGCATTTGATTCTTGGGTAACGAGGAAGGCAGCATGTGGTTTCACTGTTGGAGACAATGACACAGATTTGAACGATGGGGATCGGGTACCTAAGAGCCTCCAGACCTGGAAGTGGCAGGACCTTGCCCTCCTAAGAGTTCCCTGTCAAGGAGTCTTTTCCAGGCAGCATGGGTTTTCAGGAGGCCGCACGCCTTCAGGGAATTTTGGACAAGAGCACTCACCTATGCGTGGTGTGTTAGGAAAGGGTGCTGTCCATGGGGCCAGGAGGGAGACAGAGGAACATTCCTCAGGCACTGAGCATGGTCAAAAAGGAGGCACAAAGTCTCAAAGGGAGCCAGTGAAAGAAACAAGAGAGAGAAATGGACACTGGGACAGAGACAGGGACTGAGAGAGAGGAAAAGAGAAACAGGCATAAACAGGTAGATGGACAGAATCGGAGACTGAGACTAACAGGCCAACAGGGACCATGGCAGGTGACAGGAATGGAAAATGTCAAGTGAGACAGAGAGCTAAGCAGAGAGAGACAGAAACGGATAGCAAGAGAGATGATCAGACAGAGTGGGTCGGGGGAGGAAACGAGGGATATGGAGAGGAGAAGAGAGAGGGAGAATATCAGCAAGCTCCTTCAGACTGACTTTGGGAAAGCAAACAATGTCTCCTGCCTCACATGTTTTAGTCTTTGGATTCCAGAGGGAGGATGGCAGGGGATATGCTGATTTTCTTCCGTGCAGATAGTGTTTTCTGGAATCCTGTGCAGTTCTTCCGAGGTGAAAGCCATAATCTGTGGGAAGTCCAGTCCCTTTGGGTGCTCAAAAGTTCCACTAGGGGCACATGGAGTCTACAGTGTGGCCATTCTTTGGCTTGTCTGTTTGCTGTGCTGCGAATCATTGTGATAGCTCTTGAAATCTGTCCCTAAGCATTTAAGTGACAGGGGTTTTTCTCCTTCTATTTAGGTTTGGTTCCAAAACCAACGAAGAAGAAGCCTAAGGCAGAGCCGACCGCCGTCGGGGAACATCTTACCAGACGGGCAATCGCATCCTGTGCACGAGCCTCAGGCTCTGACGCAAGGTGAGTCCCTGGCTTTCCAAAGGCATTTTCCCATTAGGGTTCCTGGAGACAGATTCATCTCTGAACGTGGGTGAAATGCAGTCAGCAGAGAAACGTTAGGAGAGGAAACAAGCCAATCTGGGACTTGCCCTGCTAGTGCTCACACTATGAGCATCATGGCCCTGTTTGGAGGGCGGTGTCTTGCATGGCCAGGAAGCCTTTCAACCCTCTGGTCCTGAAACTGTCCAAAGTGCAGAGTTCCCTTCTCTTATCCACTCACAAAGATTTTCCTCGGGCTCCATAGCGAGATTCGTTCCAGAATTGGCCCATCAGGGCTTCAGAACACTCCAGAAATCATGCTGGGAAACCAACCAAACAGCAAACTAGAGAAACAAGCAAACAGTCAAGCAAGAAATAAAATTTTAAAGTGAATAATTAAAATGTAAAATGGAAACTGTGAGTGTGTGTGTGTGTGTTTGTGTGTGTCTGTGTGGGTGTGTATGTGTGGATGTGTCTGTGTGGGTGGGGGAATGCATTGTGCCTGTGTATACTTCTACATACACATGATAATTCACTATAGACATAGCGATACATGTATGTATATAAAACTATATTTGTATCGATTAACTATCTTTCTATCATCTATCGATCTATCATCTATCTATGTATATCTATACCTAACTATGTCTCTATCTCTCTCTCTCTCTACCTCTCACCTATCTATCTCTCTATCTATCTCTCTATCTATCTATCCATCTACCTATCTATCTATCCTTCTATCTCTCTATCTTTCTATCTACATACTTATCTGATATGCCATTTCCTACATAGGGCAGATTATGTGTGCACTGAATATGAAGTGGGCTTCATTGTCCTCTCTTCTTTGTTTGTGCTCCTCTAGATGGCCGCCCAACAGAGGCCGGGAGAAAGCGCACATTCATCTCACCCTCTCAAACATGGATGCTTGTGCAAGCCTTTGAGAGGGACCGTTTTCCTGGCATTCCCACCAGGGAAGAATTGGCTCGTCAAACAGGACTTCCCGAACCTCGAATCCAGGAAAGGTCTCAGTAGGTGGAAGATGGTATGTCCCAAGGCGGGAGTGCCGTTTTCCTCCCGCGCCGGTGCTGGATATACATAGGCGCTGCTGACGGATCTGGATGTTTTGGTGGGTAATTTGGGGTTTGGGGAGAGGAATGGGGCTTGTAAGTTTCCCCATAGACATTCACTCAGGTGCCTGACCTGAAGGCATCCATTTCCTGAAGGGGACGGAGCAGAGGAGGTCCCGGACAGCCTGGGAGGGGTCCCGACAGTCTAGCCAGACAGCGAGGGATCTCTCATGGAAGCCAGGGTTCCAGTGTGGCCCTGATTTGGCCCCTCATTTTGCAAGGACCTGGGGACTGGCAAAGGTCCCATCACCCTGGGTCAAGGCCTATCCGAAGCCAGTGTTTTTGCCCAGAGCCTGTCAGACCAGGGGTGCTGGCATGGGGGTTGCAAGGCGACGTGGGAGATCGTGCTTCTGATGTACCTGTCTCCCTTTCTCTCATCTTGCCTAGATATGGTTTCAGAACCGGAGAGCTCGGCACCCGGAGCAGAGCAGAGGGGTGCCTGCCAAGGCCCGGGCAGAAGACCCCGATGCCAGACCAGCCCCGACTGTCCCATCGGACCAAAGGCCCCCGCCCAACATCCACAACAGCGCTCATCAATTGCCTCCAACTGATCCACTGGACAGCTTCCGGTCCCTTACCGCTGCAGCCCCTCCTCTGGCCCCAAGCTTCTTTGTGCCTTGTGCTCCCTGTGGTGGCTGGGTGGGCCAGCCTTTGATGCTCCTGGTGGTCCAGCCCGCCCCGGCTTCGCAGGGAGCAGAGAACCCTCCACATCCGGGAACAGACCCCGGCGGCACCACAGCAGGGCCGAGTCCAGGAGGGAGTCTCTCACCCATGCACGCGGCACTCACGCCCTCCGCCCACGGAGGGGCCTGCCCGCACAGCAGCCTGCACCCTGGCATGGCAGCACGCCCTCAGCCTGTCCCCCGCAGCGCTCCTCCACACACCGGGCAGCATCCGGCTCAGCCACGCAGCCCCCACGCGCCAATTCTGCAGCCCGAACAGGCCGAGACACACCTGTGGCAGCAGCAGGCCCCATCGGATCAGCTCACGTGTCCTCCGCTCCACCCGCAGCCCCAGACCTCAGGCGCCAGAGGCTCAGGGAGCCTCTTAGATGAACTCTTGTCAGACGCCAGCCTTCTGGAAAAGGCACAACCTTTCCTGAGCGACGGCACCCCGGAAGAGGGACTTTGGCCAACCCTGGAAGAACCCCTCAGTGACGACGAATTCCAGGCCCTCCTGGACATGCTGCCAGGCTCGCCAGGGCCTCAGGAAAGCCTTTGGTCGAGCCCAATTCAGGCCTCCTTCCCTGGGATGCCGAGCCACGGCTGAGAAAAAAGGACGAGGAACCAGCCACTCTCCTAGGGCTCGGCAGCAAGGGCAAGGCGCCCAGACTGCCGGCGCCACTGCGTGGCCTCCCTCAGCCCTGCCGTGCTCCGAGGGCGCTCTCAGGACGCACGAGCACCAGGAGGGGCATCCTCCCTGATGTCGGAAAGGATGCTAGCATGCCAAACGACAAGAATACCGCCCAAGTCCTCTTGGCTTGGAGGTCGATTTGCGGGTTCTCTCTTACATTGCCTTGATTAAATAAACCTGGCTTGGAACTCAATGCAAAGTCTTTGGCTCTGTTTTGGTCCCCTTGTAGTCTGTGCCCAAGCATCCATGCCACTCCTCACAGATTCACCATGTCCCCCTTTGCCTGGGACTGGATGGGAAGGGGGTCGGGGGCCCCTGATAAGAAGCCAGCTTCTACTTGCAAACTAGATTCTCTTGGAATCCCTACAGCAGTGAAGCACCATCACTGAGATTCTGGGAGCAAGAGAGCTTCCATTAGGGCCAGTACAGGGGAGCACCATTACAAATCTCTCCTAGCACTTTTCTTGGTTCCCAGATTATAGCCAGATTATTATCAGCAGGGCTCAAATTAACCAAGGTGCTGGGGATATTAGGCAGGCAATCAATCTCTCTCTCTCCCTCACGCCCTCCATCCCTACCTCCCTCTCTCACTTGTCTCCTTCTGCCTCTCCCTTGTTCTCTCTCTCCCTCTCCCCCTGTCTTATGGTCTCTTTGCCACAAACACTTACAGCGCACAAACAGCCACACAAACACACAAGCATCGTTTGAACCAAGTGCTGCTATAATTAGACTCATCCCCAAATGTTGCTGAAGAATCTCGTAGTCTCCATCTCAGTGCACATGGCTGAGTTTCATGAACCAGGGTGGCACTAAAGACGGCCCATTATGTGTTTTGGGTTTCCATGTTTCGAGGGTCTAGGGCCTAGGCTCAGCTAAAATGTCAGATGGGTTTGTATGTTCCAGCCAAATATTCCTTCCTAGCACAGCTGCGCCACCATCCTCTAGGACGCTTTGGAATTCCCCTTCTGCTTCTCCTGCTCCTCCTCCTCCTTCTTGTCCTCTGCTCCCCCTCCCCTCCCACTTCCCACTCCCCTCCCCCTCACCCCTCCCCTCCCCTCCTCATCCCTCTCCCCACACCCCTCCCTTCCCTCTCCTCCTCCCCAGGTATTCGATTTTGGAAAACACACCCTCGCTTCCCATCTCTATCCTACTGGGTCCATCTTGGCTGAGGCGGGGCTATCATTGCACTCCCCAGCGTTACTTGAGTTATCTGTCTCTTCTCCCAAGTTGTGGTGCCGGGCCCTCCTTTTCAGCTCTGGTTTCTTGCCTGACTTTCCCGGACTCGTGCCTGCCGTCCGGAGAAGGAGTGACCGTCTACAGGTTCTCTGGATCCATGTGTTTTCACCATCAAACGATTTTTCCTTGCTTCCCTTTTGGCGGCTCCAGCAGGGAAGTTCGCTTGGGAATGCATTCCGTTTGCGTGGGCCGGATTCCCGACAGCAGAGCTCCCGATGCCTTTGGGCATGGGTACTTGGGGCTGCTGGACAGTTTCTGACCTGTTTTGACCTGGGTGATGGCCCCAGGCGAGTGAGGGCAGCTCCCCGCTCCCCTCCCCCTCTTCCCCTCCACCTCTTTTCCCCTCCCCCACCCACTGTTGGGATGTGCATTCGACCTGGCTTCCCTGGGAGACAGGCTTGCCAAGAGAATTGCTTTGACGTAGCCGGGTGTAGCTGACACGTTTCGGCCTGGATAGACTTCAGGGGACCGGACCCTCATCAGGCCTCTCTGGAAAGGCTTTGAAGATGCTGGCAGACAGGCGGGGCAACATAGCCATGTTGGGTTTGCCCAGGACAAGCCTCGCACTTCGAAGCCGCCTCCTAGTGTGGTAGTGGGGTCTGCCCCTTTCTTCATGCACTCCCTGGCCCGTGAGGAAGGGGGCGGGCTGCAGATGACAGCTGGAAAGTTTCCAAAGTTTGTGACCGAAGAGCATGACCCGTGTGTCGAATCCTGTGTCCGTCGGTGCATTCAGCTTTCCTATTGAAATGAGCGGGTTCTCAGCCTCCAGTCAAGGAAATGCCTCAGGCCTGGAATGCAATGAGGTCCAGGAGATGCCGAGGGAATTGGGAAGTAGACACCGGGAAGCTAGGCCCTCCACACTGGAAAGAACACTGGGGCCAAGCCTTGTCACCACGAACCCAGGGTTGGGGAAAGCCAGGGAGAGCAAACACTGCGTGGAACGGGAAAACGTGTGAAAACCAGAAAGCCCTGGAGCACATTCAGCCCGGGGAATGGAGGATGCCAGGCTTCCAAAGAAAGGCCTTGCTGGCCTCCGGATTTGCCTTTCAATCCAAGTCCCCTAACATGGACACATGGGAACACTTCAAGGTTCTCAAGGTGGAAGGGGGGGTTGGGATCCCGAGGCAGCGATTTCCATAAATAGGGGCGGGGCGTGCCCGATCCCCTGATAAGGCCTGTGCTCCTGAGTACTCCACATTTGGCCAGCAGCCTCTGTGCCGGACGGGTGTCTCTCCGGCCATGGATGACTCACGCACGCCCAACGGTAAGTAGACATCAGCACCTGGGCTCTCCTTCTGGCTCATCTGAAATGCCTTCCTGCCCTCTCAGGGATGTGGACGAGGGGAGAAATGGCCCCATGAGACTGCAGGGATGGCTGTGGCTGGGCTCTGTTTAAGGAAGCCATTGGGCCAAATGATTGAGAAAGTGGCTTGTGTAGTTGTGTTTTTCCTTTCTTTTTTGTTTTTATTCATTGATTTCTTTGGCCCTGTTGAAATTGACATGGGAGCGGTAGCCCTGCTGCCCACCCACAGCTCCTCTGTGAGAAGTCCTGATGTGCAGCTGCACAGAAAGCTGCAGCCGTTGTCCAAGGCTTCCGATCGCATGCAGCGCATTTCTAGTGGAACACGTTAGGACATTTGAGTTGGCGGTGTTGGTACTTTCTCGCTGTGGTTTAGCAGCTCCCTCTTGCCTTGAGTTCCGTGGGAACGGGTCCGTTTCTCTGCTGTCCCTGGAAGTAGTCCACACGCAGGATACCCAAGAAGCACGGCAAGTCATAGGATCCCTTGCCACCAAATTCAACACTAGCGCTCGGGAGGCACTGATCCCAGAAACCCTTGACATGCCTCCCACTCGACTCCAAAGTAGGGAGTGGAGACTGGGGGCAGGGCAGCTGGGGGCGCATGTGGGGGTGGGGCTTTCTGAAGGCAAAAGCCACAAGGCCAGGCTACCGTGTGCTCCATGACTTCTGTCCGAAGCAATCTCACTGGAGCTGGCAAGGAGGAAGGGTGCTTGTGAAGGAAGCATCGCTTGGGGTGCGCAAGCCGTGCCTTGCGTCCTTCCAGGCAGACACCTTGACACCGTAGTTTGGCAGCTGGCAGTGGCTAGAGGGGAATTCCTTTGTCGGGAGGGCTGATGTTCTAGAGTTTGAATACACTTCAGGAAATCCAAGTCGTCCCGAAGCCCGGGACATGCCCGACACCACGTCGGGCTTTCCGCAGAACGTGTGAACAAGCACAGTCCTATTCCTCTGCATCACAGAGAACAAGTGTCCACTAGGACAGGGCTCTATCAATCCAAGCTTTCCACAGAGAAAAATAGCACACACACAGCCAGTCCACATGACACGGTGACGTCCAGGATGGGGTGCTCATCCTCTGTGGTGTCCCAGCCCAGGCGTCGTCAGAATCAGGGTCGGGGCACGAGGGCCGCAATGTGGGTATCCGACACAACCTACACACGTGTGGCCGTGCTTGGCTCGATTTTCAAGTAGTTCAAGCAGGTGTGCCATGGGTGTGTGAGGAGCCACAAGGTGGGCTCTTCTAGCTGGCCTAAAGTTCGTGGTCCGTCCTGCCAGTGGCCATCCAGACGTTGCACGGCCGGCAGCCGGCGGCCGCGTCCCCTGGGTGGGAACATCTTCCACCCATTTGGAACATGACCCTGTTGCCCTAGGTCTTCCCAGCTGGTTGGTTTGTAGTTCTCTGGGCTGCCGGTGAGTGGGTGGTAGATCCCAAGAACTTGAGCCACCTCATCTTTTCTACTTGGCATAGATGGAAGGCCCAGGGTCACCCCTTCAGCAGGGCTGAGTGTGTGCTTCCGTTAGATAGAAAGGGACGGCCATCTGTGCACTGGAGTTTACTAACCTCCGCCTCCCAGACACAAAAAGCAGCCTGGTGTGGCACCACCCATCACCACCACACACCGCCGTTGGTGCAGCCGTACGGATTCCCTCTCAGACATTTCCCCCTCTTGTATTTGGCAGGCCCACGCCCAAGTGGACAGCGGAGAAAGAGGCTGGTTCTGAAGCTCAGTCAAAAGGATGCTCTGCAAGCCCTCTTTCAACAGAACCCCTACCCTGGCATCAAGGCCCGAGAGAGCCTGGCCCGAAACCTGGGCATTCCCGAAAGCAGAATTCAGGTAAATATCAGTCTCGGGATTCCTGTTCTTTCGGGTTCCGTGTCCAGATGCCACCCGGCCCGAGCCGTGTGAGTCCCAATTCCAGGTCGGGGAGCTGGCTGCCGAGACTTAGCCGGGCTTCGTCTCTCGTGCGTTGGGAGGGAACCAAAGATAAGCCATCCAGCCTCAGGGAAAAGGGGTGTCCTCTAGCGAGCCTCTGTGCTGAAGGGTTTGTACGTGGTTTCCGAGCCCAATATGCAATTGGCTACAGACACTTCGTGGTGGGGTGCACGCTATGGAGAGGAGCCGTCTCCTCCCTTGGTGCTCCTGGTCTGGGTGCTGGAGGCAAGCCTGGAATCCACTCCCGGCTAAGAATGGCTGTCCCTTGGGAGAACAGGGCCAGAGGGAGCTGAGTGGCCCTTGGTCCTACAGGAGTTCAGGAATCAAAGCCGAGGGAAAGAGGGTGCGTGAGGCTGCTTGTGCCAGGGGATTCGGTCCTTTCTGGCTCACCTCCGAGGCGCTAGCGGTGCTCAAGGCTTCCTGTCTGGTAGGGTGGGAGAGGAGCCCTGAAAGGGGAGAACCTTAGGAGCAGGAGCACTGTGCCTGCGGCCTTTCAATGGGCACTAAGACGCGTAGGCTTCCCTTACTGAACTGACTGGCAGGTTCAACAAACTGCCCACACAGCCCCATCAGAGATGCCTAAAAATGGACACACACACGCCCACACCCTCACCGACACCCATATCTACCCCGATGGCCACACCTCCACCAACCCCAACCCCATCCCCCTGCCACCCGGCCGTCCCCCAAGCCTCACACGACCTCACCCGACCTCACTCAGCTGCACCCTACCCTTCACCACGCCGCTCCACTCCACTCCACTCCACTCCACTCCATCCACACCTAACTCTGCATTTGATTCTTGGGTAACGATGAAGGCAGCATGTGGTTTCACTGTTGGAGACAATGACACAGATTTGAACGATGGGGATCGGGTACCTAAGAGCCTCCAGACCTGGAAGTGGCAGGACCTTGCCCTCCTAAGAGTTCCCTGTCAAGGAGTCTTTTCCAGGCAGCATGGGGTTTTCAGGAGTTCGCCCGCCTTCAGGGAATTTTGGACAAGAGCACTCACCTATGCGTGGTGTGTTAGGAAAGGGTGCTGTCCATGGGGCCAGGAGGGAGACAGAGGAACATTCCTCAGGCACTGAGCATGGTCAAAAAGGAGGCACAAAGACTCAAAGGGAGCCAGTGAGAGAAACAACAGAGAGAAATGGACACAGAGACAGAGACAGGGACTGAGAGAGAGGAAAAGAGAAACAAGCATAAACAGGTAGATGGACAGAATCGGAGACTGAGACTAACAGGCCAACAGGGACCATGGCAGGTGACAGGAATGGAAAATGTCAAGTGAGACAGAGAGCTAAGCAGAGAGAGACAGAAACGGATAGCAAGAGAGATGATCAGACAGAGTGGGTCGGGGGAGGAAACGAGGGATATGGAGAGGAGAAGAGAGAGGGAGAATATCAGCAAGCTCCTTCAGACTGACTTTGGGAAAGCAAACCTTGTCTCCTGCCTCACGTGTTTTTTTGTTTGGATTCCAGAGGGAGGATGGCAGGGGATATGCTGATTTTCTTCCGTGCAGGTAGTGTTTTCTGGAATCCTGTGCAGTTCTTCCGAGGAGAAAGCCATAATCTGTGGCAAGTCCAGTCCCTTTGGGTGCTGAATATTTCCACTGGGGGCACATGGAGCCTAGAGTTTGTCCACTCCTTTGGTTGTCTGTTTGCTGTGTTGCGAATCACTGTGATAGCTCTTGAAATCTGTCCCTAAGCATTTGAGTGACAGGGGTTTTACTCCTTCTATTTAGGTTTGGTTCCAAAACCAACGAAGAAGAAGCCTAAGGCAGAGCCGACCGCCGTCGGGGAACATCTTACCAGACGGGCAATCGCATCCTGTGCACGAGCCTCAGGCTCTGATGCAAGGTGAGTCCCTGGCTTTCCAAAGGCATTTTCCCATTAGGGTTCCTGGAGACAGATTCATCTCTGAACGTGGGTGACTAGTAGTCAGCAGAGAACCCTTAGGAGAGGACACAAGCCTATCTGGGCCTTGCCCTGCTAGTGCTCACACTATGAGCATCATGGCCCTGTTTGGAGGGCGGGGTCTTGCATGGCCAGGAAGCCTTTCAACCCTCTGGTCCTGAAACTGTCCAAAGTGCAGAGTTCCCTTCTCTTATCCACTCACAAAGATTTTCCTCGGGCTCCATAGCAAGATTCGTTCCAGAATTGGCCCATCAGGGCTTCAGAACACTCCAGAAAACATGCTGGGAAACCAACCAAACAGCAAACTAGAGAAACAAGCAAACAAACAGTCAAGCAAGAAATAAAATTTTAAAGTGAATAATTAAAATGTAAAATGGAAACTGTGAGTGTGTGTGTGTGTGTTTGTGTGTGTCTGTGTGAGTGTGTATGTGTGGATGTGTCTGTATGGGTGGGGGAATGCATTGTGCCTGTGTATACTTCTACATACACATGATAATTCACTATAGACATAGCGATACATATATGTATAAAAACTATATTTGTATCGATTAACTATCTTTCTATCATCTATCGATCTATCATCTATCTATGTAGATCTATACCTATGTTTCAATCTCTCTCTCTCTTAACCTCTCACCTATCTATCTCTCTCTCTATCTCTCTCTCTATCTATCTATCCATCTATCTATCTATCTATCCCTCTATCTCTCTATCTTTCTATCTACCTACCTATCTGAAATGCCATTTCCTCCATATGGCAGAATTTGTGTGCACTGAATGTGAAGTGGGCTTCATTGTCCTCTCTTCTTTGTTTGTGCTCCTCTAGATGGCCGCCCAAAAGAGGCTGGGAGAAAGCGCACGTTCATCTCACCCTCTCAAACAGGGATGCTTGTGCAAGCCTTTGAGAGGGACCGCTTTCCTGGCATTGCCACCAGGGAAGAATTGGCTCGTCAAACAGGACTTCCTGAACCTCCTATCCAGGTAAGGTCTCAGTAGGTGGAAGATGGTATGTCCCAAGGCGGGAGTGCCGTTTTCCTCCCGCGCCGGTGCTGGATATACGTAGGCACTGCTGATGGTTCTGGATGTGTGGGTGGGTCATTGGGGGGTTGGGGAGAGGAATGGGGCTTGTAAGTTTCCCTATAGACATTCACTCAGGTTCCTGACCTGAAGGCATCCATTTCCTGAAGGGGACGGAGCAGAGGAGGTCCCGGACAGCCTGGGAGGGGTCCCGACTGTCTAGCCAGACAGCGAGGGATCTCTTATGGAAGCCAGGGTTCCAGTGTGGAACTGATTTGGCCCCTCATTTTGCAAGGACCTGGGGACTGGCAAAGGTCCCATCACCCTGGGTCAAGGCCTATCCGAAGGCAGTGTTTTTGCCCGGAGCCTGTCAGACCAGGGGTGCTGGCATGGGGGTTGCAAGGCGACGTGGGAGATCGTGCTTCTGATGTACCTGCCTCCCTTTCTCTCATCTTGCCTAGATATGGTTTCAGAACCGGAGGGCTCGGCACCCGGAGCAGAGCAGAGGGGCGCCTGCCAAGGCCCGGGCAGAAGACCCCGATGCCAGACCAGCCCCGACTGTCCCATCGGACCAAAGGCCCCCGCCCAACATCCACAACAGCGCTCATCAATTGCCTCCAACTGATCCACTGGACAGCTTCCGGTCCCTTACCGCTGCGGCCCCTCCTCTGGCCCCAAGCTTCTTTGTGCCTTGTGCTCCCTGTGGTGGCTGGGTGGGCCAGCCTTTGATGCTCCTGTTGGTCCAGCCCGCCCCGGCTTCGCAGGGAGCAGAGAACCCTCCACATCCGGGAACAGACCACGGCGGCACCACAGCAGGGCTGAGTCCAGGAGGGAGTCTCGCACCCATGCACGCGGCACTCACACCCTCCGCCCACGGAGGGGCCTGCCCGCACAGCAGCCTGCACCCTGGCATGGCAGCACGCCCTCAGCCTGTCCCCCGCAGCGCTCCTCCACACACCGGGCAGCATCCGGCTCAGCCACGCAGCCCCCACGCACCAATTCTGCAGCCCGAACAGGCCGAGACACACCTGTGGCAGCAGCAGGCCCCATCGGATCAGCTCACGTGTCCTCCGCTCCACCCGCAGCCCCAGACCTCAGGCGCCAGAGGCTCAGGGAGCCTCTTAGATGAACTCTTGTCAGACGCCAGCCTTCTGGAAAAGGCACAACCTTTCCTGAGCGACGGCACCCCGGAAGAGGGACTTTGGCCAACCCTGGAAGAACCCCTCAGTGACGACGAATTCCAGGCCCTCCTGGACATGCTGCCAGGCTCGCCAGGGCCTCAGGAAAGCCTTTGGTCGAGCCCAATTCAGGCCTCCTTCCCTGGGATGCCGAGCCACGGCTGAGAAAAAAGGACGAGGAACCAGCCACTCTCCTAGGGCTCGGCAGCAAGGGCAAGGCGCCCAGACTGCCGGCGCCACTGCGTGGCCTCCCTCAGCCCTGCCGTGCTCCGAGGGCGCTCTCAGGACGCACGGGCACCAGGAGGGGCATCCTCCCTGATGTCGGAAAGGATGCTAGCATGCCAAAGGACAAGAATACCGCCCAAGTCCTCTTGGCTTGGAGGTCGATTTGCGGGTTCTCTCTTACATTGCCTTGATTAAATAAACCTGGCTTGGAACTCAATGCAAAGTCTTTGGCTCTGTTTTGGTCCCCTTGTAGTCTGTGCCCCAGCATCCATGCCACTCCTCACAGATTCACCATGTCCCCCTTTGCCTGGGACTGGATGGGAAGGGGGTCGGGGGCCCCTGATAAGAAGCCAGCTTCTACTTGCAAACTAGATTCTCTTGGAATCCCTACAGCAGTGAAGCACCATCACTGAGATTCTGGGACCAAGAGAGCTTCCTTTAGGGCCAGTACAGGGGAGCACCTTTACAAATCTCTCCTAGCACTTTTCTTGGTTCCCAGATTATAGCCAGATTATTATCAGCAGGGCTCAAATTAACCAAGGTGCTGGGGATATTAGGCAGGCAATCAATCTCTCTCTCTCCCTCACGCCCTCCATCCCTACCTCCCTCTCTCACTTGTCTCCTTCTGCCTCTCCCTAGTTCTCTCTCTCCCTCTCCCCCTGTCTTATGGTCTCTTTGCCACAAACACTTAAATCGCACACACAGCCACACAAACACACAAGCATCGTTTGAACCAAGTGCTGCTATAATTAGACACATCCCCAAATGTTGCTGAAGAATCTCGTAGTCTCCATCTCAGTGCACATGGCTGAGTTTCATGAACCAGGGTGGCACTAAAGACGGCCCATTATGTGTTTTGGGTTTCCATGTTTCGAGGGTCTAGGGCCTAGGCTCAGCTAAAATGTCAGATGGGTTTGTATGTTCCAGCCAAATATTCCTTCCTAGCACAGCTGCGCCACCATCCTCTAGGACGCTTTGGAATTCCCCTTCTGCTTCTCCTGCTCCTCCTCCTCCTTCTTGTCCTCTGCTCCCCCTCCCCTCCCCCTTCCCACTCCCCTCCCCCTCACCCCTCCCCTCCCCTCCTCATCCCTCTCCCCACACCCCTCCCTTCCCTCTCCTCCTCCCCAGGTATTCGATTTTGGAAAACACACCCTCGCTTCCCATCTCTATCCTACTGGGTCCATCTTGGCTGAGGTGGGGCTATCATTGCACTCCCCAGCGTTACTTGAGTTATCTGTCTCTTCTCCCAAGTTGTGGTGCCGGGCCCTCCTTTTCAGCTCTGGTTTCTTGCCTGACTTTCCCGGACTCGTGCCTGCCGTCCGGAGAAGGAGTGACCGTCTACAGGTTCTCTGGATCCATGTGTTTTCACCATCAAACGATTTTCCCTTGCTTCCCTTTTGGCGGCTCCAGCAGGGAAGTTCGCTTGGGAATGCATTCCGTTTGCGTGGGCCGGATTCCCGACAGCAGAGCTCCCGATGCCGTTGGGCATGGGTCCTTGGGGCTGCTGGAGAGTTTCTGACCTGTTTTGACCTGGGTGATGGTCCCAGGCGAGTGAGGGCAGCTCCCCGCTCCCCTCCCCCTCTTCCCCTCCCCCTCTTTTCCCCTCCCCCACCCACTGTTGGGACGTGCATTCGACCTGGCTTCCCTGGGAGACAGGCTTGCCAAGAGAATTGCTTTGACGTAGCCGGGTGTAGCTGACACGTTTCGGCCTGGATAGACTTCAGGGGACCGGACCCTCATCAGGCCTCTCTGGAAAGGCTTTGAAGATGCTGGCAGACAGGCGGGGCAACATAGCCATGTTGGTTTTGCCCAGGACAAGCCTCGCACTTCGAAGCCGCCTCCTAGTGTGGTAGTGGGGTCTGCCCCTTTCTTCATGCACTCCCTGGCCCGTAAGGAAGGGGGCGGGCTGCAGATGACAGCTGGAAAAGTTTCCAAAGTTTGTGACCGAAGAGCATGACCCGTGTGTCGAATCCTGTGTCCGTCGGTGCATTCAGCTTTCCTATTGAAATGAGAGGGTCCTCAGCCTCCAGTCAAGGAAATGCCTCAGGCCTGGAATGCAATGAGGTCCAGGAGATGCCGAGGGAATTGGGAAGTAGACACCGGGAAGCTAGGCCCTCCACACTGGAAAGAACACTGGGGCCAAGCCTTGTCACCACGAACCCAGGGTTGGGGAAAGCCAGGGAGAGCAAACACTGCGTGGAACGGGAAAACGTGTGAAAACCAGAGAGCCCTGGAGCCCATTCAGCCCGGGGAATGGAGGATGCCAGGATTCCAAAAAAGGCCTTGCTGGCCTCCGGATTTGCCTTTCAGTCCAAGTCCCCTAACATGGACACATGGGAACACTTCAAGGTTCTCAAGGTGGAAGGGGGGGTTGGGATCCCGAGGCAGCGATTTCCATAAATAGGGGCGGGGCGTGCCCGATCCCTTGATAAGGCCAGTGCTCCTGGGAACTCCACATTTGGCCAGCAGCCTCTGTGCCGGATGGGTGTCTCTCCGGCCATGGATGACTCACGCACACCCAACGGTAAGTAGACATCAGCACCTGGGCTCTCCTGCTGGCTCATCTGAAATGCCTTCCTGCCCTCTCAGGGATGTGGACGAGGGGAGAAATGGCCCCATGAGACTGCAGGGATGGCTCTGGCTGGGCTCTGTTTAAGGAAGCCATTGGGCCAAATGATTGAGAGATTGGCTTGTGTAGTTCTGTTTTTCCTTTCTTTTTTGTTTTTATTCATTGATTTTTTTGGCCCTGTTGAAATTGACATGGGAGCGGTAGCCCTGCTGCCCACCCACAGCTCCTCTGTGAGAAGTCCTGACGCGCCGCTTCACAGAAAGCTGCAGCCATTGTCCAAGGCTTCCGATCGCACGCAGCGCATTTCTAGTGGAACACGTTAGGACATTTGAGTTGGTGGTGTTGGTACTTTCTCGCTGTGGTTTAGCAGCTCCCTCTTGCCTTGAGTTCCGTGGGAACGGGTCCGTTTCTCTGCTGTCCCTGGAAGTAGTCCACACGCAGGATACCCAAGAAGCACGGCAGTTCATAGGTTCCCTTGCCACCAAATTCAACACTAGGGCTCGGGAGGCACTGATCCCAGAAACCCTTGACATGCCTCCCACTCGACTCCAAAGTAGGGAGTGGAGACTGGGGGCAGGGGCAGCTGGGGGCGCCTGTGGGGGTGGGGCTTTCTGAAGGCAAAAGCCCCAAGGCCAGGCTACCGTGTGCTCCATGACTTCTGTCCGAATCAATCTCACTGGAGCTGGCAAGGAGGAAGGGTGCTTGTGAAGGAAGCATCGCTTGGGGTGCACAAGCCGTGCCTTGCATCCTTCCAGGCAGACACCTTGACACCCTAGTTTGGCAGCTGGCAGTGGCTAGCGGGGAATTCCTTTGTCGGGAGGGCTGATGTTCTAGAGTTTGAATACACTTCAGGAAATCCAAGTCGTCCCGAAGCCCGGGACGTGCCCAACACCACGTCGGGCTTTCCGCAGAACGTGTGAACAAGCACAGTCCTATTCCTCTGTATCACAGAGAATAAGTGTCCATTAGGACAGGGCTCTATCAATCCAAGCTTTCCACAGAGTAAAATAGCACGACACAGCCAGTCCACATGACACGGTGACGTCCAGGATGGGGTGCTCATCTTCTGGGTGTCCCAGCCCAGGCGTCGTCAGAATCATGGTCGGGGCACGAGGGCCGGAATGTGGATATACGACACAACCTACACACGTGTGGCCGTGCTTGGCTTCATTTTCAAGTAGTTCAAGCAGGTGTGCCATGGGTGTGTGAGGAGCCACAAGGTGGGCTCTTCTAGCTGGCCTAAAGTTCGAGGCCGTCCTGCCAGGGGCCATCCATACGTTGCACGGCCGGCAGCCGTCGGCCGCGTCCCCTGGGTGGGAACATCTTCCACCCATTTGGAACATGACCCTGTTGCCCTAGGTCTTCCCAGCTGGTTGGTTTGTAGTTCTCTGGGCTGCCGGTGAGTGGGTGGTATATCCCAAGAACTTGAGCCACCTCATCTTTTCTACTTGGCATAGATGGAAGGCCCAGGGTCACCCCTTCAGCAGGGCTGTGTGTGTGCTTCCGTTAGATAGAAAGGGACGGCCATCTGTGCACTGGAGTCTACTCCCCCCCGCCTCCCGGACACAAAAAGCAGCCTGGTGTGGCACCACCCATCACCACCACACACCGCCGTTGGTGCAGCCGTACGGATTCCGTCTCAGACTTTTCCCCCTCTTGTATTTGGCAGGCCCACGACCAAGAGGACAGCGGAGAAAGAGGCTGGTTCTGAAGCTCAGTCAAAAGAATGCTCTGCAAGCCCTCTTTCAACAGAACCCCTACCCTGGCATCAAGGCCCGAGAGAGCCTGGCCCAAAACCTGGGCATTCCCGAAAGCAGAATTCAGGTAAATATCAGTCTCGGGATTCCTGTTCTCTCGGGTTCCGTGTCCAGATGCCACCCGGCCCGAGCCGTGTGAGTCCCAATTCCAGGTCGGGGAGCTGGCTGCCGAGACTTAGCCGGGCTTCGTCTCTCGTGCGTTGGGAGGGAACCAAAGATAAGCCATCCAGCCTCAGGGAAAAGGGGTGTCCTCTAGCGAGCCTCTGTGCTGAAGGATTTGTACGTGGTTTCCGAGCCCAATATGCAATTGGCTACAGACACTTCGTGGTGGGGTGCACGCTATGGAGAGGAGCCGTCTCCTCCCCTTGGTGCTCCTGGTCTGGGTGCTGGAGGCAAGCCTGGAATCCACTCCCGGCTAAGAATGGCTGTCCCTTGGGAGAACAGGGCCAGAGGGAGCTGAGTGGCCCTTGGTCCTACAGGAGGTCAGGAATCAAAGCCGAGGGAAAGAGGGTGCGTGAGGCTGCTTGTGCCAGAGGGTTCGGTCCTTTCTGGCTCACCTCCGAGGCGCTAGCGGTGCTCAAGGCTTCCTGTCTGGTAGGGTGGGAGAGGAGCCCTGAAAGGGGAGAACCTTAGGAGCAGGAGCCCTGTGCCTGCGGCCTTTCAATGGGCACTAAGACGCGTAGGCTTCCCTTACTGAACTGACTGGCAGGTTCAACACACTGCCCACACAGCCCCATCAGAGATGCCTAAAAATGGACACACACATGCCCACACCCTCACCGACACCCATATCTACCCCGATGGCCACACCTCCACCAACCCCAACCCCACCCCCCTGCCACCCGGCCGGCCCCCAAGCCTCACACGACCTCACCCGACCTCACTCGGCTGCACCCTACCCTTCACCACGCCGCTCCACTCCACTCCACTCCACTCCACTCCATCCACACCTAACTCTGCATTTGATTCTTGGGTAACGATGAAGGCAGCATGTGGTTTCACTGTTGGAGAAAATGACACAGATTTGAACGATGGGGATCGGGTACCTAAGAGCCTCCAGACCTGGAAGTGGCAGGACCTTGCCCTCCTAAGAGTTCCCTGTCAAGGAGTCTTTTCCAGGCAGCATGGGGTTTTCAGGAGTTCGCCCGCCTTCAGGGAATTTTGGACAAGAGCACTCACCTATGCGTGGTGTGTTAGGAAAGGGTGCTGTCCATGGGGCCAGGAGGGAGACAGAGGAACATTCCTCAGGCACTGAGCATGGTCAAAAAGGAGGCACAATGACTCAAAGTGAGCCAGTGAGAAGAACAACAGAGAGAAATGGACACAGAGACAGAGACAGGGACTGAGAGAGAGGAAAAGAGAAACAAGCATAAACAGGTAGATGGACAGAATCGGAGACTGAGACTAACAGGCCAACAGGGACCATGGCAGGTGACAGGAATGGAAAATGTCAAGTGAGACAGAGAGCTAAGCAGAGAGAGACAGAAACGGATAGCAAGAGAGATGATCAGACAGAGTGGGTCGGGGGAGGAAACGAGGGATATGGAGAGGAGAAGAGAGAGGGAGAATATCAGCAAGCTCCTTCAGACTGACTTTGGGAAAGCAAACATTGTCTCCTGCCTCACGTGTTTTTTTCTTTGGATTCCAGAGGGAGGATGGCAGGGGATATGCTGATTTTCTTCCGTGCAGATAGTGTTTTCTGGAATCCTGTGCAGTTCTTCCGAGGTGAAAGCCATAATCTGTGGCAAGTCCAGTCCCTTTGGGTGCTGAATATTTCCACTGGGGGCACATGGAGCCTAGAGTTTGTCCACTCCTTTGGTTGTCTGTTTGCTGTGTTGCGAATCACTGTGATAGCTCTTGAAATCTGTCCCTAAGCATTTGAGTGACAGGGGTTTTACTCCTTCTATTTAGGTTTGGTTCCAAAACCAACGAAGAAGAAGCCTAAGGCAGAGCCGACCGCCGTCGGGGAACATCTTACCAGACGGGCAATCGCATCCTGTGCACGAGCCTCAGGCTCTGACGCAAGGTGAGTCCCTGGCTTTCCAAAGGCATTTTCCCATTAGGGTTCCTGGAGACAGATTCATCTCTGAACGTGGGTGACAAGTAGTCAGCAGAGAACCCTTAGGAGAGGACACAAGCCTATCTGGGCCTTGCCCTGCTAGTGCTCACACTATGAGCATCATGGCCCTGTTTGGAGGGTGGGGTCTTGCATGGCCAGGAAGCCTTTCAACCCTCTGGTCCTGAAACTGTCCAAAGTGCAGAGTTCCCTTCTCTTATCCACTCACAAAGATTTTCCTCGGGCTCCATAGCAAGATTCGTTCCAGAATTGGCCCATCAGGGCTTCAGAACACTCCAGAAAACATGCTGGGAAACCAACCAAACAGCAAACTAGTGAAACAAGCAAACAAACAGTCAAGCAAGAAATAAAATTTTAAAGTGAATAATTAAAATGTAAAATGGAAACTGTGAGTGTGTGTGTGTGTGTTTGTGTCTGTGTGGGTGTGTATGTGTGGATGTGTCTGTGTGGGTGGGGGAATGCATTGTGCCTGTGTATACTTCTACATACACATGATAATTCACTATATACATAGAGATACATATATGTATAAAAACTATATTTGTATCGATTAACTATCTTTCTATCATCTATCGATCTATCATCTATCTATGTAGATCTATACCTATGTTTCAATCTCTCTCTCTCTTTACCTCTCACCTATCTATCTCTCTCTCTATCTCTCTCTCTATCTATCCATCTATCTATCTATCTATCCCTCTATCTCTCTATCTTTCTATCTACCTACCTATCTGATATGCCATTTCCTCCATATGGCAGAATTTGTGTGCACTGAATGTGAAGTGGGCTTCATTGTCCTCTCTTCTTTGTTTGTGCTCCTCTAGATGGCCGCCCAAAAGAGGCTGGGAGAAAGCGCACGTTCATCTCACCCTCTCAAACAGGGATGTTTGTGCAAGCCTTTGAGAGGGACCGCTTTCCTGGCATTGCCACCAGGGAAGAATTGGCTCGTCAAACAGGACTTCCTGAACCTCGAATCCAGGTAAGGTCTCAGTAGGTGGAAGATGGTATGTCCCAAGGCGGGAGTGCCGTTTTCCTCCCGCGCCGGTGCTGGATATACGTAGGCACTGCTGATGGTTCTGGATGTGTGGGTGGGTCATTGGGGGGTTGGGGAGAGGAATGGGGCTTGTAAGTTTCCCTATAGACATTCACTCAGGTGCCTGACCTGAAGGCATCCATTTCCTGAAGGGGACGGAGCAGAGGAGGTCCCGGACAGCCTGGGAGGGATCCCGACAGTCTAGCCAGACAGCGAGGGATCTCTCATGGAAGCCAGGGTTCCAGTGTGGCCCTGATTTGGCCCCTCATCTTGCAAGGACCTGGGGACTGGCAAAGGTCCCATCACCCTGGGTCAAGGCCTATCCGAAGGCAGTGTTTTTGCCCGGAGCCTGTCAGATCAGGGGTGCTGGCATGGGGGTTGCAAGGCGACGTGGGAGATCGTGCTTCTGATGTACCTGTCTCCCTTTCTCTCATCTTGCCTAGATATGGTTTCAGAACCGGAGAGCTCGGCACCCGGAGCAGAGCAGAGGGGCGCCTGCCAAGGCCCGGGCAGAAGACCCCGATGCCAGACCAGCCCCGACTGTCCCATCGGACCAAAGGCCCCCGCCCAACATCCAAAACAGCGCTCATCAATTGCCTCCAACTGATCCACTGGACAGCTTCCGGTCCCTTACCGCTGCAGCCCCTCCTCTGGCCCCAAGCTTCTTTGTGCCTTGTGCTCCCTGTGGTGGCTGGGTGGGCCAGCCTTTGATGCTCCTGTTGGTCCAGCCCGCCCCGGCTTCGCAGGGAGCAGAGAACCCTCCACATCCGGGAACAGACCCCGGCGGCACCACAGCAGGGCCGAGTCCAGGAGGGAGTCTCGCACCCATGCACGCGGCACTCACGCCCTCCGCCCACGAAGGGGCCTGCCCGCACAGCAGCCTGCACCCCGGCGCGGCAGCACGCCCTCAGCCTGTTCCCCGCAGCGCTCCTCCACACACCGGGCAGCATCCGGCTCAGCCACGCAGCCCCCACGTGCCAATTCTGCAGCCCGAACAGGCCGAGACACACCTGTGGCAGCAGCAGGCCCCATCGGATCAGCTCACGTGTCCTCCGCTCCACCCGCAGCCCCAGACCTCAGGCGCCAGAGGCTCAGGGAGCTTCTTAGATGAACTCTTGTCAGACGCCAGCCTTCTGGAAACAGCACAACCTTTCCTGAGCGATGGCACTCCGGAAGAGGGACTTTGGCCAAACCTGGAAGAACCCCTCAGTGACGACGAATTCCAGGCCCTCCTGGACATGCTGCCAGGCTCGCCAGGGCCTCAGGAAAGCCTTTGGTCGAGCCCAATTCAGGCCTCCTTCCCTGGGATGCCGAGCCACGGCTGAGAAAAAAGGACGAGGAACCAGCCACTCTCCTAGGGCTCGGCAGCAAGGGCAAGGCGCCCAGACTGCCGGCGCCACTGCGTGGCCTCCCTCAGCCCTGCCGTGCTCCGCGGGCGCTCTCAGGACGCACGGGCACCAGGAGGGCATCCTCCCTGATGTCGGAAAGGATGCTAGCATGCCAAAGGACAAGAATACCGCCCAAGTCCTCTTGGCTTGGAGGTCGATTTGCGGGTTCTCTCTTACATTGCCTTGATCCAATAAACCTGGCTTGGAACTCAATGCAAAGTCTTTGGCTCTGTTTTGGTCCCCTTGTAGTCTGTGCCCCAGCATCCATGCCACTCCTCACAGATTCACCATGTCCCCCTTTGCCTGGGACTGGATGGGAAGGGGGTCGGGGGCCCCTGATAAGAAGCCAGCTTCTACTTGCAAACTAGATTCTCTTGGAATCCCTACAGCAGTGAAGCACCATCACTGAGATTCTGGGAGCAAGAGAGCTTCCATTAGGGCCAGTACAGGGGAGCACCGTTACAAATCTCTCCTAGCACTTTTCTTGGTTCCCAGATTATAGCCAGATTATTATCAGCAGGGCTCAAATTAACCAAGGTGCTGGGGATATTAGGCAGGCAATCAATCTCTCTCTCTCCCTCACGCCCTCCATCCCTACCTCCCTCTCTCACTTGTCTCCTTCTGCCTCTCCCTTGTTCTCTCTCTCCCTCTCCCCCTGTCTTATGGTCTCTTTGCCACAAACACTTACAGCGCACACACAGCCACACAAACACACAAGCATCGTTTGAACCAAGTGCTGCTATAATTAGACTCATCCCCAAATGTTGCTGAAGGATCTCGTAGTCTCCATCTCAGTGCACATGGCTGAGTTTCATGAACCAGGGTGGCACTAAAGACGGCCCATTATGTGTTTTGGGTTTCCATGTTTCGAGGGTCTAGGGCCTAGGCTCAGCTAATATGTCAGTTGGGTTTGTATGTTCCAGCCAAATATTCCTTCCTAGCACAGCTGCGCCACCATCCTCTAGGACGCTTTGGAATTCCCCTTCTGCTTCTCCTGCTCCTCCTCCTCCTTCTTGTCCTCTGCTCCCCCTCCCCTCCCCCTTCCCACTCCCCTCCCCCTCACCCCTCCCCTCCCCTCCTCATCCCTCTCCCCACACCCCTCCCTTCCCTCTCCTCCTCCCCAGGTATTCGATTTTGGAAAACACACCCTCGCTTCCCATCTCTATCCTACTGGGTCCATCTTGGCTGAGGCGGGGCTATCATTGCACTCCCCAGCGTTACTTGAGTTATCTGTATCTTCTCCCAAGTTGTGGTGCCGGGCCCTCCTTTTCAGCTCTGGTTTCTTGCCTGACATTCCCGGACTCGTGCCTGCCGTCCGGAGAAGGTGTGACCGTCTACAGGTTCTCTGGATCCATGTGTTTTCACCATCAAACGATTTTTCCTTGCTTCCCTTTTGGCGGCTCCAGCAGGGAAGTTCGCTTGGGAATGCTTTCTGTTTGCATGGGCCAGATTCCCAACAGCAGAGCTCCCGATGCCGTTGGGCATGAGTCCTTGGGGCTGCTGGACAGTTTCTGACCTGTTTTGACATGGGTGATGGCCCCAGGCGAGTGAGGGCAGCTCCCCGCTCCCCTCCCCCTCTTCCCCTCCCCCTCTTTTCCCCTCCCCCTCCCACTGTTGGGACATGCATTCGACCTGTCTTCCCTGGGAGACAGGCTTACCAAGAGAATTGCTTTGACGTAGCCGGGTGTAGCTGACACGTTTCGGCCTGGATAGACTTCAGGGGACCGGACCCTCATCAGGCCTCTCTGGAAAGGCTTTGAAGATGCTGGCAGACAGGCGGGGCAACATAGCCATGTTGGGTTTGCCCAGGACAAGCCTCGCACTTCGAAGCCGCCTCCTAGTGTGGTAGTGGGGTCTGCCCCTTTCTTCATGCACTCCCTGGCCCATGAGGAAGGGGGCGGGCTGCAGGTGACAGCTGGAAAAGTTTCCAAAGTTTGTGACCGAAGAGCATGACCCGTGTGTCGAATCCTGTGTCCGTCGGTGCATTCAGCTTTCCTCTTGAAATGAGCGGGTCCTCAGCCTCCAGTCAAGGAAATGCCTCAGGCCTGGAATGCAATGAGGTCCAGGAGATGCCGAGGGAATTGGGAAGTAGACACCGGGAAGCTAGGCCCTCCACACTGGAAAGAACACTGGGGCCAAGCCTTGTCACCACGAACCCAGGGTTGGGGAAAGCCAGGGAGAGCAAACACTGCGTGGAACGGGAAAACGTGTGAAAACCAGAGAGCCCTGGAGCCCATTCAGCCCGGGGAACGGAGGATGCCAGGCTTCCAAAGAAAGGCCTTGCTGGCCTCCGGATTTGCCTTTCAGTCCAAGTCCCCTAACATGGACACATGGGAACACTTCAAGGTTCTCAAGGTGGAAGGGGGGTTGGGATCCCGAGGCAGCGATTTCCATAAACAGGGGCGGGGCGTGCCCGATCCCTTGATAAGGCCCGTGCTCCTGGGAACTCCACATTTGGCCAGCAGCCTCTGTGCCGGACGGGTGTCTCTCCGGCCATGGATGACTCACGCACGCCCAACGGTAAGTAGATATCAGCACCTGGGCTCTCCTTCTGGCTCATCTGAAATGCCTTCCTGCCCTCTCTGGGATGTGGACGAGGGGAGAAATGGCCCCATGAGACTGCAGGGATGGCTCTGGCTGGGCTCTGTTTAAGGAAGCCATTGGGCCAAATGATTGAGAGAGTGGCTTGTGTAGTTCTGTATTTCCTTTCTTTTTTGTTTTTATTCATTGATTTCTTTGGCCCTGTTGAAATTGACATGGGAGCGGTAGCCCTGCAGCCCACCCACAGCTCCTCTGTGAGAAGTCCTGACGTGCAGCTGCACAGAAAGCTGCAGCCGTTGTCCAAGGCTTCCGATCGCATGCAGCACATTTCTAGTGGAACACGTTAGGACATTTGAGTTGGTGGTGTTGGTACTTTCTCGCTGTGGTTTAGCAGCTCCCTCTTGCCTTGAGTTCCGTGGGAACGGGTCCGTTTCTCTGCTGTCCCTGGAAGTATTCCACACGCAGGATACCCAAGAAGCACGGCAGGTCATAGGTTCCCTTGCCACCAAACTCAACACTAGGGCTCGGGAGGCACTGATCCCAGAAACCCTTGAATTGCCTCCCACTCGACTCCAAAGTAGGGAGTGGAGGCTGGGGCAGGGGCAGCCGGGTGTGCATGTGGGGTTGGGGCTTTCTGAAGGTAAAAGCCCCAAGGCCAGGCTCCCGTGTGCTCCATGACTTCTGTCCGAAGAAATCTCACTGGAGCTGGCAAGGAGGAAGGGTGCTTGTGAAGGAAGCATCGCTTGGGGTGCGCAAGCCGTGCCTTGCGTCCTTCCAGGCAGACACCTTGACACCCTAGTTTGGCAGCTGGCAGTGGCTAGCGGGGTATACCTGTGTCGGGAGGGCTGATGTTCTTGAGTTTGAATACACTTCAGGAAATCCAAGTCGTCCCGAAGCCCGGAACGTGCCCGACACCACGTCGGGCTTTCCGCAGAACGTGTGAACAAGCACAGTCCTATTCCTCGGCATCACAGAGAATAAGAGTCCATTAGGACAGGGCTCTATCACTCCAAGCTTTCCACAGAGAAAAATAGCACGACACAGCCAGTCCACATCACACGTTGACGTCGAGGATGGGGTGCTCATCTTCTGGGTGTTCCAGCCCAGGCGTCGTCAGAATCATGGTTGGGGCACGAGTGCCGCAATGTGGGTATCCGACACAACCTACACACGTGTGGCCGTGCTTGGCTCGATTTTCAAGTAGTTCAAGCAGGTGTGCCATGGGTGTGTGAGGAGCCACAAGGTGGGCTCTTCTAGCTGGCCTAAAGTTCGAGGTCCGTCCTGCCAGGGGCCATCCATACGTTGCACGGCCGGCAGCCGGCAGCCGCGTCCCCTGGGTGGGAACATCTTCCACCCATTTGGAACATGACCCTGTTGCCCTAGGTATTCCCAGCTGGTTGGTTTGTAGTTCTCTGGGCTGCCGGTGAGTGGGTGGTAGATCCCAAGAACTTGAGCCACCTCATCTTTTCTACTTGGCATAGATGGAAGGCCCAGGGTCACCCCTTCAGCAGGGCTGTGTGTGTGCTTCCGTTAGATAGAAAGGGACGGCCATCTGTGCACTGGAGTCTACTCACCCCCGCCTCCCGGACACAAAAAGCAGCCTGGTGTGGCACCACCCATCACCACCACACACCGCCGTTGGTGCAGCCGTACGGATTCCCTCTCAGACTTTTCCCCCTCTTGTATTTGGCAGGCCCACGCCCAAGTGGACAGCGGAGAAAGAGGCTGGTTCTGAAGCTCAGTCAAAAGGATGCTCTGCAAGCCCTCTTTCAACAGAACCCCTACCCTGGCATCAAGGCCCGAGAGAGCCTGGCCCGAAACCTGGGCATTCCCGAAAGCAGAATTCAGGTAAATATCAGTCTCGGGATTCCTGTTCTCTCAGGTTCCGTGTCCAGATGCCACCCGGCCCGAGCCGTGTGAGTCCCAATTCCAGGTCGGGGAGCTGGCTGCCGAGACTTAGCCGGGCTTCGTCTCTCGTGCGTTGGGAGGGAACCAAAGATTAGCCATCCAGCCTCAGGGAAAAGGGGTGTCCTCTAGCGAGCCTCTGTGCTGAAGGGTTTGTACGTGGTTTCCGAGCCCAATATGCAATTGGCTACAGACACTTCGTGGTGGGGTGCACGCTATGGAGAGGAGCCGTCTCCTCCCCTTGGTGCTCCTGGTCTGGGTGCTGGAGGCAAGCCTGGAATCCACTCCCGGCTAAGAATGGCTGTCCCTTGGGAGAACAGGGCCAGAGGGAGCTGAGTGGCCCTTGGTCCTACAGGAGGTCAGGAATCAAAGCCGAGGGAAAGAGGGTGCGTGAGGCTGCTTGTGCCAGGGGGTTCGGTCCTTTCTGGCTCACCTCCGAGGCGCTAGCGGTGCTCAAGGCTTCCTGTCTGGTAGGGTGGGAGAGGAGCCCTGAAAGGGGAGAACCTTAGGAGCAGGAGCACTGTGCCTGCGGCCTTTCAATGGGCACTAAGACGCATAGGCTTCCCTTACTGAACTGACTGGCAGGTTCAACAAACTGCCCACACAGCCCCATCAGAGATGCCTAAAAATGGACACACACACGCCCACACCCTCACCGACACCCATATCTACCCCGATGGCCACACCTCCACCAACCCCAACCCAATCTCCCTGCCACCCGGCCGGCCCCCAAGCCTCACACGACCTCACCCGACCTCACTCAGCTGCACCCTACCCTTCACCATGCCGCTCCACTCCACTCCACTCCACTCCACTCCACTCCACTCCATCCACACCTAACTCTGCATTTGATTCTTGGGTAACGATGAAGGCAGCATGTGGTTTCACTGATTGGAGAAAATGACACAGATTTGAACGATGGGGATCGGGTACCTAAGAGCCTCCAGACCTGGAAGTGGCAGGACCTTGCCCTCCTAAGAGTTCCCTGTCAAGGAGTCTTTTCCAGGCAGCATGGGGTTTTCAGGAGTTCGCCCGCCTTCAGGGAATTTTGGACAAGAGCACTCACCTATGCGTGGTGTGTTAGGAAAGGGTGCTGTCCATGGGGCCAGGAGGGAGACAGAGGAACATTCCTCAGGCACTGAGCATGGTCAAAAAGGAGGCACAAAGACTCAAAGGGAGCCAGTGAGAGAAACAACAGAGAGAAATGGACACAGAGACAGAGACAGGGACTGAGAGAGAGGAAAAGAGAAACAAGCATAAACAGGTAGATGGACAGAATCGGAGACTGAGACTAACAGGCCAACAGGGACCATGGCAGGTGACAGGAATGGAAAATGTCAAGTGAGACAGAGAGCTAAGCAGAGAGAGACAGAAACGGATAGCAAGAGAGATGATCAGACAGAGTGGGTCGGGGGAGGAAACGAGGGATATGGAGAGGAGAAGAGAGAGGGAGAATATCAGCAAGCTCCTTCAGACTGACTTTGGGAAAGCAAACATTGTCTCCTGCCTCACGTGTTTTTTTCTTTGGATTCCAGAGGGAGGATGGCAGGGGATATGCTGATTTTCTTCCGTGCAGATAGTGTTTTCTGGAATCCTGTGCAGTTCTTCCGAGGTGAAAGCCATAATCTGTGGCAAGTCCAGTCCCTTTGGGTGCTGAATATTTCCACTGGGGGCACATGGAGCCTAGAGTTTGTCCACTCCTTTGGTTGTCTGTTTGCTGTGTTGCGAATCACTGTGATAGCTCTTGAAATCTGTCCCTAAGCATTTGAGTGACAGGGGTTTTACTCCTTCTATTTAGGTTTGGTTCCAAAACCAACGAAGAAGAAGCCTAAGGCAGAGCCGACCGCCGTCGGGGAACATCTTACCAGACGGGCAATCGCATCCTGTGCACGAGCCTCAGGCTCTGACGCAAGGTGAGTCCCTGGCTTTCCAAAGGCATTTTCCCATTAGGGTTCCTGGAGACAGATTCATCTCTGAACGTGGGTGACAAGTAGTCAGCAGAGAACCCTTAGGAGAGGACACAAGCCTATCTGGGCCTTGCCCTGCTAGTGCCCACACTATGAGCATCATGGCCCTGTTTTGAGGGTGCGGTCTTGCATGGCCAGGAAGCCTTTCAACCCTCTGGTCCTGAAACTGTCCAAAGTGCAGAGTTCCCTTCTCTTATCCACTCACAAAATTTTCCTCGGGCTCCATAGCAAGATTCGTTCCAGAATTGGCCCATCAGGGCTTCAGAACACTCCAGAAAACATGCTGGGAAACCAACCAAACAGCAAACTAGAGAAACAAGCAAACAAACAGTCAAGCAAGAAATAAAATTTTAAAGTGAATAATTAAAATGTAAAATGGAAACTGTGAGTGTGTGTGTGTGTGTTTGTGTGTGTCTGTGTGGGTGTGTATGTGTGGATGTGTCTGTGTGGGTGGGGGAATGCATTGTGCCTGTGTATACTTCTACATACACATGATAATTCACTATAGACATAGCGATACATATATGTATAAAAACTATATTTGTATCGATTAACTATCTTTCTATCATCTATCGATCTATCATCTATCTATGTAGATCTATACCTATGTTTCAATCTCTCTCTCTCTTAACCTCTCACCTATCTCTCTCTCTCTCTATCTCTCTCTCTCTCTATCTATCCATCTATCTATCTATCTATCCCTCTATCTCTCTATCTTTCTATCTATCTACCTATCTGATATGCCATTTCCTCCATATGGCAGAATTTGTGTGCACTGAATGTGAAGTGGGCTTCATTGTCCTCTCTTCTTTGTTTGTGCTCCTCTAGATGGCCGCCCAAAAGAGGCTGGGAGAAAGCGCACGTTCATCTCACCCTCTCAAACAGGGATGCTTGTGCAAGCCTTTGAGAGGGACCGCTTTCCTTGCATTGCCACCAGGGAAGAATTGGCTCGTCAAACAGGACTTCCTGAACCTCGAATCCAGGTAAGGTCTCAGTAGGTGGAAGATGGTATGTCCCAAGGCGGGAGTGCCGTTTTCCTCCCGCGCCGGTGCTGGATATACGTAGGCACTGCTGATGGTTCTGGATGTGTGGGTGGGTCATTGGGGGGTTGGGGAGAGGAATGGGGCTTGTAAGTTTCCCTATAGACATTCACTCAGGTGCCTGACCTGAAGGCATCCATTTCCTGAAGGGGACGGAGCAGAGGAGGTCCCGGACAGCCTGGGAGGGGTCCCGACAGTCTAGCCAGACAGCGAGGGATCTCTCATGGAAGCCAGGGTTCCAGTGTGGCCCTGATTTGGCCCCTCATTTTGCAAGGACCTGGGGACTGGCAAAGGTCCCATCACCCTGGGTCAAGGCCTATCCGAAGGCAGTGTTTTTGCCCGGAGCCTGTCAGACCAGGGGTGCTGGCATGGGGGTTGCAAGGCGACGTGGGAGATCGTGCTTCTGATGTACCTGTCTCCCTTTCTCTCATCTTGCCTAGATATGTTTTCAGAACCGGAGAGCTCGGCACCCGGAGCAGAGCAGAGGGGCGACTGCCAAGGCCCGGGCAGAAGACCCCGATGCCAGACCAGCCCCGACTGTCCCATCGGACCAAAGGCCCCCGCCCAACATCCACAACAGCGCTCATCAATTGCCTCCAACTGATCCACTGGACAGCTTCCGGTCCCTTACCGCTGCAGCCCCTCCTCTGGCCCCAAGCTTCTTTGTGCCTTGTGCTCCCTGTGGTGGCTGGGTGGGCCAGCCTTTGATGCTCCTGGTGGTCCAGCCCGCCCCGGCTTCGCAGGGAGCAGAGAACCCTCCACATCCGGGAACAGACCCCGGCGGCACCACAGCAGGGCCGAGTCCAGGAGGGAGTCTCGCACCCATGCACGCGGCACTCACGCCCTCCGCCCACGGAGGGGCCTGCCCGCACAGCAGCCTGCACCCTGGCATGGCAGCACGCCCTCAGCCTGTCCCCCGCAGCGCTCCTCCACACACCGGGCAGCATCCGGCTCAGCCACGCAGCCCCCACGCGCCAATTCTGCAGCCCGAACAGGCCGAGACACACCTGTGGCAGCAGCAGGCCCCATCGGATCAGCTCACGTGTCCTCCGCTCCACCCGCAGCCCCAGACCTCAGGCGCCAGAGGCTCAGGGAGCCTCTTAGATGAACTCTTGTCAGACGCCAGCCTTCTGGAAAAGGCACAACCTTTCCTGAGCGACGGCACCCCGGAAGAGGGACTTTGGCCAAACCTGGAAGAACCCCTCAGTGACGACGAATTCCAGGCCCTCCTGGACATGCTGCCAGGCTCGCCAGGGCCTCAGGAAAGCCTTTGGTCGAGCCCAATTCAGGCCTCCTTCCCTGGGATGCCGAGCCACGGCTGAGAAAAAAGGTCGAGGAACCAGCCACTCTCCTAGGGCTCGGCAGCAAGGGCAAGGCGCCCAGACTGCCGGCGCCACTGCGTGGCCTCCCTCAGCCCTGCCGTGCTCCGCGGGCGCTCTCAGGACGCACGGGCACCAGGAGGGGCATCCTCCCTGATGTCAGAAAGGATGCTAGCATGCCAAAGGACAAGAATACCGCCCAAGTCCTCTTGGCTTGGAGGTCGATTTGCGGGTTCTCTCTTACATTGCCTTGATTAAATAAACCTGGCTTGGAACTCAATGCAAAGTCTTTGGCTCTGTTTTGGTCCCCTTGTAGTCTGTGCCCTAGCATCCATGCCACTCCTCACAGATTCACCATGTCCCCTTTTGCCTGGGACTGGATGGGAAGGGGGTCGGGGGCCCCTGATAAGAAGCCAGCTTCTACTTGCAAACTAGATTCTCTTGGAATCCCTACAGCAGTGAAGCACCATCACTGAGATTCTGGGAGCAAGAGAGCTTCCATTAGGGTCAGTACAGGGGAGCACCGTTACAAATTTCTCCTAGCACTTTTCTTGGTTCCCAGATTATAGCCAGATTATTATCAGCAGGGCTCAAATTAACCAAGGTGCTGGGGATATTAGGCAGGCAATCAATCTCTCCCTCTCCCTCACGCCCTCCATCCCTACCTCCCTCTCTCACTTGTCTCCTTCTGCCTCTCCCTTGTTCTCTCTCTCCCTCTCCCCCTGTCTTATGGTCTCTTTGCCACAAACACTTACAGCGCACACACAGCCACACAAACACACAAGCATCGTTTGAACCAAGTGCTGCTATAATTAGACTCATCCCCAAATGTTGCTGAAGAATCTCGTAGTCTCCATCTCAGTGCACATGGCTGAGTTTCATGAACCAGGGTGGCACTAAAGACGGCCCATTATGTGTTTTGGGTTTCCATGTTTCGAGGGTCTAGGGCCTAGGCTCAGCTAAAATGTCAGATGGGTTTGTATGTTCCAGCCAAATATTCCTTCCTAGCACAGCTGCGCCACCATCCTCTAGGACGCTTTGGAATTCCCCTTCTGCTTCTCCTGCTCCTCCTCCTCCTTCTTGTCCTCTGCTCCCCCTCCCCACCCCTTCCCACTCCCCTCCCCCTCACCCCTCCCCTCCCCTCCTCATCCCTCTCCCCACACCCCTCCCTTCCCTCTCTTCCTCCCCAGGTATTCGATTTTGAAAAACACACCCTCGCTTCCCATCTCTATCCTACTGGGTCCATCTTGGCTGAGGCGGGGCTATCATTGCACTCCCCAGCGTTACTTGAGTTATCTGTCTCTTCTCCCAAGTTGTGGTGCCGGGCCCTCCTTTTCAGCTCTGGTTTCTTGCCTGAATTTCCCGGACTCGTGCCTGCCGTCCGGAGAAAGTGTGACCGTCTACAGGTTCTCTGGATCCATGTGTTTTCATCATCAAACGATTTTTCCTTGCTTCCCTTTTGGCGGCTCCAGCAGGGAAGTTCGCTTGGGAATGCATTCCATTTGCGTGGGCCGGATTCCCGACAGCAGAGCTCCCGATGCCGTTGGGCATGGGTCCTTGTGGCTGCTGGACTGTTTCTGACCTGTTTTGACCTGTGTGATGGCCCCAGGCGAGTGAGGGCAGCTCCCCGCTCCCCTCCCCCTCTTCCCCTCCCCCTCTTTTCCCCTCCCCCACCCACTGTTGGGACGTGCATTCGACCTGGCTTCCCTGGGAGACAGGCTTGCCAAGAGAATTGCTTTGACGTAGCCGGGTGTAGCTGACACGTTTCAGCCTGGATAGACTTCAGGGGACCGGACCCTCATCAGGCCTCTCTGGAAAGGCTTTGAAGATGCTGGCAGACAGGCGGGGCAACATAGCCATGTTGGATTTGCCCAGGAGAAGCCTCGCAATTAGAAGCCGCCTAATAGTGTGGTAGTGGGGTCTGCCCCTTTCTTCATGCACTCCCTGGACTGTGAGGATGGGGGCGGGCTGCAGATGACAGCTGGAAAAGTTTCCAAAGTTTGTGACCGAAGAGCATGACCCGTGTGTCGAATCCTGTGTCCGTCGGTGCATTCAGCTTTCCTCTTGAAATGAGCGGGTCCTCAGCCTCCAGTCAAGGAAATGCCTCAGGCCTGGAATGCAATGAGGTCCAGGAGATGCCGAGGGAATTGGTAAGTAGAAACCGGGAAGCTAGGCCCTCCACACTGGAAAGAACACTGGGGCCAAGCCTTGTCACCACGAACCCAGGGTTGGGGAAAGCCAGGGAGAGCAAACACTGCGTGGAACGGGAAAACGTGTGAAAACCAGAGAGCCCTGGAGCCCATTCAGCCCGGGGAACGGAGGATGCCAGGCTTCCAAAGAAAGGCCTTGCTGGCCTCCGGATTTGCCTTTCAGTCCAAGTCCCCTAACATGGACACATGGGAACACTTCAAGGTTCTCAAGGTGGAAGGGGGGGTTGGGATCCCGAGGCAGCGATTTCCATAAACAGGGGCGGGGCGTGCCCGATCCCTTGATAAGGCCCGTGCTCCTGGGAACTCCACATTTGGCCAGCAGCCTCTGTGCCGGACGGGTGTCTCTCCGGCCATGGATGACTCACGCACGCCCAACGATAAGTAGATATCAGCACCTGGGCTCTCCTTCTGGCTCATCTGAAATGCCTTCCTGCACTCTCAGGGATGTGGACGAGGGGAGAAATGGCCCCATGAGACTGCAGGGATGGCTCAGGCTGGGCTCTGTTTAAGGAAGCCATTGGGCCAAATGATTGAGAGATTGGCTTGTGTAGTTCTGTTTTTCCTTTCTTTTTTGTTTTTATTCATTGATCTCTTTGGCCCTGTTGAAATTGACATGGGAGCGGTAGCCCTGCTGCCCACCCACAGCTCCTCTGTGAGAAGTCCTGATGTGCAGCTGCACAGAAAGCTGCAGCCGTTGTCCAAGGCTTCCGATCGCATGCAGCGCATTTCTAGTGGAACACGTTAGGACATTTGAGTTGGTGGTGTTGGTACATTCTCGCTGTGGTTTAGCAGCTCCCTCTTGCCTTGAGTTCCGTGGGAACGGGTCCATTTCTCTGCTGTCCCTGGAAGTATTCCACACGCAGGATACCCAAGAAGCACGGCAGGTCATAGGTTCCCTTGCCACCAAATTCAACACTAGGGCTCGGGAGGCACTGATCCCAGAAACCCTTGACATGCCTCCCACTCGACTCCAAAGTAGGGAGTGGAGACTGGGGGCAGGGGCAGCTGGGGGCGCATGTGTGGGTGGGGCTTTCTGAAGGCAAAAGCCCCAAGGCCAGGCTACCGTGTGCTCCATGACTTCTGTCCGAATCAATCTCACTGGAGCTGGCAAGGAGGAAGGGTGCTTGTGAAGGAAGCATCGCTTGGGGTGCGCAAGCCGTGCCTTGCGTCCTTCCAGGCAGACACCTTGACACCCTAGTTTGGCAGCTGGCAGTGGCTAGCGGGGAATTCCTTTGTCGGGAGGGCTGATGTTCTAGAGTTTGAACACACTTCAGGAAATCCAAATCGTCCCGAAGCCCGGGACGTGCCCGACACCACGTCGGGCTTTCCGCAGAACGTGTGAACAAGCACAGTCCTATTCCTCTGCATCACAGAGAACAAGTGTCCACTAGGACAGGGCTCTATCAATCCAAGCTTTCCACAGAGAAAAATAGCACTCACACAGCCAGTCCACATGACACGGTGACGTCCAGGATGGGGTGCTCATCCTCTGTGGTGTCCCAGCCCAGGCGTCGTAAGAATCAGGGTCGGGGCACGAGGGCCGCAATGTGGGTATCCGACACAACCTACACACGTGTCGCCGTGCTTGGCTTGATTTTCAAGTAGTTCAAGCAGGTGTGCCATGGGTGTGTGAGGAGCCACAAGGTGGGCTCTTCTAGCTGGCCTAAAGTTCGAGGTCCGTCCTGCCAGGGGCCATCCAGACGTTGCACGGCCGGCAGCCGGCGGCCGCGTCCCCTGGGTGGGAACATCTTCCACCCATTTGGAACATGACCCTGTTGCCCTAGGTCTTCCCAGCTGGTTGGTTTGTAGTTCTCTGGGCTGCCGGTGAGTGGGTGGTAGATCCCAAGAACTTGAGCCACCTCATCTTTTCTACTTGGCATAGATGGAAGGCCCAGGGTCACCCCTTCAGCAGGGCTGTGTGTGTGCTTCCGTTAGATAGAAAGGGACGGCCATCTGTGCACTGGAGTCTACTCCCCCCCGCCTCCCGGACACAAAAAGCAGCCTGGTGTGGCACCACCCATCACCACCACACACCGCCGTTGGTGCAGCCGTACGGATTCCCTCTCAGACTTTTCCCCCTCTTGTATTTGGCAGGCCCACGCCCAAGAGGACAGCGGAGAAAGAGGCTGGTTCTGAAGCTCAGTCAAAAGGATGCTCTGCAAGCCCTCTTTCAACAGAACCCCTACCCTGGCATCAAGGCCCGAGAGAGCCTGGCCCGAAACCTGGGCATTCCCGAAAGCAGAATTCAGGTAAATATCAGTCTCGGGATTCCTGTTCTCTCGGGTTCCGTGTCCAGATGCCACCCGGCCCGAGCCGTGTGAGTCCCAATTCCAGGTCGGGGAGCTGGCTGCCGAGACTTAGCCGGGCTTCGTCTCTCGTGCGTTGGGAGGGAACCAAAGATAAGTAATCCAGCCTCAGGGAAAAGGGGTGTCCTGTAGCGAGCCTCTGTGCTGAAGGGTTTGTACGTGGTTTCCGAGCCCAATATGCAATTGGCTACAGACACTTCGTGCTGGGGTGCACGCTATGGAGAGGAGCCGTCTCCTCCCTTGGTGCTCCTGGTCTGGGTGCTGGAGGCAAGCCTGGAATCCACTCCCGGCTAAGAATGGCTGTCCCTTGGGAGAACAGGGCCAGAGGGAGCTGAGTGGCCCTTGGTCCTACAGGAGGTCAGGAATCAAAGCCGAGGGAAAGAGGGTGCGTGAGGCTGCTTGTGCCAGGGGTTTCGGTCCTTTCTGGCTCACCTCCGAGGCGCTAGCGGTGCTCAAGGCTTCCTGTCTGGTAGGGTGGGAGAGGAGCCCTGAAAGGGGAGAACCTTAGGAGCAGGAGCACTGTGCCTGCGGCCTTTCAATGGGCACTAAGACGCGTAGGCTTCCCTTACTGAACTGACTGGCAGGTTCAACAAACTGCCCACACAGCCCCATCAGAGATGCCTATAAATGGACACAAACATGCCCACACCCTCACCGACACCCATATCTACCCCGATGGCCACACCTCCACCAACCCCAACACCACCCCCCTGCCACCCGGCCGGCCCCCAAGCCTCACACGACCTCACCCGACCTCACTCGGCTGCACCCTACCCTTCACCACGCCGCTCCACTCCACTCCACTCCACTACACTCCATCCACACCTAACTCTGCATTTGATTCTTGGGTAACGATGAAGGCAGCATGTGGTTTCACTGTTGGAGACAATGACACAGATTTGAACGATGGGGATCGGGTACCTAAGAGCCTCCAGACCTGGAAGTGGCAGGACCTTGCCCTCCTAAGAGTACCCTGTCAAGGAGTCTTTTCCAGGCAGCATGGGGTTTTCAGGAGTTCGCCCGCCTTCAGGGAATTTTGGACAAGAGCACTCACCTATGCGTGGTGTGTTAGGAAAGGGTGCTGTCCATGGGGCCAGGAGGGAGACAGAGGAACATTCCTCAGGCACTGAGCATGGTCAAAAAGGAGGCACAAAGACTCAAAGGGAGCCAGTGAGAGAAACAGCAGAAAGAAATGGACACAGAGACAGAGACAGGGACTGAGAGAGAGGAAAAGAGAAACAAGCATAAACAGGTAGATGGACAGAATCGGAGACTGAGACTAACAGGCCAACAGGGACCATGGCAGGTGACAGGAATGGAAAATGTCAAGTGAGACAGAGAGCTAAGCAGAGAGAGACAGAAACGGATAGCAAGAGAGGTGATCAGACAGAGTGGGTCGGGGGAGGAAACGAGGGATATGGAGAGGAGAAGAGAGAGGGAGAATATCAGCAAGCTCCTTCAGACTGACTTTGGGAAAGCAAACATTGTCTCCTGCCTCACGTGTTTTTTTCTTTGGATTCCAGAGGGAGGATGGCAGGGGATATGCTGATTTTCTTCCGTGCAGATAGTGTTTTCTGGAATCCTGTGCAGTTCTTCCGAGGTGAAAGCCATAATCTGTGGCAAGTCCAGTCCCTTTGGGTGCTGAATATTTCCACTGGGGGCACATGGAGCCTAGAGTTTGTCCACTCCTTTGGTTGTCTGTTTGCTGTGTTGCGAATCACTGTGATAGCTCTTGAAATCTGTCCCTAAGCATTTGAGTGACAGGGGTTTTACTCCTTCTATTTAGGTATGGTTCCAAAACCAACGAAGAAGAAGCCTAAGGCAGAGCCGACCGCCGTCGGGGAACATCTTACCAGACGGGCAATCGCATCCTGTGCACGAGCCTCAGGCTCTGACGCAAGGTGAGTCCCTGGCTTTCCAAAGGCATTTTCCCATTAGGGTTCCTGGAGACAGATTCATCTCTGAACGTGGGTGACAAGTAGTCAGCAGAGAACCCTTAGGAGAGGACACAAGCCTATCTGGGCCTTGCCCTGCTAGTGCTCACACTATGAGCCTCATGGCCCTGTTTGGAGGGCGGGGTCTTGCATGGCCAGGAAGCCTTTCAACCCTCTGGTCCTGAAACTGTCCAAAGTGCAGAGTTCCCTTCTCTTATCCACTCACAAAGATTTTCCTCGGGCTCCATAGCAAGATTCGTTCCAGAATTGGCCCATCAGGGCTTCAGAACACTCCAGAAAACATGCTGGGAAACCAACCAAACAGCAAACTAGAGAAACAAGCAAACAAACAGTCAAGCAAGAAATAAAATTTTAAAGTGAATAATTAAAATGTAAAATGGAAACTGTGAGTGTGTGTGTGTGTGTGTTTGTGTGTGTGTGTGTGGGTGTGTATGTGTGGATGTGTCTGTGTGGGTGGGGGAATGCATTGTGTCTGTGTATACTTCTACATACACATGATAATTCCCTATAGACATAGCGATACATATATGTATAAAAACTATATTAGTATCATTAACAATCTTTCTATCATCTATCGATCTATCATCTATCTATGTAGATCTATACCTATGTTTCAATCTCTCTCTCTCTTTACCCCTCACCTATCTATCTCTCTCTCTATCTATCTATCCATCTATCTATCTATCTATCCCTCTATCTCTCTATCTTTCTATCTACCTACCTATCTGATATGCCATTTCCTCCATATGGCAGAATTTGTGTGCACTGAATGTGAAGTGGGCTTCATTGTCCTCTCTTCTTTGTTTGTGCTCCTCTAGATGGCCGCCCAAAAGAGGCTGGGAGAAAGCGCACGTTCATCTCACCCTCTCAAACAGGGATGCTTGTGCAAGCCTTTGAGAGGGACCGCTTTCCTGGCATTGCCACCAGGGAAGAATTGGCTCGTCAAACAGGACTTCCTGAACCTCGAATCCAGGTAAGGTCTCAGTAGGTGGAAGATGGTATGTCCCAAGGCGGGAGTGCCGTTTTCCTCCCGCGCCGGTGCTGGATATACGTAGGCACTGCTGATGGTTCTGGATGTGTGGGTGGGTCATTGGGGGGTTGGGGAGAGGAATGGGGCTTGTAAGTTTCCCTATAGACATTCACTCAGGTGCCTGACCTGAAGGCATCCATTTCCTGAAGGGGACGGAGCAGAGGAGGTCCCGGACAGCCTGGGAGGGGTCCCGACAGTCTAGCCAGACAGCGAGGGATCTCTCATGGAAGCCAGGGTTCCAGTGTGGCCCTGATTTGGCCCCTCATTTTGCAAGGACCTGGGGACTGGCAAAGGTCCCATCACCCTGGGTCAAGGCCTATCCGAAGGCAGTGTTTTTGCCCGGAGCCTGTCAGACCAGGGGTGCTGGCATGGGGGTTGCAAGGCGACGTGGGAGATCGTGCTTCTGATGTACCTGTCTCCCTTTCTCTCATCTTGCCTAGATATGGTTTCAGAACCGGAGAGCTCGGCACCCGGAGCAGAGCAGAGGGGCGCCTGCCAAGGCCCGGGCAGAAGACCCCGATGCCAGACCAGCCCCGACTGTCCCATCGGACCAAAGGCCCCCGCCCAACATCCACAACAGCGCTCATCAATTGCCTCCAACTGATCCACTGGACAGCTTCCGGTCCCTTACCGCTGCAGCCCCTCCTCTGGCCCCAAGCTTCTTTGTGCCTTGTGCTCCCTGTGGTGGCTGGGTGGGCCAGCCTTTGATGCTCCTGGTGGTCCAGCCCGCCCCGGCTTCGCAGGGAGCAGAGAACCCTCCACATCCGGGAACAGACCCCGGCGGCACCACAGCAGGGCCGAGTCCAGGAGGGAGTCTCGCACCCATGCACGCGGCACTCACGCCCTCCGCCCACGGAGGGGCCTGCCCGCACAGCAGCCTGCACCCTGGCATGGCAGCACGCCCTCAGCCTGTCCCCCGCAGCGCTCCTCCACACACCGGGCAGCATCCGGCTCAGCCACGCAGCCCCCACGCGCCAATTCTGCAGCCCGAACAGGCCGAGACACACCTGTGGCAGCAGCAGGCCCCATCGGATCAGCTCACGTGTCCTCCGCTCCACCCGCAGCCCCAGACCTCAGGCGCCAGTGGCTCAGGGAGCTTCTTAGATGAACTCTTGTCAGACGCCAGCCTTCTGGAAAAGGCACAACCTTTCCTGAGCGACGGCACCCCGGAAGAGGGACTTTGGCCAAACCTGGAAGAACCCCTCAGTGACGACGAATTCCAGGCCCTCCTGGACATGCTGCCAGGCTCGCCAGGGCCTCAGGAAAGCCTTTGGTCGAGCCCAATTCAGGCCTCCTTCCCTGGGATGCCGAGCCACGGCTGAGAAAAAAGGACGAGGAACCAGCCACTCTCCTAGGGCTCGGCAGCAAGGGCAAGGCGCCCAGAATGCCGGCGCCACTGCGTGGCCTCCCTCAGCCCTGCCGTGCTCCACGGGCGCTCTCAGGACACACGGGCACCAGGAGGGGCATCCTCCCTGATGTCGGAAAGGATGCTAGCATGCCAAAGACAAGAATACCGCCCAAGTCCTCTTGGCTTGGAGGTCGATTTGCGGGTTCTCTCTTACATTGCCTTGATTAAATAAACCTGGCTTGGAACTCAATGAAATGTCTTTGGCTCTGTTTTGGTCCCCTTGTAGTCTGTGCCCCAGCATCCATGCCACTCCTCACAGATTCACCATGTCCCCCTTTGCCTGGGACTGGATGGGAAGGGGGTCGGGGGCCCCTGATAAGAAGCCAGCTTCTACTTGCAAACTAGATTCTCTTGGAATCCCTACAGCAGTGAAGCACCATCACTGAGATTCTGGGAGCAAGAGAGCTTCCATTAGGGCCAGTACAGGGGAGCACCGTTACAAATCTCTCCTAGCACTTTTCTTGGTTCCCAGATTATAGCCAGATTATTATCAGCAGGGCTCAAATTAACCAAGGTGCTGGGGATATTAGGCAGGCAATCAATCTCTCTCTCTCCCTCACGCCCTCCATCCCTACCTCCCTCTCTCACTTGTCTCCTTCTGCCTCTCCCTTGTTCTCTCTCTCCCTCTCCCCCTGTCTTATGGTCTCTTTGCCACAAACACTTACAGCGCACACACAGCCACACAAACACACAAGCATCGTTTGAACCAAGTGCTGCTATAATTAGACTCATCCCCAAATGTTGCTGAAGGATCTCGTAGTCTCCATCTCAGTGCACATGGCTGAGTTTCATGAACCAGGGTGGCACTAAAGACGGCCCATTATGTGTTTTGGGTTTCCATGTTTCGAGGGTCTAGGGCCTAGGCTCAGCTAAAATGTCAGATGGGTTTGTATGTTCCAGCCAAATATTCCTTCCTAGCACAGCTGCGCCACCATCCTCTAGGACGCTTTGGATTTCCCCTTCTGCTTCTCATGCTCCTCCTCCTCCTAATTGTCCTCTGCTCCCCCTCCCCTCCCCCTTCCTCTCCCCTCCCCCTCACCCCTCCCCTCCCCTCCTCATCCCTCTCCCCACACCCCTCCCTTCCCTCTCCTCCTCCCCAGGTATTCGATTTTGGAAAACACACCCTCGCTTCCCATCTCTATCCTACTGGGTCCATCTTGGCTGAGGCGGGGCTATCATTGCACTCCCCAGCGTTACTTGAGTTATCTGTCTCTTCTCCCAAGTTGTGGTGCCGGGCCCTCCTTTTCAGCTCTGGTTTCTTGCCTGACTTTCCCGGACTCGTGCCTGCCGTCCGGAGAAGGAGTGACCGTCTACAGGTTCTCTGGATCCATGTGTTTTCACCATCAAACGATTTTTCCTTGCTTCCCTTTTGGCGGCTCCAGCAGGGAAGTTCGCTTGGGAATGCATTCCGTTTGCGTGGGCCGGATTCCCGACAGCAGAGGTCCCGATGCCGTTGGGCATGCGTCCTTGGGGCTGCTGGACAGTTTCTGACCTGTGTTGACCTGGTTGATGGCCCCAGGCGAGTGAGGGCAGCTCCCCGCTCCCCTCCCCCTCTTCCCCTCCCCCTCTTTTCCCCTCCCCCACCCACTGTTGGGACGTGCATTCGACCTGGCTTCCCTGGGAGACAGGCTTGTCAAGAGAATTGCTTTGACGTAGCCGGGTGTAGCTGACACGTTTCGGCCTGGATAGACTTCAGGGGACCGGACCCTCATCAGGCCTCTCTGGAAAGGCTTTGAAGATGCTGGCAGACACGCGGGGCAACATAGCCATGTTGGGTTTGCCCAGGACAAGCCTCGCACTTCGAAGCCGCCTCCTAGTGTGGTAGTGGGGTCTGCCCCTTTCTTCATGCACTCCCTGGCCCGTGAGGAAGGGGGCGGGCTGCAGGTGACAGCTGGAAAAGTTTCCAAAGTTTGTGACCGAAGAGCATGACCCGTGTGTCGAATCCTGTGTCCGTCGGTGCATTCAGCTTTCCTCTTGAAATGAGCGGGTCCTCAGCCTCCAGTCAAGGAAATGCCTCAGGCCTGGAATGCAATGAGGTCCAGGAGATGCTGAGGGAATTGGGAAGTAGACACCGGGAAGCTAGGCCCTCCACACTGGAAAGAACACTGGGGCCAAGCCTTGTCACCACGAACCCAGGGTTGGGGAAAGCCAGGGAGAGCAAACACTGCGTGGAACGGGAAAACGTGTGAAAACCAGAGAGCCCTGGAGCCCATTCAGCCCGGGGAACGGAGGATGCCAGGCTTCCAAAGAAAGGCCTTGCTGGCCTCCAGATTTGCCTTTCAGTCCAAGTCCCCTAACATGGACACATGGGAACACTTCAAGGTTCTCAAGGTGGAAGGGGGGGTTGGGATCCCGAGGCAGCGATTTCCATAAACAGGGGCGGGGCGTGCCCGATCCCTTGATAAGGCCCGTGCTCCTGGGAACTCCAATTTTGGCCAGCAGCCTCTGTGCCGGACGGGTGTCTCTCCGGCCATGGATGACTCACGCACGCCCAACGGTAAGTAGACATCAGCACCTGGGCTCTCCTTCTGGCTCATCTGAAATGCCTTCCTGCCCTCTCAGGGATGTGGACGAGGGGAGAAATGGCCCCATGAGACTGCAGGGATGGCTCTGGCTGGGCTCTGTTTAAGGAAGCCATTGGGCCAAATGATTGAGAGAGTGGCTTGTGTAGTTCTGTTTTTCCTTTCTTTTTTGTTTTTATTCATTGATATCTTTGGCCCTGTTGAAATTGACATGGGAGCGGTAGCCCTGCTGCCCACCCACAGCTCCTCTGTGAGAAGTCCTGACGTGCAGCTGCACAGAAAGCTGCAGCCGTTGTCCAAGGCTTCCGATCGCATGCAGCGCATTTCTAGTGGAACACGTTAGGACATTTGAGTTAGTGGTGTTGGTACTTTCTCGCTGTGGTTTAGCAGCTCCCTCTTGCCTTGAGTTCCGTGGGAACGGGTCCGTTTCTCTGCTGTCCCTGGAAGTAGTCCACACGCAGGATACCCAAGAAGCACGGCAGGTCACAGGTTCCCTTGCCACCAAATTCAACACTAGGGCTCGGGAGGCACTGATCCCAGAAACCCTTGACATGCCTCCCACTCGACTCCAAAGTAGGGAGTGGAGACTGGGGGCAGGGGCAGCTGGGGGCGCATGTGGGTTTGGGGCTTTCTGAAGGCAAAAGCCCCAAGGCCAGGCTACCGTGTGCTCCATGACTTCTGTCCGAAGCAATCTCACTGGAGCTGGCAAGGAGGAAGGGTGCTTGTGAAGGAAGCATCGCTTGGGGTGCGCAAGCCGTGCCTTGCGTCCTTCCAGGCAGACACCTTGACACCCTAGTTTGGCAGCTGGCAGTGGCTAGCGGGGAATTCCTTTGTCGGGAGGGCTGATGTTCTAGAGTTTGAATACACTTCAGGAAATCCAAGTCGTCCGAAGCCCGGGACGTGCCCGACACCACGTCGGGCTTTCCGCAGAACGTGTGAACAAGCACAGTCCTATTCCTCTGCATCACAGAGAACAAGTGTCCACTAGGACAGGGCTCTATCAATCCAAGCTTTCCACAGAGAAAAATAGCACACACACAGCCAGTCCACATGACACGGTGACGTCCAGGATGGGGTGCTCATCCTCTGTGGTGTCCCAGCCCAGGCGTCGTCAGAATCAGGGTCGGGGCACGAGGGCCGCAATGTGGGTATTCGACACAACCTACACACGTGTGGCCGTGCTTGGCTCGATTTTCAACTAGTTCAAGCAGGTGTGCCATGGGTGTGTGAGGAGCCACAAGGTGGGCTCTTCTAGCTGGCCTAAAGTTCGAGGTCCGTCCTGCCAGGGGCCATCCAGACGTTGCACGGCCGGCAGCCGGCAGCCGCGTCCCCTGGGTGGGAACATCTTCCAACCATTTGGAACATGACCCTGTTGCCCTAGGTCTTCCCAGCTGGTTGGTTTGTAGTTCTCTGGGCTGCCGGTGAGTGGGTGGTAGATCCCAAGAACTTGAGCCACCTCATCTTTTCTACTTGGCATAGATGGAAGGCCCAGGGTCACCCTTTCAGCAGGGCTGTGTGTGTGCTTCCGTTAGATAGAAAGGGACGGCCATCTGTGCACTGGAGTCTACTCCCCCCCGCCTCCCGGGCACAAAAACAGCCTGGTGTGGAACCACCCATCACCACCAGACACCGCCGTTGGTGCAGCCGTACGGATTCCCTCTCAGACTTTTCCCCCTCTTGTATTTGGCAGGCCCACGCCCAAGTGGACAGCGGAGAAAGAGGCTGGTTCTGAAGCTCAGTCAAAAGGATGCTCTGCAAGCCCTCTTTCAACAGAAACCCTACCCTGGCATCAAGGCCCGAGAGAGCCTGGCCCGAAACCTGGGCATTCCCGAAAGCAGAATTCAGGTAAATATCAGTCTCGGGATTCCTGTTCTCTCGGGTTCCGTGTCCAGATGCCACCCGGCCCGAGCCGTGTGAGTCCCAATTCCAGGTCAGGGAGCTGGCTGCCGAGACTTAGCCGGGCTTCGTCTCACGTGCGTTGGGAGGGAAACAAAGATAAGCCATCCAGCCTCAGGGAAATGGGGTGTCCTCTAGCGAGCCTCTGTGCTGAAGGGTTTGTATGTGGTTTCCGAGCCCAATATGCAATTGGCTACAGACACTTCGTGGTGGGGTGCACGCTATGGAGAGGAGCCGTCTCCTCCCCTTGGTGCTCCTGGTCTGGGTGCTGGAGGCAAGCCTGGAATCCACTCCCGGCTAAGAATGGCTGTCCCTTGGGAGAACAGGGCCAGAGGGAGCTGAGTGGCCCTTGGTCCTACAGGAGGTCAGGAATCAAAGCCGAGGGAAAGAGGGTGCGTGAGGCTGCTTGTGCCAGGGGTTTCGGTCCTTTCTGGCTCACCTCCGAGGCACTAGCGGTGCTCAAGGCTTCCTGTCTGGTAGGGTGGGAGAGGAGCCCTGAAAGGGGAGAACCTTAGGAGCAGGAGCACTGTGCCTGCGGCCTTTCAATGGGCACTAAGACGCGAAGGCTTCCCTTACTGAACTGACTGGCAGGTTCAACACACTGCCCACACAGCCCCATCAGAGATGCCTAAAAATGGACACACACACGCCCACACCCTCACCGACACCCATATCTACCCCGATGGCCACACCTCCACCAACCCCAAACCCACCCCCCTGCCACCCGGCCGGCCCCCAAGCCTCACACGACCTCACCCGACCTCACTCGGCTGCACCCTACCCTTCACCACGCCGCTCCACTCCACTCCACTCCACTCCACTCCATCCACACCTAACTCTGCATTTGATTCTTGGGTAACGATGAAGGCAGCATGTGGTTACCTGTTGGAGACAATGACACAGATTTGAACGATGGGGATCGGGTACCTAAGAGCCTCCAGACCTGGAAGTGGCAGGACCTTGCCCTCCTATGAGTTCCCTGTCAAGGAGTCTTTTCCAGGCAGCATGGGGTTTTCAGGAGTTCGCCCGCCTTCAGGGAATTTTGGACAAGAGCACTCACCTATGCGTGGTGTGTTAGGAAAGGGTGCTGTCCATGGGGCCAGGAGGGAGACAGAGGAACATTCCTCAGGCACTGAGCATGGTCAAAAAGGAGGCACAAAGACTCAAAGGGAGCCAGTGAGAGAAACAACAGAGAGAAATGGACACAGAGACAGAGACAGGGACTGAGAGAGAGGAAAAGAGAAACAAGCATAAACAGGTAGATGGACAGAATCGGAGACTGAGACTAACAGGCCAACAGGGACCATGGCAGGTGACAGGAATGGAAAATGTCAAGTGAGACAGAGAGCTAAGCAGAGAGAGACAGAAACGGATAGCAAGGGAGATGATCAGACAGAGTGGGTCGGGGGAGGAAACGAGGGATATGGAGAGGAGAAGAGAGAGGGAGAATATCAGCAAGCTCCTTCAGACTGACTTTGGGAAAGCAAACATTGTCTCCTGCCTCACGTGTTTTTTTCTTTGGATTCCAGAGGGAGGATGGCAGGGGATATGCTGATTTTCTTCTGTGCAGATAGTGTTTTCTGGAATCCTGTGCAGTTCTTCCGAGGTGATAGCCATAATCTGTGGCAAGTCCAGACCCTTTGGGTGCTGAATATTTCCACTGGGGGCACATGGAGCCTAGAGTTTGTCCACTCCTTTGGTTGTCTGTTTGCTGTGTTGCGAATCACTCTGATAGCTCTTGAAATCTGTCCCTAAGCATTTGAGTGACAGGGGTTTTACTCCTTCTATTTAGGTTTGGTTCCAAAACCAACGAAGAAGAAGCCTAAGGCAGAGCCGACCGCCGTCGGGGAACATCTTACCAGACGGGCAATCGTATCCTGTGCACGAGCCTCAGGCTCTGATGCAAGGTGAGTCCCTGGCTTTCCAAAGGCATTTTCCCATTAGGGTTCCTGGAGACAGATTCATCTCTGAACGTGGGTGACAAGTAGTCAGCAGAGAACCCTTAGGAGAGGACACAAGCCTATCTGGGCCTTGCCCTGCTAGTGCTCACACTATGAGCCTCATGGCCCTGTTTGGAGGGCGGGGTCTTGCATGGCCAGGAAGCCTTTCAACCCTCTGGTCCTGAAACTGTCCAAAGTGCAGAGTTCCCTTCTCTTATCCACTCACAAAGATTTTCCTCGGGCTCCATAGCAAGATTCGTTCCAGAATTGGCCCATCAGGGCTTCAGAACACTCCAGAAAACATGCTGGGAAACCAACCAAACAGCAAACTAGAGAAACAAGCAAACAAACAGTCAAGCAAGAAATAAAATTTTAAAGTGAATAATTAAAATGTAAAATGGAAACTGTGAGTGTGTGTGTGTGTGTGTTTGTGTGTGTGTGTGTGGGTGTGTATGTGTGGATGTGTCTGTGTGGGTGGGGGAATGCATTGTGCCTGTGTATACTTCTACATACACATGATAATTCACTATAGACATAGCGATACATATATGTATAAAAACTATATTTGTATCGATTAACTATCTTTCTATCATCTATCGATCTATCATCTATCTATGTAGATCTATACCTATGTTTCAATCTCTCTCTCTCTTTACCTCTCACCTATCTATCTCTCTCTCTATCTCTCTCTCTATCTATCTATCCATCTATCTATCTATCTATCCCTCTATCTCTCTATCTTTCTATCTACCTACCTATCTGATATGCCATTTCCTCCATATGGCAGAATTTGTGTGCACTGAATGTGAAGTGGGCTTCATTGTCCTCTCTTCTTTGTTTGTGCTCCTCTAGATGGCCGCCCAAAAGAGGCTGGGAGAAAGCGCACGTTCATCTCACCCTCTCAAACAGGGATGCTTGTGCAAGCCTTTGAGAGGGACCGCTTTCCTGGCATTGCCACCAGGGAAGAATTGGCTCGTCAAACAGGACTTCCTGAACCTCGAATCCAGGTAAGGTCTCAGTAGGTGGAAGATGGTATGTCCCAAGGCGGGAGTGCCGTTTTCCTCCCGCGCCGGTGCTGGATATACGTAGGCACTGCTGATGGTTCTGGATGTGTGGGTGGGTCATTGGGGGGTTGGGGAGAGGAATGGGGCTTGTAAGTTTCCCTATAGACATTCACTCAGGTGCCTGACCTGAAGGCATCCATTTCCTGAAGGGGACGGAGCAGAGGAGGTCCCGGACAGCCTGGGAGGGGTCCCGACAGTCTAGCCAGACAGCGAGGGATCTCTCATGGAAGCCAGGGTTCCAGTGTGGCCCTGATTTGGCCCCTCATTTTGCAAGGACCTGGGGACTGGCAAAGGTCCCATCACCCTGGGTCAAGGCCTATCCGAAGGCAGTGTTTTTGCCCGGAGCCTGTCAGACCAGGGGTGCTGGCATGGGGGTTGCAAGGCGACGTGGGAGATCGTGCTTCTGATGTACCTGTCTCCCTTTCTCTCATCTTGCCTAGATATGGTTTCAGAACCGGAGAGCTCGGCACCCGGAGCAGAGCAGAGGGGCGCCTGCCAAGGCCCGGGCAGAAGACCCCGATGCCAGACCAGCCCCGACTGTCCCATCGGACCAAAGGCCCCCGCCCAACATCCACAACAGCGCTCATCAATTGCCTCCAACTGATCCACTGGACAGCTTCCGGTCCCTTACCGCTGCAGCCCCTCCTCTGGCCCCAAGCTTCTTTGTGCCTTGTGCTCCCTGTGGTGGCTGGGTGGGCCAGCCTTTGATGCTCCTGGTGGTCCAGCCCGCCCCGGCTTCGCAGGGAGCAGAGAACCCTCCACATCCGGGAACAGACCCCGGCGGCACCACAGCAGGGCCGAGTCCAGGAGGGAGTCTCGCACCCATGCACGCGGCACTCACGCCCTCCGCCCACGGAGGGGCCTGCCCGCACAGCAGCCTGCACCCTGGCATGGCAGCACGCCCTCAGCCTGTCCCCCGCAGCGCTCCTCCACACACCGGGCAGCATCCGGCTCAGCCACGCAGCCCCCACGCGCCAATTCTGCAGCCCGAACAGGCCGAGACACACCTGTGGCAGCAGCAGGCCCCATCGGATCAGCTCACGTGTCCTCTGCTCTACCCGCAGCCCCAGACCTCAGGCGCCAGAGGCTCAGGGAGCCTCTTAGATGAACTCTTGTCAGACGCCAGGCTTCTGGAAATGGCACAACCTTTCCTGAGCGACGGCACCCCGGAAGAGGGACTTTGGCCAACCCTGGAAGAACCCCTCAGTGACGACTAATTCCAGGCCCTCCTGGACATGCTGCCAGGCTCGCCAGGGCCTCAGGAAAGCCTTTGGTCGAGCCCAATTCAGGCCTCCTTCCCTGGGATGCCGAGCCACGGCTGAGAAAAAAGGACGAGGAACCAGCCACTCTCCTAGGGCTCGGCAGCAAGGGCAAGGCGCCCAGACTGCCGGCGCCACTGCGTGGCCTCCCTCAGCCCTGCCGTGCTCCGCGGGCGCTCTCAGGACGCACGGGCACCAGGAGGGGCATCCTCCCTGATGTCGGAAAGGATGCTAGCATGCCAAAGGACAAGAATACCGCCCAAGTCCTCTTGGATTGGAGGTCGATTTGCGGGTTCTCTCTTACATTGCCTTGATTAAATAAACCTGGCTTGGAACTCAATGCAAAGTCTTTGGCTCTGTTTTGGTCCCCTTGTAGTCTGTGCCCCAGCATCCATGCCACTCCTCACAGTCCACCATGTCCCCCTTTGCCTGGGACTTGATGGGAAGGGGGCCGGGGGCCCTTGATAAGAAGCCAGCTTCTACTTGCAAACTAGATTCTCTTGGAATCCCTACAACAGTGAAGCACCATCACTGAGATTCTGGGAGCAAGAGAGCTTCCATTAGGGCCAGTACAGGGGAGCACCGTTACAAATCTCTCCTAGCACTTTTCTTGGTTCCCAGATTATAGCCAGATTATTATCAGCAGGGCTCAAATTAACCAAGGTGCTGGGGATATTAGGCAGGCAATCAATCTCTCTCTCTCCCTCACGCCCTCCATCCCTACCTCCCTCTCTCACTTGTCTCCTTCTGCCTCTCCGTTGTTCTCTCTTTCCCTCTCCCCCGTCTTATGGTCTCTTTGCCACAAACACTTACAGCGCACACACAGCCACACAAACACACAAGCATCGTTTGAACCAAGTGCTGCTATAATTAGACTCATCCCCAAATGTTGCTGAAGAATCTCGTAGTCTCCATCTCAGTGCACATGGCTGAGTTTCATGAACTAGGGTGGCACTAAAGACGGCCCATTATGTGTTTTGGGTTTCCATGTTTCGAGGGTCTAGGGCCTAGGCTCAGCTAAAATGTCAGATGGGTTTGTATGTTCCAGCCAAATATTCCTTCCTAGCACAGCTGCGCCACCATCCTCTAGGACGCTTTGGATTTCCCCTTCTGCTTCTCATGCTCCTCCTCCTCCTAATTGTCCTCTGCTCCCCCTCCCCTCCCCCTTCCCACTCCCCTCCCCCTCACCCCTCCCCTCCCCTCCTCATCCCTCTCCCCACACCCCTCCCTTCCCTCTCCTCCTCCCCAGGTATTCGATTTTGGAAAACACACCCTCGCTTCCCATCTCTATCCTACTGGGTCCATCTTGGCTGAGGCGGGGCTATCATTGCACTCCCCAGCGTTACTTGAGTTATCTGTCTCTTCTCCCAAGTTGTGGTGCCGGGCCCTCCTTTTCAGCTCTGGTTTCTTGCCTGACTTTCCCGGACTCGTGCCTGCCGTCCGGAGAAGGAGTGACCGTCTACAGGTTCTCTGGATCCATGTGTTTTCACCATCAAACGATTTTTCCTTGCTTCCCTTTTGGCGGCTCCAGCAGGGAAGTTCGCTTGGGAATGCATTCCGTTTGCGTGGGCCGGATTCCCGACAGCAGAGCTCCCGATGCCGTTGGGCATGGGTCCTTGGGGCTGCTGGACAGTTTCTGACCTGTGTTGACCTGGTTGATGGCCCCAGGCGAGTGAGGGCAGCTCCCCGCTCCCCTCCCCCTCTTCCCCTCCCCCTCTTTTCCCCTCCCCCACCCACTGTTGGGACGTGCATTCGACCTGGCTTCCCTGGGAGACAGGCTTGAAAAGAGAATTGCTTTGACGTAGCCGGGTGTAGCTGACACGTTTCGGCCTGGATAGACTTCAGGGGACCGGACCCTCATCAGGCCTCTCTGGAAAGGCTTTGAAGATGCTGGCAGACAGGCGGGGCAACATAGCCATGTTGGGTTTGCCCAGGACAAGCCTCGCACTTCGAAGCCGCCTCCTAGTGTGGTAGTGGGGTCTGCCCCTTCCTTCATGCACTCCCTGGCCCGTGAGGAAGGGGGCGGGCTGCAGATGACAGCTGGAAAAGTTTCCAAAGTTTGTGACCGAAGAGCATGACCCGTGTGTCGAATCCTGTGTCCGTCGGTGCATTCAGCTTTCCTCTTGAAATGAGCGGGTCCTCAGCCTCCAGTCAAGGAAATGCCTCAGGCCTGGAATGCAATGAGGTCCAGGAGATGCCGAGGGAATTGGGAAGTAGACACCGGGAAGCTAGGCCCTCCACACTGGAAAGAACACTGGGGCCAAGCCTTGTCACCACGAACCCAGGGTTGGGGAAAGCCAGGGAGAGCAAACACTGCGTGGAACGGGAAAACGTGTGAAAACCAGAGAGCCCTGGAGCCCATTCAGCCCGGGGAACGGAGGATGCCAGGCTTCCAAAGAAAAGCCTTGCTGGATTCCGGATTTGCCTTTCAGTCCAAGTCCCCTAACATGGACACATGGGAACACTTCAAGGTTCTCAAGGTGGAAGGGGGGGTTGGGATCCCGAGGCAGCGATTTCCATAAACAGGGGCGGGGCGTGCCCGATCCCTTGATAAGGCCCGTGCTCCTGGGAACTCCACATTTGGCCAGCAGCCTCTGTGCCGGACGGGTGTCTCTCCGGCCATGGATGACTCACGCACGCCCAACGGTAAGTAGACATCAGCACCTGGGCTCTCCTGCTGGCTCATCTGAAATGCCTTCCTGCCCTCTCAGGGATGTGGACGAGGGGAGAAATGGCCCCATGAGACTGCAGGGATGGCTCTGGCTGGGCTCTGTTTAAGGAAGCCATTGGGCCAAATGATTGAGAGAGTGGCTTGTGTAGTTCTGTTTTTCCTTTCTTTTTTGTTTTTATTCATTGATTTCTTTGGCCCTGTTGAAATTGACATGGAAGCGGTAGCCCTGCTGCCCACCCACAGCTCCTCTGTGAGAAGTCCTGACGCGCAGCTGCACAGAAAGCTGCAGCCGTTGTCCAAGGCTTCCGATCGCATGCAGCGCATTTCTAGTGGAACACGTTAGGACATTTGAGTTGGTGGTGTTGGTACTTTCTCGCTGTGGTTTAGCAGCTCCCTCTTGCCTTGAGTTCCATGGGAACGGGTCCGTTTCTCTGCTGTCCCTGGAAGTAGTCCACACGCACGATACCCAAGAAGCACGGCAGGTCATAGTTTCCCTTGCCACCAAATTCAACACTAGGGCTCGGGAGGCACTGATCCCAGAAACCCTTGACATGCCTCCCACTCGACTCCAAAGTAGGGAGTGGAGACTGGGGGCAGGGGCAGCTGGGGGCGCATGTGGGGTTGGGGCTTTCTGAAGGCAAAAGCCCCAAGGCCAGGCTACCGTGTGCTCCATGACTTCTGTCCGAAGCAATCTCACTGGAGCTGGCAAGGAGGAAGGGTGCTTGTGAAGGAAGCATCGCTTGGGGTGCGCAAGCCGTGCCTTGCGTCCTTCCAGGCAGACACCTTGACACCCTAGTTTGGCAGCTGGCAGTGGCTAGCGGGGAATTCCTTTGTCGGGAGGGCTGATGCTCTAGAGTTTGAATACACTTCAGGAAATCCAAGTCGTCCGAAGCCCGGGACGTGCCCGACACCACGTCGGGCTTTCCGCAGAACGTGTGAACAAGCACAGTCCTATTCCTCTGCATCACAGAGAACAAGTGTCCACTAGGACAGGGCTCTATCAATCCAAGCTTTCCACAGAGAAAAATAGCACACACACAGCCAGTCCACATGACACGGTGACGTCCAGGATGGGGTGCTCATCCTCTGTGGTGTCCCAGCCCAGGCGTCGTCAGAATCAGGGTCGGGGCACGAGGGCCGCAATGTGGGTATCCGACACAACCTACACACGTGTGGCCGTGCTTGGCTCGATTTTCAAGTAGTTCAAGCAGGTGTGCCATGGGTGTGTGAGGAGCCACAAGGTGGGCTCTTCTAGCTGGCCTAAAGTTCAAAGCCGTCCTGCCAGGGGCCATCCAGACGTTGCACGGCCGGCAGCCAGCGGCCGCGTCCCCTGGGTGGGAACATCTTCCACCCATTTGGAACATGACCCTGTTGCCCTAGGTCTTCCCAGCTGGTTGGTTTGTAGTTCTCTGGGCTGCCGGTGAGTGGGTGGTAGATCCCAAGAACTTGAGCCACCTCATCTTTTCTACTTGGCATACATGGAAGGCCCAGGGTCACACCTTCAGCAGGGCAGTGTGTGTGCTTCCTTTAGATAGAAATGGACGGCCATCTGTGCACTGGAGTCTACTCCCCCCCGCCTCCCGGACACAAAAAGCAGCCTGGTGTGGCACCACCCATCACCACCAGACACCGCCGTTGGTGCAGCCGTACGGATTCCCTCTCAGACTTTTCCCCCTCTTGTATTTGGCAGGCCCACGCCCAAGTGGACAGCGGAGAAAGAGGCTGGTTCTGAAGCTCAGTCAAAAGGATGCTCTGCAAGCCCTCTTTCAACAGAACCCCTACCCTGGCATCAAGGCCCGAGAGAGCCTGGCCCGAAACCTGGGCATTCCCGAAAGCAGAATTCAGGTAAATATCAGTCTCGGGATTCCTGTTCTCTCGGGTTCCGTGTCCAGATGCCACCCGGCCCGAGCCGTGTGAGTCCCAATTCCAGGTCGGGGAGCTGGCTGCCGAGACTTAGCCGTGCTTTGTCTCCCGTGCGTTGGGAGGGAACCAAAGATAACCCATCCAGCCTCAGGGAAAATGGGTGTCCTCTAGCGAGCCTCTGTGCTGAAGGGTTTGTACGTGGTTTCCGAGCCCAATATGCAATTGGCTACAGACACTTCGTGGTGGGGTGCACGCTATGGAGAGGAGCCGTCTCCTCCCCTTGGTGCTCCTGGTCTGGGTGCTGGAGGCAAGCCTGGAATCCACTCCCGGCTAAGAATGGCTGTCCCTTGGGAGAACAGGGCCAGAGGGAGCTGAGTGGCCCTTGGTCCTACAGGAGGTCAGGAATCAAAGCCGAGGGAAAGAGGGTGCGTGAGGCTGCTTGTGCCAGGGGTTTCGGTCCTTTCTGGCTCACCTCCGAGGTGCTAGCGGTGCTCAAGGCTTCCTGTCTGGTAGGGTGGGAGAGGAGCCCTGAAAGGGGAGAACCTTAGGAGCAGGAGCACTGTGCCTGTGGCCTTTCAATGGGCACTAAGACGCGTAGGCTTCCCTTACTGAACTGACTGGCAGGTTCAACAAACTGCCCACACAGCCCCATCAGAGATGCCTAAAAATGGACACACACACGCCCACACCCTCACCGACACCCATATCTACCCCGATGGCCACACCTCCACCAACCCCAACCCCACCCCCCTGCCACCCGGCCGGCCCCCAAGCCTCACACGACCTCACCCGACCTCACTCGGCTGCACCCTACCCTTCACCACGCCGCTCCACTCCACTCCACTCCACTCCACTCCATCCACACCTAACTCTGCATTTGATTCTTGGGTAACGATGAAGGCAGCATGTGGTTTCACTGTTGGAGACAATGACACAGATTTGAACGATGGGGATCGGGTACCTAAGAGCCTCCAGACCTGGAAGTGGCAGGACCTTGCCCTCCTAAGAGTTCCCTGTCAAGGAGTCTTTTCCAGGCAGCATGGGGTTTTCAGGAGTTCGCCCACCTTCAGGGAATTTTGGACAAGAGCACTCACCTATGCGTGGTGTGTTAGGAAAGGGTGCTGTCCATGGGGCCAGGAGGGAGACAGAGGAACATTCCTCAGGCACTGAGCATGGTCAAAAAGGAGGCACAAAGACTCAAAGGGAGCCAGTGAGAGAAACAACAGAGAGAAATGGACACAGAGACAGAGACAGGGACTGAGAGAGAGGAAAAGAGAAACAAGCATAAACAGGTAGATGGACAGAATCGGAGACTGAGACTAACAGGCCAACAGGGACCATGGCAGGTGACAGGAATGGAAAATGTCTAGTGAGACAGAGAGCTAAGCAGAGAGAGACAGAAACGGTTAGCAAGAGAGATGATCAGACAGAGAGGGTCGGGGGAGGAAACGAGGGATATGGAGAGGAGAAGAGAGAGGGAGAATATCAGCAAGCTCCTTCAGACTGACTTTGGGAAAGCAAACATTGTCTCCTGCCTCACGTGTTTTTTTCTTTGGATTCCAGAGGGAGGATGGCAGGGGATATGCTGATTTTCTTCCGTGCAGATAGTGTTTTCTGGAATCCTGTGCAGTTCTTCCGAGGTGATAGCCATAATCTGTGGCAAGTCCAGACCCTTTGGGTGCTGAATATTTCCACTGGGGGCACATGGAGCCTAGAGTTTGTCCACTCCTTTGGTTGTCTGTTTGCTGTGTTGCGAATCACTCTGATAGCTCTTGAAATCTGTCCCTAAGCATTTGAGTGACAGGGGTTTTACTCCTTCTATTTAGGTTTGGTTCCAAAACCAACGAAGAAGAAGCCTAAGGCAGAGCCGACCGCCGTCGGGGAACATCTTACCAGACGGGCAATCGCATCCTGTGCACGAGCCTCAGGCTCTGATGCAAGGTGAGTCCCTGGCTTTCCAAAGGCATTTTCCCATTAGGGTTCCTGGAGACAGATTCATCTCTGAACGTGGGTGACAAGTAGTCAGCAGAGAACCCTTAGGAGAGGACACAAGCCTATCTGGGCCTTGCCCTGCTAGTGCTCACACTATGAGCCTCATGGCCCTGTTTGGAGGGCGGGGTCTTGCATGGCCAGGAAGCCTTTCAACCCTCTGGTCCTGAAACTGTCCAAAGTGCAGAGTTCCCTTCTCTTATCCACTCACAAAGATTTTCCTCGGGCTCCATAGCAAGATTCGTTCCAGAATTGGCCCATCAGGGCTTCAGAACACTCCAGAAAACATGCTGGGAAACCAACCAAACAGCAAACTAGAGAAACAAGCAAACAAACAGTCAAGCAAGAAATAAAATTTTAAAGTGAATAATTAAAATGTAAAATGGAAACTGTGAGTGTGTGTATGTGTGTGTTTGTGTGTGTCTGTGTGGGTGTGTATGTGTGGATGTGTCTGTGTGGGTGGGGGAATGCATTGTGCCTGTGTATACTTCTACATACACATGATAATTCACTATAGACATAGCGATACATATATGTATAAAAACTATATTTGTATCGATTAACTATCTTTCTATCATCTATCGATCTATCATCTATCTATGTAGATCTATACCTATGTTTCAATCTCTCTCTCTCTTTACCCCTCACCTATCTATCTCTCTCTCTATCTATCTATCCATCTATCTATCTATCTATCCCTCTATCTCTCTATCTTTCTATCTACCTACCTATCTGATATGCCATTTCCTCCATATGGCAGAATTTGTGTGCACTGAATGTGAAGTGGGCTTCATTGTCCTCTCTTCTTTGTTTGTGCTCCTCTAGATGGCCGCCCAAAAGAGGCTGGGAGAAAGCGCACGTTCATCTCACCCTCTCAAACAGGGATGCTTGTGCAAGCCTTTGAGAGGGACCGCTTTCCTGGCATTGCCACCAGGGAAGAATTGGCTCGTCAAACAGGACTTCCTGAACCTCGAATCCAGGTAAGGTCTCAGTAGGTGGAAGATGGTATGTCCCAAGGCGGGAGTGCCGTTTTCCTCCCGCGCCGGTGCTGGATATACGTAGGCACTGCTGATGGTTCTGGATGTGTGGGTGGGTCATTGGGGGGTTGGGGAGAGGAATGGGGCTTGTAAGTTTCCCTATAGACATTCACTCAGGTGCCTGACCTGAAGGCATCCATTTCCTGAAGGGGACGGAGCAGAGGAGGTCCCGGACAGCCTGGGAGGGGTCCCGACAGTCTAGCCAGACAGCGAGGGATCTCTCATGGAAGCCAGGGTTCCAGTGTGGCCCTGATTTGGCCCCTCATTTTGCAAGGACCTGGGGACTGGCAAAGGTCCCATCACCCTGGGTCAAGGCCTATCCGAAGGCAGTGTTTTTGCCCGGAGCCTGTCAGACCAGGGGTGCTGGCATGGGGGTTGCAAGGCGACGTGGGAGATCGTGCTTCTGATGTACCTGTCTCCCTTTCTCTCATCTTGCCTAGATATGGTTTCAGAACCGGAGAGCTCGGCACCCGGAGCAGAGCAGAGGGGCGCCTGCCAAGGCCCGGGCAGAAGACCCCGATGCCAGACCAGCCCCGACTGTCCCATCGGACCAAAGGCCCCCGCCCAACATCCACAACAGCGCTCATCAATTGCCTCCAACTGATCCACTGGACAGCTTCCGGTCCCTTACCGCTGCAGCCCCTCCTCTGGCCCCAAGCTTCTTTGTGCCTTGTGCTCCCTGTGGTGGCTGGGTGGGCCAGCCTTTGATGCTCCTGGTGGTCCAGCCCGCCCCGGCTTCGCAGGGAGCAGAGAACCCTCCACATCCGGGAACAGACCCCGGCGGCACCACAGCAGGGCCGAGTCCAGGAGGGAGTCTCGCACCCATGCACGCGGCACTCACGCCCTCCGCCCACGGAGGGGCCTGCCCGCACAGCAGCCTGCACCCTGGCATGGCAGCACGCCCTCAGCCTGTCCCCCGCAGCGCTCCTCCACACACCGGGCAGCATCCGGCTCAGCCACGCAGCCCCCACGCGCCAATTCTGCAGCCCGAACAGGCCGAGACACACCTGTGGCAGCAGCAGGCCCCATCGGATCAGCTCACGTGTCCTCTGCTCTACCCGCAGCCCCAGACCTCAGGCGCCAGAGGCTCAGGGAGCCTCTTAGATGAACTCTTCTCAGACGCCAGGCTTCTGGAAAAGGCACAACCTTTCCTGAGCGACGGCACCCCGGAAGAGGGACTTTGGCCAACCCTGGAAGAACCCCTCAGTGACGACGAATTCCAGGCCCTCCTGGACATGCTGCCAGGCTCGCCAGGGCCTCAGGAAAGCCTTTGGTCGAGCCCAATTCAGGCCTCCTTCCCTGGGATGCCGAGCCACGGCTGAGAAAAAAGGACGAGGAACCAGCCATTCTCCTAGGGCTCGGCAGCAAGGGCAAGGCGCCCAGACTGCCGGCGCCACTGCGTGGCCTCCCTCAGCCCTGCCGTGCTCCGCGGGCGCTCTCAGGACGCACGGGCACCAGGAGGGGCATCCTCCCTGATGTCAGAAAGGATGCTAGCATGCCAAAGGACAAGAATACCGCCCAAGTCCTCTTGGCTTGGAGGTCGATTTGCGGGTTCTCTCTTACATTGCCTTGATTAAATAAACCTGGCTTGGAACTCAATGCAAAGTCTTTGGCTCTGTTTTGGTCCCCTTGTAGTCTGTGCCCCAGCATCCATGCCACTCCTCACAGATCCACCATGTCCCCCTTTGCCTGGGACTGGATGGGAAGGGGGTCGGGGGCCCCTGATAAGAAGCCAGCTTCTACTTGCAAACTAGATTCTCTTGGAATCCCTACAGCAGTGAAGCACCATCACTGAGATTCTGGGAGCAAGAGAGCTTCCATTAGGGCCAGTACAGGGGAGCACCGTTACAAATCTCTCCTAGCACTTTTCTTGGTTCCCAGATTATAGCCAGATTATTATCAGCAGGGCTCAAATTAACCAAGGTGCTGGGGATATAAGGCAGGCAATCAATCTCTCTCTCTCCCTCACGCCCTCCATCCCTACCTCCCTCTCTCACTTGTCTCCTTCTCCCTCTCCCTTGTTCTCTCTCTCCCTCTCCCCCGTCTTATGGTCTCTTTGCCACAAACACTTACAGCGCACACACAGCCACACAAACACACAAGCATCGTTTGAACCAAGTGCTGCTATAATTAGACTCATCCCCAAATGTTGCTGAAGAATCTCGTAGTCTCCATCTCAGTGCACATGGCTGAGTTTCATGAACCAGGGTGGCACTAAAGACGGCCCATTATGTGTTTTGGGTTTCCATGTTTCGAGGGTCTAGGGCCTAGGCTCAGCTAAAATGTCAGATGGGTTTGTATGTTCCAGCCAAATATTCCTTCCTAGCACAGCTGCGCCACCATCCTCTAGGACGCTTTGGAATTCCCCTTCTGCTTCTCCTGCTCCTCCTCCTCCTAATTGTCCTCTGCTCCCCCTCCCCTCCCCCTTCCCACTCCCCTCCCCCTCACCCCTCCCCTCCCCTCCTCATCCCTCTCCCCACACCCCTCCCTTCCCTCTCCTCCTCCCCAGGTATTCGATTTTGGAAAACACACCCTCGCTTCCCATCTCTATCCTACTGGGTCCATCTTGGCTGAGGCGGGGCTATCATTGCACTCCCCAGCGTTACTTGAGTTATCTGTCTCTTCTCCCAAGTTGTGGTGCCGGGCCCTCCTTTTCAGCTCTGGTTTCTTGCCTGACTTTCCCGGACTCGTGCCTGCCGTCCGGAGAAGGAGTGACCGTCTACAGGTTCTCTGGATCCATGTGTTTTCACCATCAAACGATTTTTCCTTGCTTCCCTTTTGGCGGCTCCAGCAGGGAAGTTCGCTTGGGAATGCATTCCGTTTGCGTGGGCCGGATTCCCGACAGCAGAGCTCCCGATGCCGTTGGGCATGGGTCCTTGGGGCTGCTGGACAGTTTCTGACCTGTTTTGACCTGGTTGATGGCCCCAGGCGAGTGAGGGCAGCTCCCCGCTCCCCTCCCCCTCTTCCCCTCCCCCTCTTTTCCCCTCCCCCACCCACTGTTTGGACGTGCATTCGACCTGGCTTCCCTGGGAGACAGGCTTGCCAAGAGAATTGCTTTGACGTAGCCGGGTATAGCTGACACGTTTCGGCCTGGATAGACTTCAGGGGACCGGACCCTCATCAGGCCTCTCTGGAAAGGCTTTGAAGATGCTGGCAGACAGGCGGGGCAACATAGCCATGTTGGGTTTGCCCAGGACAAGCCTCGCACTTCGAAGCCGCCTCCTAGTGTGGTAGTGGGGTCTGCCCCTTCCTTCATGCACTCCCTGGCCCGTGAGGAAGGGTGCGGGCTGCAGATGACAGCTGGAAAAGTTTCCAAAGTTTGTGACCAAAGAGCATGACCCGTGTGTCGAATCCTGTGTCCGTCGGTGCATTCAGCTTTCCTCTTGAAATGAGCGGGTCCTCAGCCTCCAGTCAAGGAAATGCCTCAGGCCTGGAATGCAATGAGGTCCAGGAGATGCCGAGGGAATTGGGAAGTAGACACCGGGAAGCTAGGCCCTCCACACTGGAAAGAACACTGGGGCCAAGCCTTGTCACCACGAACCCAGGGTTGGGGAAAGCCAGGGAGAGCAAACACTGCGTGGAACGGGAAAACGTGTGAAAACCAGAGAGCCCTGGAGCCCATTCAGCCCGGGGAACGGAGGATGCCAGGCTTCCAAAGAAAGGCCTTGCTGGCCTCCGGATTTGCCTTTCAGTCCAAGTCCCCTAACATGGACACATGGGAACACTTCAAGGTTCTCAAGGTGGAAGGGGGGGTTGGGATCCCGAGGCAGCGATTTCCATAAACAGGGGCGGGGCGTGCCCGATCCCTTGATAAGGCCCGTGCTCCTGGGAACTCCACATTTGGCCAGCAGCCTCTGTGCCGGACGGGTGTCTCTCCGGCCATGGATGACTCACGCACGCCCAACGGTAAGTAGACATCAGCACCTGGGCTCTCCTTCTGGCTCATCTGAAATGCCTTCCTGCCCTCTCAGGGATGTGGACGAGGGGAGAAATGGCCCCATGAGACTGCAGGGATGACTCTGGCTGGGCTCTGTTTAAGGAAGCCATTGGGCCAAATGATTGAGAGAGTGGCTTGTGTAGTTCTGTTTTTCCTTTCTTTTTTGTTTTTATTCATTGATTTCTTTGGCCCTGTTGAAATTGACATGGGAGCGGTAGCCCTGCTGCCCACCCACAGCTCCTCTGTGAGAAGTCCTGACGTGCAGCTGCACAGAAAGCTGCAGCCGTTGTCCAAGGCTTCCGATCGCATGCAGCGCATTTCTAGTGGAACACGTTAGGACATTTGAGTTGGTGGTGTTGGTACTTTCTCGCTGTGGTTTAGCAGCTCCCTCTTGTCTTGAGTTCCGTGGGAACGGGTCCGTTTCTCTGCTGTCCCTGGAAGTAGTCCACACGAAGGATACCCAAGAAGCACGGCAGGTCACAGGTTCCCTTGCCACCAAATTCAACACTAGGGCTCGGGAGGCACTGATCCCAGAAACCCTTGACATGCCTCCCACTCGACTCCAAAGTAGGGAGTGGAGACTGGGGGCAGGGGCAGCTGGGGGCGCATGTGGGGTTGGGGCTTTCTGAAGGCAAAGCCCCAAGGCCAGGCTACCGTGTGCTCCATGACTTCTGTCCGAAGCAATCTCACTGGAGCTGGCAAGGAGGAAGGGTGCTTGTGAAGGAAGCATCGCTTGGGGTGCGCAAGCCATGCCTTGCGTCCTTCCAGGCAGACACCTTGACACCCTAGTTTGGCAGCTGGCAGTGGCTAGCGGGGAATTCCTTTGTCGGGAGGGCTGATGCTCTAGAGTTTGAATACACTTCAGGAAATCCAAGTCGTCCGAAGCCCGGGACGTGCCCGACACCACGTCGGGCTTTCCGCAGAACGTGTGAACAAGCACAGTCCTATTCCTCTGCATCACAGAGAACAAGTGTCCACTAGGACAGGGCTCTATCAATCCAAGCTTTCCACAGAGAAAAATAGCACACACACAGCCAGTCCACATGACACGGTGACGTCCAGGATGGGGTGCTCATCCTCTGTGGTGTCCCAGCCCAGGCGTCGTCAGAATCAGGGTCGGGGCACGAGGGCCGCAATGTGGGTATCCGACACAACCTACACACGTGTGGCCGTGCTTGGCTCGATTTTCAAGTAGTTCAAGCAGGTGTGCCATGGGTGTGTGAGGAGCCACAAGGTGGGCTCTTCTAGCTGGCCTAAAGTTCGAGGTCCGTCCTGCCAGGGGCCATCCAGACGTTGCACGGCCGGCAGCCGGCAGCCGCGTCCCCTGGGTGGGAACATCTTCCACCCATTTGGAACATGACCCTGTTGCCCTAGGTCTTCCCAGCTGGTTGGTTTGTAGTTCTCTGGGCTGCCGGTGAGTGGGTGGTAGATCCCAAGAACTTGAGCCACCTCATCTTTTCTACTTGGCATAAATGGAAGGCCCAGGGTCACCCTTTCAGCAGGGCTGTGTGTGTGCTTCCGTTAGATAGAAAGGGACGGCCATCTGTGCACTGGAGTTTACTCCCCCCCGCCTCCCGGACACAAAAAGCAGCCTGGTGTGGCACCACCCATCACCACCAGACACCGCCGTTGGTGCAGCCGTACGGATTCCCTCTCAGACTTTTCCCCCTCTTGTATTTCGCAGGCCCACGCCCAAGTGGACAGCGGAGAAAGAGGCTGGTTCTGAAGCTCAGTCAAAAGGATGCTCTGCAAACCCTCATTCAACAGAAACCCTACCCTGGCATCAAGGCCCGAGAGAGCCTGGCCCGAAACCTGGGCATTCCCGAAAGCAGAATTTAGGTAAATATCAGTCTCGGGATTCCTGTTCTCTCGGGTTCCGTGTCCAGATGCCACCCGGCCCGAGCCGTGTGAGTCCCAATTCCAGGTCAGGGAGCTGGCTGCCGAGACTTAGCCGGGCTTCGTCTCTCGTGCGTTGGGAGGGAACCAAAGATAAGCCATCCAGCCTCAGGGAAATGGGGTGTCCTCTAGCGAGCCTCTGTGCTGAAGGGTTTGTACGTGGTTTCCGAGCCCAATATGCAATTGGCTACAGACACTTCGTGGTGGGGTGCACGCTATGGAGAGGAGCCGTCTCCTCCCCTTGGTGCTCCTGGTCTGGGTGCTGGAGGCAAGCCTGGAATCCACTCCCTGCTAAGAATGGCTGTCCCTTGGGAGAACAGGGCCAGAGGGAGCTGAGTGGCCCTTGGTCCTACAGGAGGTCAGGAATCAAAGCCGAGGGAAAGAGGGTGCGTGAGGCTGCTTGTGCCAGGGGTTTCGGTCCTTACTGGCTCACCTCCGAGGCACTAGCGGTGCTCAAGGCTTCCTGTCTGGTAGGGTGGGAGAGGAGCCCTGAAAGGGGAGAACCTTAGGAGCAGGAGCACTGTGCCTGTGGCCTTTCAATGGGCACTAAGACGCGTAGGCTTCCCTTACTGAACTGACTGGCAGGTTCAACAAACTGCCCACACAGCCCCATCAGAGATGCCTAAAAATGGACACACACACGCCCACACCCTCACCGACACCCATATCTACCCCGATGGCCACACCTCCACCAACCCCAACCCCACCCCCCTGCCACCCGGCCGGCCCCCAAGCCTCACACGACCTCACCCGCCCTCACTCGGCTGCACCCTACCCTTCACCACGCCGCTCCACTCCACTCCACTCCACTCCATCCACACCTAACTCTGCATTTGATTCTTGGGTAACGATGAAGGCAGCATGTGGTTTCACTGTTGGAGACAATGACACAGATTTGAACGATGGGGATCGGGTACCTAAGAGCCTCCAGACCTGGAAGTGGCAGGACCTTGCCCTCCTAAGAGTTCCCTGTCAAGGAGTCTTTTCCAGGCAGCATGGGGTTTTCAGGAGTTCGCCCGCCTTCAGGGAATTTTGGACAAGAGCACTCACCTATGCGTGGTGTGTTAGGAAAGGGTGCTGTCCATGGGGCCAGGAGGGAGACAGAGGAACATTCCTCAGGCACTGAGCATGGTCAAAAAGGAGGCACAAAGACTCAAAGGGAGCCAGTGAGAGAAACAACAGAGAGAAATGGACACAGAGACAGAGACAGGGACTGAGAGAGAGGAAAAGAGAAACAAGCATAAACAGGTAGATGGACAGAATCGGAGACTGAGACTAACAGGCCAACAGGGACCATGGCAGGTGACAGGAATGGAAAATGTCAAGTGAGACAGAGAGCTAAGCAGAGAGAGACAGAAACGGATAGCAAGAGAGATGATCAGACAGAGAGGGTCGGGGGAGGAAACGAGGGATATGGAGAGGAGAAGAGAGAGGGAGAATATCAGCAAGCTCCTTCAGACTGACTTTGGGAAAGCAAACATTGTCTCCTGCCTCACGTGTTTTTTTCTTTGGATTCCAGAGGGAGGATGGCAGGGGATATGCTGATTTTCTTCCGTGCAGATAGTGTTTTCTGGAATCCTGTGCAGTTCTTCCGAGGTGAAAGCGATAATCTGTGGCAAGTCCAGTCCCTTTGGGTGCTGAATATTTCCACTGGGGGCACATGGAGCCTAGAGTTTGTCCACTCCTTTGGTTGTCTGTTAGCTGTGTTGCGAATCACTGTGATAGCTCTTGAAATCTGTCCCTAAGCATTTGAGTGACAGGGGTTTTACTCCTTCTATTTAGGTTTGGTTCCAAAACCAACGAAGAAGAAGCCTAAGGCAGAGCCGACCGCCGTCGGGGAACATCTTACCAGACGGGCAATCGCATCCTGTGCACGAGCCTCAGGCTGTGACGCAAGGTGAGTCCCTGGCTTTCCAAAGGCATTTTCCCATTAGGGTTCCTGGAGACAGATTCATCTCTGAACGTGGGTGACAAGTAGTCAGCAGAGAACCCTTAGGAGAGGACACAAGCCTATCTGGGCCTTGCCCTGCTAGTGCTCACACTATGAGCATCATGGCCCTGTTTGGAGGGCGGGGTCTTGCATGGCCAGGAAGCCTTTCAACCCTCTGGTCCTGAAACTGTCCAAAGTGCAGAGTTCCCTTCTCTTATCCACTCACAAATATTTTCCTCGGGCTCCATAGCAAGATTCGTTCCAGAATTGGCCCATCAGGGCTTCAGAACACTCCAGAAAACATGCTGGGAAACCAACCAAACAGCAAACTAGAGAAACAAGCAAACAAACAGTCAAGCAAGAAATAAAATTTTAAAGTGAATAATTAAAATGTAAAATGGAAACTGTGAGTGTGTGTGTGTGTGTGTTTGTGTGTGTGTGTGTGGGTGTGTATGTGTGGATGTGTCTGTGTGGGTGGGGGAATGCATTGTGCCTGTGTATACTTCTACATACACATGATAATTCACTATAGACATAGCGATACATATATGTATAAAAACTATATTTGTATCGATTAACTATCTTTCTATCATCTATCGATCTATCATCTATCTATGTAGATCTATACCTATGTTTCAATCTCTCTCTCTCTTTACCCCTCACCTATCTATCTCTCTCTCTATCTATCTATCCATCTATCTATCTATCTATCCCTCTATCTCTCTATCTTTCTATCTACCTACCTATCTGATATGCCATTTCCTCCATATGGCAGAATTTGTGTGCACTGAATGTGAAGTGGGCTTCATTGTCCTCTCTTCTTTGTTTGTGCTCCTCTAGATGGCCGCCCAAAAGAGGCTGGGAGAAAGCGCACGTTCATCTCACCCTCTCAAACAGGGATGCTTGTGCAAGCCTTTGAGAGGGACCGCTTTCCTGGCATTGCCACCAGGGAAGAATTGGCTCGTCAAACAGGACTTCCTGAACCTCGAATCCAGGTAAGGTCTCAGTAGGTGGAAGATGGTATGTCCCAAGGCGGGAGTGCCGTTTTCCTCCCGCGCCGGTGCTGGATATACGTAGGCACTGCTGATGGTTCTGGATGTGTGGGTGGGTCATTGGGGGGTTGGGGAGAGGAATGGGGCTTGTAAGTTTCCCTATAGACATTCACTCAGGTGCCTGACCTGAAGGCATCCATTTCCTGAAGGGGACGGAGCAGAGGAGGTCCCGGACAGCCTGGGAGGGGTCCCGACAGTCTAGCCAGACAGCGAGGGATCTCTCATGGAAGCCAGGGTTCCAGTGTGGCCCTGATTTGGCCCCTCATTTTGCAAGGACCTGGGGACTGGCAAAGGTCCCATCACCCTGGGTCAAGGCCTATCCGAAGGCAGTGTTTTTGCCCGGAGCCTGTCAGACCAGGGGTGCTGGCATGGGGGTTGCAAGGCGACGTGGGAGATCGTGCTTCTGATGTACCTGTCTCCCTTTCTCTCATCTTGCCTAGATATGGTTTCAGAACCGGAGAGCTCGGCACCCGGAGCAGAGCAGAGGGGCGCCTGCCAAGGCCCGGGCAGAAGACCCCGATGCCAGACCAGCCCCGACTGTCCCATCGGACCAAAGGCCCCCGCCCAACATCCACAACAGCGCTCATCAATTGCCTCCAACTGATCCTCTGGACAGCTTCCGGTCCCTTACCGCTGCAGCCCCTCCTCTGGCCCCAAGCTTCTTTGTGCCTTGTGCTCCCTGTGGTGGCTGGGTGGGCCAGCCTTTGATGCTCCTGGTGGTCCAGCCCGCCCCGGCTTCGCAGGGAGCAGAGAACCCTCCACATCCGGGAACAGACCCCGGCGGCACCACAGCAGGGCCGAGTCCAGGAGGGAGTCTCGCACCCATGCACGCAGCACTCACGCCCTCCGCCCACGGAGGGGCCTGCCCGCACAGCAGCCTGCACCCTGGCATGGCAGCACGCCCTCAGCCTGTCCCCCGCAGCGCTCCTCCACACACCGGGCAGCATCCGGCTCAGCCACGCAGCCCCCACGTGCCAATTCTGCAGCCCGAACAGGCCGAGACACACCTGTGGCAGCAGCAGGCCCCATCGGATCAGCTCACGTGTCCTCCGCTCCACCCGCAGCCCCAGACCTCAGGCGCCAGAGGCTCAGGGAGCCTCTTAAATGAACTCTTGTCAGACGCCAGCCTTCTGGAAAAGGCACAACCTTTCCTGAGCGACGGCACCCCGGAAGAGGGACTTTGGCCAAACCTGGAAGAACCCCTCAGTGACGACGAATTCCAGGCCCTCCTGGACATGCTGCCAGGCTTGCCAGGGCCTCAGGAAAGCCTTTGGTCGAGCCCAATTCAGGCCTCCTTCCCTGGGATGCCGAGCCACGGCTGAGAAAAAAGGACGAGGAACCAGCCACTCTCCTAGGGCTCGGCAGCAAGGGCAAGGCGCCCAGAATGCCGGCGCCACTGCGTGGCCTCCCTCAGTCCTGCCGTGCTCCGCGGGCGCTCTCAGGACGCACGGGCACCAGGAGGGGCATCCTCCCTGATGTCGGAAAGGATGCTAGCATGCCAAAGGACAAGAATACCGCCCAAGTCCTCTTGGCTTGGAGGTCGATTTGCGGGTTCTCTCTTACATTGCCTTGATTAAATAAACCTGGCTTGGAACTCAATGCAAAGTCTTTGGCTCTGTTTTGGTCCCCTTGTAGTCTGTGCCCCAGCATCCATGCCACTCCTCACAGATCCACCATGTCCCCCTTTGCCTGGGACTGGATGGGAAGGGGGCCGGGGGCCCTTGATAAGAAGCCAGCTTCTACTTGCAAACTAGATTCTCTTGGAATCCCTACAACAGTGAAGCACCATCACTGAGATTCTGGGAGCAAGAGAGCTTCCATTAGGGCCAGTACAGGGGAGCACCGTTACAAATCTCTCCTAGCACTTTTCTTGGTTCCCAGATTATAGCCAGATTATTATCAGCAGGGCTCAAATTAACGAAGGTGCTGGGGATATTAGGCAGGCAATCAATCTCTCTCTCTCCCTCACGCCCTCCATCCCTACCTCCCTCTCTCACTTGTCTCCTTCTGCCTCTCCCTTGTTCTCTCTTTCCCTCTCCCCCGTCTTATGGTCTCTTTGCCACAAACACTTACAGCGCACACACAGCCACACAAACACACAAGCATCGTTTGAACCAAGTGCTGCTATAATTAGACTCATCCCCAAATGTTGCTGAAGAATCTCGTAGTCTCCATCTCAGTGCACATGGCTGAGTTTCATGAACTAGGGTGGCACTAAAGACGGCCCATTATGTGTTTTGGGTTTCCATGTTTCGAGGGTCTAGGGCCTAGGCTCAGCTAAAATGTCAGATGGGTTTTTATGTTCCAGCCAAATATTCCTTCCTAGCACAGCTGCGCCACCATCCTCTAGGACGCTTTGGAATTCCCCTTCTGCTTCTCATGCTCCTCCTCCTCCTAATTGTCCTCTGCTCCCCCTCCCCTCCCCCTTCCCACTCCCCTCCCCCTCACCCCTCCCCTCCCCTCCTCATCCCTCTCCCCACACCCCTCCCTTCCCTCTCCTCCTCCCCAGGTATTCGATTTTGGAAAACACACCCTCGCTTCCCATCTCTATCCTACTGGGTCCATCTTGGCTGAGGCGGGGCTATCATTGCACTCCCCAGCGTTACTTGAGTTATCTGTCTCTTCTCCCAAGTTGTGGTGCCGGGCCCTCCTTTTCAGCTCTGGTTTCTTGCCTGACTTTCCCGGACTCGTGCCTGCCGTCCGGAGAAGGAGTGACCGTCTACAGGTTCTCTGGATCCATGTGTTTTCACCATCAAACGATTTTTCCTTGCTTCCCTTTTGGCGGCTCCAGCAGGGAAGTTCGCTTGGGAATGCATTCCGTTTGCGTGGGCCGGATTCCCGACAGCAGAGCTCCCGATGCCTTTGGGCATGGGTCCTTGGGGCTGCTGGACAGTTTCTGACCTGTGTTGACCTGGTTGATGGCCCCAGGCGAGTGAGGGCAGCTCCCCGCTCCCCTCCCCCTCTTCCCCTCCCCCTCTTTTCCCCTCCCCCACCCACTGTTGGGACGTGCATTCGACCTGGCTTCCCTGGGAGACAGGCTTGAAAAGAGAATTGCTTTGACGTAGCCGGGTGTAGCTGACACGTTTCGGCCTGGATAGACTTCAGGGGACCGGACCCTCATCAGGCCTCTCTGGAAAGGCTTTGAAGATGCTGGCAGACAGGCGGGGCAACATAGCCATGTTGGGTTTGCCCAGGACAAGCCTCGCACTTCGAAGCCGCCTCCTAGTGTGGTAGTGGGGTCTGCCCCTTCCTTCATGCACTCCCTGGCCCGTGAGGAAGGGGGCGGGCTGCAGATGACAGCTGGAAAAGTTTCCAAAGTTTGTGACCGAAGAGCATGACCCGTGTGTCGAATCCTGTGTCCGTCGGTGCATTCAGCTTTCCTCTTGAAATGAGCGGGTCCTCAGCCTCCAGTCAAGGAAATGCCTCAGGCCTGGAATGCAATGAGGTCCAGGAGATGCCGAGGGAATTGGGAAGTAGACACCGGGAAGCTAGGCCCTCCACACTGGAAAGAACACTGGGGCCAAGCCTTGTCACCACGAACCCAGGGTTGGGGAAAGCCAGGGAGAGCAAACACTGCGTGGAACGGGAAAACGTGTGAAAACCAGAGAGCCCTGGAGCCCATTCAGCCCGGGGAACGGAGGATGCCAGGCTTCCAAAGAAAAGCCTTGCTGGCCTCCGGATTTGCCTTTCAGTCCAAGTCCCCTAACATGGACACATGGGAACACTTCAAGGTTCTCAATGTGGAAGGGGGGGTTGGGATCCCGAGGCAGCGATTTCCATAAACAGGGGCGGGGCGTGCCCGATCCCTTGATAAGGCCCGTGCTCCTGGGAACTCCACATTTGGCCAGCAGCCTCTGTGCCGGACGGGTGTCTCTCCGGCCATGGATGACTCACGCACGCCCAAGAGTAAGTAGACATCAGCACCTGGGCTCTCCTGCTGGCTCATCTGAAATGCCTTCCTGCCCTCTCAGGGATGTGGACGAGGGGAGAAATGGCCCCATGAGACTGCAGGGATGGCTCTGGCTGGGCTCTGTTTAAGGAAGCCATTGGGCCAAATGATTGAGAGAGTGGCTTGTGTAGTTCTGTTTTTCCTTTCTTTTTTGTTTTTATTCATTGATTTCTTTGGCCCTGTTGAAATTGACATGGGAGCGGTAGCCCTGCTGCCCACCCACAGCTCCTCTGTGAGAAGTCCTGACGCGCAGCTGCACAGAAAGCTGCAGCCGTTGTCCAAGGCTTCCGATCGCATGCAGCGCATTTCTAGTGGAACACGTTAGGACATTTGAGTTGGTGGTGTTGGTACTTTCTCGCTGTGGTTTAGCAGCTCCCTCTTGCCTTGAGTTCCATGGGAACGGGTCCGTTTCTCTGCTGTCCCTGGAAGTAGTCCACACGCACGATACCCAAGAAGCACGGCAGGTCATAGTTTCCCTTGCCACCAAATTCAACACTAGGGCTCGGGAGGCACTGATCCCAGAAACCCTTGACATGCCTCCCACTCGACTCCAAAGTAGGGAGTGGAGACTGGGGGCAGGGGCAGCTGGGGGCGCATGTGGGGTTGGGGCTTTCTGAAGGCAAAAGCCCCAAGGCCAGGCTACCGTGTGCTCCATGACTTCTGTCCGAAGCAATCTCACTGGAGCTGGCAAGGAGGAAGGGTGCTTGTGAAGGAAGCATCGCTTGGGGTGCGCAAGCCGTGCCTTGCGTCCTTCCAGGCAGACACCTTGACACCCTAGTTTGGCAGCTGGCAGTGGCTAGCGGGGAATTCCTTTGTCGGGAGGGCTGATGCTCTAGAGTTTGAATACACTTCAGGAAATCCAAGTCGTCCGAAGCCCGGGACGTGCCCGACACCACGTCGGGCTTTCCGCAGAACGTGTGAACAAGCACAGTCCTATTCCTCTGCATCACAGAGAACAAGTGTCCACTAGGACAGGGCTCTATCAATCCAAGCTTTCCACAGAGAAAAATAGCACACACACAGCCAGTCCACATGACACGGTGACGTCCAGGATGGGGTGCTCATCCTCTGTGGTGTCCCAGCCCAGGCGTCGTCAGAATCAGGGTCGGGGCACGAGGGCCGCAATGTGGGTATCCGACACAACCTACACACGTGTGGCCGTGCTTGGCTCGATTTTCAAGTAGTTCAAGCAGGTGTGCCATGGGTGTGTGAGGAGCCACAAGGTGGGCTCTTCTAGCTGGCCTAAAGTTCAAAGCCGTCCTGCCAGGGGCCATCCAGACGTTGCACGGCCGGCAGCCAGCGGCCGCGTCCCCTGGGTGGGAACATCTTCCACCCATTTGGAACATGACCCTGTTGCCCTAGGTCTTCCCAGCTGGTTGGTTTGTAGTTCTCTGGGCTGCCGGTGAGTGGGTGGTAGATCCCAAGAACTTGAGCCACCTCATCTTTTCTACTTGGCATACATGGAAGGCCCAGGGTCACACCTTCAGCAGGGCTGTGTGTGTGCTTCCTTTAGATAGAAATGGACGGCCATCTGTGCACTGGAGTCTACTCCCCCCCACCTCCCGGACACAAAAAGCAGCCTGGTGTGGCACCACCCATCACCACCAGACACCGCCGTTGGTGCAGCCGTACGGATTCCCTCTCACACTTTTCCCCCTCTTGTATTTGGCAGGCCCACGCCCAAGTGGACAGCGGAGAAAGAGGCTGGTTCTGAAGCTCAGTCAAAAGGATGCTCTGCAAGCCCTCTTTCAACAGAACCCCTACCCTGGCATCAAGGCCCGAGAGAGCCTGGCCCGAAACCTGGGCATTCCCGAAAGCAGAATTCAGGTAAATATCAGTCTCGGGATTCCTGTTCTCTCGGGTTCCGTGTCCAGATGCCACCCGGCCCGAGCCGTGTGAGTCCCAATTCCAGGTCGGGGAGCTGGCTGCCGAGACTTAGCCGTGCTTTGTCTCCCGTGCGTTGGGAGGGAACCAAAGATAAGCCATCCAGCCTCAGGGAAAATGGGTGTCCTCTAGCGAGCCTCTGTGCTGAAGGGTTTGTACGTGGTTTCCGAGCCCAATATGCAATTGGCTACAGACACTTCGTGGTGGGGTGCACGCTATGGAGAGGAGCCGTCTCCTCCCCTTGGTGCTCCTGGTCTGGGTGCTGGAGGCAAGCCTGGAATCCACTCCCGGCTAAGAATGGCTGTCCCTTGGGAGAACAGGGCCAGAGGGAGCTGAGTGGCCCTTGGTCCTACAGGAGGTCAGGAATCAAAGCCGAGGGAAAGAGGGTGCGTGAGGCTGCTTGTGCCAGGGGTTTCGGTCCTTTCTGGCTCACCTCCGAGGTGCTAGCGGTGCTCAAGGCTTCCTGTCTGGTAGGGTGGGAGAGGAGCCCTGAAAGGGGAGAACCTTAGGAGCAGGAGCACTGTGCCTGTGGCCTTTCAATGGGCACTAAGACGCGTAGGCTTCCCTTACTGAACTGACTGGCAGGTTCAACAAACTGCCCACACAGCCCCATCAGAGATGCCTAAAAATGGACACACACACGCCCACACCCTCACCGACACCCATATCTACCCCGATGGCCACACCTCCACCAACCCCAACCCCACCCCCCTGCCACCCGGCCGGCCCCCAAGCCTCACACGACCTCACCCGACCTCACTCGGCTGCACCCTACCCTTCACCACGCCGCTCCACTCCACTCCACTCCACTCCACTCCATCCACACCTAACTCTGCATTTGATTCTTGGGTAACGATGAAGGCAGCATGTGGTTTCACTGTTGGATACAATGACACAGATTTGAACGATGGGGATCGGGTACCTAAGAGCCTCCAGACCTGGAAGTGGCAGGACCTTGCCCTCCTAAGAGTTCCCTGTCAAGGAGTCTTTTCCAGGCAGCATGGGGTTTTCAGGAGTTCGCCCACCTTCAGGGAATTTTGGACAAGAGCACTCACCTATGCGTGGTGTGTTAGGAAAGGGTGCTGTCCATGGGGCCAGGAGGGAGACAGAGGAACATTCCTCAGGCACTGAGCATGGTCAAAAAGGAGGCACAAAGACTCAAAGGGAGCCAGTGAGAGAAACAACAGAGAGAAATGGACACAGAGACAGAGACAGGGACTGAGAGAGAGGAAAAGAGAAACAAGCATAAACGGGTAGATGGACAGAATCGGAGACTGAGACTAACAGGCCAACAGGGACCATGGCAGGTGACAGGAATGGAAAATGTCAAGTGAGACAGAGAGCTAAGCAGAGAGAGACAGAAACGGTTAGCAAGAGAGATGATCAGACAGAGAGGGTCGGGGGAGGAAACGAGGGATATGGAGAGGAGAAGAGAGAGGGAGAATATCAGCAAGCTCCTTCAGACTGACTTTGGGAAAGCAAACATTGTCTCCTGCCTCACGTGTTTTTTTCTTTGGATTCCAGAGGGAGGATGGCAGGGGATATGCTGATTTTCTTCCGTGCAGATAGTGTTTTCTGGAATCCTGTGCAGTTCTTCCGAGGTGATAGCCATAATCTGTGGCAAGTCCAGACCCTTTGGGTGCTGAATATTTCCACTGGGGGCACATGGAGCCTAGAGTTTGTCCACTCCTTTGGTTGTCTGTTTGCTGTGTTGCGAATCACTCTGATAGCTCTTGAAATCTGTCCCTAAGCATTTGAGTGACAGGGGTTTTACTCCTTCTATTTAGGTTTGGTTCCAAAACCAACGAAGAAGTAGCCTAAGGCAGAGCCGACCGCCGTCGGGGAACATCTTACCAGACGGGCAATCGCATCCTGTGCACGAGCCTCAGGCTCTGATGCAAGGTGAGTCCCTGGCTTTCCAAAGGCATTTTCCCATTAGGGTTCCTGGAGACAGATTCATCTCTGAACGTGGGTGACAAGTAGTCAGCAGAGAACCCTTAGGAGAGGACACAAGCCTATCTGGGCCTTGCCCTGCTAGTGCTCACACTATGAGCCTCATGGCCCTGTTTGGAGGGCGGGGTCTTGCATGGCCAGGAAGCCTTTCAACCCTCTGGTCCTGAAACTGTCCAAAGTGCAGAGTTCCCTTCTCTTATCCACTCACAAAGATTTTCCTCGGGCTCCATAGCAAGATTCGTTCCAGAATTGGCCCATCAGGGCTTCAGAACACTCCAGAAAACATGCTGGGAAACCAACCAAACAGCAAACTAGAGAAACAAGCAAACAAACAGTCAAGCAAGAAATAAAATTTTAAAGTGAATAATTAAAATGTAAAATGGAAACTGTGAGTGTGTGTGTGTGTGTGTTTGTGTGTGTGTGTGTGGGTGTGTATGTGTGGATGTGTCTGTGTGGGTGGGGGAATGCATTGTGCCTGTGTATACTTCTACATACACATGATAATTCACTATAGACATAGCGATACATATATGTATAAAAACTATATTTGTATCGATTAACTATCTTTCTATCATCTATCGATCTATCATCTATCTATGTAGATCTATACCTATGTTTCAATCTCTCTCTCTCTTTACCCCTCACCTATCTATCTCTCTCTCTATCTATCTATCCATCTATCTATCTATCTATCCCTCTATCTCTCTATCTTTCTATCTACCTACCTATCTGATATGCCATTTCCTCCATATGGCAGAATTTGTGTGCACTGAATGTGAAGTGGGCTTCATTGTCCTCTCTTCTTTGTTTGTGCTCCTCTAGATGGCCGCCCAAAAGAGGCTGGGAGAAAGCGCACGTTCATCTCACCCTCTCAAACAGGGATGCTTGTGCAAGCCTTTGAGAGGGACCGCTTTCCTGGCATTGCCACCAGGGAAGAATTGGCTCGTCAAACAGGACTTCCTGAACCTCGAATCCAGGTAAGGTCTCAGTAGGTGGAAGATGGTATGTCCCAAGGCGGGAGTGCCGTTTTCCTCCCGCGCCGGTGCTGGATATACGTAGGCACTGCTGATGGTTCTGGATGTGTGGGTGGGTCATTGGGGGGTTGGGGAGAGGAATGGGGCTTGTAAGTTTCCCTATAGACATTCACTCAGGTGCCTGACCTGAAGGCATCCATTTCCTGAAGGGGACGGAGCAGAGGAGGTCCCGGACAGCCTGGGAGGGGTCCCGACAGTCTAGCCAGACAGCGAGGGATCTCTCATGGAAGCCAGGGTTCCAGTGTGGCCCTGATTTGGCCCCTCATTTTGCAAGGACCTGGGGACTGGCAAAGGTCCCATCACCCTGGGTCAAGGCCTATCCGAAGGCAGTGTTTTTGCCCGGAGCCTGTCAGACCAGGGGTGCTGGCATGGGGGTTGCAAGGCGACGTGGGAGATCGTGCTTCTGATGTACCTGTCTCCCTTTCTCTCATCTTGCCTAGATATGGTTTCAGAACCGGAGAGCTCGGCACCCGGAGCAGAGCAGAGGGGCGCCTGCCAAGGCCCGGGCAGAAGACCCCGATGCCAGACCAGCCCCGACTGTCCCATCGGACCAAAGGCCCCCGCCCAACATCCACAACAGCGCTCATCAATTGCCTCCAACTGATCCACTGGACAGCTTCCGGTCCCTTACCGCTGCAGCCCCTCCTCTGGCCCCAAGCTTCTTTGTGCCTTGTGCTCCCTGTGGTGGCTGGGTGGGCCAGCCTTTGATGCTCCTGGTGGTCCAGCCCGCCCCGGCTTCGCAGGGAGCAGAGAACCCTCCACATCCGGGAACAGACCCCGGCGGCACCACAGCAGGGCCGAGTCCAGGAGGGAGTCTCGCACCCATGCACGCAGCACTCACGCCCTCCGCCCACGGAGGGGCCTGCCCGCACAGCAGCCTGCACCCTGGCATGGCAGCACGCCCTTAGCCTGTCCCCCGCAGCGCTCCTCCACACACCGGGCAGCATCCGGCTCAGCCACGCAGCCCCCACGTGCCAATTCTGCAGCCCGAACAGGCCGAGACACACCTGTGGCAGCAGCAGGCCCCATCGGATCAGCTCACGTGTCCTCCGCTCCACCCGCAGCCCCAGACCTCAGGCGCCAGAGGCTCAGGGAGCCTCTTAAATGAACTCTTGTCAGACGCCAGCCTTCTGGAAAAGGCACAACCTTTCCTGAGCGACGGCACCCCGGAAGAGGGACTTTGGCCAAACCTGGAAGAACCCCTCAGTGACGACGAATTCCAGGCCCTCCTGGACATGCTGCCAGGCTCGCCAGGGCCTCAGGAAAGCCTTTGGTTGAGCCCAATTCAGGCCTCCTTCCCTGGGATGCCGAGCCACGGCTGAGAAAAAAGGACGAGGAACCAGCCACTCTCCTAGGGCTCGGCAGCAAGGGCAAGGCGCCCAGAATGCCGGCGCCACTGCGTGGCCTCCCTCAGTCCTGCCGTGCTCCGCGGGCGCTCTCAGGACGCACGGGCACCAGGAGGGGCATCCTCCCTGATGTCGGAAAGGATGCTAGCATGCCAAAGGACAAGAATACCGCCCAAGTCCTCTTGGCTTGGAGGTCGATTTGCGGGTTCTCTCTTACATTGCCTTGATTAAATAAACCTGGCTTGGAACTCAATGCAAAGTCTTTGGCTCTGTTTTGGTCCCCTTGTAGTCTGTGCCCCAGCATCCATGCCACTCCTCAAAGATCCACCATGTCCCCCTTTGCCTGGGACTGGATGGGAAGGGGGCCAGGGGCCCTTGATAAGAAGCCAGCTTCTACTTGCAAACTAGATTCTCTTGGAATCCCTACAACAGTGAAGCACCATCACTGAGATTCTGGGAGCAAGAGAGCTTCCATTAGGGCCAGTACAGGGGAGCACCGTTACAAATCTCTCCTAGCACTTTTCTTGGTTCCCAGATTATAGCCAGATTATTATCAGCAGGGCTCAAATTAACGAAGGTGCTGGGGATATTAGGCAGGCAATCAATCTCTCTCTCTCCCTCACGCCCTCCATCCCTACCTCCCTCTCTCACTTGTCTCCTTCTGCCTCTCCCTTGTTCTCTCTTTCCCTCTCCCCCGTCTTATGGTCTCTTTGCCACAAACACTTACAGCGCACACACAGCCACACAAACACACAAGCATCGTTTGAACCAAGTGCTGCTATAATTAGACTCATCCCCAAATGTTGCTGAAGAATCTCGTAGTCTCCATCTCAGTGCACATGGCTGAGTTTCATGAACTAGGGTGGCACTAAAGACGGCCCATTATGTGTTTTGGGTTTCCATGTTTCGAGGGTCTAGGGCCTAGGCTCAGCTAAAATGTCAGATGGGTTTTTATGTTCCAGCCAAATATTCCTTCCTAGCACAGCTGCGCCACCATCCTCTAGGACGCTTTGGAATTCCCCTTCTGCTTCTCATGCTCCTCCTCCTCCTAATTGTCCTCTGCTCCCCCTCCCCTCCCCCTTCCCACTCCCCTCCCCCTCACCCCTCCCCTCCCCTCCTCATCCCTCTCCCCACACCCCTCCCTTCCCTCTCCTCCTCCCCAGGTATTCGATTTTGGAAAACACACCCTCGCTTCCCATCTCTATCCTACTGGGTCCATCTTGGCTGAGGCGGGGCTATCATTGCACTCCCCAGCGTTACTTGAGTTATCTGTCTCTTCTCCCAAGTTGTGGTGCCGGGCCCTCCTTTTCAGCTCTGGTTTCTTGCCTGACTTTCCCGGACTCGTGCCTGCCGTCCGGAGAAGGAGTGACCGTCTACAGGTTCTCTGGATCCATGTGTTTTCACCATCAAACGATTTTTCCTTGCTTCCCTTTTGGCGGCTCCAGCAGGGAAGTTCGCTTGGGAATGCATTCCGTTTGCGTGGGCCGGATTCCCGACAGCAGAGCTCCCGATGCCGTTGGGCATGGGTCCTTGGGGCTGCTGGACAGTTTCTGACCTGTGTTGACCTGGTTGATGGCCCCAGGCGAGTGAGGGCAGCTCCCCGCTCCCCTCCCCCTCTTCCCCTCCCCCTCTTTTCCCCTCCCCCACCCACTGTTGGGACGTGCATTCGACCTGGCTTCCCTGGGAGACAGGCTTGCCAAGAGAATTGCTTTGACGTAGCCGGGTGTAGCTGACACGTTTCGGCCTGGATAGACTTCAGGGGACCGGACCCTCATCAGGCCTCTCTGGAAAGGCTTTGAAGATGCTGGCAGACAGGCGGGGCAACATAGCCATGTTGGGTTTGCCCAGGACAAGCCTCGCACTTCGAAGCCGCCTCCTAGTGTGGTAGTGGGGTCTGCCCCTTTCTTCATGCACTCCCTGGCCCGTGAGGAAGGGGGCGGGCTGCAGATGACAGCTGGAAAAGTTTCCAAAGTTTGTGACCGAAGAGCATGACCCGTGTGTCGAATCCTGTGTCCGTCGGTGCATTCAGCTTTCCTCTTGAAATGAGCGGGTCCTCAGCCTCCAGTCAAGGAAATGCCTCAGGCCTGGAATGCAATGAGGTCCAGGAGATGCCGAGGGAATTGGGAAGTAGACACCGGGAAGCTAGGCCCTCCACACTGGAAAGAACACTGGGGCCAAGCCTTGTCACCACGAACCCAGGGTTGGGGAAAGCCAGGGAGAGCAAACACTGCGTGGAACGGGAAAACGTGTGAAAACCAGAGAGCCCTGGAGCCCATTCAGCCCGGGGAACGGAGGATGCCAGGCTTCCAAAGAAAAGCCTTGCTGGCCTCCGGATTTGCCTTTCAGTCCAAGTCCCCTAACATGGACACATGGGAACCCTTCAAGCTTCTCAAGGTGGAAGGGGGGTTGGGATCCCGAGGCAGCGATTTCCATAAATAGGGGCGGGGCGTGCCCAATCCCTTGATAAGGCCCGTGCTCCTGGGAACTCCACATTTGGCCAGCAGCCTCTGTGCCGGACGGGTGTCTCTCCGGCCATGGATGACTCACGCACGCCCAACGGTAAGTAGACATCAGCACCAGGGCTCTCCTGCTGGCTCATCTGAAATGCCTTCCTGCCCTCTCAGGGATGTGGACGAGGGGAGAAATGGCCCCATGAGACTGCAGGGATGGCTCTGGCTGGGCTCTGTTTAAGGAAGCCATTGGGCCAAATGATTGAGAGAGTGGCTTGTGTAGTTCTGTTTTTCCTTTCTTTTTTGTTTTTATTCATTGATTTCTTTGGCCCTGTTGAAATTGACATGGGAGCGGTAGCCCTGCTGCCCACCCACAGCTCCTCTGTGAGAAGTCCTGACGCGCAGCTGCACAGAAAGCTGCAGCCGTTGTCCAAGGCTTCCGATCGCATGCAGCGCATTTCTAGTGGAACACGTTAGGACATTTGAGTTGGTGGTGTTGGTACTTTCTCGCTGTGGTTTAGCAGCTCCCTCTTGCCTTGAGTTCCATGGGAACGGGTCCGTTTCTCTGCTGTCCCTGGAAGTAGTCCACACGCAGGATACCCAAGAAGCACGGCAGGTCATAGTTTCCCTTGCCACCAAATTCAACACTAGGGCTCGGGATGCACTGATCCCAGAAACCCTTGACATGCCTCCCACTCGACTCCAAAGTAGGGAGTGGAGACTGGGGGCAGGGGCAGCTGGGGGCGCATGTGGGGTTGGGGCTTTCTGAAGGCAAAAGCCCCAAGGCCAGGCTACCGTGTGCTCCATGACTTCTGTCCGAAGCAATCTCACTGGAGCTGGCAAGGAGGAAGGGTGCTTGTGAAGGAAGCATCGCTTGGGGTGCGCAAGCCGTGCCTTGCGTCCTTCCAGGCAGACACCTTGACACCCTAGTTTGGCAGCTGGCAGTGGCTAGCGGGGAATTCCTTTGTCGGGAGGGCTGATGCTCTAGAGTTTGAATACACTTCAGGAAATCCAAGTCGTCCGAAGCCCGGGACGTGCCCGACACCACGTCGGGCTTTCCGCAGAACGTGTGAACAAGCACAGTCCTATTCCTCTGCATCACAGAGAACAAGTGTCCACTAGGACAGGGCTCTATCAATCCAAGCTTTCCACAGAGAAAAATAGCACACACACAGCCAGTCCACATGACACGGTGACGTCCAGGATGGGGTGCTCATCCTCTGTGGTGTCCCAGCCCAGGCGTCGTCAGAATCAGGGTCGGGGCACGAGGGCCGCAATGTGGGTATCCGACACAACCTACACACGTGTGGCCGTGCTTGGCTCGATTTTCAAGTAGTTCAAGCAGGTGTGCCATGGGTGTGTGAGGAGCCACAAGGTGGGCTCTTCTAGCTGGCCTAAAGTTCAAAGCCGTCCTGCCAGGGGCCATCCAGACGTTGCACGGCCGGCAGCCAGCGGCCGCGTCCCCTGGGTGGGAACATCTTCCACCCATTTGGAACATGACCCTGTTGCCCTAGGTCTTCCCAGCTGGTTGGTTTGTAGTTCTCTGGGCTGCCGGTGAGTGGGTGGTAGATCCCAAGAACTTGAGCCACCTCATCTTTTCTACTTGGCATACATGGAAGGCCCAGGGTCACACCTTCAGCAGGGCTGTGTGTGTGCTTCCTTTAGATAGAAATGGACGGCCATCTGTGCACTGGAGTCTACTCCCCCCCACCTCCCGGACACAAAAAGCAGCCTGGTGTGGCACCACCCATCACCACCAGACACCGCCGTTGGTGCAGCCGTACGGATTCCCTCTCACACTTTTCCCCCTCTTGTATTTGGCAGGCCCACGCCCAAGTGGACAGCGGAGAAAGAGGCTGGTTCTGAAGCTCAGTCAAAAGGATGCTCTGCAAGCCCTCTTTCAACAGAACCCCTACCCTGGCATCAAGGCCAGAGAGAGCCTGGCCCGAAACCTGGGCATTCCCGAAAGCAGAATTCAGGTAAATATCAGTCTCGGGATTCCTGTTCTCTCGGGTTCCGTGTCCAGATGCCACCCGGCCCGAGCCGTGTGAGTCCCAATTCCAGGTCGGGGAGCTGGCTGCCGAGACTTAGCCGTGCTTTGTCTCCCGTGCGTTGGGAGGGAACCAAAGATAAGCCATCCAGCCTCAGGGAAATTGGGTGTCCTCTAGCGAGCCTCTGTGCTGAAGGGTTTGTACGTGGTTTCCGAGCCCAATATGCAATTGGCTACAGACACTTCGTGGTGGGGTGCACGCTATGGAGAGGAGCCGTCTCCTCCCCTTGGTGCTCCTGGTCTGGGTGCTGGAGGCAAGCCTGGAATCCACTCCCGGCTAAGAATGGCTGTCCCTTGGGAGAACAGGGCCAGAGGGAGCTGAGTGGCCCTTGGTCCTACAGGAGGTCAGGAATCAAAGCCGAGGGAAAGAGGGTGCGTGAGGCTGCTTGTGCCAGGGGTTTCGGTCCTTTCTGGCTCACCTCCGAGGTGCTAGCTGTGCTCAAGGCTTCCTGTCTGGTAGGGTGGGAGAGGAGCCCTGAAAGGGGAGAACCTTAGGAGCAGGAGCACTGTGCCTGTGGCCTTTCAATGGGCACTAAGACGCGTAGGCTTCCCTTACTGAACTGACTGGCAGGTTCAACAAACTGCCCACACAGCCCCATCAGAGATGCCTAAAAATGGACACACACACGCCCACACCCTCACCGACACCCATATCTACCCCGATGGCCACACCTCCACCAACCCCAACCCCACCCCCCTGCCACCCGGCCGGCCCCCAAGCCTCACACGACCTCACCCGACCTCACTCGGCTGCACCCTACCCTTCACCACGCCGCTCCACTCCACTCCACTCCACTCCACTCCATCCACACCTAACTCTGCATTTGATTCTTGGGTAACGATGAAGGCAGCATGTGGTTTCACTGTTGGAGACAATGACACAGATTTGAACGATGGGGATCGGGTACCTAAGAGCCTCCAGACCTGGAAGTGGCAGGACCTTGCCCTCCTAAGAGTTCCCTGTCAAGGAGTCTTTTCCAGGCAGCATGGGGTTTTCAGGAGTTCGCCCACCTTCAGGGAATTTTGGACAAGAGCACTCACCTATGCGTGGTGTGTTAGGAAAGGGTGCTGTCCATGGGGCCAGGAGGGAGACAGAGGAACATTCCTCAGGCACTGAGCATGGTCAAAAAGGAGGCACAAAGACTCAAAGGGAGCCAGTGAGAGAAACAACAGAGAGAAATGGACACAGAGACAGAGACAGGGACTGAGAGAGAGGAAAAGAGAAACAAGCATAAACAGGTAGATGGACAGAATCGGAGACTGAGACTAACAGGCCAACAGGGACCATGGCAGGTGACAGGAATGGAAAATGTCAAGTGAGACAGAGAGCTAAGCAGAGAGAGACAGAAACGGTTAGCAAGAGAGATGATCAGACAGAGAGGGTCGGGGGAGGAAACGAGGGATATGGAGAGGAGAAGAGAGAGGGAGAATATCAGCAAGCTCCTTCAGACTGACTTTGGGAAAGCAAACATTGTCTCCTGCCTCACGTGTTTTTTTCTTTGGATTCCAGAGGGAGGATGGCAGGGGATATGCTGATTTTCTTCCGTGCAGATAGTGTTTTCTGGAATCCTGTGCAGTTCTTCCGAGGTGATAGCCATAATCTGTGGCAAGTCCAGACCCTTTGGGTGCTGAATATTTCCACTGGGGGCACATGGAGCCTAGAGTTTGTCCACTCCTTTGGTTGTCTGTTTGCTGTGTTGCGAATCACTGTGATAGCTCTTGAAATCTGTCCCTAAGCATTTGAGTGACAGGGGTTTTACTCCTTCTATTTAGGTTTGGTTCCAAAACCAACGAAGAAGTAGCCTAAGGCAGAGCCGACCGCCGTCGGGGAACATCTTACCAGACGGGCAATCGCATCCTGTGCACGAGCCTCAGGCTCTGATGCAAGGTGAGTCCCTGGCTTTCCAAAGGCATTTTCCCATTAGGGTTCCTGGAGACAGATTCATCTCTGAACGTGGGTGACAAGTAGTCAGCAGAGAACCCTTAGGAGAGGACACAAGCCTATCTGGGCCTTGCCCTGCTAGTGCTCACACTATGAGCATCATGGCCCTGTTTGGAGGGCGGGGTCTTGCATGGCCAGGAAGCCTTTCAACCCTCTGGTCCTGAAACTGTCCAAAGTGCAGAGTTCCCTTCTCTTATCCACTCACAAAGATTTTCCTCGCGCTCCATAGCAAGATTCGTTCCAGAATTGGCCCATCAGGGCTTCAGATCACTCCAGAAAACATGCTGGGAAACCAACCAAACAGCAAACTAGAGAAACAAGCAAACAAACAGTCAAGCAAGAAATAAAATTTTAAAGTGAATAATTAAAATGTAAAATGGAAACTGTGAGTGTGTGTGTGTGTGTGTTTGTGTGTGTGTGTGTGGGTGTGTATGTGTGGATGTGTCTGTGTGGGTGGGGGAATGCATTGTGCCTGTGTACACTTCTACATACACATGATAATTCACTATAGACATAGCGATACATATATGTATAAAAACTATATTTGTATCGATTAACTATCTTTCTATCATCTATCGATCTATCATCTATCTATGTAGATCTATACCTATGTTTCAATCTCTCTCTCTCTTTACCCCTCACCTATCTATCTCTCTCTCTATCTATCTATCCATCTATCTATCTATCTATCCCTCTATCTCTCTATCTTTCTATCTACCTACCTATCTGATATGCCATTTCCTCCATATGGCAGAATTTGTGTGCACTGAATGTGAAGTGGGCTTCATTGTCCTCTCTTCTTTGTTTGTGCTCCTCTAGATGGCCGCCCAAAAGAGGCTGGGAGAAAGCGCACGTTCATCTCACCCTCTCAAACAGGGATGCTTGTGCAAGCCTTTGAGAGGGACCGCTTTCCTGGCATTGCCACCAGGGAAGAATTGGCTCGTCAAACAGGACTTCCTGAACCTCGAATCCAGGTAAGGTCTCAGTAGGTGGAAGATGGTATGTCCCAAGGCGGGAGTGCCGTTTTCCTCCCGCGCCGGTGCTGGATATACGTAGGCACTGCTGATGGTTCTGGATGTGTGGGTGGGTCATTGGGGGGTTGGGGAGAGGAATGGGGCTTGTAAGTTTCCCTATAGACATTCACTCAGGTGCCTGACCTGAAGGCATCCATTTCCTGAAGGGGACGGAGCAGAGGAGGTCCCGGACAGCCTGGGAGGGGTCCCGACAGTCTAGCCAGACAGCGAGGGATCTCTCATGGAAGCCAGGGTTCCAGTGTGGCCCTGATTTGGCCCCTCATTTTGCAAGGACCTGGGGACTGGCAAAGGTCCCATCACCCTGGGTCAAGGCCTATCCGAAGGCAGTGTTTTTGCCCGGAGCCTGTCAGACCAGGGGTGCTGGCATGGGGGTTGCAAGGCGACGTGGGAGATCGTGCTTCTGATGTACCTGTCTCCCTTTCTCTCATCTTGCCTAGATATGGTTTCAGAACCGGAGAGCTCGGCACCCGGAGCAGAGCAGAGGGGCGCCTGCCAAGGCCCGGGCAGAAGACCCCGATGCCAGACCAGCCCCGACTGTCCCATCGGACCAAAGGCCCCCGCCCAACATCCACAACAGCGCTCATCAATTGCCTCCAACTGATCCACTGGACAGCTTCCGGTCCCTTACCGCTGCAGCCCCTCCTCTGGCCCCAAGCTTCTTTGTGCCTTGTGCTCCCTGTGGTGGCTGGGTGGGCCAGCCTTTGATGCTCCTGGTGGTCCAGCCCGCCCCGGCTTCGCAGGGAGCAGAGAACCCTCCACATCCGGGAACAGACCCCGGCGGCACCACAGCAGGGCCGAGTCCAGGAGGGAGTCTCGCACCCATGCACGCAGCACTCACGCCCTCCGCCCACGGAGGGGCCTGCCCGCACAGCAGCCTGCACCCTGGCATGGCAGCACGCCCTCAGCCTGTCCCCCGCAGCGCTCCTCCACACACCGGGCAGCATCCGGCTCAGCCACGCAGCCCCCACGTGCCAATTCTGCAGCCCGAACAGGCCGAGACACACCTGTGGCAGCAGCAGGCCCCATCAGATCAGCTCACGTGTCCTCCGCTCCACCCGCAGCCCCAGACCTCAGGCGCCAGAGGCTCAGGGAGCCTCTTAAATGAACTCTTGTCAGACGCCAGCCTTCTGGAAAAGGCACAACCTTTCCTGAGCGACGGCACCCCGGAAGAGGGACTTTGGCCAAACCTGGAAGAACCCCTCAGTGACGACGAATTCCAGGCCCTCCTGGACATGCTGCCAGGCTCGCCAGGGCCTCAGGAAAGCCTTTGGTCGAGCCCAATTCAGGCCTCCTTCCCTGGGATGCCGAGCCACGGCTGAGAAAAAAGGACGAGGAACCAGCCACTCTCCTAGGGCTCGGCAGCAAGGGCAAGGCGCCCAGACTGCCGGCGCCACTGCGTGGCCTCCCTCAGTCCTGCCGTGCTCCGCGGGCGCTCTCAGGACGCACGGGCACCAGGAGGGGCATCCTCCCTGATGTCGGAAAGGATGCTAGCATGCCAAAGGACAAGAATACCGCCCAAGTCCTCTTGGCTTGGAGGTCGATTTGCGGGTTCTCTCTTACATTGCCTTGATTAAATAAACCTGGCTTGGAACTCAATGCAAAGTCTTTGGCTCTGTTTTGGTCCCCTTGTAGTCTGTGCCCCAGCATCCATGCCACTCCTCACAGATCCACCATGTCCCCCTTTGCCTGGGACTGGATGGGAAGGGGGCCGGGGGCCCTTGATAAGAAGCCAGCTTCTACTTGCAAACTAGATTCTCTTGGAATCCCTACAACAGTGAAGCACCATCACTGAGATTCTGGGAGCAAGAGAGCTTCCATTAGGGCCAGTACAGGGGAGCACCGTTACAAATCTCTCCTAGCACTTTTCTTGGTTCCCAGATTATAGCCAGATTATTATCAGCAGCGCTCAAATTAACCAAGGTGCTGGGGATATTAGGCAGGCAATCAATCTCTCTCTCTCCCTCACGCCCTCCATCCCTACCTCCCTCTCTCACTTGTCTCCTTCTCCCTCTCCCTTGTTCTCTCTCTCCCTCTCCCCCGTCTTATGGTCTCTTTGCCACAAATATTTACAGCGCACACACAGCCACACAAACACACAAGCATCGTTTGAACCAAGTGCTGCTATAATTAGACTCATCCCCAAATGTTGCTGAAGAATCTCGTAGTCTCCATCTCAGTGCACATGGCTGAGTTTCATGAACCAGGGTGGCACTAAAGACGGCCCATTATGTGTTTTGGGTTTCCATGTTTCGAGGGTCTAGGGCCTAGGCTCAGCTAAAATGTCAGATGGGTTTGTATGTTCCAGCCAAATATTCCTTCCTAGCACAGCTGCGCCACCATCCTCTAGGACGCTTTGGAATTCCCCTTCTGCTTCTCCTGCTCCTCCTCCTCCTAATTGTCCTCTGCTCCCCCTCCCCTCCCCCTTCCCACTCCCCTCCCCCTCACCCCTCCCCTCCCCTCCTCATCCCTCTCCCCACACCCCTCCCTTCCCTCTCCTCCTCCCCAGGTATTCGATTTTGGAAAACACACCCTCGCTTCCCATCTCTATCCTACTGGGTCCATCTTGGCTGAGGCGGGGCTATCATTGCACTCCCCAGCGTTACTTGAGTTATCTGTCTCTTCTCCCAAGTTGTGGTGCCGGGCCCTCCTTTTCAGCTCTGGTTTCTTGCCTGACTTTCCCGGACTCGTGCCTGCCGTCCGGAGAAGGAGTGACCGTCTACAGGTTCTCTGGATCCATGTGTTTTCACCATCAAACGATTTTTCCTTGCTTCCCTTTTGGCGGCTCCAGCAGGGAAGTTCGCTTGGGAATGCATTCCGTTTGCGTGGGCCGGATTCCCGACAGCAGAGCTCCCGATGCCTTTGGGCATGGGTCCTTGGGGCTGCTGGACAGTTTCTGACCTGTGTTGACCTGGTTGATGGCCCCAGGCGAGTGAGGGCAGCTCCCCGCTCCCCTCCCCCTCTTCCCCTCCCCCTCTTTTCCCCTCCCCCACCCACTGTTGGGACGTGCATTCGACCTGGCTTCCCTGGGAGACAGGCTTGAAAAGAGAATTGCTTTGACGTAGCCGGGTGTAGCTGACACGTTTCGGCCTGGATAGACTTCAGGGGACCGGACCCTCATCAGGCCTCTCTGGAAAGGCTTTGAAGATGCTGGCAGACAGGCGGGGCAACATAGCCATGTTGGGTTTGCCCAGGACAAGCCTCGCACTTCGAAGCCGCCTCCTAGTGTGGTAGTGGGGTCTGCCCCTTCCTTCATGCACTCCCTGGCCCGTGAGGAAGGGGGCGGGCTGCAGATGACAGCTGGAAAAGTTTCCAAAGTTTGTGACCGAAGAGCATGACCCGTGTGTCGAATCCTGTGTCCGTCGGTGCATTCAGCTTTCCTCTTGAAATGAGCGGGTCCTCAGCCTCCAGTCAAGGAAATGCCTCAGGCCTGGAATGCAATGAGGTCCAGGAGATGCCGAGGGAATTGGGAAGTAGACACCGGGAAGCTAGGCCCTCCACACTGGAAAGAACACTGGGGCCAAGCCTTGTCACCACGAACCCAGGGTTGGGGAAAGCCAGGGAGAGCAAACACTGCGTGGAACGGGAAAACGTGTGAAAACCAGAGAGCCCTGGAGCCCATTCAGCCCGGGGAACGGAGGATGCCAGGCTTCCAAAGAAAAGCCTTGCTGGCCTCCGGATTTGCCTTTCAGTCCAAGTCCCCTAACATGGACACATGGGAACACTTCAAGGTTCTCAATGTGGAAGGGGGGGTTGGGATCCCGAGGCAGCGATTTCCATAAACAGGGGCGGGGCGTGCCCGATCCCTTGATAAGGCCCGTGCTCCTGGGAACTCCACATTTGGCCAGCAGCCTCTGTGCCGGACGGGTGTCTCTCCGGCCATGGATGACTCACGCACGCCCAACAGTAAGTAGACATCAGCACCTGGGCTCTCCTGCTGGCTCATCTGAAATGCCTTCCTGCCCTCTCAGGGATGTGGACGAGGGGAGAAATGGCCCCATGAGACTGCAGGGATGGCTCTGGCTGGGCTCTGTTTAAGGAAGCCATTGGGCCAAATGATTGAGAGAGTGGCTTGTGTAGTTCTGTTTTTCCTTTCTTTTTTGTTTTTATTCATTGATTTCTTTGGCCCTGTTGAAATTGACATGGGAGCGGTAGCCCTGCTGCCCACCCACAGCTCCTCTGTGAGAAGTCCTGACGCGCAGCTGCACAGAAAGCTGCAGCCGTTGTCCAAGGCTTCCGATCGCATGCAGCGCATTTCTAGTGGAACACGTTAGGACATTTGAGTTGGTGGTGTTGGTACTTTCTCGCTGTGGTTTAGCAGCTCCCTCTTGCCTTGAGTTCCATGGGAACGGGTCCGTTTCTCTGCTGTCCCTGGAAGTAGTCCACACGCAGGATACCCAAGAAGCACGGCAGGTCATAGTTTCCCTTGCCACCAAATTCAACACTAGGGCTCGGGAGGCACTGATCCCAGAAACCCTTGACATGCCTCCCACTCGACTCCAAAGTAGGGAGTGGAGACTGGGGGCAGGGGCAGCTGGGGGCGCATGTGGGGTTGGGGCTTTCTGAAGGCAAAAGCCCCAAGGCCAGGCTACCGTGTGCTCCATGACTTCTGTCCGAAGCAATCTCACTGGAGCTGGCAAGGAGGAAGGGTGCTTGTGAAGGAAGCATCGCTTGGGGTGCGCAAGCCGTGCCTTGCGTCCTTCCAGGCAGACACCTTGACACCCTAGTTTGGCAGCTGGCAGTGGCTAGCGGGGAATTCCTTTGTCGGGAGGGCTGATGCTCTAGAGTTTGAATACACTTCAGGAAATCCAAGTCGTCCGAAGCCCGGGACGTGCCCGACACCACGTCGGGCTTTCCGCAGAACGTGTGAACAAGCACAGTCCTATTCCTCTGCATCACAGAGAACAAGTGTCCACTAGGACAGGGCTCTATCAATCCAAGCTTTCCACAGAGAAAAATAGCACACACACAGCCAGTCCACATGACACGGTGACGTCCAGGATGGGGTGCTCATCCTCTGTGGTGTCCCAGCCCAGGCGTCGTCAGAATCAGGGTCGGGGCACGAGGGCCGCAATGTGGGTATCCGACACAACCTACACACGTGTGGCCGTGCTTGGCTCGATTTTCAAGTAGTTCAAGCAGGTGTGCCATGGGTGTGTGAGGAGCCACAAGGTGGGCTCTTCTAGCTGGCCTAAAGTTCAAAGCCGTCCTGCCAGGGGCCATCCAGACGTTGCACGGCCGGCAGCCAGCGGCCGCGTCCCCTGGGTGGGAACATCTTCCACCCATTTGGAACATGACCCTGTTGCCCTAGGTCTTCCCAGCTGGTTGGTTTGTAGTTCTCTGGGCTGCCGGTGAGTGGGTGGTAGATCCCAAGAACTTGAGCCACCTCATCTTTTCTACTTGGCATACATGGAAGGCCCAGGGTCACACCTTCAGCAGGGCTGTGTGTGTGCTTCCTTTAGATAGAAATGGACGGCCATCTGTGCACTGGAGTCTACTCCCCCCCACCTCCCGGACACAAAAAGCAGCCTGGTGTGGCACCACCCATCACCACCAGACACCGCCGTTGGTGCAGCCGTACGGATTCCCTCTCACACTTTTCCCCCTCTTGTATTTGGCAGGCCCACGCCCAAGTGGACAGCGGAGAAAGAGGCTGGTTCTGAAGCTCAGTCAAAAGGATGCTCTGCAAGCCCTCTTTCAACAGAACCCCTACCCTGGCATCAAGGCCCGAGAGAGCCTGGCCCGAAACCTGGGCATTCCCGAAAGCAGAATTCAGGTAAATATCAGTCTCGGGATTCCTGTTCTCTCGGGTTCCGTGTCCAGATGCCACCCGGCCCGAGCCGTGTGAGTCCCAATTCCAGGTCGGGGAGCTGGCTGCCGAGACTTAGCCGTGCTTTGTCTCCCGTGCGTTGGGAGGGAACCAAAGATAAGCCATCCAGCCTCAGGGAAAATGGGTGTCCTCTAGCGAGCCTCTGTGCTGAAGGGTTTGTACGTGGTTTCCGAGCCCAATATGCAATTGGCTACAGACACTTCGTGGTGGGGTGCACGCTATGGAGAGGAGCCGTCTCCTCCCCTTGGTGCTCCTGGTCTGGGTGCTGGAGGCAAGCCTGGAATCCACTCCCGGCTAAGAATGGCTGTCCCTTGGGAGAACAGGGCCAGAGGGAGCTGAGTGGCCCTTGGTCCTACAGGAGGTCAGGAATCAAAGCCGAGGGAAAGAGGGTGCGTGAGGCTGCTTGTGCCAGGGGTTTCGGTCCTTTCTGGCTCACCTCCGAGGTGCTAGCGGTGCTCAAGGCTTCCTGTCTGGTAGGGTGGGAGAGGAGCCCTGAAAGGGGAGAACCTTAGGAGCAGGAGCACTGTGCCTGTGGCCTTTCAATGGGCACTAAGACGCGTAGGCTTCCCTTACTGAACTGACTGGCAGGTTCAACAAACTGCCCACACAGCCCCATCAGAGATGCCTAAAAATGGACACACACACGCCCACACCCTCACCGACACCCATATCTACCCCGATGGCCACACCTCCACCAACCCCAACCCCACCCCCCTGCCACCCGGCCGGCCCCCAAGCCTCACACGACCTCACCCGACCTCACTCGGCTGCACCCTACCCTTCACCACGCCGCTCCACTCCACTCCACTCCACTCCACTCCATCCACACCTAACTCTGCATTTGATTCTTGGGTAACGATGAAGGCAGCATGTGGTTTCACTGTTGGATACAATGACACAGATTTGAACGATGGGGATCGGGTACCTAAGAGCCTCCAGACCTGGAAGTGGCAGGACCTTGCCCTCCTAAGAGTTCCCTGTCAAGGAGTCTTTTCCAGGCAGCATGGGGTTTTCAGGAGTTCGCCCACCTTCAGGGAATTTTGGACAAGAGCACTCACCTATGCGTGGTGTGTTAGGAAAGGGTGCTGTCCATGGGGCCAGGAGGGAGACAGAGGAACATTCCTCAGGCACTGAGCATGGTCAAAAAGGAGGCACAAAGACTCAAAGGGAGCCAGTGAGAGAAACAACAGAGAGAAATGGACACAGAGACAGAGACAGGGACTGAGAGAGAGGAAAAGAGAAACAAGCATAAACGGGTAGATGGACAGAATCGGAGACTGAGACTAACAGGCCAACAGGGACCATGGCAGGTGACAGGAATGGAAAATGTCAAGTGAGACAGAGAGCTAAGCAGAGAGAGACAGAAACGGTTAGCAAGAGAGATGATCAGACAGAGAGGGTCGGGGGAGGAAACGAGGGATATGGAGAGGAGAAGAGAGAGGGAGAATATCAGCAAGCTCCTTCAGACTGACTTTGGGAAAGCAAACATTGTCTCCTGCCTCACGTGTTTTTTTCTTTGGATTCCAGAGGGAGGATGGCAGGGGATATGCTGATTTTCTTCCGTGCAGATAGTGTTTTCTGGAATCCTGTGCAGTTCTTCCGAGGTGATAGCCATAATCTGTGGCAAGTCCAGACCCTTTGGGTGCTGAATATTTCCACTGGGGGCACATGGAGCCTAGAGTTTGTCCACTCCTTTGGTTGTCTGTTTGCTGTGTTGCGAATCACTCTGATAGCTCTTGAAATCTGTCCCTAAGCATTTGAGTGACAGGGGTTTTACTCCTTCTATTTAGGTTTGGTTCCAAAACCAACGAAGAAGTAGCCTAAGGCAGAGCCGACCGCCGTCGGGGAACATCTTACCAGACGGGCAATCGCATCCTGTGCACGAGCCTCAGGCTCTGATGCAAGGTGAGTCCCTGGCTTTCCAAAGGCATTTTCCCATTAGGGTTCCTGGAGACAGATTCATCTCTGAACGTGGGTGACAAGTAGTCAGCAGAGAACCCTTAGGAGAGGACACAAGCCTATCTGGGCCTTGCCCTGCTAGTGCTCACACTATGAGCCTCATGGCCCTGTTTGGAGGGCGGGGTCTTGCATGGCCAGGAAGCCTTTCAACCCTCTGGTCCTGAAACTGTCCAAAGTGCAGAGTTCCCTTCTCTTATCCACTCACAAAGATTTTCCTCGGGCTCCATAGCAAGATTCGTTCCAGAATTGGCCCATCAGGGCTTCAGAACACTCCAGAAAACATGCTGGGAAACCAACCAAACAGCAAACTAGAGAAACAAGCAAACAAACAGTCAAGCAAGAAATAAAATTTTAAAGTGAATAATTAAAATGTAAAATGGAAACTGTGAGTGTGTGTGTGTGTGTGTTTGTGTGTGTGTGTGTGGGTGTGTATGTGTGGATGTGTCTGTGTGGGTGGGGGAATGCATTGTGCCTGTGTATACTTCTACATACACATGATAATTCACTATAGACATAGCGATACATATATGTATAAAAACTATATTTGTATCGATTAACTATCTTTCTATCATCTATCGATCTATCATCTATCTATGTAGATCTATACCTATGTTTCAATCTCTCTCTCTCTTTACCCCTCACCTATCTATCTCTCTCTCTATCTATCTATCCATCTATCTATCTATCTATCCCTCTATCTCTCTATCTTTCTATCTACCTACCTATCTGATATGCCATTTCCTCCATATGGCAGAATTTGTGTGCACTGAATGTGAAGTGGGCTTCATTGTCCTCTCTTCTTTGTTTGTGCTCCTCTAGATGGCCGCCCAAAAGAGGCTGGGAGAAAGCGCACGTTCATCTCACCCTCTCAAACAGGGATGCTTGTGCAAGCCTTTGAGAGGGACCGCTTTCCTGGCATTGCCACCAGGGAAGAATTGGCTCGTCAAACAGGACTTCCTGAACCTCGAATCCAGGTAAGGTCTCAGTAGGTGGAAGATGGTATGTCCCAAGGCGGGAGTGCCGTTTTCCTCCCGCGCCGGTGCTGGATATACGTAGGCACTGCTGATGGTTCTGGATGTGTGGGTGGGTCATTGGGGGGTTGGGGAGAGGAATGGGGCTTGTAAGTTTCCCTATAGACATTCACTCAGGTGCCTGACCTGAAGGCATCCATTTCCTGAAGGGGACGGAGCAGAGGAGGTCCCGGACAGCCTGGGAGGGGTCCCGACAGTCTAGCCAGACAGCGAGGGATCTCTCATGGAAGCCAGGGTTCCAGTGTGGCCCTGATTTGGCCCCTCATTTTGCAAGGACCTGGGGACTGGCAAAGGTCCCATCACCCTGGGTCAAGGCCTATCCGAAGCCAGTGTTTTTGCCCGGAGCCTGTCAGACCAGGGGTGCTGGCATGGGGGTTGCAAGGCGACGTGGGAGATCGTGCTTCTGATGTACCTGTCTCCCTTTCTCTCATCTTGCCTAGATATGGTTTCAGAACCGGAGAGCTCGGCACCCGGAGCAGAGCAGAGGGGCGCCTGCCAAGGCCCGGGCAGAAGACCCCGATGCCAGACCAGCCCCGACTGTCCCATCGGACCAAAGGCCCCCGCCCAACATCCACAACAGCGCTCATCAATTGCCTCCAACTGATCCACTGGACAGCTTCCGGTCCCTTACCGCTGCAGCCCCTCCTCTGGCCCCAAGCTTCTTTGTGCCTTGTGCTCCCTGTGGTGGCTGGGTGGGCCAGCCTTTGATGCTCCTGGTGGTCCAGCCCGCCCCGGCTTCGCAGGGAGCAGAGAACCCTCCACATCCGGGAACAGACCCCGGCGGCACCACAGCAGGGCCGAGTCCAGGAGGGAGTCTCGCACCCATGCACGCAGCACTCACGCCCTCCGCCCACGGAGGGGCCTGCCCGCACAGCAGCCTGCACCCTGGCATGGCAGCACGCCCTTAGCCTGTCCCCCGCAGCGCTCCTCCACACACCGGGCAGCATCCGGCTCAGCCACGCAGCCCCCACGTGCCAATTCTGCAGCCCGAACAGGCCGAGACACACCTGTGGCAGCAGCAGGCCCCATCGGATCAGCTCACGTGTCCTCCGCTCCACCCGCAGCCCCAGACCTCAGGCGCCAGAGGCTCAGGGAGCCTCTTAAATGAACTCTTGTCAGACGCCAGCCTTCTGGAAAAGGCACAACCTTTCCTGAGCGACGGCACCCCGGAAGAGGGACTTTGGCCAAACCTGGAAGAACCCCTCAGTGACGACGAATTCCAGGCCCTCCTGGACATGCTGCCAGGCTCGCCAGGGCCTCAGGAAAGCCTTTGGTTGAGCCCAATTCAGGCCTCCTTCCCTGGGATGCCGAGCCACGGCTGAGAAAAAAGGACGAGGAACCAGCCACTCTCCTAGGGCTCGGCAGCAAGGGCAAGGCGCCCAGAATGCCGGCGCCACTGCGTGGCCTCCCTCAGTCCTGCCGTGCTCCGCGGGCGCTCTCAGGACGCACGGGCACCAGGAGGGGCATCCTCCCTGATGTCGGAAAGGATGCTAGCATGCCAAAGGACAAGAATACCGCCCAAGTCCTCTTGGCTTGGAGGTCGATTTGCGGGTTCTCTCTTACATTGCCTTGATTAAATAAACCTGGCTTGGAACTCAATGCAAAGTCTTTGGCTCTGTTTTGGTCCCCTTGTAGTCTGTGCCCCAGCATCCATGCCACTCCTCAAAGATCCACCATGTCCCCCTTTGCCTGGGACTGGATGGGAAGGGGGCCAGGGGCCCTTGATAAGAAGCCAGCTTCTACTTGCAAACTAGATTCTCTTGGAATCCCTACAACAGTGAAGCACCATCACTGAGATTCTGGGAGCAAGAGAGCTTCCATTAGGGCCAGTACAGGGGAGCACCGTTACAAATCTCTCCTAGCACTTTTCTTGGTTCCCAGATTATAGCCAGATTATTATCAGCAGGGCTCAAATTAACGAAGGTGCTGGGGATATTAGGCAGGCAATCAATCTCTCTCTCTCCCTCACGCCCTCCATCCCTACCTCCCTCTCTCACTTGTCTCCTTCTGCCTCTCCCTTGTTCTCTCTTTCCCTCTCCCCCGTCTTATGGTCTCTTTGCCACAAACACTTACAGCGCACACACAGCCACACAAACACACAAGCATCGTTTGAACCAAGTGCTGCTATAATTAGACTCATCCCCAAATGTTGCTGAAGAATCTCGTAGTCTCCATCTCAGTGCACATGGCTGAGTTTCATGAACTAGGGTGGCACTAAAGACGGCCCATTATGTGTTTTGGGTTTCCATGTTTCGAGGGTCTAGGGCCTAGGCTCAGCTAAAATGTCAGATGGGTTTTTATGTTCCAGCCAAATATTCCTTCCTAGCACAGCTGCGCCACCATCCTCTAGGACGCTTTGGAATTCCCCTTCTGCTTCTCATGCTCCTCCTCCTCCTAATTGTCCTCTGCTCCCCCTCCCCTCCCCCTTCCCACTCCCCTCCCCCTCACCCCTCCCCTCCCCTCCTCATCCCTCTCCCCACACCCCTCCCTTCCCTCTCCTCCTCCCCAGGTATTCGATTTTGGAAAACACACCCTCGCTTCCCATCTCTATCCTACTGGGTCCATCTTGGCTGAGGCGGGGCTATCATTGCACTCCCCAGCGTTACTTGAGTTATCTGTCTCTTCTCCCAAGTTGTGGTGCCGGGCCCTCCTTTTCAGCTCTGGTTTCTTGCCTGACTTTCCCGGACTCGTGCCTGCCGTCCGGAGAAGGAGTGACCGTCTACAGGTTCTCTGGATCCATGTGTTTTCACCATCAAACGATTTTTCCTTGCTTCCCTTTTGGCGGCTCCAGCAGGGAAGTTCGCTTGGGAATGCATTCCGTTTGCGTGGGCCGGATTCCCGACAGCAGAGCTCCCGATGCCGTTGGGCATGGGTCCTTGGGGCTGCTGGACAGTTTCTGACCTGTGTTGACCTGGTTGATGGCCCCAGGCGAGTGAGGGCAGCTCCCCGCTCCCCTCCCCCTCTTCCCCTCCCCCTCTTTTCCCCTCCCCCACCCACTGTTGGGACGTGCATTCGACCTGGCTTCCCTGGGAGACAGGCTTGCCAAGAGAATTGCTTTGACGTAGCCGGGTGTAGCTGACACGTTTCGGCCTGGATAGACTTCAGGGGACCGGACCCTCATCAGGCCTCTCTGGAAAGGCTTTGAAGATGCTGGCAGACAGGCGGGGCAACATAGCCATGTTGGGTTTGCCCAGGACAAGCCTCGCACTTCGAAGCCGCCTCCTAGTGTGGTAGTGGGGTCTGCCCCTTTCTTCATGCACTCCCTGGCCCGTGAGGAAGGGGGCGGGCTGCAGATGACAGCTGGAAAAGTTTCCAAAGTTTGTGACCGAAGAGCATGACCCGTGTGTCGAATCCTGTGTCCGTCGGTGCATTCAGCTTTCCTCTTGAAATGAGCGGGTCCTCAGCCTCCAGTCAAGGAAATGCCTCAGGCCTGGAATGCAATGAGGTCCAGGAGATGCCGAGGGAATTGGGAAGTAGACACCGGGAAGCTAGGCCCTCCACACTGGAAAGAACACTGGGGCCAAGCCTTGTCACCACGAACCCAGGGTTGGGGAAAGCCAGGGAGAGCAAACACTGCGTGGAACGGGAAAACGTGTGAAAACCAGAGAGCCCTGGAGCCCATTCAGCCCGGGGAACGGAGGATGCCAGGCTTCCAAAGAAAAGCCTTGCTGGCCTCCGGATTTGCCTTTCAGTCCAAGTCCCCTAACATGGACACATGGGAACCCTTCAAGCTTCTCAAGGTGGAAGGGGGGTTGGGATCCCGAGGCAGCGATTTCCATAAATAGGGGCGGGGCGTGCCCAATCCCTTGATAAGGCCCGTGCTCCTGGGAACTCCACATTTGGCCAGCAGCCTCTGTGCCGGACGGGTGTCTCTCCGGCCATGGATGACTCACGCACGCCCAACGGTAAGTAGACATCAGCACCAGGGCTCTCCTGCTGGCTCATCTGAAATGCCTTCCTGCCCTCTCAGGGATGTGGACGAGGGGAGAAATGGCCCCATGAGACTGCAGGGATGGCTCTGGCTGGGCTCTGTTTAAGGAAGCCATTGGGCCAAATGATTGAGAGAGTGGCTTGTGTAGTTCTGTTTTTCCTTTCTTTTTTGTTTTTATTCATTGATTTCTTTGGCCCTGTTGAAATTGACATGGGAGCGGTAGCCCTGCTGCCCACCCACAGCTCCTCTGTGAGAAGTCCTGACGCGCAGCTGCACAGAAAGCTGCAGCCGTTGTCCAAGGCTTCCGATCGCATGCAGCGCATTTCTAGTGGAACACGTTAGGACATTTGAGTTGGTGGTGTTGGTACTTTCTCGCTGTGGTTTAGCAGCTCCCTCTTGCCTTGAGTTCCATGGGAACGGGTCCGTTTCTCTGCTGTCCCTGGAAGTAGTCCACACGCAGGATACCCAAGAAGCACGGCAGGTCATAGTTTCCCTTGCCACCAAATTCAACACTAGGGCTCGGGATGCACTGATCCCAGAAACCCTTGACATGCCTCCCACTCGACTCCAAAGTAGGGAGTGGAGACTGGGGGCAGGGGCAGCTGGGGGCGCATGTGGGGTTGGGGCTTTCTGAAGGCAAAAGCCCCAAGGCCAGGCTACCGTGTGCTCCATGACTTCTGTCCGAAGCAATCTCACTGGAGCTGGCAAGGAGGAAGGGTGCTTGTGAAGGAAGCATCGCTTGGGGTGCGCAAGCCGTGCCTTGCGTCCTTCCAGGCAGACACCTTGACACCCTAGTTTGGCAGCTGGCAGTGGCTAGCGGGGAATTCCTTTGTCGGGAGGGCTGATGCTCTAGAGTTTGAATACACTTCAGGAAATCCAAGTCGTCCGAAGCCCGGGACGTGCCCGACACCACGTCGGGCTTTCCGCAGAACGTGTGAACAAGCACAGTCCTATTCCTCTGCATCACAGAGAACAAGTGTCCACTAGGACAGGGCTCTATCAATCCAAGCTTTCCACAGAGAAAAATAGCACACACACAGCCAGTCCACATGACACGGTGACGTCCAGGATGGGGTGCTCATCCTCTGTGGTGTCCCAGCCCAGGCGTCGTCAGAATCAGGGTCGGGGCACGAGGGCCGCAATGTGGGTATCCGACACAACCTACACACGTGTGGCCGTGCTTGGCTCGATTTTCAAGTAGTTCAAGCAGGTGTGCCATGGGTGTGTGAGGAGCCACAAGGTGGGCTCTTCTAGCTGGCCTAAAGTTCAAAGCCGTCCTGCCAGGGGCCATCCAGACGTTGCACGGCCGGCAGCCGGCAGCCGCGTCCCCTGGGTGGGAACATCTTCCACCCATTTGGAACATGACCCTGTTGCCCTAGGTCTTCCCAGCTGGTTGGTTTGTAGTTCTCTGGGCTGCCGGTGAGTGGGTGGTAGATCCCAAGAACTTGAGCCACCTCATCTTTTCTACTTGGCATACATGGAAGGCCCAGGTTCACCCTTTCAGCAGGGCTGTGTGTGTGCTTCCGTTAGATAGAAATGGACGGCCATCTGTGCACTGGAGTCTACTCCCCCCCGCCTCCCGGACACAAAAAGCAGCCTGGTGTGGCACCACCCATCACCACCAGACACCGCCGTTGGTGCAGCCGTACGGATTCCCTCTCAGACTTTTCCCCCTCTTGTATTTGGCAGGCCCACGCCCAAGTGGACAGCGGAGAAAGAGGCTGGTTCTGAAGCTCAGTCAAAAGGATGCTCTGCAAGCCCTCTTTCAACAGAACCCCTACCCTGGCATCAAGGCCCGAGAGAGCCTGGCCCGAAACCTGGGCATTCCCGAAAGCAGAATTCAGGTAAATATCAGTCTCGGGATTCCTGTTCTCTCGGGTTCCGTGTCCAGATGCCACCCGGCCCGAGCCGTGTGAGTCCCAATTCCAGGTCGGGGAGCTGGCTGCCGAGACTTAGCCGTGCTTTGTCTCCCGTGCGTTGGGAGGGAACCAAAGATAAGCTATCCAGCCTCAGGGAAAATGGGTGTCCTCTAGCGAGCCTCTGTGCTGAAGGGTTTGTACGTGGTTTCCGAGCCCAATATGCAATTGGCTACAGACACTTCGTGGTGGGGTGCACGCTATGGAGAGGAGCCGTCTCCTCCCCTTGGTGCTCCTGGTCTGGGTGCTGGAGGCAAGCCTGGAATCCACTCCCGGCTAAGAATGGCTGTCCCTTGGGAGAACAGGGCCAGAGGGAGCTGAGTGGCCCTTGGTCCTACAGGAGGTCAGGAATCAAAGCCGAGGGAAAGAGGGTGCGTGAGGCTGCTTGTGCCAGGGGTTTCGGTCCTTTCTGGCTCACCTCCGAGGTGCTAGCGGTGCTCAAGGCTTCCTGTCTGGTAGGGTGGGAGAGGAGCCCTGAAAGGGGAGAACCTTAGGAGCAGGAGCACTGTGCCTGTGGCCTTTCAATGGGCACTAAGACGCGTAGGCTTCCCTTACTGAACTGACTGGCAGGTTCAACAAACTGCCCACACAGCCCCATCAGAGATGCCTAAAAATGGACACACACACGCCCACACCCTCACCGACACCCATATCTACCCCGATGGCCACACCTCCACCAACCCCAACCCCACCCCCCTGCCACCCGGCCGGCCCCCAAGCCTCACACGATCTCACCCGCCCTCACTCGGCTGCACCCTACCCTTCACCACGCCGCTCCACTCCACTCCACTCCACTCCATCCACACCTAACTCTGCATTTGATTCTTGGGTAACGATGAAGGCAGCATGTGGTTTCACTGTTGGAGACAATGACACAGATTTGAACGATGGGGATCGGGTACCTAAGAGCCTCCAGACCTGGAAGTGGCAGGACTAAGCCCTCCTAAGAGTTCCCTGTCAAGGAGTCTTTTCCAGGCAGCATGGGGTTTTCAGGAGTTCGCCCGCCTTCAGGGAATTTTGGACAAGAGCACTCACCTATGCGTGGTGTGTTAGGAAAGGGTGCTGTCCATGGGGCCAGGAGGGAGACAGAGGAACATTCCTCAGGCACTGAGCATGGTCAAAAAGGAGGCACAAAGACTCAAAGGGAGCCAGTGAGAGAAACAACAGAGAGAAATGGACACAGAGACAGAGACAGGGACTGAGAGAGAGGAAAAGAGAAACAAGCATAAACAGGTAGATGGACAGAATCGGAGACTGAGACTAACAGGCCAACAGGGACCATGGCAGGTGACAGGAATGGAAAATGTCAAGTGAGACAGAGAGCTAAGCAGAGAGAGACAGAAACGGATAGCAAGAGAGATGATCAGACAGAGAGGGTCGGGGGAGGAAACGAGGGATATGGAGAGGAGAAGAGAGAGGGAGAATATCAGCAAGCTCCTTCAGACTGACTTTGGGAAAGCAAACATTGTCTCCTGCCTCACGTGTTTTTTTCTTTGGATTCCAGAGGGAGGATGGCAGGGGATATGCTGATTTTCTTCCGTGCAGATAGTGTTTTCTGGAATCCTGTGCAGTTCTTCCGAGGTGATAGCCATAATCTGTGGCAAGTCCAGACCCTTTGGGTGCTGAATATTTCCACTGGGGGCACATGGAGCCTAGAGTTTGTCCACTCCTTTGGTTGTCTGTTTGCTGTGTTGCGAATCACTCTGATAGCTCTTGAAATCTGTCCCTAAGCATTTGAGTGACAGGGGTTTTACTCCTTCTATTTAGGTTTGGTTCCAAAACCAACGAAGAAGTAGCCTAAGGCAGAGCCGACCGCCGTCGGGGAACATCTTACCAGACGGGCAATCGCATCCTGTGCACGAGCCTCAGGCTCTGATGCAAGGTGAGTCCCTGGCTTTCCAAAGGCATTTTCCCATTAGGGTTCCTGGAGACAGATTCATCTCTGAACGTGGGTGACAAGTAGTCAGCAGAGAACCCTTAGGAGAGGACACAAGCCTATCTGGGCCTTGCCCTGCTAGTGCTCACACTATGAGCCTCATGGCCCTGTTTGGAGGGCGGGGTCTTGCATGGCCAGGAAGCCTTTCAACCCTCTGGTCCTGAAACTGTCCAAAGTGCAGAGTTCCCTTCTCTTATCCACTCACAAAGATTTTCCTCGGGCTCCATAGCAAGATTCGTTCCAGAATTGGCCCATCAGGGCTTCAGAACACTCCAGAAAACATGCTGGGAAACCAACCAAACAGCAAACTAGAGAAACAAGCAAACAAACAGTCAAGCAAGAAATAAAATTTTAAAGTGAATAATTAAAATGTAAAATGGAAACTGTGAGTGTGTGTGTGTGTGTGTTTGTGTGTGTGTGTGTGTGGGTGTGTATGTGTGGATGTGTCTGTGTGGGTGGGGGAATGCATTGTGCCTGTGTATACTTCTACATACGCATGATAATTCACTATAGACATAGCGATACATATATGTATAAAAACTATATTTGTATCGATTAACTATCTTTCTATCATCTATCGATCTATCATCTATCTATGTAGATCTATACCTATGTTTCTATCTCTCTCTCTCTTTACCTCTCACCTATCTATCTCTCTCTCTATCTCTCTCTCTATCTATCTATCCATCTATCTATCTATCTATCCCTCTATCTCTCTATCTTTCTATCTACCTACCTATCTGATATGCCATTTCCTCCATATGGCAGAATTTGTGTGCACTGAATGTGAAGTGGGCTTCATTGTCCTCTCTTCTTTGTTTGTGCTCCTCTAGATGGCCGCCCAAAAGAGGCTGGGAGAAAGCGCACGTTCATCTCACCCTCTCAAACAGGGATGCTTGTGCAAGCCTTTGAGAGGGACCGCTTTCCTGGCATTGCCACCAGGGAAGAATTGGCTCGTCAAACAGGACTTCCTGAACCTCGAATCCAGGTAAGGTCTCAGTAGGTGGAAGATGGTATGTCCCAAGGCGGGAGTGCCGTTTTCCTCCCGCGCCGGTGCTGGATATACGTAGGCACTGCTGATGGTTCTGGATGTGTGGGTGGGTCATTGGGGGGTTGGGGAGAGGAATGGGGCTTGTAAGTTTCCCTATAGACATTCACTCAGGTGCCTGACCTGAAGGCATCCATTTCCTGAAGGGGACGGAGCAGAGGAGGTCCCGGACAGCCTGGGAGGGGTCCCGACAGTCTAGCCAGACAGCGAGGGATCTCTCATGGAAGCCAGGGTTCCAGTGTGGCCCTGATTTGGCCCCTCATTTTGCAAGGACCTGGGGACTGGCAAAGGTCCCATCACCCTGGGTCAAGGCCTATCCGAAGGCAGTGTTTTTGCCCGGAGCCTGTCAGACCAGGGGTGCTGGCATGGGGGTTGCAAGGCGACGTGGGAGATCGTGCTTCTGATGTACCTGTCTCCCTTTCTCTCATCTTGCCTAGATATGGTTTCAGAACCGGAGAGCTCGGCACCCGGAGCAGAGCAGAGGGGCGCCTGCCAAGGCCCGGGCAGAAGACCCCGATGCCAGACCAGCCCCGACTGTCCCATCGGACCAAAGGCCCCCGCCCAACATCCACAACAGCGCTCATCAATTGCCTCCAACTGATCCACTGGACAGCTTCCGGTCCCTTACCGCTGCAGCCCCTCCTCTGGCCCCAAGCTTCTTTGTGCCTTGTGCTCCCTGTGGTGGCTGGGTGGGCCAGCCTTTGATGCTCCTGGTGGTCCAGCCCGCCCCGGCTTCGCAGGGAGCAGAGAACCCTCCACATCCGGGAACAGACCCCGGCGGCACCACAGCAGGGCCGAGTCCAGGAGGGAGTCTCGCACCCATGCACGCAGCACTCACGCCCTCCGCCCACGGAGGGGCCTGCCCGCACAGCAGCCTGCACCCTGGCATGGCAGCACGCCCTTAGCCTGTCCCCCGCAGCGCTCCTCCACACACCGGGCAGCATCCGGCTCAGCCACGCAGCCCCCACGTGCCAATTCTGCAGCCCGAACAGGCCGAGACACACCTGTGGCAGCAGCAGGCCCCATCGGATCAGGTCACGTGTCCTCCGCTCCACCCGCAGCCCCAGACCTCAGGCGCCAGAGGCTCAGGGAGCCTCTTAAATGAACTCTTGTCAGACGCCAGCCTTCTGGAAAAGGCACAACCTTTCCTGAGCGACGGCACCCCGGAAGAGGGACTTTGGCCAAACCTGGAAGAACCCCTCAGTGACGACGAATTCCAGGCCCTCCTGGACATGCTGCCAGGCTCGCCAGGGCCTCAGGAAAGCCTTTGGTCGAGCCCAATTCAGGCCTCCTTCCCTGGGATGCCGAGCCACGGCTGAGAAAAAAGGACGAGGAACCAGCCACTCTCCTAGGGCTCGGCAGCAAGGGCAAGGCGCCCAGAATGCCGGCGCCACTGCGTGGCCTCCCTCAGTCCTGCCGTGCTCCACGGGCGCTCTCAGGACGCACGGGCACCAGGAGGGGCATCCTCCCTGATGTCGGAAAGGATGCTAGCATGCCAAAGGACAAGAATACCGCCCAAGTCCTCTTGGCTTGGAGGTCGATTTGCGGGTTCTCTCTTACATTGCCTTGATTAAATAAACCTGGCTTGGAACTCAATGCAAAGTCTTTGGCTCTGTTTTGGTCCCCTTGTAGTCTGTGCCCCAGCATCCATGCCACTCCTCACAGATCCACCATGTCCCCCTTTGCCTGGGACTGGATGGGAAGGGGGCCGGGGGCCCTTGATAAGAAGCCAGCTTCTACTTGCAAACTAGATTCTCTTGGAATCCCTACAACAGTGAAGCACCATCACTGAGATTCTGGGAGCAAGAGAGCTTCCATTAGGGCCAGTACAGGGGAGCACCGTTACAAATCTCTCCTAGCACTTTTCTTGGTTCCCAGATTATAGCCAGATTATTATCAGCAGGGCTCAAATTAACGAAGGTGCTGGGGATATTAGGCAGGCAATCAATCTCTCTCTCTCCCTCACGCCCTCCATCCCTACCTCCCTCTCTCACTTGTCTCCTTCTGCCTCTCCCTTGTTCTCTCTTTCCCTCTCCCCCGTCTTATGGTCTCTTTGCCACAAACACTTACAGCGCACACACAGCCACACAAACACACAAGCATCGTTTGAACCAAGTGCTGCTATAATTAGACTCATCCCCAAATGTTGCTGAAGAATCTCGTAGTCTCCATCTCAGTGCACATGGCTGAGTTTCATGAACTAGGGTGGCACTAAAGACGGCCCATTATGTGTTTTGGGTTTCCATGTTTCGAGGGTCTAGGGCCTAGGCTCAGCTAAAATGTCAGATGGGTTTTTATGTTCCAGCCAAATATTCCTTCCTAGCACAGCTGCGCCACCATCCTCTAGGACGCTTTGGAATTCCCCTTCTGCTTCTCATGCTCCTCCTCCTCCTAATTGTCCTCTGCTCCCCCTCCCCTCCCCCTTCCCACTCCCCTCCCCCTCACCCCTCCCCTCCCCTCCTCATCCCTCTCCCCACACCCCTCCCTTCCCTCTCCTCCTCCCCAGGTATTCGATTTTGGAAAACACACCCTCGCTTCCCATCTCTATCCTACTGGGTCCATCTTGGCTGAGGCGGGGCTATCATTGCACTCCCCAGCGTTACTTGAGTTATCTGTCTCTTCTCCCAAGTTGTGGTGCCGGGCCCTCCTTTTCAGCTCTGGTTTCTTGCCTGACTTTCCCGGACTCGTGCCTGCCGTCCGGAGAAGGAGTGACCGTCTACAGGTTCTCTGGATCCATGTGTTTTCACCATCAAACGATTTTTCCTTGCTTCCCTTTTGGCGGCTCCAGCAGGGAAGTTCGCTTGGGAATGCATTCCGTTTGCGTGGGCCGGATTCCCGACAGCAGAGCTCCCGATGCCGTTGGGCATGGGTCCTTGGGGCTGCTGGACAGTTTCTGACCTGTGTTGACCTGGGTGATGGCCCCAGGCGAGTGAGGGCAGCTCCCCGCTCCCCTCCCCCTCTTCCCCTCCCCCTCTTTTCCCCTCCCCCACCCACTGTTGGGACGTGCATTCGACCTGGCTTCCCTGGGAGACAGGCTTGCCAAGAGAATTGCTTTGACGTAGCCGGGTGTAGCTGACACGTTTCGGCCTGGATAGACTTCAGGGGACCGGACCCTCATCAGGCCTCTCTGGAAAGGCTTTGAAGATGCTGGCAGACAGGCGGGGCAACATAGCCATGTTGGGTTTGCCCAGGACAAGCCTCGCACTTCGAAGCCGCCTCCTAGTGTGGTAGTGGGGTCTGCCCCTTTCTTCATGCACTCCCTGGCCCGTGAGGAAGGGGGCGGGCTGCAGATGACAGCTGGAAAAGTTTCCAAAGTTTGTGACCGAAGAGCATGACCCGTGTGTCGAATCCTGTGTCCGTCGGTGCATTCAGCTTTCCTCTTGAAATGAGCGGGTCCTCAGCCTCCAGTCAAGGAAATGCCTCAGGCCTGGAATGCAATGAGGTCCAGGAGATGCCGAGGGAATTGGGAAGTAGACACCGGGAAGCTAGGCCCTCCACACTGGAAAGAACACTGGGGCCAAGCCTTGTCACCACGAACCCAGGGTTGGGGAAAGCCAGGGAGAGCAAACACTGCGTGGAACGGGAAAACGTGTGAAAACCAGAGAGCCCTGGAGCCCATTCAGCCCGGGGAACGGAGGATGCCAGGCTTCCAAAGAAAAGCCTTGCTGGCCTCCGGATTTGCCTTTCAGTCCAAGTCCCCTAACATGGACACATGGGAACACTTCAAGGTTCTCAAGGTGGAAGGGGGGGTTGGGATCCCGAGGCAGCGATTTCCATAAACAGGGGCGGGGCGTGCCCGATCCCTTGATAAGGCCTGTGCTCCTGGGAACTCCACATTTGGCCAGCAGCCTCTGTGCCGGACGGGTGTCTCTCCGGCCATGGATGACTCACGCACGCCCAACGGTAAGTAGACATCAGCACCTGGGCTCTCCTGCTGGCTCATCTGAAATGCCTTCCTGCCCTCTCAGGGATGTGGACGAGGGGAGAAATGGCCCCATGAGACTGCAGGGATGGCTCTGGCTGGGCTCTGTTTAAGGAAGCCATTGGGCCAAATGATTGAGAGAGTGGCTTGTGTAGTTCTGTTTTTCCTTTCTTTTTTGTTTTTATTCATTGATTTCTTTGGCCCTGTTGAAATTGACATGGGAGCGGTAGCCCTGCTGCCCACCCACAGCTCCTCTGTGAGAAGTCCTGACGCGCAGCTGCACAGAAAGCTGCAGCCGTTGTCCAAGGCTTCCGATCGCATGCAGCACATTTCTAGTGGAACACGTTAGGACATTTGAGTTGGTGGTGTTGGTACTTTCTCGCTGTGGTTTAGCAGCTCCCTCTTGCCTTGAGTTCCATGGGAACGGGTCCGTTTCTCTGCTGTCCCTGGAAGTAGTCCACACGCAGGATACCCAAGAAACACGGCAGGTCATAGTTTCCCTTGCCACCAAATTCAACACTAGGGCTCGGGAGGCACTGATCCCAGAAACCCATGACATGCCTCCCACTCGACTCCAAAGTAGGGAGTGGAGACTGGGGGCAGGGGCAGCTGGGGGCGCATGTGGGTGTGGGGCTTTCTGAAGGCAAAAGCCCCAAGGACAGGCTACCGTGTGCTCCATGACTTCTGTCCGAAGCAATCTCACTGCAGCTGGCAAGGAGGAAGGGTGCTTGTGAAGGAAGCATCGCTTGGGGTGCGCAAGCCGTGCCTTGCGTCCTTCCAGGCAGACACCTTGACACCCTAGTTTGGCAGCTGGCAGTGGCTAGCGGGGAATTCCTTTGTCGGGAGGGCTGATGCTCTAGAGTTTGAATACACTTCAGGAAATCCAAGTCGTCCGAAGCCCGGGACGTGCCCGACACCACGTCGGGCTTTCCGCAGAACGTGTGAACAAGCACAGTCCTATTCCTCTGCATCACAGAGAACAAGTGTCCACTAGGACAGGGCTCTATCAATCCAAGCTTTCCACAGAGAAAAATAGCACACACACAGCCAGTCCACATGACACGGTGACGTCCAGGATGGGGTGCTCATCCTCTGTGGTGTCCCAGCCCAGGCGTCGTCAGAATCAGGGTCGGGGCACGAGGGCCGCAATGTGGGTATCCGACACAACCTACACACGTGTGGCCGTGCTTGGCTCGATTTTCAAGTAGTTCAAGCAGGTGTGCCATGGGTGTGTGAGGAGCCACAAGGTGGGCTCTTCTAGCTGGCCTAAAGTTCAAAGCCGTCCTGCCAGGGGCCATCCAGACGTTGCACGGCCGGCAGCCAGCGGCCGCGTCCCCTGGGTGGGAACATCTTCCACCCATTTGGAACATGACCCTGTTGCCCTAGGTCTTCCCAGCTGGTTGGTTTGTAGTTCTCTGGGCTGCCGGTGAGTGGGTGGTAGATCCCAAGAACTTGAGCAACCTCATCTTTTCTACTTGGCATACATGGAAGGCCCAGGGTCACACCTTCAGCAGGGCTGTGTGTGTGCTTCCTTTAGATAGAAATGGACGGCCATCTGTGCACTGGAGTCTACTCCCCCCCGCCTCCCGGACACAAAAAGCAGCCTGGTGTGGCACCACCCATCACCACCAGACACCGCCGTTGGTGCAGCCGTACGGATTCCCTCTCAGACTTTTCCCCCTCTTGTATTTGGCAGGCCCACGCCCAAGTGGACAGCGGAGAAAGAGGCTGGTTCTGAAGCTCAGTCAAAAGGATGCTCTGCAAGCCCTCTTTCAACAGAACCCCTACCCTGGCATCAAGGCCCGAGAGAGCCTGGCCCGAAACCTGGGCATTCCCGAAAGCAGAATTCAGGTAAATATCAGTCTCGGGATTCCTGTTCTCTCGGGTTCCGTGTCCAGATGCCACCCGGCCCGAGCCGTGTGAGTCCCAATTCCAGGTCGGGGAGCTGGCTGCCGAGACTTAGCCGTGCTTTGTCTCCCGTGCGTTGGGAGGGAACCAAAGATAAGCTATCCAGCCTCAGGGAAAATGGGTGTCCTCTAGCGAGCCTCTGTGCTGAAGGGTTTGTACGTGGTTTCCGAGCCCAATATGCAATTGGCTACAGACACTTCGTGGTGGGGTGCACGCTATGGAGAGGAGCCGTCTCCTCCCCTTGGTGCTCCTGGTCTGGGTGCTGGAGGCAAGCCTGGAATCCACTCCCGGCTAAGAATGGCTGTCCCTTGGGAGAACAGGGCCAGAGGGAGCTGAGTGGCCCTTGGTCCTACAGGAGGTCAGGAATCAAAGCCGAGGGAAAGAGGGTGCGTGAGGCTGCTTGTGCCAGGGGTTTCGGTCCTTTCTGGCTCACCTCCGAGGTGCTAGCGGTGCTCAAGGCTTCCTGTCTGGTAGGGTGGGAGAGGAGCCCTGAAAGGGGAGAACCTTAGGAGCAGGAGCACTGTGCCTGTGGCCTTTCAATGGGCACTAAGACGCGTAGGCTTCCCTTACTGAACTGACTGGCAGGTTCAACAAACTGCCCACACAGCCCCATCAGAGATGCCTAAAAATGGACACACACACGCCCACACCCTCACCGACACCCATATCTACCCCGATGGCCACACCTCCACCAACCCCAACCCCACCCCCCTGCCACCCGGCCGGCCCCCAAGCCTCACACGACCTCACCCGACCTCACTCGGCTGCACCCTACCCTTCACCACGCCGCTCCACTCCACTCCACTCCACTCCACTCCATCCACACCTAACTCTGCATTTGATTCTTGGGTAACGATGAAGGCAGCATGTGGTTTCACTGTTGGAGACAATGACACAGATTTGAACGATGGGGATCGGGTAACTAAGAGCCTCCAGACCTGGAAGTGGCAGGACCTTGCCCTCCTAAGAGTTCCCTGTCAAGGAGTCTTTTCCAGGCAGCATGGGGTTTTCAGGAGTTCGCCCACCTTCAGGGAATTTTGGACAAGAGCACTCACTTATGCGTGGTGTGTTAGGAAAGGGTGCTGTCCATGGGGCCAGGAGGTAGACAGAGGAACATTCCTCAGGCACTGAGCATGGTCAAAAAGGAGGCACAAAGACTCAAAGGGAGCCAGTGAGAGAAACAACAGAGAGAAATGGACACAGAGACAGAGACAGGGACTGAGAGAGAGGAAAAGAGAAACAAGCATAAACAGGTAGATGGACAGAATCGGAGACTGAGACTAACAGGCCAACAGGGACCATGGCAGGTGACAGGAATGGAAAATGTCAAGTGAGACAGAGAGCTAAGCAGAGAGAGACAGAAACGGATAGCAAGAGAGATGATCAGACAGAGAGGTTCGGGGGAGGAAATGAGGGATATGGAGAGGAGAAGAGAGAGGGAGAATATCAGCAAGCTCCTTCAGACTGACTTTGGGAAAGCAAACATTGTCTCCTGCCTCACGTGTTTTTTTCTTTGGATTCCAGAGGGAGGATGGCAGGGGATATGCTGATTTTCTTCCGTGCAGATAGTGTTTTCTGGAATCCTGTGCAGTTCTTCCGAGGTGATAGCCATAATCTGTGGCAAGTCCAGACCCTTTGGGTGCTGAATATTTCCACTGGGGGCACATGGAGCCTAGAGTTTGTCCACTCCTTTGGTTGTCTGTTTGCTGTGTTGCGAATCACTGTGATAGCTCTTGAAATCTGTCCCTAAGCATTTGAGTGACAGGGGTTTTACTCCTTCTATTTAGGTTTGGTTCCAAAACCAACGAAGAAGTAGCCTAAGGCAGAGCCGACCGCCGTCGGGGAACATCTTACCAGACGGGCAATCGCATCCTGTGCACGAGCCTCAGGCTCTGACGCAAGGTGAGTCCCTGGCTTTCCAAAGGCATTTTCCCATTAGGGTTCCTGGAGACAGATTCATCTCTGAACGTGGGTGACAAGTAGTCAGCAGAGAACCCTTAGGAGAGGACACAAGCCTATCTGGGCCTTGCCCTGCTAGTGCTCACACTATGAGCCTCATGGCCCTGTTTGGAGGGCGGGGTCTTGCATGGCCAGGAAGCCTTTCAACCCTCTGGTCCTGAAACTGTCCAAAGTGCAGAGTTCCCTTCTCTTATCCACTCACAAAGATTTTCCTCGGGCTCCATAGCAAGATTCGTTCCAGAATTGGCCCATCAGGGCTTCAGAACACTCCAGAAAACATGCTGGGAAACCAACCAAACAGCAAACTAGAGAAACAAGCAAACAAACAGTCAAGCAAGAAATAAAATTTTAAAGTGAATAATTAAAATGTAAAATGGAAACTGTGAGTGTGTGTGTGTGTGTGTTTGTGTGTGTGTGTGTGGGTGTGTATGTGTGGATGTGTCTGTGTGGGTGGGGGAATGCATTGTGCCTGTGTATACTTCTACATACACATGATAATTCACTATAGACATAGCGATACATATATGTATAAAAACTATATTTGTATCGATTAACTATCTTTCTATCATCTATCGATCTATCATCTATCTATGTAGATCTATACCTATGTTTCTATCTCTCTCTCTCTTTACCTCTCACCTATCTATCTCTCTCTCTATCTCTCTCTCTATCTATCTATCCATCTATCTATCTATCTATCCCTCTATCTCTCTATCTTTCTATCTACCTACCTATCTGATATGCCATTTCCTCCATATGGCAGAATTTGTGTGCACTGAATGTGAAGTGGGCTTCATTGTCCTCTCTTCTTTGTTTGTGCTCCTCTAGATGGCCGCCCAAAAGAGGCTGGGAGAAAGCGCACGTTCATCTCACCCTCTCAAACAGGGATGCTTGTGCAAGCCTTTGAGAGGGACCGCTTTCCTGGCATTGCCACCAGGGAAGAATTGGCTCGTCAAACAGGACTTCCTGAACCTCGAATCCAGGTAAGGTCTCAGTAGGTGGAAGATGGTATGTCCCAAGGCGGGAGTGCCGTTTTCCTCCCGCGCCGGTGCTGGATATACGTAGGCACTGCTGATGGTTCTGGATGTGTGGGTGGGTCATTGGGGGGTTGGGGAGAGGAATGGGGCTTGTAAGTTTCCCTATAGACATTCACTCAGGTGCCTGACCTGAAGGCATCCATTTCCTGAAGGGGACGGAGCAGAGGAGGTCCCGGACAGCCTGGGAGGGGTCCCGACAGTCTAGCCAGACAGCGAGGGATCTCTCATGGAAGCCAGGGTTCCAGTGTGGCCCTGATTTGGCCCCTCATTTTGCAAGGACCTGGGGACTGGCAAAGGTCCCATCACCCTGGGTCAAGGCCTATCCGAAGGCAGTGTTTTTGCCCGGAGCCTGTCAGACCAGGGGTGCTGGCATGGGGGTTGCAAGGCGACGTGGGAGATCGTGCTTCTGATGTACCTGTCTCCCTTTCTCTCATCTTGCCTAGATATGGTTTCAGAACCGGAGAGCTCGGCACCCGGAGCAGAGCAGAGGGGCGCCTGCCAAGGCCCGGGCAGAAGACCCCGATGCCAGACCAGCCCCGACTGTCCCATCGGACCAAAGGCCCCCGCCCAACATCCACAACAGCGCTCATCAATTGCCTCCAACTGATCCACTGGACAGCTTCCGGTCCCTTACCCCTGCAGCCCCTCCTCTGGCCCCAAGCTTCTTTGTGCCTTGTGCTCCCTGTGGTGGCTGGGTGGGCCAGCCTTTGATGCTCCTGGTGGTCCAGCCCGCCCCGGCTTCGCAGGGAGCAGAGAACCCTCCACATCCGGGAACAGACCCCGGCGGCACCACAGCAGGGCCGAGTCCAGGAGGGAGTCTCGCACCCATGCACGCGGCACTCACGCCCTCCGCCCACGGAGGGGCCTGCCCGCACAGCAGCCTGCACCCTGGCATGGCAGCACGCCCTCAGCCTGTCCCCCGCAGCGCTCCTCCACACACCGGGCAGCATCCGGCTCAGCCACGCAGCCCCCACGCGCCAATTCTGCAGCCCGAACAGGCCGAGACACACCTGTGGCAGCAGCAGGCCCCATCGGATCAGCTCACGTGTCCTCCGCTCCACCCGCAGCCCCAGACCTCAGGCGCCAGAGGCTCAGGGAGCCTCTTAGATGAACTCTTGTCAGACGCCAGCCTTCTGGAAAAGGCACAACCTTTCCTGAGCGACGGCACCCCGGAAGAGGGACTTTGGCCAACCCTGGAAGAACCCCTCAGTGACGCCGAATTCCAGGCCCTCCTGGACATGCTGCCAGGCTCGCCAGGGCCTCGCCAGGGACTCGAAAGCCTTTGGTCGAGCCCAATTCAGGCCTCCTTCCCTGGGATGCCGAGCCACGGCTGAGAAAAAAGGACGAGGAACCAGCCACTCTCCTAGGGCTCGGCAGCAAGGGCAAGGCGCCCAGACTGCCGGCGCCACTGCGTGGCCTCCCTCAGTCCTGCCGTGCTCCGCGGGCGCTCTCAGGACGCACGGGCACCAGGAGGGGCATCCTCCCTGATGTCGGAAAGGATGCTAGCATGCCAAAGGACAAGAATACCGCCCAAGTCCTCTTGGCTTGGAGGTCGATTTGCGGGTTCTCTCTTACATTGCCTTGATTAAATAAACCTGGCTTGGAACTCAATGCAAAGTCTTTGGCTCTGTTTTGGTCCCCTTGTAGTCTGTGCCCCAGCATCCATGCCACTCCTCACAGATCCACCATGTCCCCCTTTGCCTGGGACTGGATGGGAAGGGGGCCGGGGGCCCTTGATAAGAAGCCAGCTTCTACTTGCAAACTAGATTCTCTTGGAATCCCTACAACAGTGAAGCACCATCACTGAGATTCTGGGAGCAAGAGAGCTTCCATTAGGGCCAGTACAGGGGAGCACCGTTACAAATCTCTCCTAGCACTTTTCTTGGTTCCCAGATTATAGCCAGATTATTATCAGCAGGGCTCAAATTAACCAAGGTGCTGGGGATATTAGGCAGTCAATCAATCTCTCTCTCTCCCTCACGCCCTCCATCCCTACCTCCCTCTCTCACTTGTCTCCTTCTGCCTCTCCCTTGTTCTCTCTCTCCCTCTCCCCCTGTCTTATGGTCTCTTTGCCACAAACACTTACAGCGCACACACAGCCACACAAACACACAAGCATCGTTTGAACCAAGTGCTGCTATAATTAGACTCATCCCCAAATGTTGCTGAAGAATCTCGTAGTCTCCATCTCAGTGCACATGGCTGAGTTTCATGAACCAGGGTGGCACTAAAGACGGCCCATTATGTGTTTTGGGTTTCCATGTTTCGAGGGTCTAGGGCCTAGGCTCAGCTAAAATGTCAGATGGGTTGGTATGTTCCAGCCAAATATTCCTTCCTAGCACAGCTGCGCCACCATCCTCTAGGACGCTTTGGAATTCCCCTTCTGCTTCTCCTGCTCCTCCTCCTCCTTCTTGTCCTCTGCTCCCCCTCCCCTCCCCCTTCCCACTCCCCTCCCCCTCACCCCTCCCCTCCCCTCCTCATCCCTCTCCCCACACCCCTCCCTTCCCTCTCCTCCTCCCCAGGTATTCGATTTTGGAAAACACACCCTCGCTTCCCATCTCTATCCTACCGGGTCCATCTTGGCTGAGGCGGGGCTATCATTGCACTCCCCAGCGTTACTTGAGTTATCTGTCTCTTCTCCCAAGTTGTGGTGCCGGGCCCTCCTTTTCAGCTCTGGTTTCTTGCCTGACTTTCCCGGACTCGTGCCTGCCGTCCGGAGAAGGAGTGACCTTCTACACGTTCTCTGGATCCATGTGTTTTCACCATCAAACGATTTTTCCTTGCTTCCCTTTTGGCGGCTCCAGCAGGGAAGTTCGCTTGGGAATGCATTCCGTTTGCGTGGGCCGGATTCCCGACAGCAGAGCTCCCGATGCCGTTGGGCATGGGTCCTTGGGGCTGCTGGACAGTTTCTGACCTGTTTTGACCTGGGTGATGGCCCCAGGCGAGTGAGGGCAGCTCCCCGCTCCCCTCCCCCTCTTCCCCTCCCCCTCTTTTCCCCTCCCCCACCCACTGTTGGGACGTGCATTCGACCTGGCTTCCCTGGGTGACAGGCTTGCCAAGAGAATTGCTTTGACGTAGCCGGGTTTAGCTGACTCGTTTCGGCCTGGATAGACTTCAGGGGACCGGACCCTCATCAGGCCTCTCTGGAAAGGCTTTGAAGATGCTGGCAGACAGGCGGGGCAACATAGCCATGTTGGGTTTGCCCAGGACAAGCCTCGCACTTCGAAGCCGCCTCCTAGTGTGGTAGTGGGGTCTGCCCCTTTCTTCATGCACTCCCTGGCCCGTGAGGAAGGGGGCGGGCTGCAGATGACAGCTGGAAAAGTTTCCAAAGTTTGTGACCGAAGAGCATGACCCGTGTGTCGAATCCTGTGTCCGTCGGTGCATTCAGCTTTCCTCTTGAAATGAGCGGGTCCTCAGCCTCCAGTCAAGGAAATGCCTCAGGCCTGGAATGCAATGAGGTCCAGGAGATGCCGAGGGAATTGGGAAGTAGACACCGGGAAGCTAGGCCCTCCACACTGGAAAGAACACTGGGGCCAAGCCTCGTCACCACGAACCCAGGGTTGGGGTAAGCCAGGGAGAGCAAACACTGCGTGGAACGGGAAAACGTGTGAAAACCAGAGAGCCCTGGAGCCCATTCAGCCCGGGGAACGGAGGATGCCAGGCTTCCAAAGAAAGGCCTTGCTGGCCTCCGGATTTGCCTTTCAGTCCAAGTCCCCTAACATGGACACATGGGAACACTTCAAGGTTCTCAAAGTGGAAGGGGGGGTTGGGATCCCGAGGCAGCGATTTCCATAAACAGGGGCGGGGCGTGCCCGATCCCTTGATAAGGCCCGTGCTCCTGGGAACTCCACATTTGGCCAGCAGCCTCTGTGCCGGACGGGTGTCTCTCCGGCCATGGATGACTCACGCACGCCCGACGGTAAGTAGACATCAGCACCTGGTCTCTCCTTCTGGCTCATCTGAAATGCCTTCCTGCCCTCTCAGGGATGTGGACGAGGGGAGAAATGGCCCCATGAGACTGCAGGGATGGCTCTGGCTGGGCTCTGTTTAAGGAAGCCATTGGGCCAAATGATTGAGAGAGTGGCTTGTGTAGTTCTGTTTTTCCTTTCTTTTTTGTTTTTATTCATTGATTTCTTTGGCCCTGTTGAAATTGACATGGGAGCGGTAGCCCTGCTGCCCACCCACAGCTCCTCTGTGAGAAGTTCTGACGTGCAGCTGCACAGAAAGCTGCAGCCGTTGTCCAAGGCTTCCGATCGCATGCAGCGCATTTCTAGTGGAACACGTTAGGACATTTGAGTTGGTGGTGTTGGTACTATCTCGCTGTGGTTTAGCAGCTCCCTCTTGCCTTGAGTTCCGTGGGAACGGGTCCGTTTCTCTGCTGTCCCTGGAAGTAGTCCACACGCAGTATACCCAAGAAGCACGGCAGGTCACAGGTTCCCTTGCCACCAAATTCAACACTAGGGCTCGGGAGGCACTGATCCCAGAAACCCTTGACATGCCTCCCACTCGACTCCAAAGTAGGGAGTGGAGACTGGGGGCAGGGGCAGCTGGGGGCGCATGTGGGGGTGGGGCTTTCTGAAGGCAAAAGCCCCAAGGCCAGGCTACCGTGTGCTCCATGACTTCTGTCCGAAGCAATCTCACTTGAGCTGGCAAGGAGGAAGGGTGCTTGTGAAGGAAGCATCGCTTGGGGTGCGCAAGCCGTGCTTTGCGTCCTTCCAGGCAGACACCTTGACACCCTAGTTTGGCAGCTGTCAGTGGCTAGCGGGGAATTCCTTTGTCGGGAGGGCTGATGTTCTAGAGTTTGAATACACTTCAGGAAATCCAAGTCGTCCGAAGCCCGGGACGTGCCCGACACCACGTCGGGCTTTCCGCAGAACGTGTGAACAAGCACAGTCCTATTCCTCTGCATCACAGAGAACAAGTGTCCACTAGGACAGGGCTCTATCAATCCAAGCTTTCCACAGAGAAAAATAGCACACACACAGCCAGTCCACATGACACGGTGACGTCCAGGATGGGGTGCTCATCCTCTGTGGTGTCCCAGCCCAGGCGTCGTCAGAATCAGGGTCGGGGCACGAGGGCCGCAATGTGGGTATCCGACACAACCTACACACGTGTGGCCGTGCTTGGCTCGATTTTCAAGTAGTTCAAGCAGGTGTGCCATGGGTGTGTGAGGAGCCACAAGGTGGGCTCTTCTAGCTGGCCTAAAGTTCGAGGTCCATCCTGCCAGGGGCCATCCAGACGTTGCACGGCCGGCAGCCGGCGGCCGCGTCCCCTGGGTGGGAACATCTTCCACCCATTTGGAACATGACCCTGTTGCCCTAGGTCTTCCCAGCTGGTTGGTTTGTAGTTCTCTGGGCTGCCGGTGAGTGGGTGGTAGATCCCAAGAACTTGAGCCACCTCATCTTTTCTACTTGGCATAGATGGAAGGCCCAGGGTCACCCCTTCAGCAGGGCTGTGTGTGTGCTTCCGTTAGATAGAAAGGGACGGCCATCTGTGCACTGGAGTCTACTCCCCCCCCGCCTCCCGGACACAAAAAGCAGCCTGGTGTGGAACCACCCATCACCACCAGACACCGCCATTGGTGCAGCCGTACGGATTCCCTCTCAGACTTTTCCCCCTCTTGTATTTGGCAGGCCCAAGCCCACGTGGACAGCGGAGAAAGAGGCTGGTTCTGAAGCTCAGTCAAAAGGATGCTCTGCAAGCCCTCTTTCAACAGAACCCCTACCCTGGCATCAATGCCCGAGAGAGCCTGGCCCGAAACCTGGGCATTCCCGAAAGCAGAATTCAGGTAAATATCAGTCTCGGGATTCCTGTTCTCTCGGGTTCCGTGTCCAGATGCCACCCGGCCCGAGCCGTGTGAGTCCCAATTCCAGGTCGGGGAGCTGGCTGCCGAGACTTAGCCGGGCTTCGTCTCTCGTTTGTTGGGAGGGAACCAAAGATAACCCATCCAGCCTCAGGGAAAAGGGGTGTCCTCTAGCGAGCCTCTGTGCTGAAGGGTTTGTAAGTGGTTTCCGAGCCCAATATGCAATTGGCTACAGACACTTCGTGGTGGGGTGCACGCTATGGAGAGGGGCCGTCTCCTCCCCTTGGTGCTCCTGGTCTGGGTGCTGGAGGCAAGCCTGGAATCCACTCCCGGCTAAGAATGGCTGTCCCTTGGGAGAACAGGGCCAGAGGGAGCTGAGTGGCCCTTGGTCCTACAGGAGGTCAGGAATCAAAGCCGAGGGAAAGAGGGTGCGTGAGGCTGCTTGTGCCAGGGGGTTCGGTCCTTTCTGGCTCAACTCCGAGGCTCTAGTGGTGCTCAAGGCTTCCTGTCCGGTAGGTTGGGAGAGGAGCCCTGAAAGGGGAGAACCTTAGGAGCAGGAGCACTGTGCCTGTGGCCTTTCAATGGGCACTAAGACGCGTAGGCTTCCCTTACTGAACTGATTGGCAGGTTCAACAAACTGCCCACACAGCCCCATCAGAGATGCCTAAAAATGGACACACACACGCCCACACCCTCACCGACACCCATATCTACCCCGATGGCCACACCTCCACCAACCCCAACCCCACCCCCCTGCCACCCGGCCGGCCACCAAGCCTCACACGACCTCACCCAACCTCACTTGGCTGCACCCTACCCTTCACCACGCCGCTCCACTCCACTCCACTCCACTCCACTCCATCCACACCTAACTCTGCATTTGATTCTTGGGTAACGATGAAGGCAGCATGTGGTTTCACTGTTGGAGACAATGACACAGATTTGAACGATGGGGATCGGGTACCTAAGAGCCTCCAGACCTGGAAGTGGCAGGACCTTGCCCTCCTAAGAGTTCCCTGTCAAGGAGTCTTTTCCAGGCAGCATGGGGTTTTCAGGAGTTCGCCCGCCTTCAGGGAATTTTGGACAAGAGCACTCACCTATGCGTGGTGTGTTAGGAAAGGGTGCTGTCCATGGGGCCAGGAGGGAGACAGAGGAACATTCCTCAGGCACTGAGCATGGTCAAAAAGGAGGCACAAAGACTCAAAGGGAGCCAGTGAGAGAAACAACAGAGAGAAATGGACACAGAGACAGAGACAGGGACTGAGAGAGAGGAAAAGAGAAACAAGCATAAACAGGTAGATGGACAGAATCGGAGACTGAGACTAACAGGCCAACAGGGACCATGGCAGGTGACAGGAATGGAAAATGTCAAGTGAGACAGAGAGCTAAGCAGAGAGAGACAGAAACGGATAGCAAGAGAGATGATCAGACAGAGAGGTTCGGGGGAGGAAATGAGGGATATGGAGAGGAGAAGAGAGAGGGAGAATATCAGCAAGCTCCTTCAGACTGACTTTGGGAAAGCAAACATTGTCTCCTGCCTCACGTGTTTTTTTCTTTGGATTCCAGAGGGAGGATGGCAGGGGATATGCTGATTTTCTTCCGTGCAGATAGTGTTTTCTGGAATCCTGTGCAGTTCTTCCGAGGTGATAGCCATAATCTGTGGCAAGTCCAGACCCTTTGGGTGCTGAATATTTCCACTGGGGGCACATGGAGCCTAGAGTTTGTCCACTCCTTTGGTTGTCTGTTTGCTGTGTTGCGAATCACTGTGATAGCTCTTGAAATCTGTCCCTAAGCATTTGAGTGACAGGGGTTTTACTCCTTCTATTTAGGTTTGGTTCCAAAACCAACGAAGAAGTAGCCTAAGGCAGAGCCGACCGCCGTCGGGGAACATCTTACCAGACGGGCAATCGCATCCTGTGCACGAGCCTCAGGCTCTGACGCAAGGTGAGTCCCTGGCTTTCCAAAGGCATTTTCCCATTAGGGTTCCTGGAGACAGATTCATCTCTGAACGTGGGTGACAAGTAGTCAGCAGAGAACCCTTAGGAGAGGACACAAGCCTATCTGGGCCTTGCCCTGCTAGTGCTCACACTATGAGCCTCATGGCCCTGTTTGGAGGGCGGGGTCTTGCATGGCCAGGAAGCCTTTCAACCCTCTGGTCCTGAAACTGTCCAAAGTGCAGAGTTCCCTTCTCTTATCCACTCACAAAGATTTTCCTCGGGCTCCATAGCAAGATTCGTTCCAGAATTGGCCCATCAGGGCTTCAGAACACTCCAGAAAACATGCTGGGAAACCAACCAAACAGCAAACTAGAGAAACAAGCAAACAAACAGTCAAGCAAGAAATAAAATTTTAAAGTGAATAATTAAAATGTAAAATGGAAACTGTGAGTGTGTGTGTGTGTGTGTTTGTGTGTGTGTGTGTGGGTGTGTATGTGTGGATGTGTCTGTGTGGGTGGGGGAATGCATTGTGCCTGTGTATACTTCTACATACACATGATAATTCACTATAGACATAGCGATACATATATGTATAAAAACTATATTTGTATCGATTAACTATCTTTCTATCATCTATCGATCTATCATCTATCTATGTAGATCTATACCTATGTTTCTATCTCTCTCTCTCTTTACCTCTCACCTATCTATCTCTCTCTCTATCTCTCTCTCTATCTATCTATCCATCTATCTATCTATCTATCCCTCTATCTCTCTATCTTTCTATCTACCTACCTATCTGATATGCCATTTCCTCCATATGGCAGAATTTGTGTGCACTGAATGTGAAGTGGGCTTCATTGTCCTCTCTTCTTTGTTTGTGCTCCTCTAGATGGCCGCCCAAAAGAGGCTGGGAGAAAGCGCACGTTCATCTCACCCTCTCAAACAGGGATGCTTGTGCAAGCCTTTGAGAGGGACCGCTTTCCTGGCATTGCCACCAGGGAAGAATTGGCTCGTCAAACAGGACTTCCTGAACCTCGAATCCAGGTAAGGTCTCAGTAGGTGGAAGATGGTATGTCCCAAGGCGGGAGTGCCGTTTTCCTCCCGCGCCGGTGCTGGATATACGTAGGCACTGCTGATGGTTCTGGATGTGTGGGTGGGTCATTGGGGGGTTGGGGAGAGGAATGGGGCTTGTAAGTTTCCCTATAGACATTCACTCAGGTGCCTGACCTGAAGGCATCCATTTCCTGAAGGGGACGGAGCAGAGGAGGTCCCGGACAGCCTGGGAGGGGTCCCGACAGTCTAGCCAGACAGCGAGGGATCTCTCATGGAAGCCAGGGTTCCAGTGTGGCCCTGATTTGGCCCCTCATTTTGCAAGGACCTGGGGACTGGCAAAGGTCCCATCACCCTGGGTCAAGGCCTATCCGAAGGCAGTGTTTTTGCCCGGAGCCTGTCAGACCAGGGGTGCTGGCATGGGGGTTGCAAGGCGACGTGGGAGATCGTGCTTCTGATGTACCTGTCTCCCTTTCTCTCATCTTGCCTAGATATGGTTTCAGAACCGGAGAGCTCGGCACCCGGAGCAGAGCAGAGGGGCGCCTGCCAAGGCCCGGGCAGAAGACCCCGATGCCAGACCAGCCCCGACTGTCCCATCGGACCAAAGGCCCCCGCCCAACATCCACAACAGCGCTCATCAATTGCCTCCAACTGATCCACTGGACAGCTTCCGGTCCCTTACCCCTGCAGCCCCTCCTCTGGCCCCAAGCTTCTTTGTGCCTTGTGCTCCCTGTGGTGGCTGGGTGGGCCAGCCTTTGATGCTCCTGGTGGTCCAGCCCGCCCCGGCTTCGCAGGGAGCAGAGAACCCTCCACATCCGGGAACAGACCCCGGCGGCACCACAGCAGGGCCGAGTCCAGGAGGGAGTCTCGCACCCATGCACGCGGCACTCACGCCCTCCGCCCACGGAGGGGCCTGCCCGCACAGCAGCCTGCACCCTGGCATGGCAGCACGCCCTCAGCCTGTCCCCCGCAGCGCTCCTCCACACACCGGGCAGCATCCGGCTCAGCCACGCAGCCCCCACGCGCCAATTCTGCAGCCCGAACAGGCCGAGACACACCTGTGGCAGCAGCAGGCCCCATCGGATCAGCTCACGTGTCCTCCGCTCCACCCGCAGCCCCAGACCTCAGGCGCCAGAGGCTCAGGGAGCCTCTTAGATGAACTCTTGTCAGACGCCAGCCTTCTGGAAAAGGCACAACCTTTCCTGAGCGACGGCACCCCGGAAGAGGGACTTTGGCCAACCCTGGAAGAACCCCTCAGTGACGCCGAATTCCAGGCCCTCCTGGACATGCTGCCAGGCTCGCCAGGGCCTCGCCAGGGACTCGAAAGCCTTTGGTCGAGCCCAATTCAGGCCTCCTTCCCTGGGATGCCGAGCCACGGCTGAGAAAAAAGGACGAGGAACCAGCCACTCTCCTAGGGCTCGGCAGCAAGGGCAAGGCGCCCAGACTGCCGGCGCCACTGCGTGGCCTCCCTCAGTCCTGCCGTGCTCCGCGGGCGCTCTCAGGACGCACGGGCACCAGGAGGGGCATCCTCCCTGATGTCGGAAAGGATGCTAGCATGCCAAAGGACAAGAATACCGCCCAAGTCCTCTTGGCTTGGAGGTCGATTTGCGGGTTCTCTCTTACATTGCCTTGATTAAATAAACCTGGCTTGGAACTCAATGCAAAGTCTTTGGCTCTGTTTTGGTCCCCTTGTAGTCTGTGCCCCAGCATCCATGCCACTCCTCACAGATCCACCATGTCCCCCTTTGCCTGGGACTGGATGGGAAGGGGGCCGGGGGCCCTTGATAAGAAGCCAGCTTCTACTTGCAAACTAGATTCTCTTGGAATCCCTACAACAGTGAAGCACCATCACTGAGATTCTGGGAGCAAGAGAGCTTCCATTAGGGCCAGTACAGGGGAGCACCGTTACAAATCTCTCCTAGCACTTTTCTTGGTTCCCAGATTATAGCCAGATTATTATCAGCAGGGCTCAAATTAACCAAGGTGCTGGGGATATTAGGCAGTCAATCAATCTCTCTCTCTCCCTCACGCCCTCCATCCCTACCTCCCTCTCTCACTTGTCTCCTTCTGCCTCTCCCTTGTTCTCTCTCTCCCTCTCCCCCTGTCTTATGGTCTCTTTGCCACAAACACTTACAGCGCACACACAGCCACACAAACACACAAGCATCGTTTGAACCAAGTGCTGCTATAATTAGACTCATCCCCAAATGTTGCTGAAGAATCTCGTAGTCTCCATCTCAGTGCACATGGCTGAGTTTCATGAACCAGGGTGGCACTAAAGACGGCCCATTATGTGTTTTGGGTTTCCATGTTTCGAGGGTCTAGGGCCTAGGCTCAGCTAAAATGTCAGATGGGTTGGTATGTTCCAGCCAAATATTCCTTCCTAGCACAGCTGCGCCACCATCCTCTAGGACGCTTTGGAATTCCCCTTCTGCTTCTCCTGCTCCTCCTCCTCCTTCTTGTCCTCTGCTCCCCCTCCCCTCCCCCTTCCCACTCCCCTCCCCCTCACCCCTCCCCTCCCCTCCTCATCCCTCTCCCCACACCCCTCCCTTCCCTCTCCTCCTCCCCAGGTATTCGATTTTGGAAAACACACCCTCGCTTCCCATCTCTATCCTACCGGGTCCATCTTGGCTGAGGCGGGGCTATCATTGCACTCCCCAGCGTTACTTGAGTTATCTGTCTCTTCTCCCAAGTTGTGGTGCCGGGCCCTCCTTTTCAGCTCTGGTTTCTTGCCTGACTTTCCCGGACTCGTGCCTGCCGTCCGGAGAAGGAGTGACCTTCTACACGTTCTCTGGATCCATGTGTTTTCACCATCAAACGATTTTTCCTTGCTTCCCTTTTGGCGGCTCCAGCAGGGAAGTTCGCTTGGGAATGCATTCCGTTTGCGTGGGCCGGATTCCCGACAGCAGAGCTCCCGATGCCGTTGGGCATGGGTCCTTGGGGCTGCTGGACAGTTTCTGACCTGTTTTGACCTGGGTGATGGCCCCAGGCGAGTGAGGGCAGCTCCCCGCTCCCCTCCCCCTCTTCCCCTCCCCCTCTTTTCCCCTCCCCCACCCACTGTTGGGACGTGCATTCGACCTGGCTTCCCTGGGTGACAGGCTTGCCAAAAGAATTGCTTTGACGTAGCCGGGTTTAGCTGACTCGTTTCGGCCTGGATAGACTTCAGGGGACCGGACCCTCATCAGGCCTCTCTGGAAAGGCTTTGAAGATGCTGGCAGACAGGCGGGGCAACATAGCCATGTTGGGTTTGCCCAGGACAAGCCTCGCACTTCGAAGCCGCCTCCTAGTGTGGTAGTGGGGTCTGCCCCTTTCTTCATGCACTCCCTGGCCCGTGAGGAAGGGGGCGGGCTGCAGATGACAGCTGGAAAAGTTTCCAAAGTTTGTGACCGAAGAGCATGACCCGTGTGTCGAATCCTGTGTCCGTCGGTGCATTCAGCTTTCCTCTTGAAATGAGCGGGTCCTCAGCCTCCAGTCAAGGAAATGCCTCAGGCCTGGAATGCAATGAGGTCCAGGAGATGCCGAGGGAATTGGGAAGTAGACACCGGGAAGCTAGGCCCTCCACACTGGAAAGAACACTGGGGCCAAGCCTCGTCACCACGAACCCAGGGTTGGGGTAAGCCAGGGAGAGCAAACACTGCGTGGAACGGGAAAACGTGTGAAAACCAGAGAGCCCTGGAGCCCATTCAGCCCGGGGAACGGAGGATGCCAGGCTTCCAAAGAAAGGCCTTGCTGGCCTCCGGATTTGCCTTTCAGTCCAAGTCCCCTAACATGGACACATGGGAACACTTCAAGGTTCTCAAAGTGGAAGGGGGGGTTGGGATCCCGAGGCAGCGATTTCCATAAACAGGGGCGGGGCGTGCCCGATCCCTTGATAAGGCCCGTGCTCCTGGGAACTCCACATTTGGCCAGCAGCCTCTGTGCCGGACGGGTGTCTCTCCGGCCATGGATGACTCACGCACGCCCGACGGTAAGTAGACATCAGCACCTGGTCTCTCCTTCTGGCTCATCTGAAATGCCTTCCTGCCCTCTCAGGGATGTGGACGAGGGGAGAAATGGCCCCATGAGACTGCAGGGATGGCTCTGGCTGGGCTCTGTTTAAGGAAGCCATTGGGCCAAATGATTGAGAGAGTGGCTTGTGTAGTTCTGTTTTTCCTTTCTTTTTTGTTTTTATTCATTGATTTCTTTGGCCCTGTTGAAATTGACATGGGAGCGGTAGCCCTGCTGCCCACCCACAGCTCCTCTGTGAGAAGTTCTGACGTGCAGCTGCACAGAAAGCTGCAGCCGTTGTCCAAGGCTTCCGATCGCATGCAGCGCATTTCTAGTGGAACACGTTAGGACATTTGAGTTGGTGGTGTTGGTACTATCTCGCTGTGGTTTAGCAGCTCCCTCTTGCCTTGAGTTCCGTGGGAACGGGTCCGTTTCTCTGCTGTCCCTGGAAGTAGTCCACACGCAGTATACCCAAGAAGCACGGCAGGTCACAGGTTCCCTTGCCACCAAATTCAACACTAGGGCTCGGGAGGCACTGATCCCAGAAACCCTTGACATGCCTCCCACTCGACTCCAAAGTAGGGAGTGGAGACTGGGGGCAGGGGCAGCTGGGGGCGCATGTGGGGGTGGGGCTTTCTGAAGGCAAAAGCCCCAAGGCCAGGCTACCGTGTGCTCCATGACTTCTGTCCGAAGCAATCTCACTTGAGCTGGCAAGGAGGAAGGGTGCTTGTGAAGGAAGCATCGCTTGGGGTGCGCAAGCCGTGCTTTGCGTCCTTCCAGGCAGACACCTTGACACCCTAGTTTGGCAGCTGTCAGTGGCTAGCGGGGAATTCCTTTGTCGGGAGGGCTGATGTTCTAGAGTTTGAATACACTTCAGGAAATCCAAGTCGTCCGAAGCCCGGGACGTGCCCGACACCACGTCGGGCTTTCCGCAGAACGTGTGAACAAGCACAGTCCTATTCCTCTGCATCACAGAGAACAAGTGTCCACTAGGACAGGGCTCTATCAATCCAAGCTTTCCACAGAGAAAAATAGCACACACACAGCCAGTCCACATGACACGGTGACGTCCAGGATGGGGTGCTCATCCTCTGTGGTGTCCCAGCCCAGGCGTCGTCAGAATCAGGGTCGGGGCACGAGGGCCGCAATGTGGGTATCCGACACAACCTACACACGTGTGGCCGTGCTTGGCTCGATTTTCAAGTAGTTCAAGCAGGTGTGCCATGGGTGTGTGAGGAGCCACAAGGTGGGCTCTTCTAGCTGGCCTAAAGTTCGAGGTCCATCCTGCCAGGGGCCATCCAGACGTTGCACGGCCGGCAGCCGGCGGCCGCGTCCCCTGGGTGGGAACATCTTCCACCCATTTGGAACATGACCCTGTTGCCCTAGGTCTTCCCAGCTGGTTGGTTTGTAGTTCTCTGGGCTGCCGGTGAGTGGGTGGTAGATCCCAAGAACTTGAGCCACCTCATCTTTTCTACTTGGCATAGATGGAAGGCCCAGGGTCACCCCTTCAGCAGGGCTGTGTGTGTGCTTCCGTTAGATAGAAAGGGACGGCCATCTGTGCACTGGAGTCTACTCCCCCCCCGCCTCCCGGACACAAAAAGCAGCCTGGTGTGGAACCACCCATCACCACCAGACACCGCCATTGGTGCAGCCGTACGGATTCCCTCTCAGACTTTTCCCCCTCTTGTATTTGGCAGGCCCAAGCCCACGTGGACAGCGGAGAAAGAGGCTGGTTCTGAAGCTCAGTCAAAAGGATGCTCTGCAAGCCCTCTTTCAACAGAACCCCTACCCTGGCATCAATGCCCGAGAGAGCCTGGCCCGAAACCTGGGCATTCCCGAAAGCAGAATTCAGGTAAATATCAGTCTCGGGATTCCTGTTCTCTCGGGTTCCGTGTCCAGATGCCACCCGGCCCGAGCCGTGTGAGTCCCAATTCCAGGTCGGGGAGCTGGCTGCCGAGACTTAGCCGGGCTTCGTCTCTCGTTTGTTGGGAGGGAACCAAAGATAACCCATCCAGCCTCAGGGAAAAGGGGTGTCCTCTAGCGAGCCTCTGTGCTGAAGGGTTTGTAAGTGGTTTCCGAGCCCAATATGCAATTGGCTACAGACACTTCGTGGTGGGGTGCACGCTATGGAGAGGGGCCGTCTCCTCCCCTTGGTGCTCCTGGTCTGGGTGCTGGAGGCAAGCCTGGAATCCACTCCCGGCTAAGAATGGCTGTCCCTTGGGAGAACAGGGCCAGAGGGAGCTGAGTGGCCCTTGGTCCTACAGGAGGTCAGGAATCAAAGCCGAGGGAAAGAGGGTGCGTGAGGCTGCTTGTGCCAGGGGGTTCGGTCCTTTCTGGCTCAACTCCGAGGCTCTAGTGGTGCTCAAGGCTTCCTGTCCGGTAGGTTGGGAGAGGAGCCCTGAAAGGGGAGAACCTTAGGAGCAGGAGCACTGTGCCTGTGGCCTTTCAATGGGCACTAAGACGCGTAGGCTTCCCTTACTGAACTGACTGGCAGGTTCAACAAACTGCCCACACAGCCCCATCAGAGATGCCTAAAAATGGACACACACACGCCCACACCCTCACCGACACCCATATCTACCCCGATGGCCACACCTCCACCAACCCCAACCCCACTCCCCTGCCACCCGGCCGGCCACCAAGCCTCACACGACCTCACCCAACCTCACTCGGCTGCACCCTACCCTTCACCACGCCGCTCCACTCCACTCCACTCCACTCCACTCCATCCACACCTAACTCTGCATTTGATTCTTGGGTAACGATGAAGGCAGCATGTGGTTTCACTGTTGGAGACAATGACACAGATTTGAACGATGGGGATCGGGTACCTAAGAGCCTCCAGACCTGGAAGTGGCAGGACCTTGCCCTCCTAAGAGTTCCCTGTCAAGGAGTCTTTTCCAGGCAGCATGGGGTTTTCAGGAGTTCGCCCGCCTTCAGGGAATTTTGGACAAGAGCACTCACCTATGCGTGGTGTGTTAGGAAAGGGTGCTGTCCATGGGGCCAGGAGGGAGACAGAGGAACATTCCTCAGGCACTGAGCATGGTCAAAAAGGAGGCACAAAGACTCAAAGGGAGCCAGTGAGAGAAACAACAGAGAGAAATGGACACAGAGACAGAGACAGGGACTGAGAGAGAGGAAAAGAGAAACAAGCATAAACAGGTAGATGGACAGAATCGGAGACTGAGACTAACAGGCCAACAGGGACCATGGCAAGTGACAGGAATGGAAAATGTCAAGTGAGACAGAGAGCTAAGCAGAGAGAGACAGAAACGGATAGCAAGAGAGATGATCAGACAGAGAGGGTCGGGGGAGGAAACGAGGGATATGGAGAGGAGAAGAGAGAGGGAGAATATCAGCAAGCTCCTTCAGACTGACTTTGGGAAAGCAAACATTGTCTCCTGCCTCACGTGTTTTTTTCTTTGGATTCCAGAGGGAGGATGGCAGGGGATATGCTGATTTTCTTCCGTGCAGATAGTGTTTTCTGGAATCCTGTGCAGTTCTTCCGAGGTGAAAGCCATAATCTGTGGCAAGTCCAGTCCCTTTGGGTGCTGAATATTTCCACTGGGGGCACATGGAGCCTAGAGTTTGTCCACTCCTTTGGTTGTCTGTTAGCTGTGTTGCGAATCACTGTGATAGCTCTTGAAATCTGTCCCTAAGCATTTGAGTGACAGGGGTTTTACTCCTTCTATTTAGGTTTGGTTCCAAAACCAATGAAGAAGAAGCCTAAGGCAGAGCCGACCGCCGTCGGGGAACATCTTACCAGACGGGCAATCGCATCCTGTGCACGAGCCTCAGGCTGTGACGCAAGGTGGGTCCCTGGCTTTCCAAAGGCATTTTCCCATTAGGGTTCCTGGAGACAGATTCATCTCTGAACGTGGGTGACAAGTATTCAGCAGAGAACCCTTAGGAGAGGACACAAGCCTATCTGGGCCTTGCCCTGCTAGTGCTCACACTATGAGCATCATGGCCCTGTTTATAGGGCGGGGTCTTGCATGGCCAGGAAGCCTTTCAACCCTCTGGTCCTCAAACTGTCCAAAGTGCAGAGTTCCCTTCTCTTATCCACTCACAAAAATTTTCCTCGGGCTCCATAGCAAGATTCGTTCCAGAATTGGCCCATCAGGGCTTCAGAACACTCCAGAAAACATGCTGGGAAACCAACCAAACAGCAAACTAGAGAAACAAGCAAACAAACAGTCAAGCAAGAAATAAAATTTTAAAGTGAATAATTAAAATGTAAAATGGAAACTGTGAGTTTGTGTGTGTGTGTTTGTGTGTGTCTGTGTGGGTGTGTATGTGTGGATGTGTCTGTGTGGGTGGGGGAATGCATTGTGCCTGTGTATACTTCTACATACACATGATAATTCACTATAGACATAGCGATACATATATGTATAAAAACTATATTTGTATCGATTAACTATCTTTCTATCATCTATCGATCTATCATCTATCTATGTAGATCTATACCTATGTTTCAATCTCTCTCTCTCTTTACCCCTCACCTATCTATCTCTCTCTCTATCTATCTATCCATCTATCTATCTATCTATCCCTCTATCTCTCTATCTTTCTATCTACCTACCTATCTGATATGCCATTTCCTCCATATGGCAGAATTTGTGTGCACTGAATGTGAAGTGGGCTTCATTGTCCTCTCTTCTTTGTTTGTGCTCCTCTAGATGGCCGCCCAAAAGAGGCTGGGAGAAAGCGCATGTTCATCTCACCCTCTCAAACAGGGATGCTTGTGCAAGCCTTTGAGAGGGACCGCTTTCCTGGCATTGCCACCAGGGAAGAATTGGCTCGTCAAACAGGACTTCCTGAACCTCGAATCCAGGTAAGGTCTCAGTAGGTGGAAGATGGTATGTCCCAAGGCGGGAGTGCCGTTTTCCTCCCGCGCCGGTGCTGGATATACGTAGGCACTGCTGATGGTTCTGGATGTGTGGGTGGGTCATTGGGGGGTTGGGGAGAGGAATGGGGCTTGTAAGTTTCCCTATAGACATTCACTCAGGTGCCTGACCTGAAGGCATCCATTTCCTGAAGGGGACGGAGCAGAGGAGGTCCCGGACAGCCTGGGAGGGGTCCCGACAGTCTAGCCAGACAGCGAGGGATCTCTCATGGAAGCCAGGGTTCCAGTGTGGCCCTGATTTGGCCCCTCATTTTGCAAGGACCTGGGGACTGGCAAAGGTCCCATCACCCTGGGTCAAGACCTATCCGAAGGCAGTGTTTTTGCCCGGAGCCTGTCAGACCAGGGGTGCTGGCATGGGGGTTGCAAGGCGACGTGGGAGATCGTGCTCCTGATGTACCTGTCTCCCTTTCTCTCATCTTGCCTAGATATGGTTTCAGAACCGGAGAGCTCGGCACCCGGAGCAGAGCAGAGGGGCGCCTGCCAAGGCCCGGGCAGAAGACCCCGATGCCAGACCAGCCCCGACTGTCCCATCGGACCAAAGGCCCCCGCCCAACATCCACAACAGCGCTCATCAATTGCCTCCAACTGATCCACTGGACAGCTTCCGGTCCCTTACCGCTGCAGCCCCTCCTCTGGCCCCAAGCTTCTTTGTGCCTTGTGCTCCCTGTGGTGGCTGGGTGGGCCAGCCTTTGATGCTCCTGTTGGTCCAGCCCGCCCCGGCTTCGCAGGGAGCAGAGAACCCTCCACATCCGGGAACAGACCCCGGCGGCACCACAGCAGGGCCGAGTCCAGGAGGGACTCTCGCACCCATGCACGCGGCACTCACGCCCTCCGCCCACGGAGGGGCCTGCCCGCACAGCAGCCTGCACCCTGGCATGGCAGCACGCCCTCAGCCTGTCCCCCGCAGCGCTCCTCCACACACCGGGCAGCATCCGGCTCAGCCACGCAGCCCCCACGCGCCAATTCTGCAGCCCGAACAGGCCGAGACACACCTGTGGCAGCAGCAGGCCCCAACGGATCAGCTCACGTGTCCTCCGCTCCACCCGCAGCCCCAGACCTCAGGCGCCAGAGGCTCAGGGAGCCTCTTAGATGAACTCTTGTCAGACGCCAGCCTTCTGGAAAAGGCACAACCTTTCCTGAGCGACGGCACCCCGGAAGAGGGACTTTGGCCAAACCTGGAAGAACCCCTCAGTGACGACGAATTCCAGGCCCTCCTGGACATGCTGCCAGGCTCGCCAGGGCCTCAGGAAAGCCTTTGGTCGAGCCCAATTCAGGCCTCCTTCCCTGGGATGCCGAGCCACGGCTGAGAAAAAAGGACGAGGAACCAGCCACTCTCCTAGGGCTCGGCAGCAAGGGCAAGGCGCCCAGAATGCCGGCGCCACTGCGTGGCCTCCCTCAGTCCTGCCGTGCTCCGCGGGCGCTCTCAGGACGCACGGGCACCAGGAGGGGCATCCTCCCTGATGTCGGAAAGGATGCTAGCATGCCAAAGGACAAGAATACCGCCCAAGTCCTCTTGGCTTGGAGGTCGATTTGCGGGTTCTCTCTTACATTGCCTTGATTAAATAAACCTGGCTTGGAACTCAATGCAAAGTCTTTGGCTCTGTTTTGGTCCCCTTGTAATCTGTGCCCCAGCATCCATGCCACTCCTCACAGATCCACCATGTCCCCCTTTGCCTGGGACTGGATGGGAAGGGGGTCGGGGGCCCTTGATAAGAAGCCAGCTTCTACTTGCAAACTAGATTCTCTTGGAATCCCTACAACATTGAAGCACCATCACTGAGATTCTGGGAGCAAGAGAGCTTCCATTAGGGCCAGTACAGGGGAGCACCGTTACAAATCTCTCCTAGCACTTTTCTTGGTTCCCAGATTATAGCCAGATTATTATCAGCAGGGCTCAAATTAACCAAGGTGCTGGGGATATTAGGCAGGCAATCAATCTCTCTCTCTCCCTCACGCCCTCCATCCCTACCTCCCTCTCTCACTTGTCTCCTTCTGCCTCTCCCTTGTTCTCTCTCTCCCTCTCCCCCTGTCTTATGGTCTCTTTGCCACAAACACTTACAGCGCACACACAGCCACACAAACACACAAGCATCGTTTGAACCAAGTGCTGCTATAATTAGACTCATCCCCAAATGTTGCTGAAGAATCTCGTAGTCTCCATCTCAGTGCACATGGCTGAGTTTCATGAACCAGGGTGGCACTAAAGACGGCCCATTATGTGTTTTGGGTTTCCATGTTTCGAGGGTCTAGGGCCTAGGCTCAGCTAAAATGTCAGATGGGTTTGTATGTTCCAGCCAAATATTCCTTCTTAGCACAGCTGCGCCACCATCCTCTAGGACGCTTTGGAATTCCCCTTCTGCTTCTCCTGCTCCTCCTCCTCCTTCTGGTCCTCTGCTCCCCCTCCCCTCCCCCTTCCCACTCCCCTCCCCCTCACCCCTCCCCTCCCCTCCTCATCCCTCTCCCCACACCCCTCCCTTCCCTCTCCTCCTCCCCAGGTATTCGATTTTGGAAAACACACCCTCGCTTCCCATCTCTATCCTACTGGGTCCATCTTGGCTGAGGCGGGGCTATCATTGCACTCCCCAGCGTTACTTGAGTTATCTGTCTCTTCTCCCAAGTTGTGGTGCCGGGCCCTCCTTTTCAGCTCTGGTTTCTTGCCTGACTTTCCCGGACTCGTGCCTGCCGTCCGGAGAAGGAGTGACCGTCTACAGGTTCTCTGGATCCATGTGTTTTCACCATCAAACGATTTTTCCTTGCTTCCCTTTTGGCGGCTCCAGCAGGGAAGTTCGCTTGGGAATGCATTCCGTTTGCGTGGGCCGGATTCCCGACAGCAGAGCTCCCGATGCCGTTGGGCATGGGTCCTTGGGGCTGCTGGACAGTTTCTGACCTGTTTTGACCTGGGTGATGGCCCCAGGCGAGTGAGGGCAGCTCCCCGCTCCCCTCCCCCTCTTCCCCTCCCCCTCTTTTCCCCTCCCCCACCCACTGTTGGGACGTGCATTCGACCTGGCTTCCCTGGGAGACAGGCTTGCCAAGAGAATTGCTTTGACGTAGCCGGGTGTAGCTGACACGTTTCGGCCTGGATAGACTTCAGGGGACCGGACCCTCATCAGGCCTCTCTGGAAAGGCTTTGAAGATGCTGGCAGACAGGCGGGGCAACATAGCCATGTTGGGTTTGCCCAGGACAAGCCTCGCACTTCGAAGCCGCCTCCTAGTGTGGTAGTGGGGTCTGCCCCTTTCTTCATGCACTCCCTGGCCCGTGAGGAAGGGGGCGGGCTGCAGATGACAGCTGGAAAAGTTTCCAAAGTTTGTGACCGAAGAGCATGACCCGTGTGTCGAATCCTGTGTCCGTCGGTGCATTCAGCTTTCCTCTTGAAATGAGCGGGTCCTCAGCCTCCAGTCAAGGAAATGCCTCAGGCCTGGAATGCAATGAGGTCCAGGAGATGCCGAGGGAATTGGGAAGTAGACACCGGGAAGCTAGGCCCTCCACACTGGAAAGAACACTGGGGCCAAGCCTTGTCACCACGAACCCAGGGTTGGGGAAAGCCAGGGAGAGCAAACACTGCGTGGAATGGGAAAACGTGTGAAAACCAGAGAGCCCTGGAGCCCATTCAGCCCGGGGAACGGAGGATGCCAGGCTTCCAAAGAAAGGCCTTGCTGGCCTCCGGATTTGCCTTTCAGTCCAAGTCCCCTAACATGGACACATGGGAACACTTCAAGGTTCTCAAGGTGGAAGGGGGGGTTGGGATCCCGAGGCAGCGATTTCCATAAATAGGGGCGGGGCGTGCCCGATCCCTTGATAAGGCCCGTGCTCCTGGGAACTCCACATTTGGCCAGCAGCCTCTGTGCCGGACGGGTGTCTCTCCGGCCATGGATGACTCACGCACGCCCAACGGTAAGTAGACATCAGCACTTGGGCTCTCCTTCTGGCTAATCTGAAATGCCTTCCTGCCCTCTCAGGGATGTGGACGAGGGGAGAAATGGCCCCATGAGACTGCAGGGATGGCTCTGGCTGGGTTCTGTTTAAAGAAGCCATTGGGCCAAATGATTGAGAGAGTGGCTTGTGTAGTTCTGTTTTTCCTTTCTTTTTTGTTTTTATTCATTGATTTCTTTGGCCCTGTTGAAATTGACATGGGAGCGGTAGCCCTGCTGCCCACCCACAGCTCCTCTGTGAGAAGTCCTGACGTGCAGCTGCACAGAAAGCTGCAGCCGTTGTCCAAGGCTTCCGATCGCATGCAGCGCATTTCTAGTGGAACACGTTAGGACATTTGAGTTGGTGGTGTTGGTACTTTCTCGCTGTGGTTTAGCAGCTCCCTCTTGCCTTGAGTTCCGTGGGAACGGGTCCGTTTCTCTGCTGTCCCTGGAAGTAGTCCACACGCAGGATACCGAAGAAGCACGGCAGGTCACAGGTTCCCTTGCCACCAAATTCAACACTAGGGCTCGGGAGGCACTGATCCCAGAAACCCTTGACATGCCTCCCACTCGACTCCAAAGTAGGGAGTGGAGACTGGGGGCAGGGGCAGCTGGGGGCGCATGTGGGGGTGGGGCTTTCTGAAGGCAAAAGCCCCAAGGCCAGGCTACCGTGTGCTCCATGACTTCTGTCCGAAGCAATCTCACTGGAGCTGGCAAGGAGGAAGGGTGCTTGTGAAGGAAGCATCGCTTGGGGTGCGCAAGCCGTGCCTTGCGTCCTTCCAGGCAGACACCTTGACACCCTAGTTTGGCAGCTGGCAGTGGCTAGCGGGGAATTCCTTTGTCGGGAGGGCTGATGTTCTAGAGTTTGAATACACTTCAGGAAATCCAAGTCGTCCGAAGCCCGGGACATGCCCGACACCACGTCGGGCTTTCCGCAGAACGTGTGAACAAGCACAGTCCTATTCCTCTGCATCACAGAGAACAAGTGTCCACTAGGACAGGGCTCTATCAATCCAAGCTTTACACAGAGAAAAATAGCACAAACACAGCCAGTCCACATGACACGGTGACGTCCAGGATGGGGTGCTCATCCTCTGTGGTGTCCCAGCCCAGGCGTCGTCACAATCAGGGTCGGGGCACGAGGGCCGCAATGTGGGTATCCGACACAACCTACACACGTGTGGCCGTGCTTGGCTCGATTTTCAAGTAGTACAAGCAGGTGTGCCATGGGTGTGTGAGGAGCCACAAGGTGGGCTCTTCTAGCTGGCCTAAGGTTCGAGGTCCGTCCTGCCAGGGGCCATCCAGACATTGCACGGCCGGCAGCCGGCGGCCGCGTCCCCTGGGTGGGAACATCTTCCACCCATTTGGAACATGACCTTGTTGCCCTAGGTCTTCCCAGCTGGTTGGTTTGTAGTTCTCTGGGCTGCCGGTGAGTGGGTGGTAGATCCCAAGAACTTGAGCCACCTCATCTTTTCTACTTGGCATAGATGGAAGGCCCAGGGTCACCCCTTCAGCAGGGCTGTGTGTGTGCTTCCGTTAGATAGAAAGGGACGGCCATCTGTGTACTGGAGTCTACTCCCCCCAGCCTCCCGGACACAAAAAGCAGCCTGGTGTGGCACCACCCATCACCACCACACACCGCCGTTGGTGCAGCCGTACGGATTCCCTCTCAGACTTTTCCCCCTCTTGTATTTGGCAGGCCCACGCCCAAGTGGACAGCGGAGAAAGAGGCTGGTTTTGAAGCTCAGTCAAAAGGATGCTCTGCAAGCCCTCTTTCAACAGAACCCCTACCCTGGCATCAAGGCCCGGTAGAGCCTGGCCCGAAACCTGGGCATTCCCGAAAGCAGAATTCAGGTAAATATCAGTCTCGGGATTCCTGTTCTCTCAGGTTCCGTGTCCAGATGCCACCCGGCCCGAGCCGTGTGAGTCCCAATTCCAGGTCGGGGAGCTGGCTGCCGAGACTTAGCCGGGCTTCGTCTCTCGTTTGTTGGGAGGGAACCAAAGATAAGCCATCCAGCCTCAGGGAAAAGGGGTGTCCTCTAGCGAGCCTCTGTGCTGAAGGGTTTGTACGTGGTTTCCGAGCCCAATATGCAATTGGCTACAGACACTTCGTGGTGGGGTGCACGCTATGGAGAGGAGCCGTCTCCTCCCCTTGGTGCTCCTGGTCTGGGTGCTGGAGGCAAGCCTGGAATCCACTCCCGGCTAAGAATGGCTGTCCCTTGGGAGAACAGGGCCAGAGGGAGCTGAGTGGCCCTTGGTCCTACAGGAGGTCAGGAATCAAAGCCGAGGGAAAGAGGGTGCGTGAGGCTGCTTGTGCCAGGGGGTTCGGTCCTTTCTGGCTCACCTCCATGGCACTAGCCGTGCTAAAGCTTCCTCTCTATTCACCTGGGAGAGGATTCCTGAAAGGGGAGAACCTTAGGAGCAGGAGCACTGTGCATGCATCCTTTCAAGGGGCACTAAGATGCGTAAGCTTCCCTTACTGTACTGACTTGCTGGCTCAACAACTATCCACAGAGACTTATCTGGATGTCCTTAACTTTTACCGTAGACATCCAATATAGATAAAATTTAGTACATTGCTTAAAATTTCCTGAATTTTCAGCATGGAACCTTCTTCTTTCCCTTCACATTGACCGACATTTTTCTTCCTGAAAACTCTTTCTGTGTATATGCACCCCAGCTGTTTTCTGTAAGATATCACACTCATCTCTTCCTTAATTTTGGTAATACCCCTACCATATATGCATTATTCCACTCCTAGCATCATTTTCTTCTGCAGCTTCAATTCATTCCCATAATCTTTCCCCTACCCCCGCCCTTAAGCATGAGTTGAATTTTTTCTTCCATATATTTTTTCTGCAGGACTTTTCCTCAGTCCCCTGCAGGTTTTTGATTCAGTCATCTCTCAATTTCCTTTTAATGAAATCATTTCTCCTCTCCTAAATTTTATACTTGAATTTTTGTATCTCATTTTTCTTAACTTTTGTCTGTTAGTACAGGGGCTGTGGAATTGTGGGCACACACACACTACACATAACTGTCAGGTCCCCTAATCTCTTACCACGCTAGACTATGAGGAATTAGTAAGGGAAGTATAAATACAGGTCATTTTGGAGTTGTGCATCACATCCTGTCACAGAATGCCAAGCAATTTTTTATACCCTCTATTCACTCAACTGGCATGTACAGAAATCATTGGCATCTATAATAAGAGATGATGTCACAGGCTGAGACATGTTGCATCATTCTATGCCCAGCCTGTGCCTTTATCTTATTGAGAGGGGACATGGGACATTGGGATATTGTAACCAGGAAGTAGTCTTCAAATTACCAGGCCTTACTACTTTCCTGCTTAACCATTCCACATGCTCTGCAAACATGACTACAAGACACCTCAAACAATGGACAGCAGAAACCCCTAAATCTTGGCTGGATCTGTGTTGTATTGTAGAGTAGCCACAACCCAAGGGAAGATGCAGAGACATTCTGGCATCACTGCTGGACACATACACCCCAAGATGCAGCCGAGCACAACTTGGCATCATCTCAGCCTATTCAGACAGGACTAAGCCAATGTTGGTAGAAGGCATGGACCCCTGGATGCACTCTACAGCACATATGTTCACATGACCATACCATTCTTACAAGCGATCATCTCTCTCCTTTAATTATGCAGCACCCTGTGTCCTTGGCACCAAAACCGTTACCTACTCAACACATACATCAAGCATGTGGCAATGCCAGGATGAGGGGAAATTCCATGTCTGCACTTAGGTGGCTGAGGTTCCGATGTTACTGTGGGCACTTTCACTTCATTACTCTGTGGAGACACACACTCGACCAGAGGGTTGATTGTCAAGCAACAGACAGGAAAGGAATCCAGGGCCACTCATGCCTTTGAGATGTCAATAAATTGATGTCTCCTGAAATTCACAGTAAGTCTCACAAGAAGCTGAGATCCTCATTGACAGGCATGATCCATCTCTGTGTATGAAGTGGTATTGGTGTTGAAGTTCCCTCTCATAGTGGGGAGGCAAGCCCCTGCATAGCACATCCCCTGGAGTTGTCTGTGGCCAGCAAAATCAGACAAAATGAGGCTAGAGTTCAGAAGATTTTATAATAGCATACACCTTGGCCTCATGAGTCCCATTGTGCTAGACCACTCTAACCCCAAGCCAGAAGAGTTATTCTCAAGGTTGTTTAAACTTCTACACCCAGGAATCACTTAGTACCAGAAAAACTTTAGAGGAAAGGCACAGGGTGTTGGTACAGCTTCAAACTTATCACAGACTACCATGCTCCACCCACAGCTGCCCAAGGGAAACAGACCTCAGGACTGCAGGCCTGGGGCAGTGTCAACGGGGCACTGGCCAACCCTCATGTAGTTCCTCCACTGATGCTACTCAAACCCTCTAGCACCCTGACACGGTTTTTCTCCCAACCCCCAGCCCTCCCTGCATGCATCCCTAGGTCTTACCACAGAGTGACATCTAAGACAAGTGAGGTACAATTGGGCATGGCACAGGGAGAAATAAAGTCAGATAGGGACAGGCCTGGGGCTTAGCAGAGAGATGCATAAACGGGTGCAAGGTCAGAGCAGAAAACAAGGTAGCAGGTCTAGTTTGGGTTCCAGGAAGCAGCTGCAAGCAACAGGGGGCCCATGACAACCTAGGCCCTGAGGGTCCACCAACACCTGAACACACATCACAAGAAGGGCCAAAGTTCTGCACATGAATTCACAAGCTGGTGAGGGCAAATGGGCCAGTGATGAAGGAAAAGGGAACACGGCCCCCAAACCCTCAACCCATCTCCTAAGGGTCAGGGTGGGAATGGGAGCAACATGCCATTGTGGACATGGTCACCTTGGATGTCTAAGATGGGCATCTAGGAGGAGCATGGGGGAGACCAGAAGAGGAAGCAAGGAGCCTTCCCTCCATCCCTTGACACCACCTCATTTTTCCCTCCCTTTCAGAAGAATGTTAACCACCACAGAGTTATGCAGACACAGCGCCCATGCCTGTGGACACTTCCCTCCCTCTCTCCTATTTGACACCTCACTAGTGGAGGCTTCCAAGCAGCCCAGGTCATCGCTAACACCAACCATATTCTGTTGTTAAAGATCCCTCCACAGGTTCACCTATGGAAAATGTTTGCTTTTATTCCTCTAAATGACACTCAACATTTATATCAGAGACAAACCAGGGTCATGGGCCAAAACCAGTTGGGCTGATGCAAGGTCTTCATGAAGCGACTCAATTTGTAGTAGCAATAGGGGGTGTATACAAGGCACTAAAACTTAAGACAAGCTTACAGCCTCAATTGGGAATTCCTTGTTCATCAGGAAAAACTGAAATCCCCAATACCAATCAAAATGGGATTCAAAAGGTTACCTAGACTTGCTGGCATAGGCTAGGGACACACTGAGACAGTCAATGTAGCATACCTGCAGCCCACATAACTAAGGGGGGCATTGCTGATTATTGATATATCTTAGGGGCCTAATACCACTGGTCCATCTAAGTGGTTGGGAAACAAGAATGCTTGTGGGTCACATAACTAGTTAGCATGCCAGAATCTCTTACATTGTCAAAATTAACAAATGGCTCCACCAACTAAGAATGACCGCGCACCACCACACATGGCATCAAAGCAGAGATATTGGTTTGTCAATCCTGTCCATGTCTGGACCAATGGAGGTATCCAATGCTGAGTCAAATTAAGCCACAGGCTCCCGTTCCTGGTGGTGCCCTACCATCAATTCCTTTAAAGTTTCAGCTTTGCAATCATACTCCCTGTGGAACCCAGACTTTGGTTTCCCACAAGCAGCTCAGTGGGTCACGGGAATGTTATCACAGTGCCAATTGGCATCATTTATGGTCAGAATTACACTATCCAATTGTCTTAGAATCAACTTTCATTCTTCATTAATGAAAATATTCTTGGCAAATGCTCTTACTCTGGTCCAGCTTCCAGCAGTCCAAAATTTTCACCTCTAGTGGTGCCATACAAATGCCCCTGGCAGTCTCTCTTAATCATGACCTCACTTCCAAAAACCAACCTCACAGAACCAAGGTTAGTGTTCAAAACAGAACTGAGCTGTCTGGATACTATAGCTGGGGATGATGGAATAGGATTTTCCAAAGTGAACACTTCAGGCCCCACCGATATGCTGTTGGAGCTAGAATTCCCATAGCTGCTGGCACCAGACTTGTCTTCCAATGGATCCTCAGAAAAATATTTTAAGTGTAATCATTCCATTTACAGGGCCACACAAGTCTCCTGTATTAGATTTGTTACACCTTTTTTGGGTTGGAAGTGAGTAATTTGCACACCTGCTGCCTTCCTTGGATGTAGTAGCTATTTCTCAGCCTCCCTTTCAGGAATCAAGCCCTGATTTCCCAGTATCCATCACCCGTGATCACCACGGTAGGCACAACAACTAGCAGTGAAATTTGTCAGGGAAGCTTGTTTAAAGGGTTCGTTGCCAATACTGGGGCATGTTATCTAGGGTCAACAAAGACACTGGTGCTCACCTCTGTCCAAGAGGAAGATGATTTGTCCAGGTGGGTGTTGATTTGATAAATGCACACATTCCCCCCCCAACAAATGGGGCTAGTGCTTATCATGATGTATTATCTTTACAATTACCAGTTATTCAAACAGCAAAGGAGCAAGCAACCAAAGGAACCAAAATTGATTTAGTGAGCCATTCACAATTTCACTGTATCAGCTGGGTGTACGTAAACATCCATGGCTTAATCTTTGAGACAAGCATATGTTACGGGCAAGATCAGGTAGACAAGCACATGCTCCAAAAAGCCAGATCAGAAGAGCTGGCTCACAATCACAGGGCAGTCACTCCAAGCGCAAGGAATGGGCAATGCAGCAGCACCACCAACGTAAGGAAATGGAGGGGCAAACACCAGAGCCTGCCTACCCACATGCACAGAGCAAGGATGACTGGATAGACAAAGATGGAGAGAGGTGACTAGGCAAGGTTGGCATCAAGGATAGGTGCTGGAATGGTGGTTTCAAAAGGGGGTCATGTGCTGCCAAACAGGACCTGATACTCTCAAGACTACCTTGATATGTCAGTCACCAGGACATGGCACCAGGTCTCACTGCCAGTGGTCTCCAGTACAGGAGCAGTCCCGTTGCATCAAGGACTTCTTTGGTCCCCAGGACCCCTCACAGGGCTTGCAAGCACCAACACCACACAGCCACAGCCCGCCCATGAGACTTCTTGCCCACACATTGATGATCATTGATCATTGGCCCCTTATGTACTTGCTGCTGCTGAATCCATCATTGGATCCAAGAATATTTCACCTAGGGGTGACTCACACAAAGAAAGGACATTTCAGAGAGCAGATTGTACAGTTTTCTGTTTGGATAGAAGACCAACAACAGTAAAGGTTAGCCCACAGGGTGAGGGCCATGAAGCAAGTGCACAGGCACTGTCCAGAGAAGGAAGAGCTCAGATGCAATTGGGCCACCAGGAAAAAACAAGCACAGGATCCATTTACCACAGACAAAAGGGCAATCCAACAGTGTCCAGAATGCCAGGCAACCTCAGTCTCCCATAAGCCTCCTGTTACCCACCCCTCAGCCCTCCACCAGGCTCCCGCTTGATGGCCACTTGCCATGGGGTGGCCACCAACATAATCCATTCACCCAAATCTGTGCATGCATCTGCTCTGCAATCACATCCAGATGATATTATTAACCAAGACCATCTGACCCACACCCACATGCAACCACAGGGTGTGACTAAGGACAGGAGTAGGAAGGACACATAAATTGCACTGCACTGGATATTGGCCCAGTCGTATCCTCCCCTGGGGAGGAAGGCACAGGCCATGGTAGACAAAGAGAAGCTCTTGGCCCTTAACACAAGGCCAGTTCACCCCTCACAGGAAGCTGAGGGGTTCTTTCCACAGGCTGTGGCTGTTAAACCAGCAGCTACTGCATACTTTGAAGGACCAGCAGCTGGGAGTTCAATATCCCAAATTTTGGATCTTAGAGTGCATTTTCTCACTGTGGACATGCTCTCCCCCCCTATTGTAATCTCCCCATTAGGCCCACAGAAACACTTCAATGTCATGACCTAGGGGGTCCGGGGATTTTCTGATGTGGATAAGTTGAGCATTCAGAGTGAAGGCCTGGAACACCTGTGCTGCCTCAGGCTTGTCCATTTCCCTTACAAGGAGGATTTTCTTCACCTTTGATGTCCCCCTCACATTGTCTTGCCCACCACAATTGTTCATACATCATATGCACAACACTAAGAAAAGGGAACTCATGTCATGCACATGGACTTGTCAATCTACTAAGCATTCAATGAAAACAACCATAAAGAGGCACCTGCCCCATAAGGGGAAGATGTGTGCCTACATTACCATTTCAACCCCCAATAAATCTGCTCACAGGATGCAGCAGCACAGTGGAGATCCAAGGGGCTATCTGGGAACAAGAGATGCCATCACTGCTCAGCCTTGGGCACCTGACAGATGACCTAGATCACTCCAGGGGCCCCACAGAAGGCCATATGGGACACAGTTATACAGCCAAGAGCACAGCAAGGTGACATTCCCCATGGCAGGGAGGGTTACTCATGAGACATGCCAGGAAGATGAGGCAAGAATACCTCATTTGAGGACTCTAGTGACACCAAGACAGAGGGGTTAGAAGAGCATGATCAGGCCAGATTCCACATTCCATCCATCACTAAGAGAGAGACAAGAGATTCGTGGGTAAAACAATGGCCAATTTTTCATGAACATTCATCCCTTCTTTGGCATGGCTTAGACCCAACAGAACACATCAACACCCTGATCAATGCAGATATGGGAAAGCCCTGAAGGGGTCTGGCTAAAACAATCTACTTCAGCTTTGCCAACACCTTTCTCTCAGTAGGCAGTACACAACAACCTGGGGATGATTACACCTGAAATGAGGTGCAGAGCACACAAAATGTGGCTGTCACAGCCACAAGTAGGTGCATATGGTGAAAAGCACAGGGGATATGGGAGTCACCCTGCATGACCCGACTGCCTTGGGTTATCCGAGACGGCACCATGGGTTGGGGCAAATGGGAATACACACAAGAGCAGCTCAATAGGCCCAGGATGGCAGCTAAAAAAAAAAAAGTTGGATGTAAGATCGTGCTCAAGCCCAGAAACATGTACATATCCGGAGTCTCATTGTCCTGGCAACATGTACTCAAGACCAATCTGGTGACAAATATGTGCCCACTTTGGATGAAACATTACCACACCCAGCAATAGGGTCTATCCATAAAGTATAAAGGGTGTCTGGGACCCTGGTCTGCCCACTGGCTCCCAGTACTACCCTATCACTGCCAGCCCTAGAGCTCTCAGGGCTATCAGATGAAACAAAGTTGTGCAGTTACAGCCAGGGGAACTGACGATACAAGGAAATCAGGGTGGGCCAGGGATGCCCTTGCTTGTTTGCCCAACTAGACAGCTACCAGTCTGTCCAAGTCTCTGAATGGAGACTTGGAACAATTTCACAGAAGAGCCGTTGATGACTGGGCCCATTATATGCAAAGCCCAGGCTTATGTCACTCCATTTAGGTTACCTCTCAGGTCCAGGCCAGTCCCCAACTCCAGAATGTGAATCACAAGACTCAGAAAGGATCCAGTGACCCGTATTCAAGGGTCCTCACTTTAGGGACTGGAAACCTCTTGGGCCTGACTTTTGGAGCAGGAATTGGAGTGTAAGCAGAGGAATTAATAACCATGACACAGAGTGGTCCACAGACAACTAGGTGCAGAACATCCTCCCCATCTCCTCAGTGCAGGCCCGGCCTGGCCCTGTTAGGGTCTGTTTTCGAGGCCAAGAAGTGCTTGCAGTTGCTTGAATACCCACCAGCACCAGGGAGAGCAGCGCTAAGCACCCACAGAAGCATTAATGTCCAATCTGTGGTGAGAGAATGATGCGTCTAAGTCCCGGCGCGACCAGGGTGGTCACCGCCAGCGTTACCTAAATCCCGAAACTCTTCCTCGGCCCCAAAGGCAGAGTCCCATCCCTTCCGAAGTTCTCCAGAGCTCCGGAGGGAAAAGACGATATAAAAGCGGCCGCCAGATGGTGCCCGACAACCGGCGCAAAGGTCAGAGGAACGGATCCAGATTGTTGGTTGGCAAGAGTGACGCCTAGGATATAGCTCCCTGCTTAGTAAGGCAGGGCCCAGCAAGGTAGCGCCCAGCAAGGTACTGCATGACTATAACCTGGCAGGCAAACCAGAGGTGGGGGGAAGCTAGGAAGATATTGGCAGGCGGATGCTGCAAAGGGGATGTAATCTCCACACAATTCTTGGATGGAGGACATTCCACCGAGATGCCAGGGATGCTGGGTGCCTGGGCCACCAGCATGACCTACCTAGAGCCCGAATGGCAGGAGTGAGATCCAGGGCTCCTCTGGGCTCCTGGAGGGAGAAAGTGGAGGAGGGAGGGAGGGAAGCAGGTCTGGCAAATGCTCTCAGACCACAATGCAGGAATTGGTTTTGATTCCATCTTTCTGAAAGGAGGTCTTTTAAAAGCAGACACGCAAAGCCTAGAAGCTAGAAAAGAATGAATGACTACTCTTAACCCCATATAAGCGTAAATAAAAATATAGCTCTGCATAGACAACGAAAATATCTAAAGACAAAAAATGGGTTTGTGTGGGACACTGGGGAAAACGCACTTGCCATCATGAGAACATGGATTTCAGCGTGACTTACCACATAACAGGAAAAAAATGTTTGTGGGATAGTTAATAGTTACCCACTAAATAAATTGAGTTCCATTACATCTATACAATGCAACACTATATGTGTATGTGTATTTGAAATAAGCTAAAAGTTGATGACAAGTTGTAGTCCAACCCAAAACAAACAAACTACCAACAGTAAATCAAGTTGTAGAACTTCCTTAGTCTCGCATTTAAAACAATAAAAATTGAAAAAGTACACACATACACAGTAAGTGGTTCCTATCCAAAACTGACCAGGAATGGAAACTCACCCTCCAAACGTAGGTGAAAAATAAATAAATAAATAAACAGAAGACCTCAACAGACCTAAACCTCACAGCTCAGGAAAACACGAATTCAAACGGATCACACATACCATCTCACTTGTCACACCATCTACAAAAATTAAACTCAACAGAGGTTGAAGACTTCACCGTGAGATTGGAGATGGTCTAATTCCTAGCAGAAAACACAAATAGTATTACTGTGTGCTCTTTGACATCAGTCCTAGCGAGATTTTATTTGGATCTGTCTCCTAAGGCAAGGAAAACAAAACCAAAAATAAACACATGGGACTCCATCCACCAGAGAAGTTGTGGCAACATGAGGAAAAAAATCTATGAAACAAAAAGGCAGTCTGCTGAGTGGAAGAGGAGAATTGCAAAAGAACTATCCAATAAAGTGTTCATATCCAAAATAGATCAAGAATACACAATTCAACTTCCAAAAAAGAACAAATAATCCGATGGAAAAAATAGGCAGGAGACATGAATAAACTTTTTTTGTTTTCATAAAAGACATACAGATGGCCTATGGGCACACGAAAAGATGCTCAACATCACTCATCATTGGGGAGACGCACATTAAAAGAATGGTGAGATATCACATCACACTTGACAATGTCTATCCTACAAAAGACAACAAATAATGGGCTTGGTGGGTGAAGAAGTGGAAAAAAGAGGCACACTTGTGCACTTCTGTCTGGAACGTCCATTGATACAGTCACTATGGAAAACATTAGGTCCTTTAAAACACTCAAATGAAAAACCTCACCATCCAGCAAGTCCACTTCTGGATATTTTTTCAAAGAAAACAAAAACATAAAAAGATATAGGCTCCCATATATTCACAGCAGCCTTATTGACAATAACCAAGATAAACAAGCCACCTAAGTGTCCATGAGTAGATGAAAGGATAAAGAAAAACAAGGAAGCTAATGATTATACAATTCTGCCTCCAGATCTCCCTTACAAAAGAGATGTCAATTATATTCCTTTTAGTTTTTATTAAGAGAAACAAGATTATGTGAGTCCAACTACCTGCCAGTCTCTACTTTTAGTCCAATGCCTTAGCAAATAATTAGACAAAGCGAAAAAAATATGTGAAAACTGTTTTTGGAAATGCCATTGGCACATATACCTAGATGCTAATAATCTACTAAACTCTCAATTATTTTGTACATAAACAATAAATATCTAGGTATTTTCATAAAAACAAGCACCAACTTTCTAAATGATCACAACTAGATATTTGACAAGATTATAAACAATCTTCAATTTGCAGTGTAGTTCAGGACCATAATATGACTGTGAAACCTTAAGTTGAAAAAAGTAATCCTGTTAATCAATGAGAAAAGTACAATTGTTCAATGACAGTCAAAGATTTGGTCAAAACATTAAACACCCTTACTTGCAATTAAAAAATGTATAAAATACCAAAATATGAAAAATATTTATTATACCGTAACTGAAGACATTAAAATTAAAGCATCTTATTAATTTTTTAAATCATGCTAACTGTGGCTTGAACACAACTTGCCTTATTTGCATGATATCTTTTTTTATGTCTTGATGGACAGTCATATTCCTTTCTAAGTTCAGACCAGCTTCTAACACCTTATTTTTGTACATTCAATGTATTGAAAAATCTCTCAGAGTTCCTTGAATGGTTAAGTTTTCACCAGAATCATTTCCCTGAGATATTTTCAGCCTGTTCATATTGTCGAGTTCTTCTGCACTCAGTTCCACTGGCAGCACAACTACTGTTTTCCCATGGTGGCAGTTTTTTCATATTTATGCTCAGCTGTCTCCTAACTACATACAAGTTTACTTCCAATATCATCATTTCTGTTTCTTTGCTGAAATTTTGTCTTTCTTGGGCAATTATTTCTTTTTATTTCCCATTGATGGGGGAGACAAAGTGGCAACACAAGTACATCTGGAAAATAGATACATACTAAGCAATCACCAACAGGCTCTGAAAGAGGATTGGTCACCGTTCATGATGCACATTTGTTCTTTATGTACTGACTGCAGACTGAAAAGGCAGCAGCAAACTTTCAACTTCATACAGTTACAGTTTTGACAGATGCACAGGGCGACAGGGACAAATGGTTGAATCCAGACTCATTAAGGCTGGAATTTTTGCAATACCTTCACCAGCAATTTGGAGTGATTTGCTGAACATCCACATTTTCAGAATATAGGTGAACCAGAAATAAGTATGCTCTTGTGAGAATTGCAAATCAATGTGGCCTATCTGTGTCCAACAATAGCCTCAGTCCCCAGAAATGGTTTTAGGAGTTTCCAGATTAATTGTGCCCCCTAAGGGCTGAAGAAGAAAGAAAGAAAGAAAGAAAGAAAGAAAGAAAGAAAGAAAGAAAGAAAGAAAGAAAGAAAGAAAGAAAGAAAGAAAGAAAGAAAGAAAGAAAGAAAGAAAGAAAGAAAGAAAGAAAGAAAGAAAGAAAGAAAGAAAGAAAGGAAGGAAGGAAGGAAGGAAGGAAGGGAGAGAGAGAGAGAAAAAACACACAAATTTAACCCTCAAATTATTTCCACAAGCAATTTTGTATAAAAAAAAAATGTACCTTATCATCAACTATAACTAAACCAATGAGGAGACTTGACAACAGAAAAATCAGAAGAAACAGACAATACTAGAACCACACAAGCAATGGTTCAGATGTTGGAATTCCTAGGTAAAAATTACTACCTGAGATTCCAGATCCTGGTTATACACTTATGAGAAATGGACGGAATATCAGTGTTATCCCCCTCCAGATTCTTATTTTGAAGCCCTAATCCTCAGGGTGATGGTGTTTGGGAGCAGAATCTTTGAGAGGCAATTAGGTTTAGATGTTGCTGTGAGAATGGAGCTTCCGTGAGAAAATTAGTGAGGAAGAGAAAGAAATGGAAGAGCTGAGAACTCTCATTCCCTCTCTGCCATGTGAGGAAAGAGTGAGAATATGACTGTCAATGAACCAGGAAGCAGTTCTCACTGGGAACTGAATCTGTAGCATCTTTATCATGGACTTCCAGCCTCCAGAATTGTGAAAATAAATGTTTCCTGCTTAAAACAATCAGTCTAAAATATTCTGTTATAACAACAAGAATGGACAAATTAAACTTATGGAACAGTTTAGGCCTGATACCAAGTTATTACAAAGGATGTTACCTAACAGGCCTCTTGGGGGAAGCTGCTCTCCCACCAGATGCCCTGTTTTTGACACACTGCAGTCTCTGAAGGGAGTTATAGTCAAGGATTCATGCATCTCTGCCCATGCATGCTCTTCTCATATTTTCATCCCAAGCCCTTACACCTCCATTCATAGGTGTCTTTCTCTGTGGCCTTGCACAAAGATCTCCCTCAGGCATTTCTCCTGAGGCCTCCTTATGAGGGAGGATAAAGGAAATCTTAAAGACTTTGTTTTGCTGATTCTGACTCAGTACCTCGTAATTTTTCATTCCTAGCCCTTTTGCTTCAGCCTCTCACTTAGCCTACTGTCTAATAAACTGCTGTGATATTTTGTCTGGGGCCTCCCTCCACACTGAGATGAACCTCATATCTGTGCTGATCCACATGAACCTCAAGTGTGCTACTCTATGGGGGAAAATAAAATTGAGGGAGTTGGTGTTTTCCCCAGTTCTGTACTATTGATTAAATATTGCAGTATGTGATTAAAGGATTAACTCTCATTTTTGGCTTCTTGTTTTAGTTGGGTATTCTGACACTTGGCAGTTCAATTCTCTCGCCCAGCTCAGTTGACCTCCTGATACTAACTTGATGCAAGTATATTTAGTAGATTTGGGGAGATAAAAAGCAAGTTTAAATATTTTGGCAAAGAAGTGGAACATATCTTTAAAATAATAAATAAATTTTTTGAAAAAGAAAACAAATTTTTAAAAACATGAGAAGTAAATAACATCAAGATGTCAATGGATGTGTTTGAAAATGCACATCTTAACAACAAATAACCAGAAATTTACTGAACAGAATAAATAGTAGAAAAGAAATTCAGAATAAAGACTGTAGAGGCAAAAAGAGGGTCATCCAGTGAGAGAAAATGAGAGACCATTAAAATACAATTTAAAAAATTCTAAAATGCATGTGATTAGAATCACAGAAGTTAAAGAGGGAAATGGACAGAAGCAATACTTGAATTGAAAAGAGCTAAGACATTTAAGAGAGCAGCCAAGATAGTGGAATGGAAGTGATGCAGGAAAAATGGATGTGGGGCATAGGAGGGCCATGTCCCATGTCTCAGTTGATCTCCTCGAATGTTCCCCACTGCGTGTGGGTCTTTGGCATCACATAGGAATTTAACTCAAGAGTGAGCCACAGTTCAGGAAAGGTAGATTTATTTAAAGAGATACATAATGCATAGAGTGTAGGCTGTTTCAGAAGGCAAAAGAAAGGCTAGGAGGTGTTGGGGTTAGGTGCTCAGGTTAAAGTAAAAGTAGACACACACCCTAAAGACAGATTGTGGACCATTTTCAAAGAGAGAGGCGGCCACATGGCATGGTCTTGCCAGATTTCATGGGCTTCATAGCTTCACATGCCAACAAGTGTGAGGACTATTCCATATACACTGGGGAAGGGGCTGGGAATCCCAGGAATTGGGCCACTACCCACTGTTTGACTTTGTGTGGTTAGCCTTGGGACTGTCATGGCACCTATGGGCATGTTATTTACAATGAGCATATAGTGAAGCTCAAAGTCTAATAGAGGCTAAGCTTCCTGCCTTCATAATCCTCAAGGCCTACTGGGAGTTGAATCCTCCAGTTTTGGGGTTAATTGTTGTCATTTTTTAAATGGCTGTGCAATGCTCCCTTTCCTCCTGTCTCAGAAGGACTGTCTTAGCTGAACTTCTCCCAAGAAAACACCAAGAGAGACATCCATGGACCCACCTAATTACTCAGAACACTTCCTTAACTTTGACAGAACATCACCTTTTTCAACTGACAAAATTCATCACAAATCTGGTAAAAGTAAATGAAAAAAAGAAAGAATAAAAAGGAAATTAGTGCAGTACCAGTCCCTTGGGGAGGAAGCACCAAAGAAGGACTATTGTTCCTATGCTGAGTCTCCCCAAAGCCAGTGGGGATGTCAGTAGGACAGAGGGGAACCTCCAAAGCTCTGATTTGTATAGAACAGCCCATGACCCACAGAACTAAGTGAAACAGGCACAAAGGGTCCATATGACCTTCAGCTCTAGATGTGAACTGGCAGGGGTGGGATGGGACAGGCTGCCCAAGCAGGCAGAGGACTGGGGCCTATTGTACAGAGGCAAATTCAGGGGACTGGAGTGTACTGTGCTCTGTGGCTGGGAGAGTATATAGAACAGAACAGCCTGAATCCCCTGTAAAATAAAATTTAAACAAAAAGCAAAGCTAACTGCTAATGTGTATTGGGTAGAGGGGTGCTGTAGCCTTTGTCTCTGCAGACTCCTGGCACCATTGCTGGCTCCTTCTCAGGAGAAGACAGGTGGTGCTCAGCCACAGCCACTATATTTGCCTGTGCTCAACTCCCAGGCAGAGGGTGGTTTGAAACCTGAACCTGTACCCAGGGCCTCTGCAATCTTATAGACAAGACTGAGATTTAATTACAGCTCAAGGCAGATGGGACCATTCTGCTCCAGTGCCTTAGTGGACTCATACCTGTAAGACAACTGAGCAAGGAGCAGGATTTTGCCACACATCTGGGGCATAAGGACTAGTGTGGCCATTTTCTGGTAGTCTGTCTACTGGAAATGTACTTGGCTCTGGGAATGGCACTGGCAGGGGCGCTATTGGCCCACATATCATGCTTGGAGGCAGTAGTGATAGCGGCCCAGAATGGGGCTGTGAACTGAGGGCTTGATCGAAGGGCCTCTGTCACAACAGAGTGGAGTTTGAGTTCACGCAGCAGTGTGAGGACAGGAGCCATGACAATGATAGAACAAAAGGAGGACCTGCTCACTAGAACGAGCAGGCTCTGACAACCACACCCCAGCCACAACCACAAACAAAGCCAGAAGTCACAAAAGGAAGACTTGGTAACCAACCACGCTTAAAGTACGCCTCACATCAAAATTATTAAGATCACACAGTCTATGTGGAACTACATTCTCCAATTTTTATTTCTTTGTTATTTTTTAATTTTCATTTTTTTTCCTTAGGATTTTCTGTTATTAAAATCATAAAATTTTATTTTCTTCTTTTTAAATTGTTTTCTTTATTTTTCATTGGTTTCTCAGTTTTATTTTTTGCTTAGTTCTATTATTTATAGTATTGTGTTTTTAAATCTTTTTTCTTTTATATTGTAAAATGTCTTTAATTTTAATTTTTTTCATTCTAATTTTTTATTTTAATTTGTCTTTTAAATTTTTCCACTTTTTAAACTTTACATTTTTTAATTAAAAAGAAGTTTGTTGTTTTGTTTTGATTACTGCTTTTTGTTTTCTGTTTGTTTATTTTTAGTTTAATTTGGCATCCTCTTTATAAATAAATAAATCCCTTCAGGACCACAATAGATAACTGATATTCTCTAATCCATAGTGCCAAAGACGTATAAGAAAAATTAAGAAGCAGAGGAACCACTCCCAATTAAAAGAACAACAGAAATCCCCTGAAAGAATGATCAATGAAATAGACCTTGACAGTCTACTAGATCATTATTTCAAAGGGATTGATCAATGCACTGAAGGAACTAACATAGATTGTGAGTAGAGACAGAGAATACTTCAAAAAGAAAATTGAAACTATAAAGAGAAGCCAATTAAAAACAGAAAATTCAATGACAGAGATAAAAGCTATGCTAAAGGCTGTCAAAAGCCAATTAGACAATGCAGAGGAATGGATAAATGGCTTAGAAGACAGGATAACAAAAGTCACCCAATCAAAACACCAGACATAAAGACAAATAAAAGCCAATGAAAACAATGTAAGGGTCCTATGGAATTATATAAAGCATGCCAACATATGACATAATAGGTGTCCTAGAAGGAGAAGGAGTGATGGAGACTGAAATGGTATCTGAAGAAAACATGAATGAAAATTTCCAAAACCTAAAGAAGGAATCAGATTTCCAAGTACAAGAAGCACAGAGGGTCCCAAACAAGAAGTACCCAAAACAGACCCACAGCAAGACATATTATAATCAGGATAGCCAGGTTTAAGGATAAAGTAATGATTCTAAAGGAAGCAAGAGAAGGAAAAAAAAAGAGAGAAGGGAATCCCCATAAGGTTTTCAGCTGATTTCTCAGCATAAACACTGCAGGCCTGAAGGGAGTGGCAAGATATATTCAAAGTCTTTGATGAGGGAAAGCTGCAACCTAAGATACACTATTTAGCAAGATTATAATTTAGACTAGAAGGAGAGGTTAAGAAATTCACAGAATTTCAAAAACTAAAAGAATTAAGTAAAACTAAACCTAGGCTAAAACAAGCATTGAAAGGTCTTCTCTAAACAGGAAAGAAGCAGGATGCTATAGAAAGAAGAAAACCATAATTGGAAAGGTGATAACCACAATGAGTTACAACAGAATAAACATGAAGATATAAAAGAGAACGTCAGAATCATTAAGGATGGGAGAGAGTAGAAAGAAAATATAGATTTCTCTCTCTCTCTTTTTTTCTTTTTAGAATGGACTTTGACCTATATGACTATCAGTTTAAAGTAAACAGATAGAGTAATAGGTTAATATACTTAAAAAACAGAGTAACCACAAGTCTAAAGCTTACAATAGAGTCACAAAAACCAAAAAGAAATCAAGATAATACAAAGGAAAATTACCAAACAACAAAAAGAAAAAGAAAAATATAGGAACAAAAAGGAAATACAAAAGCAACTGGAAAAATTAGTTCAAAATGGTGATAAACACACATCTATCAATAATTATCATAAATGCCAATGGACTAAGTGCTCAGATCAAGAGACATAGAGTGGCATACTGGATAATGAAACAAGAACCTATAATATGCTGCATACCAGAGACTCACTTTAGGGAGAATAACACACATAGATTGAAAGTGAGAGGATAGAAAAAGATATTTTATGCAAGTGGAAATGGTAAGAAAGCAAGAGTAGCAATACTGGTAGCAGACAAAATAAATTTTAAAACAAAGGCCATAAAGAAAGATAAAGGTCACTGTTTAATGATTAAAGGAATAATACAAGATGAAGATATTACACTCATTAACATATATGCACTCAATGTAGGAGCACCTAAATACATAAAGCAAATACTAACAGATATAAAGAGAGAAACTGATGGGGGTACAATCATAGTAAGAGAAATTAACAACCATTAACATCATTGGACAGATCTTCAAGATATAAAACTAATAAAGCAGCAGAGATACTGAATGATACAATAGAATCATTGGAATTAGTTGGTATTTTCAAAACACTACATCAGCCCAAAATTGAATATACATTCTTTTCAAGTGCACATAAAACATTTTCTAGGATAGATCATGTTCTCAGGCACAAAAGAAGCCTCAGCAAATTTAAGAGGATTGAAATTATTTCAATTACCTTTTTCTGACCACAATGCCATGTAACTAGAAATCAACCACAGAAAACAAAGGAGAAAACAACTGACAGCATGGAGATTAAACCACATGCTACTAAAAGGCCAATGGGTCAATGGAAAACAGAAAGAAGAAACTAAAAAATAAAACAGACAACAATGAAAACACAACAATATTAGATCTATGGCATGCAGCCAAAGCACACCTAAGAGGGAAGTTCATAGCAATACTGGATTTTATCAAATAAACAAACTAACCTCCCATCTAAAACCTTAGAAAAAGAAGAGTAAACAAAACCAAAAGTCAGCAGAAGGAAGGAAAAAATAAAGATCAGGGAGGAAATAAATAAAATAGTGCTTTAAAAAAAACAATGGAAAAGATCAATCAAAACAAGAGCTGTTTTTTTGAAAGAGAAAACAGAATTGATAAACATCTGGCCAGGCTCACCAACAAGGAAAGGGAGAGAACACAAACAAAAAAAGAAAGGAAAATGGAGAAATTACAACCAATACTACAGAAATATAAAAGAATGCTATGAACAACTATATGGAGAAAAAATGGATAACATTGAAGAAATGGACAAGTTTCTGAAGTCATTCAGTCCACCAAGAATGAATCAAGAAGAAATTGACTATTTGACTCAAAGTAGAATTAGCAATAAAAAAAAAAAAAAATTCCCTGCAAACAAAAGTACAGGACAAGATGGCTTCACTGAGAATTTCTACCAAACATACAAAGAGGAACTCATACAGATCCTTCTCAAATTCTTCCAAAAGATTCAAAAGGTGGAAGTAATCCCAAATTCATTCTATGAAGCCACCATCACCCTGATAACAAAACCAAAGGCACTACCAAGAAAGAAAATTAAAGGCGATATCACTGATGAAAATTGATGCAAAAATCCTCAACAAAATATTAGCAAACAGAATCCAACAGAACATTAAAAAATTCATACACCATTATTAAGTTCGATTCATCCGAGGAACACAAGGATGGTTCAACATATGCAAATCAATCAATGTGATACAACACACCCACAAAAGAAAGGACAAAACCACATGATCATTTCGATAGATGCAGAAAAAGCACTTTATATAATTCAAATCCAATTTATGACAAAAAAAAACCCTTACTAAAGTGGGTATAGAGTAAATATTAATCAACATATTAAAATCTATATATGACAAATCTACAGCTAGCATACTGCTCCATGGTGAAAAACTGAAAGCCTTTCCTCAGAAATCTGGGACAAGACAAAGTTGTCTACACTCACTTCTATCCAACATACACTTCGAAGTCCTAGCCACAGCAATCAGGCAAGAAAAAGAAATAAAAAGCATCCAAATCTGAAAAGAAGGGTTAAAACTGTCAGTATATGCAGATGACATGATACTCTATAGAGAAAACACTAAAAGCTCCACACAAAAACTACTAGAGTCAATAAAGAATTCGGTAAGTTAGCAGGATACTAGATTAATGTACAGAGATCAGTTGCATTTATTTACATTAATAATGACTCAACAGGAAAAGACAGTAAAAAAAAAAAAAAACCCGTCTTAAAATTGCATAGAAAACAATACAATGCTTAGGAATAAATCAGACCAAGGAGGTGAAATACTTATACATGAACAAATATAAAACATAAATAAGAAAATTAAAGAAGACTTAAAGGAATTGAAAGATATCCTATGCTCTTGGAATGTAAAATCAATATCATTAAAATGACCATGCTTCCTAATGCAATCTACAGATTTAATGTGATCCTTATAAAATTACTCAGGACACTTTTACAGAAATGGAATGAACAATCCTAAGATTTATATGGAATAACAAAAGACCCAGGAAATGTCAAAGCATTATTGAAGAAAAAGAATGAACCTGGAGGAATAACCCTCCCAGACTTCATACAATATTACACAGCTACCAAAATCAAAACAGCACGTTATCGACATAAAAGCAGACATATGGTTTGATGGAACAGAATGAAGAGCCCAGAAATAAATCCACTGACCTATGGTTAATTAATCTTTGACAATGGGGGAAAGAATATATCATGGAGAAAAGACAGTCTCTTCAAAAGATGGTGTTGATAAAATTGGATAGCAGCATGTAAATCAATGAAATTAGAATCCCTCACTCCATACACAAAAATAAACTCACAATGGCTTAAAGGCTGAAATATAGGACAAGACACAATAAATATTCTAGAAGGAAACATAGGAAAAGCATTCTCTGACATAAATTTTAGCCACATTCTTCTAGAGCAGTCCACCAAGATAATGGCAATTAAAGCAAAAATAAACAAATGGGGCCTAATTAAACATAAGCTTTTGCACAACAAAGGAAACTATAAGCAAAGCAAAAGGACAACCTATGGAATGGGGTAAAATATTTGCAAATGATATGACTGACATAGCCTTTATTTACATAATGTAAAAACAGTTCATACAGAAGAGGCCAAAGTGGTGGAGAAGTAGGACGCTCGTAGCTCACCCTCTACCACAGATACACCAAGACTCACATCAGCGGACCCACTAAGCCAACGAGAGCACCTGCAGAACTCTGACAGAACAGCGTCCTCTTCAAAAGACAAAGACGCCAAAAATCTGGTAGGAGAAATGAAAACAAGAAAGACAAAAAGGCAAAACAGTGCGGGACAGGTCCCGCAGGGAGGGAGCGACAAAGGAGGACTGGCACTCGTTTGCTGGGTCTCCCCTCTCCAACGGAAAGGCCAGCAGGACAGAGGGGGAGCCTCTGAGGCTCGGATCTATACAGAGCAGCACTAGACCGACAGAACCAAGTTAAACAGGCACAGAGGGTCCTGCAACACCCAGCCCAGCCCGAGACCCGAGCCAGGAGTTGGTGAGCAGGGACAGACTGCCCGAGCCGGGCGGAGGATGGGGACGGCTGCACTGAGGCGGATCCGGGGGGACTGCAGGGTGCTGTGCAACGTGGATGAGTGGGTGCACAGGGCCGAACAACATGGGCCCTCCTTAAAACAGCACAGCTGATGTGCCCTGGGGGGAAGGTTGCGTACCCCCATCTCTGAAAACCCATGGAAGGTTTTTGGTGAGGAGAGGAGGGGCTCGGGTTCGGCCCCCATATCCTCCAGCGGTTGGCACCCAGGTGGGGGCGGGGGCGAAACCTGAATCCGCACCTGGGGGCTCAGCAGCCTTAAAGGCCAGACAGTCACTTGTTTGCAGCCCGAATCAGATAGGATCATTCCACCCTGGTGCCTCGCAAAATTCGTGCCACCAGAACAAACAAGCAGGTGAGTTTGGGCACGGAGCAGGGGTGAGGCTGTACCGCGGTCTTCCGCTGCCTGCCTGTGGAGCGCAGATCTGGGGTTGGAGCGCGTGGCAGAGTGGAGCTGCGGAGCGACCAGCGCTTGGAGACAGCTGGTGGTGGCCCCCAGCCTTTCCTGCTGGAATGCTGTGCTAGGAGGGGGCGAGATCGGCTTGCTGACAGGCACTAGGATCAGCACAGACGAGGGCACAAATGAAGGGCCTTTGGAAACAGCAAGCAGAGCTCACGAAACAGGGCAAAGACACAAAGGCTTCTCATTAAGAGCACATCGTCTCCAGGAGAACACCCCTGACCCTCACTTTTTGTTAAACCTGTTTTTACATGTCGTATTTTCTATTACCTTTTCAATTTTTACTTTTTCAACAATTATCTATCCTCCAAGTTTTAATCCCTTTAAAATTTTTCTTTTAAAATAATAGTATTATTTTAAAAAGTCCACGTCATGTCATTTTTCTCTCTCTTGGATTTGATCTCCTGTTGTTGATTACATACGGGTTTCAAACACATTTTTTCCTCTTCTCTCTTATTTTAAACCTTTTTAAGAGACATCTCAACCCGATTGCTATTCTGCTTCAACTTACTCTTCAATTATTCATTACACATTATTTTCAAACTTTTTATTCTCCCCCTTTTCAAAATTCTCTATTTATCATATTTTTTATCCATTATATTTTACTACCTTTTTAATTTCTACTTTCTATACAATTGCATATGCTTCTAGTTTTAATTCTTTTTAAATTATTCTATTAAAGTAGTTATTATTTTTTAAAAAATCCACCTGATTACATTTTCCCTTCTTTTGGGTTTGATCTCCTGTTATTGATTATAAATAGGTTTCAAATATCATTTATTCATTTTTTTTCCTTTTTGTTAAGGGTTTTTGAGAAGATGTCTCAACTCCAATGCTAGTCTGATTCAAATTACTCTTCTATAATTGAATATACACGGTTTTCAAACAATTTATTCCTTCCTTCTCTTAAAATTTCCTCTTTATTTTATCTTCTTTAGCTTCTCTAATTTCTGTTACCTTTTTAATTTATACTTTCTAAACAATTGTATATGCTTCTAGTTTTAATTAATTTTAAATTTTTCTTTTAAAGTAGTTATATTATTATTCTTAAAAACACAATCCACCAGATTTCATTTTCATTTCTTTTGGTTTTGATCTCCTGTTATTGAGTATAAATAGGTTTCAAATATCGTTTATAGATGTCTTTCCTTTTTTTTAAGGTTTTTAAAAAAGACGTCTCAACTCAAATGTTAGTCTGATTCAAATTGCAATTCTATAATTGATTATACACTGTTTTCAAACCTTTATTCCTCCCTTCTTATAAATTTCTCTTTCTCTCACTCTCACTTTAAGTTTTATTCCTACATAGGCATTAGAAAGATAAATAAATAAACTACTTTGAGACCCACAATAGATAACTGATACTCCATAAGCCACAGTGACACAGTGGTATGAACAAGATGAAGAAGCAGAGAAACCATTCCCAATTAAAAGAACAAAAGAAGTTCCCTGAAACAGTGATCAATGAAATAGACATTGTTAGCCAACTAGACCAAGATTTCAAAAAAGAGGTGAACAATGTATTGAAGAAACTAACAGAGATAGTGTTTAGATATACAAAATATGTTAAAAATGAAATTGAAAATATATAGAAGAGCCAAGTACAATTGGTAAACTCATTGGCTGAGATGAGAACAGATCTAAAGGCTGTGCAAAGCAGACAAGATAATGCAGAGGAATGAATCAGTAACCTAGAAGACAGGACAACCAAAAGCACTCATTCAGAACAACTGCAAGATAAACAAACAAACAAATAACAAATGAAAGCAACATACAGGACATATGGGATAATATAAATTGTGCAAATCTTCGCATAATAGCGGTCCCAGAAGGGGAAGAAAGATCAAAGGGGATTGAAAAGGTTTTTGAAGAAATCATGAGTGAAAACTTCCCAAACTTAAAGAAGGAATCAGATATCCAATTACAGGAGGCTCAGAGGGTCCCAAACAGGAAGAACCTAAACAGACACACACCAAAACATATCATAATCAAGATGGCCAGAGTCAAGGATAAAGAAATGATCCTAAAGGCATCAAGAGAAAAGCAAACGGTGAGTTACAAGGGAACCCCCATAAGGCTCTCAGCTGATTTCTGTACACAAACACTACAGGCCAGAAGGGAATGTCAAGATATATTCAAAGTCCTGAATGAAAATAGATGCTGCCTAGAATAATTAATCCAGCAAGGCTATCCTTTAGGATAGAAGGAGAAATAAAATATTTCACAGACAAGAAAAATCTACAAGAGTTTAACAACACTGAACCCATGCTAAAAGAAATATTGAAAGGGCTATTCTACATAGAAAAGGAGCAGAATGCTACAGAAATGAGAAACTCACAAATGGAAAGGTGATAACTCATGAATTACAAATAAAACAAACATGAAATTGTAAAAGAAGACATCAAAAACATTAGAGGCTGGGAGAGGGAATCAAGAAAATATAGAATATTTTCTTATTTTTTAAAAAATATTTCTTTTTAGTAGGATGGGTTCGAGATAAATTAATGGGCTAACAGACTTACAGAAAAGGGTAACCACAAGTCAAAAACTTACAAAGGAGTAACAAAAACTAAATCAAATCCATGATAATACAAAGGAAAATTACCAAACCACAAAAGAAACAAGAAAGGAACAAAGAGGAAATACAAATACAACTGCAAAGATAAGTTCAAAATGGCAATAAACACACATCTATCATAAATTATTGTAAGTGTTAATAGACTAAATGCTCCAGTCAAAAGACATAGAGTGGAAGACTGGCTTATAAAGCAAGAACCTACAATATGCTGCATACAAGAGACACACTGTAGGGAGAAGGACACATATAGATTGAGAGTGAAAGAATGGAAAATGGAAAAGCCAAAAAAAAGGTTTTGCAGTAGTGATTTCAGACAAAATAGACTTTAAAACAAAGGCCATAAAGAAAGATAAGAAAGGACATTTTACAATGATTAGAAGAGTAATACAAGATGAGTATATTACATTCATTAAGATACAGGCAACCTATATAGTAGTACCTAAATACATGAAACAATTACTAAAACAGATAAAGGGGGTTATTGATGGGAATACAATCATAGTTGGAGATTTTAACACCACATTAACATCACTAGGCGGATCGTCCAGAGAGAAAATAAATAAGGCAACAAAGAAACTAAATAATACAATAGAATAGTTACATTTGTTGGATATTTCCAGAGCATTACAACCCGCAAAAATAGGATATGCATTCTTTACAAGTGTACATGGAACGTTTTCTAGGATTGATCATGTATTTGGGCACAAAAGAATCCTCAACAATTTTAAGAAGATAGAAATTATCTCAAGCATCTTTACTGACCACATGGCCATGAAACTAGATACCAACAACATAGAAACAAATGAGAACAAAAGGAAAGCATGGAGATTAAACAATATGCTATTAAAAAACCAATGGGTCAATGAGGAAAGCAAGGCTGAAATTAAAAAATACCTTGAGACAAATGACAATGAAAGCACAACCACACAAAATTTATGGGACACAGCAATGGCAGTGCTAAGAGGGAAGTTTATAGTGATAGAAGCCTACCTCAAAAAAGGAAAACCATCCCAAATAAACAATTTAACCCGCCAGGTAAAGGAACTAGAAAAAGAAGAACAAAAAGTCCCAAAAGACAGCAGAAGGAAGGAAATTATAAAGACCAGGGAGGAAATAAATAAAATAGAGACTAAAAAACATAGAAAAATCAATCAAACCAAAAGCTGGTTTTTTGAAAAAGCAAATAAAATCGACAAATGTCTAATCAAACTCACAAAGAAGAAAGAAGAGAGAGCATAAATTAACAAAATAAGAAAGGAAAATGGAGAAATTACAACAATAAAATAGAAATACAGAATATCCTACCAGAATATTATGAAAATCTATATGGAACCAAACTGTATAACCTAGAGGAGATGGACAAGTTTCTGGAAACATACTGTCCACCAAGACTGAATCAAGAAGAAACTGATGACTTGAACAAACCAATCACTACAAATGAAATCGAAATATCAATAAAAATCCTGCCTACAAATAAAAGTCCAGGACCGCACGGCTTCACCAGGGAATTCTACCAAACATACAAAGAAGAATTCATACCAGTCCTTCTTAAAGTCTTCCAGAAGTTTGAAAAGGAGGGAATACTCCCAAACTCATTCTATGAAGCCACCATCACCCTGATACCAAAACCAGGAAAACACACTACCCAAAAAGAGAATTATAGGCCAATATCACTGATGAACATAGATGCCAAAATCGTCACCAAAATATTTGTGAATAGATTCTAACAACACATAAAAAATGTATACATCATGATCAAGTGGGGTTCATCCCAGGGACACAAGGGTGGTTCAACATACACAAGTCAATCAATGGAATATATCACATCAACAAGAGAAAGGACAAAAACCACATGATCACCTCAATACATGCAGAAAAATCATTTGATAAAATTCAACACCCATTTATTATAAAAACTCGCAACAAAGTGGGTATACAGGGAACATATCTCAACATCATAAAACCTACACATAACAAACCTGCAGCCAGCCTAGTAGTCAACGGAGAAAAACCCAAAAGCTTCCTACTAAAACATGGGATAAGACAAGGATGCCCATTATTACCACTCCTATTCAACATAGCCTTGGATGTCCTAGCCACAGCAATAAGGCAAGAGAGAGAAATCAAAGGGATCCAAATTGGAAAAGAAGAGGTAAAAGTGTCACCATATCTTCACGACATGTTACTATATAAAGAAAACCATAAAAGGTGCACAAAAAAACTACTAGAGCTGATTGAAGAATTCAGCAAGGTAGTAGGTTACAAGATTAACGTTCAAAAATCAGTTGCATTTCTTTACACTAACAATGAATCAACAGAAAAAGAAAATAAAGGAACAATCCCCTTTATAATAGCACCCAAAGTAATAAAATTCCTAGAAATAAATCTAAACAAAGAGGTGAAAGAATTATACACAGAAAACTATAAACAATTGATGAAAGAAATTAAAGAAGACTTTAAAAAGTGGAGATATCCCATGCTCTTGGATTGGAAGAATCAATATTGATAAATGGTCACACTGCCCAAGGCGATCTACAAATTTAATGCAATTCCTATCCAATTACCGAGGACATATTTCACAGAACTAGAACAAATCATAATCAAATTTATATGGAACCATCAAAGACCTAGAATTGCCAAAGCATTACTGAAGAGAAAGAAAGAGGCTGGAGGAGTAACTCTCCCAGACTTCAGATGATGCTATAGAGCTATAGTCATCAAGACAGCATGGTATTGGTACAAAAACAGACATATAGACAAATGGAACAGAATATAGAGCCCAGAAATGAACCCACAAACTTTTGGTCAACTAATCTTTGACAAAGGAGGCAAAAATATATAATGGAATAAAGACAGTCTCTTCAGCAAATTGTGTTGGGAAAACTGGACAGCAGCACATAAAGCAATAAAGCAAGAACACTCTCTTACGCCACACAGAAAAAATAACTGAAAATGGATCAAAGACTTAAACATATGACAAGACACAATAAACCTCCTAGAAGAAAATATAGGCAAAACATTATCTTGCATACATCTCAAAAATGTTCTCCTAGAACAGTGTACTCAAGCAATAGAAATAAAAGCAAGAATTAGCAAATGGGACCTAATGAAACTTAAAAAGGTTCTTTACAGCAAAGGAAACCATAAGTAAAACAAAAAGACAACCTACGGAATGGGAGAAAATTTTTGCAAATGAAACGAACAAAGGCTTGATCTCCAGAATATATAAGCAGCTCAGACGGCTTAATAAGAAAAAAATTAAAAACCCAGTACAAAAATGTGCAAAAGACCTAAAGCGGCAATTCTCCAAGGAAGAAACACAAATGATCAATAGGCACATGAAAAAATGCTCAATATCACTAATTATCAGAGAAATGCAAATCAAAACTACAATGAGGTATCACCTCACACCAGGCAGAATGGCCATCATGCAAAAATCCACAAATGACAAATGCTGGAGGGTCTGTGGAGAAAAGGGAACCCTCCTTCACTGCTGGTGGGAATGAAGTTTAGTGCAGCCGCTGTGGGAATCAGTGTGGAGATTCCTCAAAAGACTAGGAATAGACTTACCATATGACCCAGGAATCCCACTCCTGGGCATATATCTAGTAGGTAACCTACTTGAAAATGACACCTGCACCTGATGTTCATAGCAGCACTGTTTACTATAGCTAAGACATGGAAACAGACTAAATATCCATCAATGGATGACTGGATAAAGAAGAGCTGGTATATTTTTACAATGGAATACTCCTCAGCCATAAAAACAGACAACATAACGCTGTTTGTAGAAACGTGGATGCTCCTGGAGAATGTCATTCTAAGTGAAGTAAGCCAGAAAGAGAAAGAAAAATATCATATGACATCACTCATATGTGGAATCTAAAAACAAACAAACAAACAAACAAAAGAGAAATACAAAAGAGAAATAGAGTCACAGACATAGAATAGAAACTTGTGATTGCCAAGGAGGCGGGCGTTGGGAAGACATAGACTGGGATTTTAAAATTGTAGAATAGATAAACAAGATTATACTTCATAGCACAGGGAAATATATACAAGATCTTATGGTTGCTCACAGAGGAAAAAATATGACAATGAATAAATACGTGCTCATGTATAACTGAAAAATTGTGCTCTACATTGGAATATGACAGAACATTTTAAAATGATTATGAATCAATTCAAAAAGTTAAAAAAAGAAATTATTTTTATATTTTTTGCCTTTATGCCAATCCAAGTATCCCAATAGGATTTATTTAAAAAGACTTCATTATCCCATGCCTGTGCAATGCCTTCTGTGTCACAAAGGTAATATTCAGGAGCACATGGTGTATTTTTTCTTTTCCTTTTTTCTTTAGTATTAGTTGTTATTTCTCTATTTACATGGTGTATTTTTATATTGTGTTTTATTCCACTAGTGTATTTGTTCATTCTTGCATGAAGACCATAATATTTTGATTATTGTAGTTTTATTATGAGACTTATTAAGCTAGCTGAAGTCCTGCTACCTTATTCGTTTCCAAGTGTGTCTTGAATAGTCTTCATTTTCTGAATATTCATAAACATAATATAATTCACTTGACATATTCCCCTAAAACACTGGAATTGAATTACATATCAGTCTGTGGAGAATTGTCATATTAAATTTTCTTTTCAATTCATGAACTTCATATGTTTATCCATTTGTTCATCTATTCTTTAATTTCTCTTACCAATATTTCATAATTTTCTATCTACAAATATTGCATTTTTTAACAGTTTTCTCTTGATATTTGGTATTTTTGATGCTTTTGAAATTAAATTGTTAAAATTATCTTTCTGCTTCTTGATGGTGTATAGAAATAAAATTTATTGGATATGAAGACCTTCAATCAAGCAGCTTTAATAAAAAGCTGATTTGTTAATTCTCATCATTTATCTTTAGTTTCTTTTTGAATTTTCTGTATAACAATTGTGTCATCTGCAGATGTTAGTATCATTATTTCTGGGTTTTAAATCTTACTTTTTTTTTACATACTGATATATATATATGAATGCAGAATTTTCTCTGCATTATGTAAGACCTCCAGTCTATCACTGAATAGTAACAACAGTGACAGTAAGCAATATTTTTGCCAATCAACAGTGGGAAAATATTCTCCAATTCATCATTAAATGTAGTGTTTTTTGACATATGTAATTATAGCTTCTTCCAAGAGAGATCAAGAACCCCATGTACCACCTGCTGACTTCCAGGTTATTGTGTTTTTAAGTTATATATACATATATATACAACAAACTAGTATATATATATAATTTATGTAAATAAATATATATTATAAATTATATTATACCTATCACTTATTGTCATTGCTTTATATATTTTTATTTATTTGGTGCTATCCACAGATTTATTAATTTTGTTATTTCTAGTATGTTTCTGCTTCTCCTTCTTGTTATCCAGGATTTTCCCCTTTTTAAATAAATATTCTTCATTATTATTCTTTAGTTTGATATGTTAATGAAAAGCCTGTTTTTGTGCTCCTTTAAGTGTTTTCATTTTCTCTTTTTTTCCCAAGCAATATTTCATATGCAATCATCATTATATCCTTTCAGCACATCAAAGCTGAGATACATGTGTGAAATTAGATACCAATTTAATTTTTTCTTCTTTGATGCAATCTTTTTTCTCTCTTTCCGCTTTGTATCCCTTCCTGATGATTTTCAGGTTGTTTCTTTGTCTTTTTTCCCCTTTATTTTCTATGATTTTATTATAATTAGTGTAGAAGGGTAATTCTTTCTATTATTGTTTTTCTTATGTTTGTAATCCAATGAGCTTATTGAGCCTCTGTTGTATTCATTTGTCAGTTTTAACGGTCTTAATTTTTTTTATTGAAGTACAGTCAATTACAATGTGCCAATTTCTGGTGTACAGCATGATGTCCCAGTCTTGCATATACATAAATATATTCACTTTAGTATTTTTTTTCCTTCGAGGGTTATTACAACATATTGAGCATAGTTCCCTGTGCTATACAAAAGAAACTTTTTAAAAAATTTATTTTTATATATAGTGGCTAACATCTGTAAATAGCAAATGACCAAATTTATTCCCTCCATCACCCTTTCCCTACAACCAAAAATTTGTTTACTAAGTCGGAGAGTCTGTTTCTGTTTTGTAGATGAGCTAATGGTGTTTTCTTCTTTCCTTTTTTTTTTAAATTCCACATATTTGTGTTATCATATGGTATTTTTCTTTCTCTTTCTGGCTTACTTCACTTAGAATGGCAATCTATAGGTGCATCCATGTTGCAGCAAATGGTATTATTTTATTCTTTTCTATGCCTGAGTAATATTCCATTGTATAAATATACCACAACTTCTTTATCCATTATTTTGTTGATGGACATTTAGGTTGCTTCAATGTCTTAGCAATTGTATACAGTGCTGCTTTGAACATTAGGGTGCATGTATCTTTTTCCATTACAGTTCCCTCCAGATATATTCCCAGAAGTAGGGTTGTTTTTAGTTTTCTGAGAAATCTCCATACTTTTTTCCATCATGGTGAAAACAAACTACATTCCCAACAGTAATGTATGAGGGTTCTTTTTCTCCACATTCTCTCCAGCATTTATCATTTGTGGACTTTTGAATGATGGCTATTCTGACTGCTGTGAGGTGATACATCATTGTAGTTTTGATTTGCATTTTTCTGACAATTAGGAATATTGAACAATTTTCATACATCTATTGGCCATTCATATGTCTTCACACAGGAAAAGCTTGCTTAGGTCTTTTGACCATTTTTGGATTGAGTTGTATTTGGTTTTGTTATTAAAATGTATGAACTGTTTTTTTTAAAACATTTTTTATTAATTTATAATCAGCTTATAGTGTGTCAAATTCCAGTGTAGAGCACAATTTTTCACTTATACATGAAAATATAAATATTCATTGTCACATTTTTTCCTCTGTGAGCTACCATAAGATATAGTATATATTTCCCTCTGCTATGCAGTATAATCTTTTTTATCTATTCTACAATTTTGAAATCTGATCTATCCCTTCCCACCCTCCATCGCCTTGGCAACCACAAGTTTGCAATCTATGTCTATGAGTCTATTTCTGTTTCGTAGTTATGCTTTGTTTGTTATTATTTATTTATTTATTTATTTATTTTTAGAGTCCACATATGAGTGACCTCGTATGGTATTTTTCTTTCTCTTTCTGGCTTACTTCACTTAGAATGACATTCTCCAGGACCATCCATGTTGGTTCAAATGGCATTATCTTGTTGGTTTTTATGATGGAGTAGTATTCATTGTATAAATGTATCAAATATCCTTTATACACTCATCAGTCGATGGACATTAAGGGTATCTCCATGTCTTGGCTATTGTAAATAGTGCTGCTATGAATATTGGGGTGCAGGTGTCACACTGAAGTAGGCTTCTTTCTGGATATATGTCCAGGAGTGGGATTAATGGGTCATATGGTAAGTCTATTCCTAGTGTTTTGAAGAATCTTCATACTATATTCCACAGTGGCTGCACCAAACTGCATTCCCACCAACGGTTTAGGAGGGTTCCCCTTTCTCCACAGCTTCTCCAGCATTTGTCATTTGTGGATTTTTGAATGATGGCCATTCTGACGTGTTAGTTGATACCTCATTATAGTTTTGATTTGCATTTGTCTGATAATTAGTGATATTGAGCATTTTTTTCATATTCTTATCGATCATTGTATGTCTTCCTTGGAAAATTGCTTTAGTTCTTTCGCCTATTTTTGGTTTGGGCTGTTTCATTGTTTCTTATTAAGTCGTCTGAGCTGCTTATATATTCTGGCGATCAAGCCTTTGTCGGTTTCACTTGCAACAATTTTCTCCTATTCTGTAGGTTGCCTTTTAGTTTTCCTTATGGTTTCCTTTGCTGTAAAGAAGCATGAAAGTTTCATTAGGTCCCCTTTTTCACTCTTGCTTTTATTTCTATTGCTTTAGTACACTGTTCTCAAGAACATTTTCAGATGTATGTCAGGAAATGTTTTGCCTATATTTTCTTCTATGAGGCTAATTTTATCTTGTTTTGTTTTAAGTCCTTGATCCATTTTGACTTGATTTTTGTGTATGGTATAAGGGAGTGTTCTAGTTTCAATGCTTTACATGCTGCTGTCCAGTATTCCCAACACCATTTGCTGAAGAGACTGTCTTTGTTCCATTGTATATTCTTGCCTCCTTTGTCAAAGATGAGTTGACCAAAAGTTTATGGATTCATTTCTGGGCTCTCTATTCTGTTCCATTGGTCTAAATGTCTGTTTTTGTACCAATACCATGCTGTCTAGATGACTGTAGCTCTATAGTATCATCTGAAGACTGAGAGAGTTATTCCTCCAGCCTCTTCCTTTCTCTTCAGCAATGCTTTGGCATTTCTAGGTCTTTGATTGTTCCATATAAATTTGATTATGATTTGTTCTAGTTCTGTGAAACATGTCTATGGTAATTGGATAGGGATTGCATTAAATCTGTAGATTGCCTTGGGCTGTGTGACCATTTTAAGAATATTGATTCTTCCAATCCAGTAAGCATGGGATATCTTTCCATTTTCTAAATTCTTCTTTGATTGCTTCCATCAGTGACTTATAGTTTTGTGTACAATACTTTCACCACCTTGGTTAGATTTATTCCCACATATTTTATTAATTTGGGTGCTATTTTAAAGGGGATTGTTTCTTTACTTCCTTTTTCTTTTAATTCATTCGTGAAAAGAAATACAACTGATTTTTGAACGTTATTCTTGTAACCTGCTACCTTTCTGAATTCTTCAATCAGCTCTAGTAGTTTTTGTGTGCACCTATTATGGTTTTCTATATACAGAAACATGTCATCAGCATATACTGACACTTTTACCTCTTCTTTTCCAATTTGGATGCATTTGATTTCTCTCTGTTTCCTGATTGCTGTGGCTAAGACTTCCAAGAATATGTTGAAGGGGAGTGGTGATAGTGGGCACCCTTGTCTTGTCCCAGCTTTTAGTGGCAATGTTTTGAGTTTTTCACCATTGAGTAGTATGCTAGCTGTAGGTTTGCCATATATAGCTTTTCTAAATGCTCCAGTCAAAAGACAGAGTGGCAGAGTGGGTAATAAAGCAAGAACCTACTATATGAAGCATCCCTAGACCCACATTAGGGAGAAGGACACATATAGATTGAGAGAGAAAGGATGGAAAAGAATAGCCTATGCAAATTGAAAAGCCAAAAATGCAGTTGTAGCAGTACTGACTTCAGACAAAATAGACTTTAAAACAAAGGCCATAAAGAAAGATAAAGAAAGACATTTTATAATGATTAGAAGAGTAATACAAGGTGAGGATATTACACTTGTTAATATCTATGCACCCAATATAGGAGCACCTAAATACATAAAACAATTACTAAAACAGATAAAGGGGGATATTGATGGGAATACAATCATTGTTGGAGATTTAAAGACCGTATTAACATCACTAGGCAGATCTTCCAGACTGAAAATAAATAAGGCAAAACAGAAATTAAATAATACAACAGAAATATTAGATGTGGTGGATATTTTCAGAGCATTACACCCCCCAAAATAGGATATGCATTCTTTTCAAGTTTACATGGAACATTTTCTAGGATTGATCATGTACTTGGGCACAAAAGAAACCTCAAAAATTTTAAGAATATAGAAATTATCTCAAGCATCTTTACTGACCACAAGGCCATGAGGCTAGATATCAACAACAGAGAAACAAAGGGGAACAAAAGGAAAGCATGGAGATTAAACAATATGCTATTAAAAAACCAATGGGTCAATGAGGAATTCAAAGCTGAAATAAAGAAATACCTTGAGACAAATGACAATGACAGCACAACCACACAAAATTTATGGGACACAGCAAAAGCAGTGCTAAGAGGGAAGCTTATATTGATACAAGCCTTCCTCATAAAAGAACAATTTCAAATAAACAATTTAACCACCAGCTGAAGGAACTAGAAAAAGAAGAACAAAAAGACCCAAAAGGCAGCAGAAGGAAAGAAATTATAAAGATCAGGGAGGAAATAAAACAAATAGAGATTAAAAAACAGAAAAAAGCAAACCAAAAGCTGGTTTTTTAAAAAAATATATAAAATCGACAAACCTCTGACCAAACTCAAAAAGAAGAAAGAAGAGAGAGCACAAATTACCAAAATAAGAAAGGAAAAAGAAGAAATTACAACAAATAAAATAAAAATATAAAATATCATATGAGAATATTATGAAAAACTCTATGGAACCATAGTGGATAACTTAGAGGAGATAGACAAGTTTCTGGAAACATACTGTCCACCAAGACTGAATCAAGAAGAAACTGACCACTTGAACAAACTGATCACTACAAATGAAATCGAAATAGGAATAAAAAGCCTCCATACAAATAAAAGTCCAGGGCCGGATGGCTTCACTGGGGAGTTCTACCAAATACAAAGAAGAATTCATACCACTCTTTCTTAAAGTCTTCCAGAAGATTGAAAAGGAGTGAATACTCCCAAACTCATTCTATGAAGCCACCATCACCCTGATACCAAAACCAGGCAAATACACTACCCAAAAAGAGAATTATAGGCCAATATCACTGATGAACATAGATGCCAAAATCCTCACCAAAATATTTGTGAATAGAATCCAACAGCACATAAAAAGATTATACAACATGACCAAGTGAGGTTCACCCCAGGGACTCAAGGGTGGTTCAACATAAGCAAATAAATCAATGGAATACATCACAGCAACAAGAGAAAGGACAAAAACCTCATAATCATCTCAATAGATGCAGAAAAATCATTTGATAAAATTCAACACCCATTTATGATAAAAACTCTCACCAAAGTAGATATGGAGGGAACATATCTCAACATAATAAAAGCTATACACAAATTATTCATTTACTAACAACTGAAAAGACAGATAAATGAATGGAAGAGAAAATGCCCAAACATGCAAATATATGTTAGATTTTAGAACTTGTTACTGATGACATTTCATATAAGAAGGAAAACATAAATTATTCATAAACTGTGGAGAATTAATCTATTTAGAGAAAAGTAGCTAAATTTTTATCTCACAAAAATAAGTTTCAGATGGAGTGTAGATTATAAATTTGAAATTTACAAAGTGAGAAAAGTACCAGAGTAAAACACAAATTCCTATTTTTACATTTCATTATGCTCACCAAGACATTCTTAAGAAAGTCTTCAAAAAAAAAAAGAATCCTGGAGGTTGAATACAAACATAAAAAATCAAAACCATCTGTAGATCAGAATATAAAATTTGCAAAATAAAAGACGTGATTTTAAAATATTTCCAATGGATTTGTATCAAACAAAATAAATCTTCATTTTTACTGAGAACTTTTGAAATCAACAAGCAAAAATAAATCCCCTCTAATTTGAAATTGGGCAAAGTGCCTTTTTTCATATCAATAAAAGACCAATGGACACAGGGGAAAATATTTAGCATCTCTGGTCAGAAAAGGAATTTAAGTTAAAAGAGAAATGAAATACCATTTTCCTTCACAAAATTTGTGAAGATGAAGAGCAGTGGTACTTACACTGCTCGGTACTGAACTGTTTGGAAACACAGCACACTCATGAGAGCTTGTTTTTTAAAGATACCTAGTGACAGGAAGAGAGAGAAGCAAGATGGCAGAATAGAATGATACTTGTAGCTCACCCTCTCCCACAAATACAACAAAACTCACATCTATGGAACTACTCAGCCAACGAAAGAACCTGCTGAACTCCCACAGAAAGTCGCCCTCTTCAAAATACAAAGACAACAAAAATCTGGTAGGAGGAAAGGGAAAAAGAAAGAAGAAAGAGGAAAACAGTGTGGGACCAGTCCCGCAGGGAGGGAGCAGCAAAAGAGGAATAGCGCTCTTTCACTGGGTCTCCCCTTCTCCAATGGAGAGGCCAACTGGATGGAGAGGGAGCCTCTGTAGCTCAGATCTGCCCTGAGCACACCTTGACTGACAGAACTAAGTTAAACGGGCACAAAGGGTCCCCGTAACACACAGCCCCAGACACGAGCCTGCAGCTGGGTTGGGACAGGCCACCCAAGTGGGCAGAGGACTGGGGAAGCTGCACTGAGGCAGCCCTGGGGGACGGCAGGGTGCTGCACACTGTGGCGGGGAGGGGATATGGAGCAGAACAACCTCAGTCCTTCATAAATTGTGAAAAAAGCAAAGCAACATGGCTGGTGTGCCCTGGGGAGAGGGGCACTGTAGCCTTTGTGTCCTCAGACCTGTGGTGCCATTACTGGCACTTCCCACAAGAAGAGAGTCGTGGTGTGGCCACAGCCTCCATTTCCTTCTGTGCGCAGCGCCTGGTTGGGGTGGGGCCGAGACCTGAATCCACACCTGGGACTCTGCAACCTCCTGGGGGAACTGAGACTTGTTTACATTCCAAGGTAGATAGGATCTTTCTGCCTTGGCACCTCAGAAAACTTCCACTGCCAAGACCAACAAGGAGCTGAGATTTGGCCCAGAGCTTGGGCAGGGCTGTTCTGCAGTCTTCCACAGGCCTGCCTTTGGAGTGCTGACCTGAGGCAGAGCAGGCAGCAGCACAGAGCAGCAGAGCAACTGGTGTCGGCAGAGGGCGGTGCTGGGAGGGAGCACAATCTGCCCACTTGCCTTGCCTTAGTGAATTGTCTGACTGTGGCGGCATCAGGAGGGGGAGTGATCTGCCCACCCACGGGGTAATAGCTCAGCACCTGACCCAGTGTTGGGAGGGGGTGCAATCGGCTAGCTGACAGTCTCTTGGAGTAGCACACACAAGGGTGCCAATGGAGAAACTCTGGAAACATGAAGCTGAATTCTCAAAACAGGGCAAAGACACTAAGACCTCTTGATAAAATCATTAAGAGCACACAATCTCCAGAAGAACTAGATAACTGATACTTCTTAAGCCACAGTGCCATAGAGATATGAGCAATATGAAAAGCAGAGGAACTACCCCCCATTAAAAGATCAAGAGAAATCCCCTGAAAGCACGATCAAGGAAATAGATATTGATGGCCTACTAGATCAAGATTTCAAAACATAAGGGATCAAAGTACTGAAGGAACTAAAAGAAATAGTGTTTACAGATATAAAATATGTCAAAAATGAAATAGAAGCTATAAAGAAGAGCCAAGTAGAATTGGTAAACCAATTTACTGAGATGAGAGCAGACCTAAAGGCTATGCAAAGCAGACTAGGTAATGCAGAGGAATGAATATGTGAACTAGAAGACAGGACAACCTAAAGCACCCAATCAGAACAGCTACAAGATAAAAAAAAAATAAAAACAAATGAAAATAGCATAAGGGATCTATGTGATAATATAAAGCATGCCAGTCTTCACATAATAGGGGTTCCAGAAATGGAAGAAAGGACAAAGGGGTTTGAAAAGGTATTTGAAATAATCGTGACTGAAACATTCCCAAACCTATAGAAGGAATCAGATATCCAAGTACAGGAGGCTCAGAGGGTCCCAAACAGGAAGAAACCAAACAGGCCCACACCAAGACATACCATAATCAAGATGACCAGAGTCAAAGATAAAGAAATGACCCTAAAGGCAGTAAGAAAAAAACAAGGAGTGTGTTACAAGGGAACCCCCATAAGGTTCTCAGCTGATTTCTCTACACAAACACTACAGGTCAGAAGGGAGTGGCAAGATATATTCAAAGTCCTGAATGAAAAATTGATGCAGCCTAGAATACTCTATCCAGCAAGGCTATCCTATAGAATAGAAGGAGAGATAAAGAACTTCACAGACAAGCAAGAACTAAAAGAGTTTAGCAACACTAAACCCATGCTAAAAGGAATGTTGAAAGGTCTACTCTAAACAAAAAAGAAGCCAGATGCTACAAAAATGGGAAATTCACAATGGAAAGGTGATAACTACCATGATTTACAAATAGAATAAACACAAAATTGTAAAAGAAGACATCTAAATCATTAAGAGTGGGAGAGGGAAGCAAGGAAAGCCACTGTAGAAAACAGTGTGGAGATTCCTCAAAAGACTGGGAATAGACTTAACATATGACCCAGGAATCCCACTCCTGGGCATATATCCAGAAGGAAGCCTACTTCAAAATTACATCTGCACCCCAATGTTCATAGCAGCACTATTTACAATAGCCAAGACATGGAAACAGTCTAAATGTCCATCAACAGATGACTGGATAAAGAAGAAGTGAAATATTTATACAATGGAATTTATTCAGCCACAAAAACCGACAACATCACGCCATTTGCAGCAACATGGATGTTCCTAGAGAGTGTCATTCTAGGTGAAGTAAGCCAGAAAGAGAAAGATACCATACGAGATCTCTTATATGTGGAATCTAAAAATAAATAAGTAAATAACAGTGACAAACTCATAGACATAGAATACAAACTTGTGGTTGTCAAAGGGGCAGGGGGTGGTAAGGGACAGACTGGGAGTTTGAAATTTGTAGATACTGACAGGCATATGCAGAATAGGTAAACAAGATTATACTTTGTAGCACAGGGAAATGTATACAAGATCTTTTGCTAGCTCACAGTGAAAAAAATGTGACAATGAATATATTTATGTTGATGTATAACTTGAAAATTGTGCTCTACATTGGAATTTGACACAATATTGTAAAATGACTATTACTCAATTAAAAAAAGTTTAAAAAATAAAGATACCTAGTGACAGTGCAGAAGAATACTTGTTAATTATTTATCAATTTATCAACAAGATGGTCGGTTGCCATTACTTAAAGGATTATCATCATAAATATTCAAATAGCTCAACTCGGGGCTCAACAAATTCCAATAAAAGCCCCAAAAATGCTTCACATGGAGCCCTGGCACATTGTACAGTCTGAAGTGTGTGAGGGCACGTTTAAATTAGTAGACCTCTAGCAAGCAAAGAATTCTAGAAGTTGGCTTTACAAGTTGTAGGAGATACAAAGATGGAATCGACAGAATTTTGATCTTGAAAGTGCTCATAATAGAATGGACTTGTCCCTGGGTAATTTCTGTATCTTTTCAAGTGTAATTTTCAAAAAAATCTTAATTATTTGTTAATTACTTATCACTTTTTAAATCATCTTTTTTTCCACTTAACAGATGACTATCAAGTAGGTACGAAGCACCATTCTGATGTTACAGAATGCAAACATTTAAAAACACAGTCCCTGCCCTCCAGGAGCTTGTTACTCTCAGCATCATTTTTATGATTTTATTGATCCTGTGTTTCCTACGTCCCAGAGCCCAACTAGGACTTTGCTAGTGTCTTTATGTATTTTTACTGGCATTTTATATTTGCCCGATACTTTAAGTTCATAGAGAGGAAATTAGTTTTTTAAAAGTGGGTAGGATTTCAGGTCAGCATGCAGAATGAGTACAAGTCTCCAAGGGAAGGAGGCAGAAGGACAGTGTTTGGTAGGAGGAACATCTTTCAGGAATACATTTGGCAGAAAGAACAGCAGTGCAAAGGCTGATGTGGGAGCAAACTTTGCAGGATTGATGAGTTTAAGTTTGTTGGTGCAAAAATGATTCTGTAGGAATGGTTGGGAATGAGGTGAATATGTAGCTCAGGCATACTCCGGAAAGCACTTTTAGTTCTATAGAGAAGAGCAGGTCTCCCGTAGACCCAGGGAAATTTATCAGGATGCTCTTAGCTGTAAAGAATAATAGGAGACCTAAGGGACAGTGGCTAAAACAAGAGGAAGCGTGATTGTCTAGATGGTTCAGTGATGCCATCAGGATCCCAGATGTTGTCCCTCCTTCAGCTGTGAGGCTGCCAGTGTTTGATGTCTCCTTTCCCTTGTCTGCTGAGTAGCAGCAGCCCCAAGCATTATATTCGCCCATAACAATATCCAAAGGCTGGAAGGGCTGCTTTTCTCTACCTGTTTTCCTTTGAAACAGGAAGAAAACCGAGAAGCTTACAGTAGACTTCCCCCAACATTTTATTGGCTGGGTTACATCACATGCTCACTTGTAAACCAGCCACTGGTAAAGGAAAGGTAGTACCTGAGATTACCTTAGAATAATCATTTCTCTTTTTGGAACTGGGGAGAGGTCACCCTCTTTGTATATTGGGACAAAAATATCTAAGTAAACTTGTGATTGTCCAGCAAGAAGGAAGAAAAAGGAATGGCTGTTGGGTTGGAAGCCAGCAGGGATTCACTGGAGAATTTTGAGAAGAGTAAGAAGATTCGATTTGAGTATTTGGACTCTCTGGTTATGACATAAAGCAGGGACCCACAAGCGTTTCCTGTAAAGGGTCAGAGAGTCCATATTTGAGGGCACGTGGTGTCTCTCTGATCTACTCAGCACTGCCACTGCAGTGTGAAAGCAGCTGTAGATGGTATGTGAGTGAACAGTGATGTCTGTGTTCAGATAACACTAGGTCTACAGAACCAAATGGCAGGGTGGCTTTGTCCCATGGGCTGTGGTTTGCTGACCCCTCATATAAAGGATGGCAGGCCAGAAATATCGTGCTATTTAAGTGTGACAGTGTCAGTTTATGATATTGATTCTACTAATGATATCATTTGTTTTTGTCAGTCTCATAGAGTTTGGTTAGGACTATGGTCCTTGTAAACAGTCATTCAATTTTAGGAATCAAATTTTGGGAAATAACATTTTTTTTGCATTTGATAAATATAAAGGAAGGGAAGTGGTTCTTATGCATTAATTGCCTACCAGTAGTATACTCAATATTCAGTCTATGGTAGTCTCCATGTGTGGTCCCAAAGGAATGCTTTTTAGCAAAGCATCGGTCTTCCATTTTAAATATTCTGCATTTTTCTATTACTGATTTAAAATGAATTTTACTTTTTTTTTCTTTAATTGCGAATGAGAATTCTAAAGATGACTCCTTAAGCAGGTATAATTTTACAGAATTTTTAAAATTGTGTGTTGACTGAGGGAACACAGAGGAAAGAAAATTAATGTTAGTTGACTGTTCTGCTCTGGGTTACACACTGTGTCATGTGCTTCACATCTGTTCCTCATACAGTCATCACAACAGCTGTGCAAAGCAGCTGTGCGGTTACAGCTGACTTTTCATTCATTAGGCACCTGTAGTTCAGGAGAGGTTGACTAACTGACCCGTGGTTCCATGGGTCACAAGTAGCTGACCTGTGACTTGACTGTCAGACAGCCTGGCTCCCAAATCTGCTTTCTTCTCCCTCAGCATAGATTTTTGTTAGTTTAAAGAAGTGAACTCACTCATTTCTGTTGTGTATCTTTCTCTAAAATTAAATTCCTAACCTGATGCTAATGATTCGTGGCCTTCATCAGATGATCAAGACTCAGATTTTGATACCAAGTTAAAGTGCTCTCTTGTGAAATTAATTTTTCTGCTCTGAATTTTGTTTTGTGTAGTATTTACTATTAAAATTGAGCAGTGGTCTACCTATCATAGTTTTATGTTTGTATTATAAAGTTGGTCAGAGTAAAATGTTTTTTAAAAACATAACTAGTTGATTTTTTTTTTTTTTTTGGTAAATACTGAAGATGGGATCTGATGACAAAATGGACTAGGAAACATACAGTGCAGGAAAATTGTACTGGGAAAAGTTCTCCCACAATGGAAGAACTGGAATTGTTGTCGAGAAGGATTCTTACTCTGCCTTTTAAACCACACTGACGTGACTTTTACAATACTCATTCCTAAATGAAATCTTTAGTAGATACATTACTTATTAGAATAATCATGAAGAATTCCTGGGGCCTTTCAGATCCAAACCTGTATAGCATATACAATCCATATTTATTTTCTTGGAAACTTTTTATTTTGGTATCATAGAATTGTTATGAGAACGGTTTTTATCTCTATGTCTATCTTTGGTTCTGCATTAAGACTAAAATAGTAGTTGAAATTGTACAAATTTCAAAATTAAAATACTCTTTCTCTAAATCCATATTATAAAGAGATTCATTTGTCTTTTCTAAATCATTCCATTAAGAGTATATTCAAAACTTTTCAGCTACTTGAAGAATATGTTTCCCCTAAAATAATAACCAGTTCTCAAAGCAGAGGCTCTTTTAAGAACCATATGATAAAAAAGAGAACTTCAAAATTTTTCGCATTATACTTTAAAAAAAGTCCTTTAAGTCCTTGTGTCACATTCTAAAATTTCACATTTCAGACATTTTGCAGTATATTTATTGAAACAGTCATTTTATAGCCCCTGCATCAGTATAAACTGCTGGAGATTAGGGAACATCATTGTGCATTTCCTGAAGCATTCAGAATAATAAGGTCTTAAATGTATAAAGAATTTTAGTGTTTTTTGAATGTGAATAAATGAAGAGACAAATGGAATTCTGTATCATGTTACAGGTAATACAATGTGCATACTCTGTCATAATGAAATCTATTTGATTTCTAAAAGTAATACTTACATTTCTATTCCCTTGGTCTGGGATGTGTAAGTTTAGTTGTTAAGAGGAAGTATGTCATAAATACCAAAGAAATGAACAATAAATATATGGTAAGTAGGAAAAAGGTTACAGTATGTTTTTCAGTATCCACCAGTTGTGAGCTCAGAATTTTAGATTTAAACAGTTTAGTTTTCTTTTTAGCCCCATTTCATTTTCCATTAAATGTAGCATTTCAAGCCATACATTCTCCTTACAATCCTGATCACCAGTTCTTTCTCTAGGTGGAAAGATAATGTTTTTAGGAAGATTTTCAAATCTATTACTCTCTGTCTAGTAATAATTTACAGCATTTATGTAGTGATAGATGACTGTGTTCAACTGAATGACTCACAGTGAGAAAATGACACTTCATTATAGTGGTATTTAGAAAAAAATAGTTGTAGCATAATACAAATTGGTATCGTTATGGACATACTAGGAACAAAAGCCCGTTTTATATATGTGTGTGTGTGTGTGTGTGTGTATGTGTATGTGTGTGTGAGTGTTGATATTTTTACAAAATTTGCTGAAGAACAATATATATACTTAACTATACAATTTGTATATATTTTATATAGAGTAAAAATACAAAACAGAGGCTTTCGTTCCTATTGTATCCCTATCAATACTGATATATCACTGATCTATTATATATAAATGCTGTATTATGTGTATTTCTCCACATACCTTTTCACTCTTATGTTTTCTTTTTTTTCTTAGTTTGTTTTGGACTAGGCACGTCTCATTTTCTTCTCTTCTTCCTCCTCCTCCCCGACTTACTTTACTTTAATTTTTAATGCTTTACCCCTAACCTAATTTTTCCTTGCAAAAAACACTTCTTCCATGTCTGTTCTTTCAGTCTATCTTGCTCTGTCTCTGTTGTGACTGTATTTGGTTATGGCTTTGTGTTTACTATACGTGTGGTTTTCATTCATGAGTCATTGCCCCTCAGATTTAATCTTGTTTTTTTATTCCTCTTTCTTCGAATGAGCTGAATTTAAACAATCATTTGTCTTTAGCTTTTTGACCCAAGGATTAGAAGGAACTTACATTGTTTGCTGTCCTAACCCATCCAAATAAGATACTGCTAAAAACTAAACTCTCGTATTTTCACCCGTGAGAGATACTATAAATCATGCAGACACATTTGGGGGGTGGGAAGGGACAGACTGGGAGTTTGAAATTTGTTGATACTGACAGGTATATATAGAATAGACAAATAAGATTATACTGTACAGGAGAGGGAAATAAAAGATCTTGTGGTAGCTCATGGTGAAAACGAATATGAAAATGAATGTATGTATTTTCATGTATGACTGAAAAATTGTGGAATGTGACACAACATTTTAAACTGACTATAACTCAATAAAATTTTTAAAAGTATAACTATTAAGTTAAATGTATTAATGTTAGATTTTGCAATAGACTGTAAACTTCCAGGGGTAAGTTGTGTTCTAGATCATTTTGCTCAAGAAAGTCATCTAATGGATCCCACAGTAGCTGTGTAACAATCAATGAGGGGGAAGGGAAGCAAGATTTGGGGACTCCTGATGTCATCTCTCATAATCCTCATCCAGAAGAAGATGTAGGTTGGTAAACGTCAGAACCAGGATTGGAATCCATGCCTGAATGTCTCCAAAGCATGTGATCTTTGTGTTAGAACGTATAGTAATGGGGAATGTTCTAATTATTTTATTCAGTTTCATACTTGTTATTCTTAAAGCTGTTATTTACTTCTTCTCTAGAATATCCTGAAGCCAAGCTTCACAAAGTGAATTTACGGCTCTCAGCCGTCCGGGGAAAACAGTAAGTTACTGGAAGATGACCTTCTTGTGCTATTCAGGGATTTGAAATTACAGGTATTTCCATCTACCCTACCTTGTTTTCGCTATAGTAGAAGGAAAAGATGACATTATGAGACCAGGAATTAGAACCTTTTCTGAGGACAATTCTGATAGTGAAAAATGAAGATGTGGTTGGAAACTTTCCCAAACTGTCCATCAATGTCCCAGGCTTTTCTCGTCCTGCCGGCCCATCACCGGAGCTTGGAGCTTAGTATGAGGCAGAGCGCATGCTCAGCATGCACGAGATCCTGGGTTCAATCCCCAGTACCTCCACTGAAGGAAATGAAAGCTAGTATAAAAAATCTGAAGTATGTAGATCCAACTATGATACCCATTTTTTTAAGTGCTTTTCTTTTGCCACCTGTCTTCATAAATATCATAACCATGACCAAGATTTTCATCCAGAGAATGCTTCAACCCTCTGAAATTCTTTTGTGCCACTTTATTTTGTTGAAATAGTCATGAATGGAGATAGACTTATATGTGTGATTAAAAGTTACAGTGGTAAATGTTCTCATTAATGTATCTGTGACTACATTTTATACATATGATGTCAGCATTGAAATTAGGATAAGAGGAAGATGCAGAATGTCTTTGAGATTCTGAGGTACTGTCTATCATCATCATCATCATGATCATCATCATCATCATCATCATCATCATCATATTTTTAAATAAAAGCATCGAGTGATGTTCGAACATAAACAGAGGGGTGCTTTGACTTTAGTTTCTCAACGTTGCATTTTCCTATCAGAATTTTCTTCTTATATATTAATCTATAATTAAGAAAATCATTCTGTGCTAACTATCATACTGCCATAGCCCTTCTGGACACAAGGTATCCCTGAACCAGCTCCATTTCCTTCAAAATTCACGAGATAACCACAGAGGACATGGGGGGCAAAGAAAGCTAAATTTTTGCCATTTTTCAGAACCCTGACTCACCTGGTGCTAGAAATGCAGAACTAAATCACGGGATAAGAATATTTTATAAGAGATCTTCTCACTCTGGCTTAACAGTGCTAAGGTCTTAAAGCATTAGTTCCTATTGATCTGTTATTTCTAGCCCAAATCTCTCTCTACTTGTCTTTTGGAAACAACTTTTGTTTTTCATCACATGTTTGGAAAACCTTCAGTTAAGTTTTCATTTGGGAGCTCACCAGATCAATTCCAAGCATTTGTTGAGACTTGCTGATTACCTGTCAAGATGACAGTGATTTTCTATAAACCTCCCATCTAAGTTTGGAAGAAACTTCCAAATGTTATTTAAAGAGTCATATATTTGATATAATGTATTTTTTGCTACCTCTAAATTCACTTTTTCAGTACAGTGCAAAGTTTTATACTACAAAATGGGAAAAAAAAGGAAGCTTATCACATTTAGAGGAATAACATTCTGTTTTCAATTAAGATAGAGTTCATTTACTTTTAGCATAAAGCAATAAATTATATTTAAAAACTTGTATATTACTAGTTAAATGCTGTGTGTATATATATATATATAAATCTAGCATTCTTCATGTAGTAAGACTGCTGCTATGACTTCAGGACATGTGATCTTCATTTTTCAAAACAACTATTGCCCAGAGTCCCAGAGGGCACGTACATTTGCAATATCCATCAGTCACCCTGTCAAAGTCATAAAATATTTCCTGTCCCTCTTGCAAATTTCAAAACATCATCACAGCAGGATTGTAAACACCCATGACAGTCATATTTACAACATGATATTTAAATGTAATGACACACATAAGAATTTCTTTATCACAAATTTGTTTCCCTGAGACGTTTGAGTCTTCCTGTTATTATGGAAAACAGCATTCAAGGGTGAACACACCGTTAGCAGCAGTTTCAACTGAAAAAGACAACCTATTCAAAACTATATAAATTTCCATCAAAGGATACAATCAAAACAATATCATAGGAATACATGTAAATTCCGTGTATTAAGCCATTTAGTTGTTGGACATAGAGAGCTTCACGATTGGATGGAACTTCACCCAGACGATCCAGGTAGACACACAGAAGCCTTGCGCTTCCCTGGCCTGGGAGCCCTTCAGCGCTGCTTCTCCCAGGCACTGAGAAGCTGTGTCAGCCCTGATGCCCCTGCTTTGCCTCCCAGGCTGATTTCTGTGCTCATGAATACAAACCATCAACAAAGGAAAAGGCAAACAATAAAGGTAGCGGTAAAAAGTTGTTTCTGCCTTCAGACAGAAGTTGAAGCCATTTCTAAAGGAATCCAGCACATCTGAAGTGCACCGCTCCTCACCATTTCAAACAAAGGAGAGAAGTAGCAATAAATATATTCTGCAATTCAGCTTCTATGTTTATGAACACTGATAGAAGTGACTAAGCAGTATTGTTGACTTTACACATCTTAAATATGAGTGATTAACTGACGACATCTCTGGAATTGCATGTAATCAACAGGTCCTATGTCTGTTTCCAAACATCAAAATTCACAGTATTCAACAGTCATAGATGGAACCTCTAGGAAGACCTTAGCTCCAGTTCAGTTCTATCACTGGGTAAACTTCATATGTCTTTCTGAATTAAGTTGTGCTTTAGAATGTCAAAACAGAGGGGCACATGTTACACAGCACCGCAGAGATGTCCACACTGAACTCAGCAGCCTTTCCCGGGGAGGTTTCTGAAATCTGTCCGTGAGTTCTGGGTCTTGTGTTCATGTTACTATACCCTGAATATCTCTACTGAAATATCACACATCCGGAAGGAAACAAGGTTAGCAAACAATAAGCACACATACCTGTTCCATCACTTCCCTGAGAATGAAAACTTTTCCTTTTAAAAAGCAAATTACAAATTCCAATACACATATTCAGATAGAGCTGGTGGATCCAAACATAATTAACATAATTAACTGAAGTCTGTTTTGTATCAAAAATGACCTGAGATGACTGAGTCATATTCTGTCCCATACAAATATTCAGTGACTGAGAATTAGATGAATTCATAGGAAATTTCATCACACAAGAAGTGATTTAAAAAGCATACAAAAGAAAGAAAATTTAAATGCAATCAAGAAAAGACAAAAAAAAAAACTGATTGTAAGGAACAACTTCTTTGCACTGAGACAGCTCAGACAGTGAGAACAAAATGATCCTTCTGGTTTCACTGTGACGGGAGGGCTCCGTGCTGAAAGTTCGGAAGTGAGCACTTTTGAAAAGTTAAGATGACTGTTGGGATGTGAGTCCAGGCACAAAATGCTTCCCTTCCCAGTGTGCAGTCTTCTCTTAAAAGCCGCCTTTTACACTGGGAAGTGCTGATTCACTGACTGGCAGTGTACTTTTATTTTGGCCGATTTGGTAGTTTAATAAATAGTATTTTGGTCAAAGAATGCATCTGTCAGCTTAGAGTTGATGGGCCTAAAGTTGCTGTTGAAAAAGACATTCATTTGCTTATTTCTGTTACTTCTTACTAACTTCTAGCATAATAAATGCCATTTGTATGGTCTAAAAGATTTAGAAATATTTTGCTCCCTTTTTGGTCAATAGGGTTAACTGTATACTTTTAAAAATACCTTCAAATAAATAACTTCTCTTTTCTTACCAAGGTGTGACCTCTGAATACTATTCTTTTCTACACCATTTGAGATGGTTCAAGCTTTTCACCCTATAGCTTGGTTTATTCCTAGCTACTGGCTTCTGTCACAATGAAAATGTGTGACCATAGGCCTGTGTACAAGTAAAGATGTGCCCATTCCACACATGAAAAAGACATAAAAAATAACTCTGCAGGTTCAAATGAAGCCAGAATAGAAACCAAATTTTTCCTGGCTGAAATCAACAGCATCGCAGCCTTATGATTTCACATGTAAATTTTACACGAATGAATTTGGTTGAAGGCCCAAACTGAAATTTTCATTGCTATATTCTCATCTGTTGCTTTAAATTACAGTGTATTTGTAATAATTAATTTGGCTTAAAGACAAGGATTCATTGGCAGTTTTCAAAGGCATTAGTCCAAGGGAATTTGGATATATAATTTAGGTATTAAACATACTCACTGTAAAAATACTATGAATTCACACTGAGACTTTTCCATCCTATACAAGATGTTGTGTTTCAAGCACTGTAAATATAGTGAACTAAATTCTATTTGATAATACTAAAATAATACTACTTGATCATCATACATCAATGTAAATATAGAATTTAGTGAGAAGTAAATAAAAAGCATAAATAATTTCAGCTTTCAGGTGACTTACATAGAATTAAAATGTTAAGTAGCTAGAAGTACAGTCTGATTTCACAATAATTTCTTGATATTATACCAGTTATACGAAGCCAATTAGATTTTAGCCCAACAAGAATCTAGAGAATTTTCATCATAAATTGTCCCTACACAGGAATGGGCAGTTTTGGCATCCTGAGTTCTCTTTTCTAGACACGTCTCAATGAATAAAGAAGAAATTTATATTTTTATTATATAACTTATTTTCATTTCAAGTTCTTAAACAATAAAAACTTAAAACCAAAGTAGGCAATGTTAGTTACAAGGGACTCAGAATAAAGAATGTCGCATCTCTTTCATAGACTATGACTCTTGAAATTGCTCTAAAAACACTATGAGTTTGATTAGCAGCAAAGCATTAGCCTAATGGAAACCTCCCTCCTCCCCTTACATATGTATGTACGTATAAATTTACTATAGGTCAGTATCTTCTATCAGTCCAAATTAAATCCTACAATTATTCTCAGAGGCTGTGCAAGGTTGCAAATACTGTCTACGCTGTCTTAGGGCTCAAGACCACTAGCACCCGAGTGGTTGAGAGAAAACCAATCCTTTCATGAAAGCAAACAAAAAACTACAAAATCAATCATATAGTCTGAATTCCTTTTAAGAGCAGAAAAATTGAGGGCTCAGTGAATCACCCAATATATTAACTATTCTGGGTCCTATAATTTTATCTAAAACTATTTTTTATATGTGGAAGGCTAGATGCCTTTACAAAAATAGTTTCAGCAATTCTAAAAATATAAAATATTCCATTGAAAGATAGGACAAGTTTTTTTTTGTTTTGGTTTGAACTTGGAGAACAGTTCGGCGAGGAGTGGGTTTCCTTCTCACAGGTGAATTCTGCAGCATCTTCTCCCAGGAGCACGCTGACAGCTCTGTCATCCTGCATCTAACGCACCCCCGGGATCAACCTCAAGGAAGGGGCCCTGCTGGCACCGAGGCAGGCTGGTCTTCTCTCTTCCACACTCCTCTAGCAGCTCCCCACCCCTGGGCATCTTGCAACAGTGCCTCAAGTCCAGAACATGAACTTGACTGCGGAAACCACGTCCATTTTAAAATGCAGCATTTTCATCACTTGGCTGGGTGATTCTTGGTGCCCCAGGGATAGGAGTGATACCTGGAAGAGCCAGAAGTGGAAAGAGTTAGCTACAGCCTCAAATATTTCAGTTCACACATTCAATTTCAAAAGCAGTAGCTCAGGTATATAAGTAAACAAATCACATGGAATAAAAATGTGATTCTGAACAGGACAGAATGGGGAGATTGTCAGAAAGCTGCCTTTTGCTGAAGTCCACTGCTAACACTGTCTTTCTCAAACTACAAACTCAGTGGGAAATAATAACCTTTTAGAGTGGAAAAATCACCTCTCCAAAGTAGCCTGTATCTTAAAAGCCTATTGCACATGTTCAACAGTTAACTGGAAGAAAAAGCAATGCAAGCTGATTCGATGTAGTTTTTTAAAAATCTCAACACTTATTTCATTGTCACAAAATAAAATGTTAATGCTTACCCCTAAGTATACAAGGATGGTAGGCTGGTCATCTCTTCTCTTACAAAATGCTTTTACTCTCACAAACAACACTGATCAATTTCAGGCACACCAGGATGTAACATTCTGGTAAGGAAGCGAACTTTTAATGTGTGTAAGAAGTAATCAATCAGACAAGGCTGCAAATGATCATGAGTAGGGCCCACCTGGGGCTGGGCCAGCTTGTTGAACCTTGTTTCATTTTCTTACACAGCTGTCTTCAGCTCAACTATGTACTACCCCCTCTTCCTAAAGTCCTCATTCTGGCTAGGGTCCCTCACAGCTGTTTCTGTTTCTGCTACCATTTTCTTTAACTAATGCAGCATTTTGTGCCTGAGACATTCTCCCTCCTGACTGCCCAAGCCATCTTACCCATTATTTAAACATTTCTCGGTAACTTCCCCAAAGACAGCTAATAGCTAGAGTCCTGAGACTCTGTTTGAGAATCGCATCTCTCGGTCTCTAACTAAACATAAACTCCATGATCTAAGCTGAAAATGCACCACATCTTGGCTTAAAGCTGTAGCTGTTGTCTGGATGCTTTTGACACATGTGTCTAAGTTTGAAGGGACAGTCTTAAATTGTAAATTTGAGTTATACAGGACTTAGCACGTAATTCTCTGGCCATGGTAATGAACCAAGATCATTGTATAATATTTTGCAATGATGACAATGATGATTAAGAGGATGATGGGAACAGTAGCAGATCTGCATAAATACTGGTGGAAGAGCTAAAACAATGCTTCCTATTTCTAACCATATATCTCGGGCACGTATTCTCAGTTTGTGTTCCAAGTAAAGGCTGAAGAATTACTGGGGTGGACAAAGTCAGCAGACTAATTTCCTACAGTGCACTTCAAAGTCTTTAATATATTAATACCTGTTAACATTCTCCAAAAATGGAAAAACATACACTCAGAGTTTCCCAAATATATTTGGTCATGGAACTTTATTTTTCAGGGAGCACCTATTAACATCTTTGAGGATATTGGCTATTTACAAAACCGATTTGGGAAAATACACTCTACTGATTCTAAGTAGTAATTCTAAATACCTCTGTATGTCCTGTGATGTTTAGCATCATCTATACTTTGACTATGGAAAAATCGTGACTGTCTCAGCTGATCTGATTCATATATGGAATTCTGTGTGTTTTCAGCTTCTGAGGTCGTAGGTGTCTATGTAGAGCCTGATTTACTTCTTGGAAATTAATTGGGGACACCAGTAAACAAGTAATGGCTTTAAGCACTACCATGGGTTATTTTTACTAGTAAACCACGAAAACTCTCCCAGTGATATATTCTATCATTGCTATTAGAAACTGAAGAATGTCACGGCCATGTCGCTGTTTAAATGCATTATTCATTTTAACTTGGAGCACTTTAAGAAAACTTCATGTCATAACCATCATATATAATGCTTTATCTTGATCAGTTAAATCATGTTGTCATATTGTATTCACAATTCTGAAAATAACTGAATAATTTCACCTTCATTATTAAGCATCTCATTGTGTATTTACCATAATAAGAAAACCTGCAATGTCTTTTAATACAGGAATATGTCTTGGAAAGTAGAAGTAGTATTTGATTTTTTTAAAAACTCAATAATAATAGAATTGAAAAGGATAACCATACATTTGAAAGTTAGACTGAAATTATTATTTCTATAAAGGGAAAAATAAGACCTCTTGTAAGAGCCTCCCCAAGTTCCTTAAACTGTTACTTAGTTGATTTTCTGCAAAAATTTGAACTCATAGCCCATGATCCTGAGTCTCTGAGAAAATGCAGATGTAACAAAGGTAAGTATGATTTTTGCCCCACCACAAGCAAGGGCACTTGAAATAAGAAGTTGCCAAACTCAAGAACAGAGACACTCACACCATCCATGAAAGGCTGGATGTATTCAGATCAAGAGTAGAAAATGAACGATCCAAATCCCTCCAGGACGGTGGGAGCAGAGTGATGATGGAGAGGCTGATTTCTATTAACAATATGCCTTCATTTCTCTGAAGTTACAAATCACAGCAGAACTAAACATACAAAGGTAGAATTTTGGAAATACAGTGTCAAGCCAAAAGAGCAAGCAGCTGAATAATCTTATGTGTGATTCATAAGAATAACTTGTTGAAACAGAAGGGAAAAAAGGCTGGAAACTGAACTAAAAAAGACACTGTCCAAAAACAGAATCTAATTTCCATACAATGACTGTAACAGGTTGTTTTTAAGACCACTTTCTCTGGGAAAGACTTTGAGAATAATTTAAACAGTGGTCACCAGATAGCTTCATCAGCTGGACAGAAAGGCTGCATCTCCAGGCAGAAAAGGCCACTTTGGGAGAACAAACCCCACAGGACCGTGCCTCCTATAGCAACTTTAGCCATACAGGATGTGTTAACTGGTTGCTCACGGTCGATCTGATGATTCAGTTACCAGTGGGCTCCTCAACAAAGTCCAGAGACAATTCATTTATAGTAGACACTGGCAGTGCCCATATCCCCTCATTCAAACCCCTTCAAAATATGCTGGCCTGACTTCCAAATGCGAGCATCTGCACTCCTTTTCCTGAGGATTTCTCTGGCCTCTAGAATCTGCTTTGTCCACTCTTACAGGCCAGAAATGCCAGGAAACTAATGTCCCCTGGGGAAAAAGGCCTCCAACAAGGGCTGATGGGAATCAGAGATCAGTATCCCAGCTCCCTCAGCCCTGGAGCACCCAGATCCCCAGTGGGATCATGTTCAATTGTGGTTCAATTGCCACAATGGTAATTTGCTTGAAAATGAAATCTTCATTGAGTTCTTCAATACCTACCAGAGTTTTCTGGGATTGCCTCTCAAATAAACTAATGTAAAGGCAGCTTTTGGCAGGAAAGAGCTCTCTGCAGGAGGTCCCATTGTCTGGTCACTAAACTTAAGTCAGGCACCCCCATGCCCTGCTCAATCCCAGCCATAGAGCACCGTTCAAATCTTTTGATCACACAATGTCTTGTCTAACATGTTGGTTGCTTCCTAGATCAAAGAAGTAGAAATGGAGACTAAGTGATGAACAGATGACCAGATCTCTTTCCTAGCTTCCCCTTCTGTCAACTTATGAACAAACTATGTGAAAAAGACGGCATCTAAAGAAAAATCACAAGCGGTCAACAAGCCTGCATATTGGGGTGTGGGGAGGGGAGAGAAATGACTGACTCCCATCTCAATGATTTAACTGAGGTCACTTCCTTTTTCCCTTGAAAACATTCATGATCGAGTGACACTTTGGAGTTGTTTTATGTAGACACTAAGTCCACAATCTCCCCAGACTGCCAGCATTCGAACAAAAGGCAACTGTCCTTTCTACCAACATTTGTCACTCTTCAGTATTGATTTGTGAGAAGCAAGCTGCCGGACATGAGTTTGGTAGCAGATTTTGACGCCCAACATGGGGCTGCACTCTCTCAGTGTTCAGGGTCTTCTGGGCTTCCTGGGTGGCAGCTTCTGGCGGTGGGGACACACAGGGTCGAGTGTAAGTGCCAGCCGCCTGTGGCAAGCTGGCCAGAAGTGGGTTCTTAGGAAAGTCCCAGCAGTTGTTGGAACTATTTATCCTGGGGATTCTGTCCATCTGTCCCCTGCCCAGCACTGGCTGCCTATTTTCACTTACGGTTGGGGGGGATGAATTCTAAGTTCTAAATTGAACTTTAATATTTGAAAGCAAACCCTGGATCTCATCTGTTAGAAGTAATATTGTCATACCCACTTTCCTCTAGGACTTCTTCAATCACAGTCTAAAATCGAAAAAAAAAATCAGGTTAGTATTGAATTAAAAGCAACAAACTGGAATCACTCAGAGGCGCTGCAGAAACCTCACCTGCATCTGTTCATAAGTGATGCCCTCCTCCAGAGCAAAGCTGGTAGGCAGACCTGAAACAGAGAAACTATTGCAAGTCTGGCACTTGGTTCATGTTTTCTCAGTTGCATTTTATTGGCAATTACAAGCAGGCAGCGAGACAGGTCAGTTTCTTAATGATGAAGACAAGTACTTAGAAACACATTCCAAATCGTCTTGGCTTTGAATACTCAGATGCGTTGTTTCTCTTCCTTTAATAGCTTTCTGCATTTGGGGCGGCCATCAAAAAATAATACTCAAGATTTAAAGGCGTCAGATAAACTGGCCAATTAAGGTGGGGTGTGTGAGTGTGTATGGGTGTGTGTGTGTCTTATGAACAGGAAAGGAGTGACTCTAAACACGAACTACCTGAAAGGCAAAGAAAAGATTAAGAAACTCTCCCTCATCCACAAGACAAAAAGAGTGGAAATGTAATAGCAAGGATAAATTCTTAGTGGAGGAAGTACCAGCCAGTGAACGACAACAAAGATCTGACCCCTTCTGTTGGCTGCCAGGAGGGAAATATAATACATTTAAAGCTAGAGGACAAGATTTCTTTTCCTGTTTAGTCTGAGTATCATATGCCAGCGCTTAACATACTCCAGTGCCACCCAAAGCAGTGTTGACCATATTCCACTCAAATCAATCAACACGTGGAGGCCAGGAGCTCCCCTGACACTCAAGAGAGAGAAGAGAACCCGTTGAAGGCTAAGGGCAGGCATGAGGATGTGAATCCTGGCACCATGTTTTTTAAGCCTGGCTTAAAGAACAAAGTGCTTCATGGTTCTGCTGTCTTCCCTTTTGCCCAGCCTGCTGTGATGAGGGACACACAAAGTCTGCTCTGGGGTGGTGTGTCCAGTTTCTAGGAAAACTTGTCAAGTCCCTCTCTGACCACTGAGAGATTTCAACCAGAGCTCTTCCCTCATCAGAGCTGCTGCTGTCAGAAATCTGGCCTGTGACTGACTGAACTGCCCTGGGGGATACTTTTAAAAGCAAGTGACTTTTTCCATTCTGAGTCTGTTTCTCTTTTGTAAATAAGTTCAGCTGTCTCATTTTCTTTTTAGATTCCACATACAAGTGATATCATGTGATATTTGTCTTTCTCTCTCTGACTTACTTCACTTAGTATGACAATCTCTAACTCCATCCATGTTGCTGCAAATGGCATTATTTTAAAATCTTTTTATGGCTCAGTAGTATTCCACTGTATATATATGCCATATTATAGTAAGTGAAGTCAGTCAGAGAAAGAAGAATAATGTATGATACCACTTAAATGTGGAATCTTAAAATTTATACAAATATTTACAAAACAGAAACAGATTCACAGACACAGGAAACAAACTTATGTCTACCAAAGGGGAAAGGCTGGGGAGAGGGATAAATTAGGAGTATGGCATTAACAGATACACACTACTGTATATAAAATAAACAACAAGGATTTACTGTACAACACCGGGGACTATAATCAATATCTTGTAAACCTACAATGGAAAAGGAAAAGAATCTGAAAAGGAATATACATATATATATATATATATATATATATATATATATATATATATATATATATATATATATATATATATATATCTGAATCACTTTGCGGTACACCTGAAATTAACAAAATATTGCAAATCAATGATACTTCAATTAAAAAATAAATGAAAACAAATGACTTTAGACAACAGTTTATCTGGATCTCATACATTTCTCAGGGGCTATTTTAAATGAAATTCTGCCTGCCCAGGTTAGCCTTATCCCAGGAATCCAAGTCTTAGGGAAAGTCTGATAATTATTACATGAAATGATTTGCCTAAATTAGGCAACAACAAAAGCACACCAGCAATGAGTGATGTTCTTGGCTGTGGGAATGGCAGGTTTTCATTTAACCCTTAAAGGTTCACTTCTGTTTCTGCCCCAATGAGGGACATAACTGTAGTTTACAGGGATTCAAAAATTATGCAGAATTCTACAGCCTCAGAGTAGCCTGAAGATCTCTTCTGAGAGTCACACGACACAAGGAGAGTTAAACTATGCTCAGCCCATAAGCATACTGGCTAAGCATATGTTATGTATCTACACTGATCCTTGCAATAATCCTAAGATGCACGTAACATTTTTATCCCCATGTTACAGGCAAGAAAACTGGGGTTCAGCGAGGTCAAATAGTTTGCTCAAGGTCAGCTACTAAGTGACTGAGCTGAGATTTGAACCTAGGCTTCTAGGTTCACAGAGTATGCACATTTAATCCCTAAGTTACATTGCCCCTCTATGTGAGATTTTTCCAAAAAAAAAAAATTTAAATATGTTTGATATGATTCTTCAGGTAAGTTTCAAATTTCCTGTCTTACTCAAACACTTCCTTTCTGCTTTTTCTCTCCCTGGATGCTTTTGGGCATTGGATTCCCCAGCATCAGGTAAGAAGAAATAAAAGGAAATACAATTTAACCACATGGATTTTGTTTGCTTCTGGTATTAATGAATGATCAAGGAAGCTGTCCCAAGTGGGTAAAGTAAATCTCAGGGAATGCCCCGATTCCTACTGCACATCCCTTTCAACTACCATCATAGATAATAAGTATAAGATCTATTTCCATTTTAAATCAAAGATAATCTTTTGAGGATAGCTGTTGATCCAAAAATCTGTTTCTTTTTTCTTTTTTTTAATTGAGTTATAGTCAGTTTACAATGTTGTGTCGGTTTCTGGTGTACAGCACAATTCTTCAGTCATAAATGAATATACATATATTCATTTTCACATTGTTTTTCACCATAAGCTACTACAAGTTCTTGAATATATTTCCCTGTGTTATATACAATAGAATACTACTCAGCCATAAAAAATGACAACATAATGCCTTTTGCAGCAACATGGATGTTCCTAGGGAATGTCATTCTAAGTGAAGTAAGCCAGAAAGAGATAGAAAAATACCAATCTGTTTCTTCATGAAAGCCAGACTCCTGTGTTGAAGACCATTACCTGTTGAGTTATTTGAGGACAGGCTGTGTTCACTTGATGAATGATGCAATAAATGGTAATCTGCTGTGAAAAAGCTGGGCTCAATTAGTTCTCGAGATCCCTGGGATAACTGAAACAGAAAAAGTAAAACTGCGTCTTATTTCACATTCAGGGTCAAGTGACATGAGAACTCCGTGCGTGTCTCCGCAAGAGGGACTGGGGCTCTTCGGCTGTCAATCTCTCTGACACAGATAAAGACCCATCTTCTTCCTTTCAAAAGGACTTATAAGAGGGGAGGGTGTAGCTCAAGTGGTAGAGCGCATGCTTAGCATGCTTGAGGTCCTGCGTTCAAGGCCCGGTACCTCCTCTAAGAATAAGTAAGTAAATAAACCAAACTACCTCCCCCAACCACCATCCCCACCATCCAGAAAAAAAGGACTTATAAATTAGAGGCAGGCAAATTACACTGAAAGCAAGCAGACAGCTCCCTTGTCAGGTGAGTCACACACACACACACCCTATACTTTACAGTCTTATGAGAACAAAATTAAAATGGATAGAAAAATAATGGCATGGAGTCTGGAATGCCAAAATGTTATTTTATCAGGCGTGGGAGGAATAAACTCCAATTATTCAACAGAACATTATGTATAGAGCAAATCTATGCTTTTTCATGTATCTGCTTTGAAAATGCCTTCTTGTCCGGCCAAGGCAAACATGTTTTTTAATACATCTTTCTGAATCACCATTAATTAATTTTAATCTCCACACATTAATTCTCAACACTGCAAAGGAAAGAGGAGTTCACTAAAAGCCAGAATTTATTAAAGTTCCAATCATTTAATTCCCCTCTATATAGTTGAAGTTTTTTAATGAAATTTTCAACTTCCTTTCAACTTTCATTTTAACCAGCACTTAGGCTGGCCAAGTTTTGTGCCTGTGTAATAAAATATGCTTTAAAAATGTCGATTCATATTAACAAACCAGAAGCAAAAGGAACAATTTAGACTATGCCACAGTAGTTACCTTGGATTCACATCCTCTGTTCATTAAATAAGGAAGCTTGAAATGAGGTGCTGAGATCTAAACTTGCACAAAGAAGGATGCTAAAGCTATGAAGACCAACGTGGCTTTTATAAATTATTTTTTTAACATTTTTTATTGATTTATAATCATTTTACCATGCTGTGTCAAATTCCAGTGTTCAGGACAATTTTTCAGTCGTTCATCGACATATACACCCTCATTGTCACATTTTTTTCTCTGTGAGTTATCATAACATTTTGTGTATATTTCCCTGTGCTATACAGTGTAATCTTGTTTATCTATTCTACAATTTTGAAATCCCAGTCTATCCCTTCCCACCCTCCACCCCCCTGGTAACCACAAGTCTGTATTCTCTGTCTGTTTAAAAATTATTTTTTAAAATAATTTTATTGTGGTATAATTTCTGTACAGTAAACTACACATATTTCAGATGTACAATTTGATGAATTTTGATACATGGATACACCGAGGAAACCATCACCACCTAACATTTCCATCATTCATGGAGAGGGGCAAATTTCCAACTCCCAATTTATCCCTTCTCACCCTCTTTACCAACATGGTTTTCAGAAGCTCTGCAGAGGGGGCACTGGAGCTGAACCCCAAAGGCTGGATATGGGTGGACACAAGGAAGCCAAGTAGACATCCAGGTGGGAGGACTTCGAGGGCAGATGCTGGGCGTTGCACATTAGAGGCAGAGTGATACAGGGCTAGGACATTAACCCAACATTCTGGAGGCATGGGTATTTAGGCTGAAGAGAGGAAGGCAAGTGCTGTTCATTCACTCAGGGAGTGTTTTTTAAACGAACTCTTGTGTTCCATGCACAGCTCCAAGCAACGAAAACAACCAATGGTGGCCAAAAATCGTATTCTTGGAACTGACTGCCTAATTAGAGAAAAATGTGTCTGTGAAATACCCGCCTGGATATATGTAAAATTGCAACTGAGCTGAATGCACTGAAGGCCAGGCCGGTGGTTCTAGGAAGTCACAGATAGACTTAACTGAGATAGGGAAGGCTTTCCCGAAATAATGCTTCTGCTGAGAGACAGAATAATGAGCAAGAGTGAGTAAAGGATGGAGTGGGCAGAACATCACGGGCAGAGGAAAGAGTACGTGCAGGCTGGGGAGGAAGCAGCATGGTAGGTGGGCCCTGTGTCCCGTGAGGAGACAGCAAAGGGTGAGAGTGGTACAAAGTGAGGGTGGGGAGAGGGGTAAAGCTGGGACCAATCAGGACATGAACATTGTGGTGAGAATTTTGGCATTTTATACTCAGACCCATAAACAGTGTGTGTGTGTGTGTGTGTGTATGTGTGTGTGCATGTGTGTGTGTGAGATAGAGAGAGAGAGAGACAGAGAGAGAGATGACCACATTCTGTTTTAAAAGGATCACTCTGGATGCAATATATATGTAAGAGTCTGAATGGGGCTGGGGGTTTGGTGTGAATGCAGACAGATCATGAGGAGGCACCTGCAGAGAGTGGAGGCCAAGGCAGCTGGACCCGGTGTCAGATGGGGAGGCAGGAAACTGGAAGCAAGTGATTAAGAACACTGCCAACGTCTGGCAAAACCGACTGGAGAAGACATCCAGATGGCCGACAAGCACATGAAAAGAGGCTCAGCATCAACAATTGTTAGAGAAATGCAAATCAAAACTACGATGAAGTATCACCTCACACCGGTCAGAATAGCCATCGTTCAATAGTTCACAAATGACAAATGCTGGAGAGGGTGTGGAGAAAAGGGAATGCTCCTTCACTGCTGGTGGGAATGCGGTTTGGTGCAGCCACTGTGGAAAACAGTATGGAGATTCCTCAAAAGACTAGGAATAGACCTACCATATAATGCATTAATCTCACTCCTGGGCATATATCTGGAGGAAAACAGAATTCAAAAAGACACATGCACCCCGATTTTCTAAGCACCACTATTTACAACAGCCAAGACATGGAAACAACACCAATGTCCATCGAAGGAAGACTGGATAAAGAAGATGTGGTATATTTATATAAAAGAATACTATTCAGCCATAAAAAAGAAAAATAATGCCATTTTCAGCAACATAGATGGACCTGGAGAATGTCGTTCTAAGTGAAGCCAGAAAGAGAAAGGAAAATACTGCTTGATATCAGCTTATATGTAGAATCTAAAAAAAAAAAGCACATGAATGAACTTATCTACAAAACAGAAACAAACTCACAGACATAGAGAACAAACTTAAAGTTATCAGGGCTTCAAGGGAGTGGGAAGGGATAAATTGGCATTTTGGAAATTGCACCTCTTGGGGAGTGCTGGTAATGTGAGCTGTCATGAGTGTGGCAGTAGTTTCATGGGTGTAGACATCTATCAAAATTCATCAAAGTGTACATCTGAAATATGTGTAGTTTACTGTATAGGAACCATACCACAATAAAAGTTGCTTTAAAAAAAAAAAAAAAAAAGGAGATCAGCAAAGGAAGGGTGCCAAGACCTCAGACTAGGTGGTAACCAGGAGGAAGGAATGGCTACTGAAGATCAAATAGTCTTACTTAATAACAGGAGCAATTACAGCCACTAGTTGGTGCTTACTGCATTCTAGATACATTTGATGTTCTATTTGGTCCTTACAACTAACCTGTAAGGTAGGCATTATGCCCACTTTACACATGAGGCATCTGGGATGTAAAGTAATTTGCTCCTAAGTGGCAGGACCAGGGCTATCATATCAAAGGCCAAGGAAAACCACCTGCACGATTAAGACCCTCATGTGTTAAAAAGGTAGGAGATGCAAGAGATAAAGTGGAACAGCTGGTGGTGACCGCATGATTTGAAGACCGAGCAGAAGGAAAACGGATGGTGCCAGTGATATTTGATGCAAAGAAAGGAGGAAGATGGTGAGTTCAAGCCTGGACATACCAGATGGCAAGTAAATGTTCACCCAGCAGGTGGAAATCTGGGTGATACAACAGAAGCTTTCTAAGCAGTGGCCTCTCTGGCCAGCTGAGGCCACAAGGTGGGTCAGCAGTCCCAGACCAGCACTGTGGGGCCCTCTCTTGGCTCATGAATATTGAGCTGAGGGGCACCACCCGTCTTCAGCATTATGTTCTGCTTGGAAGAACGTGTACGATCCTCCTTCTGAACTGATATAAAAGGGCTCTTCTGCACTGAACAAACAACTACAGTTCCAAAGGGCAAATGGTTGTGTGTGCTTTTGAACTAAACTGTTCACTATTAAAGAGAAAAAAAAAAATCACTGTCACCACCCTTCCCGCCAAACACACTGATGTCGAGCAAATAGTGAACAATTTTACCACTTTATTGGTCAACTGAGAACACAGTTACTTTCTGGGCAAAAAACTAAATAGAAGAAAACAGAGAGAAACTACAAATGTAATCCTCATTTAATTCCCCAATCTGTATCTTCTTTTCATATCATAAAATAAGGTTATCTTTGCTGTGGGACAACTACATAAACGACTTCGAAGCTAATCAACTGACGGACTCGGAAGGAAATTAAGCCAAAATGAATGAGATAAAGTGTCAGAAGTGAGAAAAGTTTCAGCACTTTTCTCATCACACTTCACTCGCCAGGACTCTGATCTTTCTTTCTTTAGGTTTTCCTTGTCCTCTTTCACTGAATTATATAACATGTTAAGTCACAAAGTATTACCTTTTTTTTCTTTAATTTCTTCTAACCTACAGCTTATTTCTATTAGGTTTTATTAGGCTTTTGAGGCCACTTTGTTAACACAAATGTCAGTATTTACACTCACTAATTTCTTATACTCAAATCTTAGAGGCTGATCAGATGCAGGTCCAAGCGTTTACTTATAGTAAACTTCACAGACGGTGCTACGCACGTGCATGAGGAAGCATGGGATGCCCGGCTGTCCCTCTTTAGTGATGGCAGCAGCCAAGGAGGGTCATGTCTAGACCCATCACTTCTTTTAAGGGGCTGCAGAATGACAATATTTTTACACCTTCAGTACTTATTAGCTGAATGAGTTCTGTAATGAGAGAATTTCCTTCCATCAACATAGTTACCCTGAGACAGAATTCACAAGGGAAAGGCAGAATAAAAGTTTGACTCTTTCCTTCTGTAAACAATTTTTGAAATAAGGTGTTGGTCACTCACTGTCTTCCAAAGGTAACCAGTAAGGGATTTCCTTTCTTTTTTCCACTATCATTAAACATTAGTTGGTGCCTTTGATCCACTGTGGTTATTATTCTCTTCGATGCTCTAATTATCCAACAGAGAGCAGTGGGCTCCTGAGTCCTCTGACACACCCTCGGGAGCCCTGGACAGCATCCCAGTCCTGCACCCTGTGATGTTAAGATATTCCAGCCTAGTCTCATTCAGTTTCTGCTCTAGAGCTGCCAATGGATGTATTTCTAAAGCTGTGGGTTCAGAGGGAGCACACCGCTGCTTGCTTAGTTTCTAAACAATCTTAATGAAATTTTTGGAAATATGAATATTTTTAAAAGATAAGATTTATCATGAATTCATACTCATTCATATTGATCTTTCCAATTCTAATTTGAATTAATACCTTCTATTTTGTCTCTGCTGCTTTTCTCTCCCGTGCTGAAAATCCTGGTCCTCAGAGACCCTATCCAGTTACTCAGATGCTTTATTTCTCCTGCAATTCTAGCCAAGGTTGAGCAGGCTGGACTGAAAATACCTCAGGTGAGTCAAAAAAATAAAGAGCTTCATTTTTCGGAAAAGGGCTCGTCCATGTTTTGGCTCATCTGTATACCCCGGGTCTCAGGCGGTTCATAAGTAAGGCACAGTCATCCCATGAAAACACCTTCAGACTGCAGGTGCAGAGTCCCTGTATTTCACGGGGAGATTCAGAGGGGGAGGTGGAAACTGAGTGCACTTCGTGTATTGTCACCACTGCTCCACGGCCATGGTGTGGGACAGCTGTGGCAGTCAAAGGCTAATGGGCCTCTCCTCTGTGATGGCACAGTGGATGAAAAAGCCATCTCTTAACAAAACCCGTTGCTAAAGACTACATCACAAAGGGGGAAAAACAGGTCACAAATGCCTCATTTAGGTTTCAGACTAGGGACAATTTGGCTTCTTTCTGCTCATGGAGAAGTGTATAAATGTATCAATACTTACATAGCAATGAAGAATGGAACCAGCATAGGCCATGTTAGACAGCGTGCAGGTGCACCAACCTAGAATCTATTTGATACTCAACTATATTAACCATCAGGCACCTACCAGGCACTGGGTATGACCCTAGGGAATCAAAGATGAACAAGACATACTCACTGCCTTTGGAGAAATGGTAATGCGAGTCTGTTTGAATGATGAGCTACTTAAAACAACAGTAAGAGTGAAAACGCATAGAGAAAGGGGAGAGTAATTCTTGATGAGGAAACAAGGTTTCAGTGGAGGAGCTGGTTAACATGCCAAGCAGAAGCTTTCTTTAGCTCACAGGCGGCGAGGCCTGCCTCCCTGATCGTAGGGTTTCATAAGGGCGTGAACCACCACGAGCTTAAAATATCAGACAAGGGGGAAGAGCATCCTTCAGAGGGTAACTTAATCTGCCTCTCAGCCAGGTTGGAAGCAAAAATGATCCTGTGTCCCTACAGATGTCAAACAGGACAAAGGGACTTCTGTCACCAAGTTGTACTAACCAGAGATAAGCAATTTTCCTTCTGCCTGGTTGGCTTAACCAGCTGGTGATTCGGTTTCCTTATTTAAGAATAGAAATATCTACCAACACCCACAGTCTAGGAGACTGCAGAACATCGATTATGGAAAGAACCTTAGAAATGGTTCATTTCATCCTCATAGCTGAGAAAAATAATGGCCTCAGATGGTTAGCTGACTTGTTCCAAGTTGCAAAGCTAAAATCAGGGGTTTGTTGAAGAATATCCTAATAAAGATTGGACTAGAAATGTCTAATGTGTATGTGTCTGTGTGTGTGTGTGTGTGTAAGAGATATTAAATTATATATATATTATATATTAAATATATATATATATGCAATTAGATATATTTAATAACTTTTTTAGGAAAACTTGCAATAATATTGAAAGAACATTCTATTACTCTTCTGAGACTGATGGCTTCAGAAATGAAGGTGAGAAAATTAGAGGCAAAGGCATAGCCTTGATTCATTATCTTCAGCGAAGCTACAGTCTGAATCTTTGTGTCCACACTGAAGTTGTATGTTGAAACCCAACCCCTGAGGTGATGGTTTTGGGCAGTGGGCCCTTTGGGATGTAAATTGGGCCAGAAGCATAAAGTCCTTATGTAAGTGTTCCTATTTTTAAAAATGCCCATAAAAGGAGGCCTGGGAGAGCTCCCTTGCCTCCTCTCTCACGTAAGGACATCAAGAAGTCGGCAGACTGCAGCCCGGAAGTGGGTCCATGCCGGACCCGAACATGCCGGCACCCTGATCTTGGGCTTCCAGCTTCCACAACCGTGAGCAATAAGTTTCTGCTGTTTCTAAACACATCATCTTATGGTCTTTTTACTACAGCAGCCCAAATGGGCTAAGACAACCATGGACAATGCCCTTTCACAGTGGGCAGAGCTTAAGTAGAGGACGCAAGCTCAGGAGGCAGACAAATTAATTCCTATGGTGTGTTTTTGCTTGGTAGCCAAAAAGAATTCCTGTATGTAGAACACCATACCTTTTTAATTTCAGATTTCAAGTTGCAAGTGTTACTCTGCTGGCTGAAGAGGTTTTTCTCGAATCTCTCTATAACCCTTGTTTTCAAATTGTGGTGCAGAGCTGGAGGAAGCTGCATAAAATGAGAAAATCGTTATCAGCAAGTCATTAGCAATGCATAGCTGACTCCCAGGAACCATTACTGAGGGTCAGTCACGGTACTCCCTGCATGGGACTGAATAAGAATTAAAGTTTTACCCTAACTAGCATGACTTGATGTTACCCTTGTTCATTCTACAATCCAGAAGAAATATATTACTGTGTTCTCTTTCAAAAGGCTAGTTCTACTTATGTTACTGTTCTTTCATTTTATTGATATTATTTTTCATAGAACAACTGAATTATATATTAGTCGCACATATGAATTGAATTAAGTTTGCAAATAACAAGCTTGACATAGAAAGATGCATTATTTGAGATGCTGGAGTGCTTGTATCATTCCCAGAACCATGCTAAACGCTGTAATTTGATCTTTGTCCTGAAGGACTTGATACTATGGACCAGGAAGCCCATATCTGTATTAACACATTGTCAGAAGCCTGCTTGTGAGCACGTATGAATCTGCAACTGATCAGAGAGAGAGATCACATGGCAGGGACTAATCTTATCAGGAAGAAAGAGAAATGAACTCATATACATTAGAGCCCAGCCAGCATGACTTAGATTTGATGAGTAAGTAGTAGGAAGTCACAGGTAAGAGTGGAGAAGGGATGGAAAAGTACCAGAAGACACCTTTTTGCTCTAACAATTCCCTACTGTTACCCAACACAAGTTGCCACCTCTCTAATTCAAACACCAAAGGGTGGTTCAACATACACAAATCAAACAATGTAATACATCACATCAACAAGAGAAAGGACAAGAACCACATGGTCATCTCAATAGATGCAGAAAAAGCATTTGATAAAATTCAACACCGATTTATGATAAAAACTCTCAGCAAAGTGGGTATAGGGGGAATAAATCTCAACATTATTAAAGCTATATATGACAAACTGACAGCCAGCATAGTACTCAACAGTAAAAACCTCAAAATATTCCCACTAAAATCTGGGACAAGACAAGGCTGCCCACTATCACCACTCCTATTCAACATAGTCTTGGAAGTCCTATCCACAGCAATCAGGCATGAGAGAGAAATAAAAGGGATTGAAATTAGAAAAGAAGAGGTAAAAGTGTCACTATATGCAGATGACATGATAATATAAATAGAAAAATCTAAAAGGTCCACACAAAAAAAACTAGAAATAACTGAAGAATTCAGCAAGGTAGCAGATTACAAGATTAATGTACAAAAATTAATTACATTTCTTTACACTAATGATGAACCAAAAGGAAAAGAAAGTAAATAAACAATCCCCTTTAAAATAGCACCCAAAGTAATAAAACACCTAGTAATAAAACTAACCAAGGAGGTGAAAGACTTACACATGGAGAACTATAAAACACAGATTAAGGAAATTAAAGAAGACTATTTTAAAATATTGATTCTTCCAATCCAGGAGAATGGGACGTCTTTCCATTTTTATAAAATAGTCACACTGCCCAAGGCAATCTACAGATTTAATGCAATCCCTATCAAATTACCTAGGACATAGTTCATAGAAGTTGAACAAATCATAATCAAATTTATATGGAACCACAGAAGACCTAGAATTTCCAAAGCATTACTTAAGGAAAAGTAAGAGGATGGAGGAATAACCCTTCCAGACTTCAGAAAATCCTATAGAGTTACAGGCATCAAAACAGCATGGTTTTGGTACAAAATCAGACATATGGACCAATGGAAAAGAATAAAGAGCTCAGAAATGAACCCACAAACTTTTGGTCAACTCATCTTCAACAAAGGAGGCAAGAATATACAATGGAATAAAGACAGTCTCTTCAGCAAATTGTGATGGGAATACTGGACAGCAGCCTGTAAATCAATGAAGCTAAAACAATCCCTCACACTATACACAAAAACAAACTCAAAATGGATCAAAGACTTAAACATAAGACAAGACACAGTAAAACTCCAAGAAGAAAATATAGGCAAAACATTATCTGAGATACATCTCAAAACTGCTCTTATGGCACTCTACTCAAGCAACAGAAATAAAAGCAAGAATAAACAAATGGGACCTAATGAAACTTACAAGCTTCTGCACAGCAAAGGAAATCATAAGGAAAACAAAACAACAACCTACAGAATGGGAGAAAAGTTTTGCAAATAAAATGGACATTGGCTTGATCTCCAGAATATAGAAGCAACTCATATGAATTAATAAGAAAAAAACAAGCAACCCAATCCAAAACTGGGCAAAAGACCTAAACAAGCGATTCTCCGAGGAAGACATACAAATGAACAATGATCATGAAAAAATGCTCAATATCACTAATTATCAGAGAAATGTGAATCAAAATTACACTGAGGTATCACCTCACACCAGCCAGAATGGCCATCATTCAAAAGTCCGCAAATGACAAATGCTGGAGAGGCTGTGGAGAAAAGGGAACCCTCCTACACTGGTTGTGGGAATGCAGATTGGTGCAGCCACTGTGGAAAACAGTATGGAGACTCCTCTAAAGAATAGGAATAGACTTACCGCATGACCCAGGAACCACGCTCATGGGCATATATCCAGAAAGAAACCTACTTCAGTATGACACCTGCACCCCAAAGTTCATAGCAGCATTGCTTACAATAGCCAAGACATGGAAACAGTCTAAATGTCCATCAATAGATGACTGGATGAAGAACTGGTATACTTATACAATGGAATACTACTCAGCCTTAAAAAGAGACAACATAATGCCATTTCCAGCAACATGGTTGCTCCTGGAGAATGTCATACTTAGTGAAGTAAGCCAGAAAGAGAAATAAAAATACCATATGAGATCACTCATGTGTGGAATCTAAACAAACAAACAAACAAAGCATAAATACAAAATAGAAATACACTCACAGACATAGAATATAAGCTTGTGGTTTCCAAGGGGGTGGGGGTGGGAAAACATAGACTGGGATTTCAAAATTGTAGAATAGATAAACAAGATTATATAATGTATAGCACAGGGAAATATACACAAGGTCTTATGGTAGCTCACAGAGAAATCAAATGTGACAATGAATATATGCATGTTCACGTATAAATGAAAAATTATGCTCTACACTCGAATTTGACAGGATATTGTAAAATGATTATGAATCAATAAAAAAAGGCTAAAAAAACAAAGACAGAATAAGGGAAATCACACAATCTGAACATCACATAGAGAAGCAAGTGAAAACCAATGGGAGCCATGTGTTTCAAACCTGAGATAATAAGAAGTATGCCATTCTATGAATCAAAGGGGCCCCAGATGGAAAAGAAAGAGAAAGGGATTTGGAAAAAGGAACTGAAGGAATCAGACTAACGTTTCCCAAACTGAAGAAAGAATCAGCTTTCCCAATACGGGAAACACAGTGGGATCCAAACAAGATAAACACAAAGAGACCTACAACAAGACATGTTGTCATGAAAAGGACCTAATTTCATGATAAAGTAACGATTCTAAGTGCACCAAAATTAAAAACAAGTCAATCACAAGAGAACCTCCATCAGGCTTTCAGCAGATTTCTCAACACAAACGTTGCAGGCCAAGAAGGGAGTTCACAGAGAGAGACAAATCCCTGAATGAGAAGAACATGCAATCTAGCATAACCTATGCCACAAGACAATCCTTTAGAATAACCGGAGAGTTCAAAAGTTTCACAGACACGCAAACATGGAAAGAATCGTGCAATAAGAAACTTACCCTGCAAGAAAGATTGAGAATTTTAGACCCTGATGAGAAAAGAAGCAGGATGATCTAGAAATGAGAAAACCATCATTGGAAAGGCAGTAACGGCAAGAATTTGCAAAAGAATAAATATAAAGTTGTAAAACACAGCATCAAAATCATTAAGGATGGGAGAGGGAAGCCAGGATATAGAGATTTGTTTCCATTCTTTTCAGGATGTGTTTGAGATTATATAATTCTCTGTTTAAAGACAACAGAGAGAGAAATGGGTTAATGTATTGGAGAATCAGGATGACCATAGACCAAAAGCACACAATGGACTCACAAAAACCAAAGAGAAACCAAGGTAATAAAAAAGGAAATACTCAAAAGGCAGTTAAGGTGTATTTAAGACACAACGACCCAATATCACTGCTAGCAAATATTCTTCACACATGTTAAAACAACAGATTATTACAAAAAAGATGCATGTATACATGTTCAAAATGTGAATTCATACTAACGAAAAATGTACTAACCCAAATGTCTATTATTATAAGAAGGGATAAATAGATTCTGATACCCTCTTACATGCCATACATAAAGAATGAATGCATGGCATATTAAGCAATATGACCAGTATGAAGGTCAAATTCATATAAAGATTTTGCACGCAAAAATAGGACTGAGAGAAAATGGACAGCCACTAACCTGTGAACTGGGATGGATTTCATGTCTATGAAATTGAGATTTGCATATTCTTGAATCCAATTCAATGGATTCATAGAATATGTGATCATCAACTTTGTCTTCTTTCACTTAGAATGGTTTTCAAGTCCGGATATTCATTAACAAAAGGTTACACAAACTGGAAGGAAATATTCAAAAAAATTTTCTTACACATTATGTATTCTCTTCGTACTTATCTAGCAAACGGTAAAACATTACCATTATGCATTCCTAAAATTTTGAACATTCAAATTTGAATACGTTTCTGAAATCAATTTGCTTGTAAGGGTAAAATAGGATAAAATTCCAAAATTATTGCCAACACTAATTAAGGAAAACAGGGAGCAATCAAAAGGGCTACAGCAACCGAAAGAGGATCTCAAGTTCCAATCTCAAGTCTGACTATTTGGGTGAATATAAATACTGGCTTCACCTCCAAACAGCTTCTCGACGGAAAGACAGCTATCTCTGGCCCTTCCCTCTCTACAGGTAGCATTTCAGGAAACATGAGATAACGTACCAAGCGCAGTATCTGAAATGCAGTGTTCACAAATGGTTTGCTTCCTTCATTGAACACAAGAGACACACTCCCATGAAGGCTGAGGTGAAAGGGAGCCTCCAAGTCCACAAATCTCCGTCAGCACAAAAGACGACAGGTGCTTGGTTCTATTTAAAACAACAAATCAATAACACCATCACCACCATTCCACGGACGCTTCTGAGGGATCCGAAGCCGGCCCAGGGAGCCTGCACTTACTTCTCCAAGAACTCCATCTGGGCTGCATACACACTGAGCGCTAAAGCCTTAGAAGGAAAAGCCCACAGTCATTGTGCTAAGACATCTAGATGCCTATCTGCTAGTAGGAAAGCTCAGTCGGGCTCAAAGTGGGGCGGTGGCGGGGGGAGCGTCAACTGAGATCTAAAACCAAATGATACTTGAAGAAATCAAGACAGCGATGCTGACTTACCCTTCCTGAAACGCGAACGCTACCATAGCAGAATCCATTTGGAAACTTCAGGTTTGAAACATTCCACACCAACACTGCTGCCACTGCATGCTTTTAAGAAAGCTTACTCAGGAGAGCACCACTGGCACCGAGGAAGGTGCTGAAGCTAAGCCGTCTGCGGAAAACACAGGCGAGGGGCCGAATCTAGACGATGATCCTGGTTTTGTGCACACACGCCGCTGCAATCGCATTCTACCCCATGGCCTCAACGCGCTTCAACACCTGAAGGAATTGGCGGCTTCACTGGGGGTGGTCAAGGGAAGGCCGCGAGGGGTTCACCTTGGGGCGGAACTCAAGTTCCCAACCTGGGGGTCACGAAGGGCCTCACCGGGGAGCGGCCTCCACGCCCTGTGCCCCTCCCCGACTCCCGGCGCTGAGCGAGGGCCGCCCTGGGAAGCTGCGGGTGCAAAGACCCAGCAAGAGGGGCCAGGCCCTTCACCAGACTCCTGGCGCTCAGAAGACGGGGCGGCTTGGCTTGTTTCGGGGTCGTCGCTGGAATCTGGGTCGAGGGTCCTAAACCAAGGCCGCGGCTGCCAAGGCCTAGGTCGGATGGGAAGCTGCGCGGGGGTGCGCGGCCGGCACACGGGGTGCGGACAATCACGACATCATGCCCCAGGAGCCTTCCCCGATGTATCAGAGCTTACTGTAGGGCGGCCCACGTCGCACGCCTGCCCGCGGACCATCTCGGAGACCGTGTTCCCCTCCGCCGCCATCGCCGCCGCAACCGCCGCTGACGTCTCCATGGAAACCGACGCCGACGCCACCGGCGCCGCCAACGCTCAGCTCAAGCTGCGCCTCCGAAAGGGACCGCGGCGCTGGCTATGCAGCCGCCGCCGCTGGCAGGCTTAGGAGGGTCAGCGCCGCTCAGAAGAGCCCCGTGCCTCTGGGAACAACTGCCTCCTGCCTGCCTGCCTGATCAAGCGGCGGGCCGGCCGCCGAGGCAGGGGCGTGGCCGAGGAGAGCGCCTGGGCGGGGCCGGGCTTCCTGCACGAGGAGTGGCTCCTTCGTCCAGGGGGCGAGGCTGCGCGCTCAGGGCCAAGACAGGTGTGTGAACTGTCATCCACCCAGATTTGTATTCTCGCCTAAAAGAGTTCTTCCTTCCAAACATGACCAGTTTTCACTAGAACAGCTCGCCCAGCAGGGACAGCATGGGATGAGACGTCTGTATTCCCCAGGATTGAGTAGGAGCCAGGTTCCAGGCTGATGGGTTTGTATGCCTCAGTCACCCGCGATGGGGGATGGTTGATACCCCACGGTGTCAGGGCAGGGTTACTGACCCGCTCATAAGTTTCAGATGAACCATCAATGAGGGACAGGAGCCAGCAAGGAAGCAGACCACTGCTGTGTCACAGAACACCCCTGTACCCCTCCCAAACTGCCTAGTCTTCAACACAGCGTGTGTTGGCACACCTCTCCAGCCTTTCCTCCTCACCTCACCTCACATGCTCAGATCCTTCGTGGACATGGCCTAGCTCTGACCCCATCTTCCCCCCGGGACAGTGCGCCTTTTCCAGTGTCGGAGTCCAGATTATCAGGCACTTATGAAAGTTTTGGTTTTGTGAGTGTGTCATTGAGGGCTTTGGGGTGAGGAATGGTGCGTTTAAGTTTCCCTGTACGAATTCAATCAGGTGCATGAGCTGAAGGCATCCATTTCCTGAATGGGACTGGGCAGAGATTCTGCGGACAGCCTGTGAGTGGACCCGTCACTCTAGCCAGTCAATGAGGAATCTCTCTTGGACGCCAGTGGCCCTGTGTGGCACTGATTTGCCCCTAATTTTTCAAGGAGCTAAGGAACATCAAAGGTCACATCACCCTGGGTGAAATCCTAGACGATTGCAGTGATTTGCGCAGAGCCTGTCAGAACAGGTGTGGTGGCATGGGGTTGCAAGTTGACCTGGAATGTCTTGCTTCTCATGTACCTGTCTCCGTTTATCTCATCTTGCCTACATATGGTTTCAGAACCGGAGAGCTATGCACCCAGAACAGAGCAGGCAGGCGCCTGCCAAGAACAGGGCAGAAGACCCTGATGCCAAACCAGCACTGATGGTCCCATCCGACAATAAGCCCCAACCCAATATCCGCAAGAGCACTCATAACTTGCCTCCATCTGATCCACTGGACAGCTTCCGGTCCCTTGCCGCTGCAGCCCTTCTTTATCCCCAGCTTCTTTGATCCTTGTACTCCCCTTGGTGGGTGGCAGGGCCAGGCACTGGTGCTCTGGTGGTCAAGCCCACGACGGGTTTGCAGGGAATTGAGAACCCTCCACATCCGGGCAGAGACCCAGCGGCACCAAGGCAGGGCCGAGTCCAGGAAGGGGTCTCGAAACCATTCACGCAGCACACATGCCCTCAGCCAACAAAGGGGCTTGCCATCACAAAAGACTGAAATTTGGCGCAGCAGCACTCCCTCAGCTGTCCTGGGCAGTGGTCCTCCACAGACCGGGCAGGATCTGGCTCAGCCACGCAGCCCCCACGCACCAATTCTGCAGCCCGAACAGGCCGAGACACACCTGTGGCAGCAGCAGGCCCCATCGGATCAACTCACGTCTCCTCCACTCCACCCGCAGCCCCAGCCCTCAGGCGCCAGAGGCTCAGGGAGCCTCTTAGATGAACTCTCGTCAGACGCCAGCCTTCTGAAAAAGGCACAACATTTCCTGAGCGACGGCACCCCGGAAGAGGGACTTTGGCCAACCCTGGAAGAACCCCTCAGTGACGACGAATTCCAGGCCCTCCTGGACATGGTGCCAGGCTCGCCAGGGCCTCAGGAAAGCCTTTGGTCGAGCCCAATTCAGGCCTCCTTCCCTGGGATGCTGAGCCACGGCTGAGAAAAAACGACGAGGAACCAGCCACACTCCTAGGGCTCGGCAGCAAGGGCAAGGCGCCCAGACTGCCGGCGCCACTGCGTGGACTCCCTCAGCCCTGCCGTGCTCCGCGGGCACTCTCAAGACGCTCCGGCACCAGGAGGGGCATCCTCCCTGATGTCAGAAGGGATGCTAGCATTCCAACCGTCAAGAGGACAGCCCAAGTCCTCTTGGCTTTGAGGTCGATTTCCCGGCTCTCTCGGACATTTCCTTGATCCAATAAATGTAGCTGTGAACTCAACACAATTTTTTGGCTCTCTCTTGGTACCCTTGTGTTTTGTGACCCAGCATCCATGCCACTATTCACAGATTGAACATGTCCCCCTTTGCCAGGGACTGAATGGGAAGGGGGTTGGGAGGGCTTGATAAGAACCCAGGTTCTACTTGAAAAATACATTCTCTTCGAAAGCCTACACCAATGAAACATTGTCACTGGGATTCTGGGAACAAGAAAGAATCCATTATTGCAAGTAGACAGGAGCACCATTACAGAACTATCTTAGCAATATTCCTTGATCAGAGATAATAGCCAGATTATTATCAGCAGGGCTCAAATTAACCAAGGTGCTGGGGATATTAGGCAGGCAATCAATCTCTCTCTCTCCCTCACGCCCTCCAACCCTACCTCCCTCTCTCACATGTCTCCTTCTGCCTCTATCTTGTTCTCTCTCTCCCTCTCTGCCTTTCTTATGGTCTCTTTGCCACAAACACTTACAGCACACACACAGCCACACAAACACACAAGCATCGTTTGAACCAAGTGCTGCTATAATTAGACTCATCCCCAAATGTTGCTGAAGAAGCTTGTAGTCTCCATCTCAGTGCACATGGCTGAGTTTCATGAACCAGGGTGGCGAAGGAGTACACTAAAGACGGCCCATTATGGGTTTTGGGTTTCCATGTTTCGAGGGTCTAGGGCCTAGGCTCAGCTAAAATGTCAGATGGGTTTGTATGTTCCAGCCAAATATTCCTTCCTAGCACAGCTGCGCCACCATCCTCTAGGACGCTTTGGAATTCCCCTTCTGCTTCTCCTGCTCCTCCTCCTCCTTCTTGTCCTCTGCTCCCCCTCCCCTCCCCCTTTCCACTCCCCTCCCCCTCACCCCTCCCCTCCCCTCCTCATCCCTCTCCCCACACCCCTCCCTTCCCTCTCCTCCTCCCCAGGTATTCGATTTTGGAAAACACACCCTCGCTTCCCATCTCTATCCTACTGGGTCCATCTTGGCTGAGGCGGGGCTATCATTGCACTCCCCAGCGTTACTTGAGTTATCTGTCTCTTCTCCCAAGTTGTGGTGCCGGGCCCTCCTTTTCAGCTCTGGTTTCTTGCCTGACTTTCCCGGACTCGTGCCTGCCATCCGGAGAAGGAGTGACCGACTACATATTCTCTGGTTCCATGTGTTTTCACAATCAAACGATTTTTCCTTGCTTCCCTTTTGGCGGCTCCAGCAGGGAAGTTCGCTTGGGAATGCATTCCGTTTGCGTGGGCCGGATTCCCGACAGCAGAGCTCCCGATGCCGTTGGGCATGAGTACTTGGGGCTGCTGGACAGCTTCTGACCAGTGTTGACCTGGGAGATGGCCCCAGGCGAGTGAGGGCAGCTCTCCGCTCCCCTCCCACTCTTCCCCTCCCCCTCTTTTCCCCTCCCCCACCCACTGTGGGGACGTGCATTCGACCTGGCATCCCAGGGAGATAGCCTTGCCAAGAGAACTGCTTTGACGTAGCCGGGTGTAGCTGACACGTTTCGGCCTGGATAGACTTCAGGGGACCGGACCCTCATCAGGCCTCTCTGGAAAGGCTTTGAAGATGCTGGCAGACAGGAGGGGCAACCTACCCATGTTGGGTTTGCCCAGGACAAGCCTCGCACTTCGAAGCCGCCTCCTAGTGTGGTAGTGGTGTCTGCCCCTTTCTTCATGCACTCCCTGGCCCGTGAGGAAGGGGGCGGGCTGCAGATGACAGCTGGAAAAGTTTTCCACAGTTTGTGACTGAAGAGCATGACCCGTGTGTCAAATCCTGTGTCCGTCGGTGCATTCAGCCTTCCTATTAGAATAAGCGTGTCCTCAGACTCCAGTCAAGGAAATGCCTCAGGCCTGGAATGCAATGAGGTCCAGGAGATGCCGAGGGAATTGGGAAGTAGACACCGGGAAGCTAGGCCCTCCACACTGGAAAGAACACTGGGGCCAACCTTGTCACCACGAAAACAGTGTTGGCGTAATCCAGTGAGAGCAAACACTGCGTGGAATGGGAAAACGTGTGAAAACCAGAGAGCCCTGGAGCCCATTCAGCCCGGGGAACGGAGGATGCCAGTCTCCCAAAGAAAGGTCCTTGGTGGCCTCCGGATATGCCTTTCAGTCCAAGTCCCCTAACATGGACACATGGGAACACTTCAAAGTTCTCAAGGTGGAAGGGGGGGTTGGGATCCCGAGGCAGCGATTTCCATAAATAGGGGCGGGGCGTGCCCGATCCCTTGATAAGGCCCGTGCTCCTGGGAACTCCACATTTGGCCAGCAGACTCTGTGCCGGACGGGTGTCTCTCCGGCCATGGATGACTCACGCACGCCCAACGGTAAGTAGACATCAGCACCTGGGCTCTCCTTCTGGCTCATCTGAAATGCCTTCCTGCCCTCTCAGGGATGTGGACGAGGGGAGAAATGGCCCCCTGAGACTGCAGGGATGGCTCTGGCTGGGCTCTGTTTAAGGAAGCCATTGGGCCAAATGATTGAGAGAGTGGCTTGTGTAGTTCTGTTTTTCCTTTCATTTTTTTGTTTTTATTCATTGATTTCTTTGGACCTGTTGAAATTGACATGGGAGCGGTAGCCCCGCTGCCCACCCACAGCTCCTCTGTGAGAAGTCCTGACGTGCAGCTGCACAGAAAGCTGCAGGCGTTGTCCAAGGCTTCCGATCGCATGCAGCGAATTTCTAGTGGAACACGTTAGGATATTTCAGTTGGTGGTGTTGGTACTTTCTCGCTGTGGTTTAGCAGCTCCCTCTTACCTTGAGTTCCGTGGGAATGGGTCCGTTTCTCTGCCATCCCTGGAAGTAGTCCACACGCAGGATACCCAAGAAACACGGCAGGTCATAGGTTCCCTTGCCAACAAACTCAACACTAGGGCTCGGGAGGCACTGATCCCAGAAACCCTTGAATTGCCTCCCACTCGACTCCAAAGTAGGGAGTGGAGACTGGGGGCACGGGCAGCCAGGGGTGCATGTGGGGGTGGGGCTTTCTGAAGGTAAAAGTGCCAAGGCCAGTCTCCCGTGTGTTCCATGACTTCTGTCCGAAGCAATCTCACTGCAGCTGGCAAGGAGGAAGGGTGCTTGTGAAGGAAGCATCGCTTGGGGTGCGCAAGCCGTGCCTTGCGTCCTTCCAGGCAAACACCATGACACCCTATTTTGGCAGCTGGCAGTGGCTAGCGGGGAATTCCTTTGTCGGGAGGGCTGATGTTCTAGAGTTTGAATACACTTCAGCATATCCAAGTCGTCCTGAAACCCGGGACGTGCCCAACACCACGTCGGGCTTTCCGCAGAATGTGTGAACAAGCACAGTCCTATTCCTCTGCATCACAGAGAAAAAGTGCCCACTAGGACAGGGCTCTATCAGTCCAAGCTTTGCACAGAGAAAAATAGCACGCACACAGCCAGTCCACATGACACGTTGACGTCCAGGATGGGGTGCTCATCCTCTGTGGTGTCCCAGTCCAGGCGTCGTCAGAATCAGGGTCGGGGCACGAGGGCCGCAATGTGGGTATCCGACATAACCTACCCACGTGTGGCCGTGCTTGGCTTGATTTTCAAGTAGTTCAAGAAGTTGTGCCATGGGTGTGTGAGGAGCCGCAAGGCGGGCTCTTCAAGCTGGCCTAAAGTTCGAGGTCCGTCCTGCCAGGGGCCGTCCAGTCATTGCTAGGCCGGTAGCCGGCTGCCGTGTCCCCTGGGTGGGAACATCTTCCACCCATTTGGAACATGACCCTGTTGCCCTAGGTCTTCCCAGCTGGTTGGTTTGTAGTTCTCTGGGCTGCCGGTGAGTGGGTGGTAGATCCCAAGAACAGGAGCCACCTCATCTTTGCTACTTGGCATAGATGGAAGGCCCAGGGTCACCCCTTCAGCAGGGCTGTGTGTGTGCTTCCGTTAGATAGAAAGGGATGGTCATCTGTGCACTGGGGTCTACTCCCCCCCGCCTCGCGGACTAAAAAAGCAGCTTGGTGTGGCACCACCCATCACCACCACACTCCGCCGTTGGTGCAGCCGTACGGATTCCCTCTCAGACTTTTCCCCCTCTTGTCTTTGGCAGGCCCACGCCCAAGTGGACAGCGGAGAAAGAGGCTGGTTCTGAAGCTCAGTCAAAAGGATGCTCTGCAAGCCCTCTTTCAACAGAACCCCTACCCTGACATCAAGGCCCGAGAGAGCTTGGCCCGAGACCTGGGCATTCCCGAAAGCAGAATTCAGGTAAATGTCAGTCTCGGGATTCCTGTTCTCTCGGGTTCTGTGTCCAGATGCCACCCGGCCCGAGCCGTGTGAGTCCCAATTCCAGGTCGGGGAGCTGGCTGCCGAGACTTAGCCGGGCTTCGTCTCTTGTGCGTTGGGAGGGAACCAAAGATAAGCCATCCAGCCTCAGGAAAAAGGGGTGTCCTCTAGCGAGCCTCTGTGCTGAAGGGTTTGTACGTGGTTTCCGAGCCCAATATGCAATTGGCTACAGACACTTCGTGGTGGGGTGCACGCTATGGAGAGGAGCCGTCTCCTCCCCTTGGTGCTCCTGGTCTGGGTGCTGGAGGCAAGCCTGGAATCCACTCCCGGCTAAGAATGGCTGTCCCTTGGGAGAACAGGGCCAGAGGGAGCTGAGTGGCCCTTGGTCCTACAGGAGGTCAGGAATCAAAGCCGAGGGAAAGAGGGTGCGTGAGGCTGCTTGTGCCAGGGGGTTCTGTCCTTTCTGGCTCACCTCCGAGGCGCTAGCGATGCTCAAGGCTTCCTGTCTGGTAGGGTGGGAGAGGAGCCCTGAAAGGGGAGAACCTTAGGAGCAGGAGCACTGTGCCTGCAGCCTTTCAATCGGCACTAAGACGCGTAGGTTTCCCTTAGTGAACTGACTGGCAGGTTCAACAAACTGCCCACACAGCCCCATCAGAGATGCCTAAAAATGGACACACACACGCCCACACCCTCACCGACACCCATATCTACCCCGATGGCCACACCTCCAACAACCCCAACACCAACACCCTGCCACCCGGCCGGCCCCCAAGCCTCACACGACCTCACCCGACCTCACTCGGCTGCACCCTACCCTTCACCATGCCGCTCCACTAGACTCCACTCCACTCCACTCCATCCACACCTAACTCTGCATTTGATTCTTGGGTAACGATGAAGGCAGCATGTGGTTTCACTGTTGGAGACAATGACACAGATTTGAACGATGGGGATCGGGTACCTAAGAGCCTCCAGACCTGGAAGTGGCAGGACCTTGCCCTCCTAAGAGTACCCTGTCAAGGAGTATTTTCCAGGCATCATGGGGTTTTCAGGATTTCGCCCACCTTCAGGGAATTTTTGACAAGAGCACTCACCTATGCTTGGTGTGTTAGGAAAGGGTGCTGTCCATGAGGCCAGGAGGGAGACAGAGGAACATTCCTCAGGCACTGAGCATGGTCAAAAAGGAGGCACAAAGACTCAAAGGGAGCCAGTGAGAGAAACAACAGAGAGAAATGGACACAGAGACAGAGACAGGGACTGAGAGAGAGGAAAAGAGAAACAAGCATAAACAGGTAGATGGACAGAATCGGAGACTGAGACTAACAGGCCAACAGGGACCATGGCAGGTGACAGGAATGGAAAATGTCAAGTGAGACAGAGAGCTAAGCAGAGAGAGACAGAAACGGATAGCAAGAGAGATGATCAGACAGAGTGGGTCGGGGGAGGAAACGAGGGATATGGAGAGGAGAAGAGAGAGGGAGAATATCAGCAAGCTCCTTCAGACTGACTTTGGGAAAGCAAACATTGTCTCCTGCCTCACGTGTTTTTTTCTTTGGATTCCAGAGGGAGGATGGCAGGGGATATGCTGATTTTCTTCCGTGCAGATAGTGTTTTCTGGAATCCTGTGCAGTTCTTCCGAGGTGAAAGCCATAATCTGTGGCAAGTCCAGTCCCTTTGGGTGCTGAATATTTCCACTGGGGGCACATGGAGCCTAGAATTTGTCCACTCCTTTGGTTGTCTGTTAGCTGTGTTGCGAATCACTGTGATAGCTCTTGAAACCTGTCCCTAAGCATTTGAGTGACAGGGGTTTTACTCCTTCTATTTAGGTTTGGTTCCAAAACCAACGAAGAAAAAGCCTAAGGCAGAGCCGACCGCCGTCGGGGAACATCTTACCAGACGGGCAATCGCATCCTGTGCACGAGCCTCAGGCTCTGACGCAAGGTGAGTCCCTGGCTTTCCAAAGGCATTTTCCCATTAGGGTTCCTGGAGACAGATTCATCTCTGAACGTGGGTGACAAGTAGTCAGCAGAGAACCGTTAGGAGAGGACACAAGCCTATCTGGGACTTGCCCTGCTAGTGCTCACACTATGAGCATCATGGCCCTGTTTGGAGGGCGGGGTCTTGCATGGCCAGGAAGCCTTTCAACCCTCTGGTCCTGAAACTGTCCAAAGTGCAGAGTTCCCTTCTCTTATCCACTCACAAAGGTTTTCCTCGGGCTCCATAGCGAGGTTCGTTCCAGAATTGGCCCATCAGGGCTTCAGAACACTCCAGAAAACATGCTGGGAAACCAACCAAACAGCAAACTAGAGAAACAAGCAAACAAACAGTCAAGCAAGAAATAAAATTTTAAAGTGAATAATTAAAATGTAAAATGGAGACTTTGAGTGTGTGTGTGTCTGTGTTTGTGTGTGTCTGTGTGGGTGTGTATGTGTGGATGTGTCTGTGTGGGTGGGGGAATGCATTGTGCCTGTGTATACTTCTACATACACATGATAATTCACTATAGACATAGCGATACATATATGTATAAAAACTATATTTGTATCGATTAACTATCTTTCTATCATCTATCGATCTATCATCTATCTATGTAGATCTATACCTATGTTTCAATCTCTCTCTCTCTTAACCTCTCACCTATCTATCTCTCTCTCTATCTCTCTCTCTATCTATCTATCCATCTATCTATCTATCTATCCCTCTATCTCTCTATCTTTCTATCTACCTACCTATCTGATATGCCATTTCCTCCATATGGCAGAATTTGTGTGCACTGAATGTGAAGTGGGCTTCATTGTCCTCTCTTCTTTGTTTGTGCTCCTCTAGATGGCCGCCCAAAAGAGGCTGGGAGAAAGCGCACGTTCATCTCACCCTCTCAAACAGGGATGCTTGTGCAAGCCTTTGAGAGGGACCGCTTTCCTGGCATTGCCACCAGGGAAGAATTGGCTCGTCAAACAGGACTTCCTGAACCTCGAATCCAGGTAAGGTCTCAGTAGGTGGAAGATGGTATGTCCCAAGGCGGGAGTGCCGTTTTCCTCTCGCGCCGGTGCTGGATATACGTAGGCACTGCTGATGGTTCTGGATGTGTGGGTGGGTCATTGGGGGGTTGGGGAGAGGAATGGGGCTTGTAAGTTTCCCTATAGACATTCACTCAGGTGCCTGACCTGAAGGCATCCATTTCCTGAAGGGGACGGAGCAGAGGAGGTCCCGGACAGCCTGGGAGGGGTCCCGACAGTCTAGCCAGACAGCGAGGGATCTCTCATGGAAGCCAGGGTTCCAGTGTGGCCCTGATTTGGCCCCTCATTTTGCAAGGACCTGGGGACTGGCAAAGGTCCCATCACCCTGGGTCAAGGCCTATCCGAAGGCAGTGTTTTTGCCCGGAGCCTGTCAGACCAGGGGTGCTGGCATGGGGGTTGCAAGGCGACGTGGGAGATCGTGCTCCTGATGTACCTGTCTCCCTTTCTCTCATCTTGCCTAGATATGGTTTCAGAACCGGAGAGCTCGGCACCCGGAGCAGAGCAGAGGGGCGCCTGCCAAGGCCCGGGCAGAAGACCCCGATGCCAGACCAGCCCCGACTGTCCCATCGGACCAAAGGCCCCCGCCCAACATCCACAACAGCGCTCATCAATTGCCTCCAACTGATCCACTGGACAGCTTCCGGTCCCTTACCGCTGCAGCCCCTCCTCTGGCCCCAAGCTTCTTTGTGCCTTTTGCTCCCTGTGGTGGCTGGGTGGGCCAGCCTTTGATGCTCCTTTTGGTCCAGCCCGCCCCGGCTTCGCAGGGAGCAGAGAACCCTCCACATCCGGGAACAGACCCCAGCGGCACCACAGCAGGGCCGAGTCCAGGAGGGGGTCTCGCACCCATGCATGTGGCACTCACGCACTCCGCCCACGGAGGGGCCTGCCCGCACAGCAGCCTGCACCCTGGCATGGCATCACGCCCTCAGCCTGTCCCCCGCAGCGCTCCTCCACACACCGGGCAGCATCCGGCTCAGCCACGCAGCCCCCACGCGCCAATTCTGCAGCCCGAACAGGCCGAGACACACCTGTGGCAGCAGCAGGCCCCATCGGATCAGCTCACGTGTCCTCCGCTCCAACCGCAGCCCCAGACCTCAGGCGCCAGAGGCTCAGGGAGCCTCTTAGATGAACTCTTGTCAGACGCCAGCCTTCTGGAAAAGGCACAACCTTTCCTGAGCGACGGCACCCCGGAAGAGGGACTTTGGCCAACCCTGGAAGAACCCCTCAGTGACGACGAATTCCAGGCCCTCCTGGACATGCTGCCAGGCTCGCCAGGGCCTCAGGAAAGCCTTTGGTCGAGCCCAATTCAGGCCTCCTTCCCTGGGATGCCGAGCCATGGCTGAGAAAAAAGGACGAGAAACCAGCCACTCTCCTAGGGCTCGGCAGCAAGGGCAAGGCGCCCAGACTGCCGGCGCCACTGCGTGGCCTCCCTCAGCCCTGCCGTGCTCCGCGGGCGCTCTCAGGACGCACGGGCACCAAGAGGGGCATCCTCCCTGATGTCGGAAAGGATGCTAGCATGCCAAAGGACAAGAATACCGCCCAAGTCCTCTTGGCTTGGAGGTCGATTTGCGGGTTCTCTCTTACATTGCCTTGATTAAATAAACCTGGCTTGGAACTCAATGCAAAGTCTTTGGCTCTGTTTTGGTCCCCTTGTAGTCTGTGCCCCAGCATCCATGCCACTCCTCACAGATTCACCATGTCCCCCTTTGCCTGGGACTGGATGGGAAGGGGGTCGGGGGCCCCTGATAAGAAGCCAGCTTCTACTTGCAAACTAGATTCTCTTGGAATCCCTACAGCAGTGAAGCACCATCACTGAGATTCTGGGAGCAAGAGAGCTTCCATTAGGGCCAGTACAGGGGAGCACCGTTACAAATCTCTCCTAGCACTTTTCTTGGTTCCCAGATTATAGCCAGATTTTTATCAGCAGGGCTCAAATTAACCAAGGTGCTGGGGATATTAGGCAGGCAATCAATCTCTCTCTCTCCCTCACGCCCTCCATCCCTACCTCCCTCTCTCACTTGTCTCCTTCTGCCTCTCCCTTGTTCTCTCTCTCCCTCTCCCCCTGTCTTATGGTCTCTTTGCCACAAACACTTACAGTGCACACACAGCCACACAAACACACAAGCATCGTTTGAACCAAGTGCTGCTATAATTAGACTCATCCCCAAATGTTGCTGAAGAAGCGCGTAGTCTCCATCTCAGTGCACATGGCTGAGTTTCATGAACCAGGGTGGCACTAAAGACGGCCCATTATGTGTTTTGGGTTTCCATGTTTCGAGGGTCTAGGGCCTAGGCTCAGCTAAAATGTCAGATGGGTTTGTATGTTCCAGCCAAATATTCCTTCCTAGCACAGCTGCGCCACCATCCTCTAGGACGCTTTGGAATTCCCCTTCTGCTTCTCCTGCTCCTCCTCCCCCTTCTTGTCCTCTGCTCCCCCTCCCCTCCCCCTTCCCACTCCCCTCCCCCTCACCCCTCCCCTCCCCTCCTCATCCCTCTCCCCACACCCCTCCCTTCCCTCTCCTCCTCCCCAGGTATTCGATTTTGGAAAACACACCCTCGCTTCCCATCTCTATCCTACTGGGTCCATCTTGGCTGAGGCGGGGCTATCATTGCACTCCCCAGCGTTACTTGAGTTATCTGTCTCTTCTCCCAAGTTGTGGTGCCGGGCCCTCCTTTTCAGCTCTGGTTTCTTGCCTGACTTTCCCGGACTCGTGCCTGCCGTCCGGAGAAGGAGTGACCGTCTACAGGTTCTCTGGATCCATGTGTTTTCACCATCAAACGATTTTTCCTTGCTTCCCTTTTGGCGGCTCCAGCAGGGAAGTTCGCTTGGGAATGCATTCCGTTTGCGTGGGCCGGATTCCCGACAGCAGAGCTCCCGATGCCTTTGGGCATGGGTCCTTGGGGCTGCTGGACAGTTTCTGACCTGTTTTGACCTGGGTGATGGCCCCAGGCGAGTGAGGGCAGCTCCCCGCTCCCCTCCCCCTCTTCCCCTCCCCCTCTTTTCCCCTCCCCCACCCACTGTTGGGACGTGCATTTGACCTGGCTTCCCTGGGAGACAGGCTTGCCAAGAGAATTGCTTTGACGTAGCCGGGTGTAGCTGACACGTTTCGGCCTGGATAGACTTCAGGGGACCGGACCCTCATCAGGCCTCTCTGGAAAGGCTTTGAAGATGCTGGCAGACAGGCGGGGCAACATAGCCATGTTGGGTTTGCCCAGGACAAGCCTCGCACTTCGAAGCCGCCTCCTAGTGTGGTAGTGGGGTCTGCCCCTTTCTTCATGCACTCCCTGGCCCGTGAGGAAGGGGGCGGGCTGCAGATGACAGCTGGAAAAGTTTCCAAAGTTTGTGACTGAAGAGCATGACCCGTGTGTCGAATCCTGTGTCCGTCGGTGCATTCAGCTTTCCTCTTGAAATGAGCGGGTCCTCAGCCTCCAGTCAAGGAAATGCCTAAGGCCTGGAATGCAATGAGGTCCAGGAGATGCCGAGGGAATTGGGAAGTAGACACCGGGAAGCTAGGCCCTCCGCACTGGAAAGAACACTGGGGCCAAGCCTTGTCACCACGAACCCAGGGTTGGGGAAAGCCAGGGAGAGCAAACACTGCGTGGAACGGGAAAACGTGTGAAAACCAGAGAGCCCTGGAGCCCATTCAGCCCGGGGAACGGAGGATGCCAGGCTTCCAAAGAAAGGCCTTGCTGGACTCCGGATTTGCCTTTCAGTCCAAGTCCCCTAACATGGACACATGGGAACACTTCAAGGTTCTCAATGTGGAAGGGGGGGTTGGGATCCCGAGGCAGCGATTTCCATAAATAGGGGCGGGGCGTGCCCGATCCCTTGATAAGGCCCGTGCTCCTGGGAACTCCACATTTGGCCAGCAGCCTCTGTGCCAGACGGGTGTCTCTCCGGCCACGGATGACTCACGCACGCCCAACGGTAAGTAGACATCAGCACCTGGGCTCTCCTGCTGGCTCATCTGAAATGCCTTCCTGCCCTCTCAGGGATGTGGACGAGGGGAGAAATGGCCCCATGAGACTGCAGGGATGGCTCTGGCTGGGCTCTGTTTAAGGAAGCCATTGGGCCAAATGATTGAGAGAGTGGCTTGTGTAGTTCTATTTTTCCTTCCTTTTTTGTTTTTATTCATTGATTTCTTTGGCCATGTTGAAATTGACATGGGAGCGGTAGCCCTGCTGCCCACCCACAGCTCCTCTGTGAGAAGTCCTGACGCGCAGCTGCACAGAAAGCTGCAGCCGTTGTCCAAGGCTTCCGATCGCATGCAGCGCATATCAAGTGGAACACGTTAGGACATTTGAGTTGGTGATGTTGGTACTTTCTCGCTGTGGTTTAGCAGCTCCCTCTTGCCTTGAGTTCCGTGGGAACGGGTCCGTTTCTCTGCTGTCCCTGGAAGTAGTCCACACGCAGGATACCCAAGAAGCACGGCAGGTCATAGGTTCCCTTGCCACCAAATTCAACACTAGGGCTCGGGAGGCACTGATCCCAGAAACCCTTGACATGCCTCCCACTCGACTCCAAAGTAGGGAGTGGAGACTGGGGGCAGGGGCAGCTGGGGGCGCATGTGGGGGTGGGGCTTTCTGAAGGCAAAAGCCCCAAGGCCAGGCTACCGTGTGCTCCATGACTTCTGTCCGAAGCAATCTCACTGGAGCTGGCAAGGAGGAAGGGTGCTTGTGAAGGAAGCATCGCTTGGGGTGCGCAAGCCGTGCCTTGCGTCCTTCCAGGCAGACACCTTGACACCCTAGTTTGGCAGCTGGCAGTGGCTAGCGGGGAATTCCTTTGTCCGGAGGGCTGATGATCTAGAGTTTGAATACACTTCAGGAAATCCAAGTCGTCCCGAAGCCCGGGACTTGCCCGACACCACGTCGGGCTTTCCGCAGAACGTGTGAACAAGCACAGTCCTATTCCTCTGCATCACAGAGAACAAGTGTCCACTAGGACAGGGCTCTATCAATCCAATTTTTCCACAGAGAAAAATAGCACGCACACAGCCAGTCCACATGACACGGTGACGTCCAGGATGGGGTGCTCATCCTCTGTGGTGTCCCAGCCCAGGCGTCGTCAGAATCAGGGTCGGGGCACGAGGGCCGCAATGTGGGTATCCGACACAACCTACACACGTGTGGCCGTGCTTGGCTCGATTTTCAAGTAGTTCAAGCAGGTGTGCCATGGGTGTGTGAGGAGCCACATGGTGGGCTCTTCTAGCTGGCCTAAAGTTCGAGGTCCGTCCTGCCAGGGGCCATCCAGACGTTGCACGGCCGGCAGCCGGCGGCCGCGTCCCCTGGGTGGGAACATCTTCCACCCATTTGGAGCATGACCCTGTTGCCCTAGGTCTTCCCAGCTGGTTGGTTTGTAGTTCTCTGGGCTGCCGGTGAGTGGGTGGTAGATCCCAAGAACTTGAGCCACCTCATCTTTTCTACTTGGCATAGATGGAAGGCCCAGGGTCACCCCTTCAGCAGGGCTGTGTGTGTGCTTCCGTTAGATAGAAAGGGACGGCCATCTGTGCACTGGAGTCTACTCCCCCCCGCCACCCAGACACAAAAAGCAGCCTGGTATGGCACCACCCATCACCACCACACACCGCCGTTGGTGCAGCCATACGGATTCCCTCTCAGACTTTTCCCCCTCTTGTATTTGGCAGGCCCACGCCCAAGTGGACAGCGGAGAAAGAGGCTGGTTCTGAAGCTCAGTCAAAAGGATGCTCTGCAAGCCCTCTTTCAACAGAACCCCTACCCTGGCATCAAGGCCCGAGAGAGCCTGGCCCGAAACCTGGGCATTCCCGAAAGCAGAATTCAGGTAAATATCAGTCTCGGGATTCCTGTTCTCTCGGGTTCCGTGTCCAGATGCCACCCGGCCCGAGCCGTGTGAGTCCCAATTCCAGGTCGGGGAGCTGGCTGCCGAGACTTAGCCGGGCTTCGTCTCTCGTGCGTTGGGAGGGAACCAAAGATAAGCCATCCAGCCTCAGGAAAAAGGGGTGTCCTCTAGCGAGCCTCTGTGCTGAAGGGTTTGTACGTGGTTTCCGAGCCCAATATGCAATTGGCTACAGACACTTCGTGGTGGGGTGCACACTATGGAGAGGAGCCGTCTCCTCCCCTTGGTGCTCCTGGTCTGGGTGCTGGAGGCAAGCCTGGAATCCACTCCCGGCTAAGAATGGCTGTCCCTTGGGAGAACAGGGCCAGAGGGAGCTGAGTGTCCCTTGGTCCTACAGGAGGTCAGGAATCAAAGCCGAGGGAAAGAGGGTGCGTGAGGCTGCATGTGCCAGGGGGTTCTGTACTTTCTGGCTCACCTCCGAGGCGCTAGCGGTGCTCAAGGCTTCCTGTCTGGTAGGGTGGGAGAGGAGCCCTGAAAGGGGAGAACCTTAGGAGCAGGAGCACTGTGCCTGCGGCCTTTCAATGGGCACTAATACGCGTAGGCTTCCCTTACTGAACTGACTGGCAGGTTCAACAAACTGCCAAACAGCCCCATCAGAGATGCCTAAAAATGGACACACACACGCCCACACCCTCACCGACACCCATATCTACCCCGATGGCCACACCTCCACCAACCACATCCCCACCCCCCTGCCACCCGGCCGGCCCCCAAGCCTCACACGACCTCACCCGACCTCACTCAGCTGCACCCTACCCTTCACCACGCCGCTCCAATCCACTCCACTCCACTCCACTCCATCCACACCTAACTCTGCATTTGATTCTTGGGTAACGATGAAGGCAGCATGTGGTTTCACTGTTGGAGACAATGACACAGATTTGAACGATGGGGATCGGGTACCTAAGAGCCTCCAGACCTGGAAGTGGCAGGACCTTGCCCTCCTAAGAGTACCCTGTCAAGGAGTCTTTTCCAGGTAGCATGGGGTTTTCAGGAGTTCGCCCGCCTTCAGGGAATTTTGGACAAGAGCACTCACATATGCTTGGTGTGTTAGGAAAGGGTGCTGTCCATGGGGCCAGGAGGGAGACAGAGGAACATTCCTCAGGCACTGAACATGGTCAAAAAGGAGGCACAAAGACTCAAAGGGAGCCAGTGAGAGAAACAACAGAGAGAAATGGACACAGAGACAGAGACAGGGACTGAGAGAAAGGAAAAGAGAAACAAGCATAAACAGGTAGATGGACAGAATCGGAGACTGAGACTAACAGGCCAACAGGGACCATGGCAGGTGACAGGAATGGAAAATGTCAAGTGAGACAGAGAGCTAAGCAGAGAGAGACAGAAACGGATAGCAAGAGAGATGATCAGACAGAGTGGGTCGGGGGAGGAAACGAGGGATATGGAGAGGAGAAGAGAGAGGGTGAATATCAGCAAGCTCCTTCAGACTGACTTTGGGAAATCAAACATTGTCTCCTGCCTCACGTGTTTTTTTCTTTGGATTCCAGAGGGAGGATGGCAGGGGATATGCTGATTTTCTTCCGTGCAGATAGTGTTTTCTGGAATCCTGTGCAGTTCTTCCGAGGTGAAAGCCATAATCTGTGGCAAGTCCAGTCCCTTTGGGTGCTGAATATTTCCACTGGGGGCACATGGAGCCTAGAGTTTGTCCACTCCTTTGGTTGTCTGTTTGCTGTGTTGCGAATCACTCTGATAGCTCTTGAAATCTGTCCCTAAGCATTTGAGTGACAGGGGTTTTACTCCTTCTATTTAGGTTTGGTTCCAAAACCAACGAAGAAGAAGCCTAAGGCAGAGCCGACCGCCGTCGGGGAACATCTTACCAGACGGGCAATCGCATCCTGTGCACGAGCCTCAGGCTCTGACGCAAGGTGAGTCCCTGGCTTTCCAAAGGCATTTTCCCATTAGGGTTCCTGGAGACAGATTCATCTCTGAACGTGGGTGACTAGTAGTCAGCAGAGAACCCTTAGGAGAGGACACAAGCCTATCTGGGCCTTACCCTGCTAGTGCTCACACTATGAGCATCATGGCCCTGTTTGGAGGGCGGGGTCTTGCATGGCCAGGAAGCCTTTCAACCCTCTGGTCCTGAAACTGTCCAAAGTGCAGAGTTCCCTTCTCTTATCCACTCACAAAGATTTTCCTCGGGCTCCATAGCAAGATTCGTTCCAGAATTGGCCCATCAGGGCTTCAGAACACTCCAGAAAACATGCTGGGAAACCAACCAAACAGCAAACTAGAGAAACAAGCAAAGAAACAGTCAAGCAAGAAATAAAATTTTAAAGAGAATAATTAAAATGTAAAATGGAAACTGTGAGTGTGTGTGTGTGTGTTTGTGTGTGTCTGTGTGGGTGTGTATGTGTGGATGTGTCTGTGTGGGTGGGGGAATGCATTGTGCCTGTGTATACTTCTACATACACATGATAATTCACTATAGACATAGCGATACATATATGTATAAAAACTATATTTGTATCGATTAACTATCTTTCTATCATCTATCGATCTATCATCTATCTATGTAGATCTATACCTATGTTTCAATCTCTCTCTCTCTTAACCTCTCACCTATCTATCTCTCTCTCTATCTCTCTCTCTATCTATCTATCCATCTATCTATCTATCTATCCCTCTATCTCTCTATCTTTCTATCTACCTACCTATCTGATATGCCATTTCCTCCATATGGCAGAATTTGTGTGCACTGAATGTGAAGTGAGCTTCATTGTCCTCTCTTCTTTGTTTGTGCTCCTCTAGATGGCCGCCCAAAAGAGGCTGGGAGAAAGCGCACGTTCATCTCACCCTCTCAAACAGGGATGCTTGTGCAAGCCTTTGAGAGGGACCGCTTTCCTGGCATTGCCACCAGGGAAGAATTGGCTCGTCAAACAGGACTTCCTGAACCTCGAATCCAGGTAAGGTCTCAGTAGGTGGAAGATGGTATGTCCCAAGGCGGGAGTGCCGTTTTCCTCCCGCGCCGGTGCTGGATATACGTAGGCACTGCTGATGGTTCTGGATGTGTGGGTGGGTCATTGGGGGGTTGGGGAGAGGAATGGGGCTTGTAAGTTTCCCTATAGACATTCACTCAGGTGCCTGACCTGAAGGCATCCATTTCCTGAAGGGGACGGAGCAGAGGAGGTCCCGGACAGCCTGGGAGGGGTCCCGACAGTCTAGCCAGACAGCGAGGGATCTCTCATGGAAGCCAGGGTTCCAGTGTGGCCCTGATTTGGCCCCTCATTTTGCAAGGACCTGGGGACTGGCAAAGGTCCCATCACCCTGGGTCAAGGCCTATCCGAAGGCAGTGTTTTTGCCCGGAGCCTGTCAGACCAGGGGTGCTGGCATGGGGGTTGCAAGGCGACGTGGGAGATCGTGCTTCTGATGTACCTGTCTCCCTTTCTCTCATCTTGCCTAGATATGGTTTCAGAACCGGAGAGCTCGGCACCCGGAGCAGAGCAGAGGGGCGCCTGCCAAGGCCCGGGCAGAAGACGCCGATGCTAGACCAGCCCCGACTGTCCCATCGGACCAAAGGCCCCCGCCTAACATCCACAACAGCGCTCATCAATTGCCTCCAACTGATCCACTGGACAGCTTCCGGTCCCTTACCGCTGCAGCCCCTCCTCTGGCCCCAAGCTTCTTTGTGCCTTGTGCTCCCTGTGGTGGCTGGGTGGGCCAGCCTTTGATGCTCCTGTTGGTCCAGCCCGCCCCGGCTTCGCAGGGAGCAGAGAACCCTCCACATCCGGGAACAGACCCCGGCGGCACCACAGCAGGGCCGAGTCCAGGAGGGAGTCTCGCACCCATGCACGCGGCACTCACGCCCTCCGCCCACGGAGGGGCCTGCCCGCACAGCAGCCTGCACCCTGGCATGGCAGCACGCCCTCAGCCTGTCCCCCGCAGCGCTCCTCCACACACCGGGCAGCATCCGGCTCAGCCACGCAGCCCCCACGCGCCAATTCTGCAGCCCGAACAGGCCGAGACACACCTGTGGCAGCAGCAGGCCCCATCGGATCAGCTCACGTGTCCTCCGCTCCACCCGCAGCCCCAGACCTCAGGCGCCAGAGGCTCAGGGAGCCTCTTAGATGAACTCTTGTCAGACGCCAGCCTTCTGGAAAAGGCACAACCTTTCCTGAGCGACGGCACCCCGGAAGAGGGACTTTGGCCAACCCTGGAAGAACCCCTCAGTGACGACGAATTCCAGGCCCTCCTGGACATGCTGCCAGGCTCGCCAGGGCCTCAGGAAAGCCTTTGGTCGAGCCCAATTCGGGCCTCCTTCCCTGGGATGCCGAGCCACGGCTGAGAAAAAAGGACGAGGAACCAGCCACTCTCCTAGGGCTCGGCAGCAAGGGCAAGGCGCCCAGACTGCCGGCGCCACTGCGTGGCCTCCCTCAGCCCTGCCGGGCTCCGCGGGCGCTCTCAGGACGCACGGGCACCAGGAGGGGCATCCTCCCTGATGTCGGAAAGGATGCTAGCATGCCAAAGGACAAGAATACCGCCCAAGTCCTCTTGGCTTGGAGGTCGATTTGCGGGTTCTCTCTTACATTGCCTTGATTAAATAAACCTGGCTTGGAACTCAATGCAAAGTCTTTGGCTCTGTTTTGGTCCCCTTGTAGTCTGTGCCCCAGCATCCATGCCACTCCTCACAGATTCACCATGTCCCCCTTTGCCTGGGACTGGATGGGAAGGGGGTCGGGGTGCCCTTGATAAGAAGCCAGCTTCTACTTGCAAACTAGATTCTCTTGGAATCCCTACAGCAGTGAAGCACCATCACTGAGATTCTGGGAGCAAGAGAGCTTCCATTAGGGCCAGTACAGGGGAGCACCGTTACAAATCTCTCCTAGCACTTTTCTTGGTTCCCAGATTATAGCCAGATTATTATCAGCAGGGCTCAAATTAACCAAGGTGCTGGGGATATTAGGCAGGCAATCAATCTCTCTCTCTCCCTCACGCCCTCCATCCCTACCTCCCTCTCTCACTTGTCTCCTTCTGCCTCTCCCTTGTTCTCTCTCTCCCTCTCCCCCTGTCTTATGGTCTCTTTGCCACAAACACTTACAGCGCACACACAGCCACACAAACACACAAGCATCGTTTGAACCAAGTGCTGCTATAATTAGACTCATCCCCAAATGTTGCTGAAGAAGCGCGTAGTCTCCATCTCAGTGCACATGGCTGAGTTTCATGAACCAGGGTGGCACTAAAGACGGCCCATTATGTGTTTTGGGTTTCCATGTTTCGAGGGTCTAGGGCCTAGGCTCAGCTAAAATGTCAGATGGGTTTGTATGTTCCAGCCAAATATTCCTTCCTAGCACAGCTGCGCCACCATCCTCTAGGACGCTTTGGAATTCCCCTTCTGCTTCTCCTGCTCCTCCTCCTCCTTCTTGTCCTCTGCTCCCCCTCCCCTCCCCCTTCCCACTCCCCTCCCCCTCACCCCTCCCCTCCCCTCCTCATCCCTCTCCCCACACCCCTCCCTTCGCTCTCCTCCTCCCCAGGTATTCGATTTTGGAAAACACACCCTCGCTTCCCATCTCTATCCTACTGGGTCCATCTTGGCTGAGGCGGGGCTATCATTGCACTCCCCAGCGTTACTTGAGTTATCTGTCTCTTCTCCCAAGTTGTGGTGCCGGGCCCTCCTTTTCAGCTCTGGTTTCTTGCCTGACTTTCCCGGACTCGTGCCTGCCGTCCGGAGAAGGAGTGACCGTCTACAGGTTCTCTGGATCCATGTGTTTTCACCATCAAACGATTTTTCCTTGCTTCCCTTTTGGCGGCTCCAGCAGGGAAGTTCGCTTGGGAATGCATTCCGTTTGCGTGGGCCGGATTCCCGACAGCAGAGCTCCCGATGCCTTTGGGCATGGGTCCTTGGGGCTGCTGGACAGTTTCTGACCTGTTTTGACCTGGGTGATGGCCCCAGGCGAGTGAGGGCAGCTCCCCGCTCCCCTCCCCCTCTTCCCCTCCCCCTCTTTTCCCCTCCCCCACCCACTGTTGGGACGTGCATTCGACCTGGCTTCCCTGGGAGACAGGCTTGCCAAGAGAATTGCTTTGACGTAGCCGGTGTAGCTGACACGTTTCAGCCTGGATAGACTTCAGGGGACCGGACCCTCATCAGGCCTCTCTGGAAAGGCTTTGAAGATGCTGGCAGACAGGCGGGGCAACATAGCCATGTTGGGTTTGCCCAGGACAAGCCTCGCACTTCGAAGCCACCTCCTAGTGTGGTAGTGGGGTCTGCCCCTTTCTTCATGCACTCCCTGGCCCGTGAGGAAGGGGGCGGGCTGCAGATGACAGCTGGAAAAGTTTCCAAAGTTTGTGACCGAAGAGCATGACCCGTGTGTCGAATCCTGTGTCCGTCGGTGCATTCAGCTTTCCTATTGAAATGAGCGGGTCCTCAGCCTCCAGTCAAGGAAATGCCTCAGGCCTGGAATGCAATGAGGTCCAGGAGATGCCGAGGGAATTGGGAAGTAGACACCGGGAAGCTAGGCCCTCCACACTGGAAAGAACACTGGGGCAAAACTTGTCACCGCGAACCCAGGGTTGGGGAAAGCCAGGGAGAGCAAACACTGCGTGGAACGGGAAAACGTGTGAAAACCAGAGAGCCCTGGAGCCAATTCAGCCCGGGGAACGGAGGATGCCAGGCTTCCAAAGAAAGGCCTTGCTGGCCTCCGGATTTGCCTTTCAGTCCAAGTCCCCTAACATGGACACATGGGAACACTTCAAGGTTCTCAAGGTGGAAGGGGGGGTTGGGATCCCGAGGCAGCGATTTCCATAAATAGGGGCGGGGCGTGCCCGATCCCTTGATAAGGCCCGTGCTCCTGGGAACTCCACATTTGGCCAGCAGCCTCTGTGCTGGATGGGTGTCTCTCCGGCCATGGATGACTCACGCACGCCCAACGGTAAGTAGACATCAGCACCTGGGCTCTCCTGCTGGCTCATCTGAAATGCATTCCTGCCCTCTCAGGGATGTGGACGAGGGGAGAAATGGCCCCATGAGACTGCAGGGATGGCTCTGGCTGGGCTCTGTTTAAGGAAGCCATTGGGACAAATGATTGAGAGAGTGGCTTGTGTAGTTCTGTTTTTCCTTTCTTTTTTGTTTTTATTCATTGATTTCTTTGGCCCTGTTGAAATTGACATGGGAGCGGTAGCCCTGCTGCCCACCCACAGCTCCTCTGTGAGAAGTCCTGACGCGCAGCTGCACAGAAAGCTGCAGCCGTTGTCCAAGGCTTCCGATCGCATGCAGCGCATTTCTAGTGGAACACGTTAGGACATTTGAGTTGGTGGTGTTGGTACTTTCTCGCTGTGGTTTAGCAGCTCCCTCTTGCCTTGAGTTCCGTGGGAACGGGTCCGTTTCTCTGCTGTCCCTGGAAGTAGTCCACACGCAGGATACCCAAGAAGCACGGCAGGTCATAGGTTCCCTTGCCACCAAATTCAACACTAGGGCTCGGGAGGCACTGATCCCAGAAACCCTTGACATGCCTCCCACTCGACTCCAAAGTAGGGAGTGGAGACTGGGGGCAGGGGCAGCTGGGGGCGCATGTGGGGGTGGGGCTTTCTGAAGGCAAAAGCCCCAAGGCCAGGCTACCGTGTGCTCCATGACTTCTGTCCGAAGCAATCTCACTGGAGCTGGCAAGGAGGAAGGGTGCTTGTGAAGGAAGCATCGCTTGGGGTGCGCAAGCCGTGCCTTGCGTCCTTCCAGGCAGACACCTTGACACCATAGTTTGGCAGCTGACAGTGGCTAGCGGGGAATTCTTTGTCGGGAGGGCTGATGTTCTAGAGTTTGAATACACTTCAGGAAATCCAAGTCGTCCCGAAGCCCGGGACGTGCCCGACACCACGTCGGGCTTTCCGCAGAACGTGTGAACAAGCACAGTCCTATTCCTCTGCATCACAGAGAACAAGTGTCCACTAGGACAGGGCTCTATCAATCCAAGCTTTCCACAGAGAAAAATAGCACGCACACAGCCAGTCCACATGACAAGGTGACGTCCAGGATGGGGTGCTCATCCTCTGTGGTGTCCCAGCCCAGGCGTCGTCAGAATCAGGGTCGGGGCAATAGGGCCGCAATGTGGGTATCCGACACAACCTACACACGTGTGGCCGTGTTTGGCTCGATTTTCAAGTAGTTCAAGCAGGTGTGCCATGTGTGTGTGAGGAGCCACAAGGTGGGCTCTTCTAGCTGGCCTAAAGTTCGAGGTCCGTCATGCCAGGGGCCATCCAGACGTTGCACGGCCGGCAGCCGGCGGCCGCGTCCCCTGGGTGGGAACATCTTCCACCCATTTGGAACATGACCCTGTTGCCCTAGGTCTTCCCAGCTGGTTGGTTTGTAGTTCTCTGGGCTGCCGGTGAGTGGGTGGTAGATCCCAAGAACTTGAGCCACCTCATCTTTTCTACTTGGCATAGATGGAAGCCCCAGGGTCACCCCTTCAGCAGGGCTGTGTGTGTGCTTCCGTTAGATAGAAAGGGACGGCCATCTGTGCACTGGAGTCTACTCACCCCCGCCTCCCGGACACAAAAAGCAGCCTGGTGTGGCACCACCCATCACCACCACACACCGCTGTTGGTGCAGCCGTACGGATTCCCTCTCAGACTTTTCCCCCTCTTGTATTTGGCAGGCCCACGCCCAAGAGGACAGCGGAGAAAGAGGCTGGTTCTGAAGCTCAGTCAAAAGGATGCTCTGCAAGCCCTCTTTCAACAGAACCCCTACCCTGGCATCAAGGCCCGAGAGAGCCTGGCCCGAAACCTGGGCATTCCCGAAAGCAGAATTCAGGTAAATATCAGTCTCGGGATTCCTGTTCTCTCGGGTTCCGTGTCCAGATGCCACCCGGCCCGATCCGTGTGAGTCCCAATTCCAGGTCGGGGGGCTGGCTGCCGAGACTTAGCCGGGGTTCATCTCTCGTGCGTTGGGAGGGAACCAAAGATAAGCCATCCAGCCTCAGGGAAAATGGGTGTCCTCTAGCGAGCCTCTGTGCTGAAGGGTTTGTACGTGGTTTCCGAGCCCAATATGCAATTGGCTACATACACTTCGTGGTGGGGTACACCCTATGGAGAGGAGCCGTCTCCTCCCCTTGGTGCTCCTGGTCTGGTTGCTGGAGGCAAGCCTGGAATCCACTCCCGGCTAAGAATGGCTGTCCCTTGGGAGAACAGGGCCAGAGGGAGCTGAGTGGCCCTTGGTCCTACAGGAGGTCAGGAATCAAAGCCGAGGGAAAGAGGGTGCGTGAGGCTGCTTGTGCCAGGGGGTTCGGTCCTTTCTGACTCAACTCCGAGGCGCTAGCGGTGCTCAAGGCTTCCTGTCTGGTAGGGTGGGAGAGGAGACCTGAAAGGGGAGAACCTTAGGAGCAGGAGCACTGTGCCTGCGGCCTTTCAATGGGCACTAAGACGCGTAGGCTTCCCTTACTGAACTGACTGGCAGGTTCAACAAACTGCCCACACAGCCCCATCAGAGATGCCTAAAAATGGACACACACACGCCCACACCCTCACCGACACCCATATCTACCCCGATGGCCAAACCTCCACCAACCCCAACCCCACCCCCCTGCCACCCGGCCGGCCCTCAAGCCTCACACGACCTCACCCGACCTCACTCAGCTGCACCCTACCCTTCACCACGCCGCTCCACCCCACTCCACTCCACTCCACTCCACTCCATCCACACCTAACTCTGCATTTGATTCTTGGGTAACGATGAAGGCAGCATGTGGTTTCACTGTTGGAGACAATGACACAGATTTGAACGATGGGGATCGGGTACCTAAGAGCCTCCAGACCTGGAAGTGGCAGGACCTTGCCCTCCTAAGAGTTCCCTGTCAAGGAGTCTTTTCCAGGCAGCATGGGGTTTTCAGGAGTTCGCCCGCCTTCAGGGAATTTTGGACAAGAGCACTCACATATGCGTGGTGTGGTAGGAAAGGGTGCTGTCCATGGGGCCAGGAAGGAGACAGAGGAACATTCCTCAGGCACTGAGCATGGTCAAAAAGGAGGCACAAAGACTCAAAGGGAGCCAGTGAGAGAAACAACAGAGAGAAATGGACACAGAGACAGAGACAGGGACTGAGAGAGAGGAAAAGAGAAACAAGCATAAACAGGTAGATGGACAGAATCGGAGACTGAGACTAACAGGCCAACAGGGTCAATGGCAGGTGACAGGAATGGAAAATGTCAAGTGGGACAGAGAGCTAAGCAGAGAGAGACAGAAACGGATAGCAAGAGAGGTGATCAGACAGAGTGGGTCGGGGGAGGAAACGAGGGATATGGAGAGGAGAAGAGAGAGGGAGAATATCAGCAAGCTCCTTCAGACTGACTTTGGGAAAGCAAACATTGTCTCCTGCCTCACGTGTTTTTTTCTTGGATTCCAGAGGGAGGATGGCAGGGGATACGCTAATTTTCTTCCATGCAGATAGTGTTTTCTGGAATCCTGTGCAGTTCTTCCGAGGTGAAAGCCATAATCTGTGGCAAGTCCAGTCCCTTTGGGTGCTGAATATTTCCACTGGGGGCACATGGAGCCTAGAGTTTGTCCACTCCTTTGGTTGTCTGTTAGCTGTGTTGCGAATCACTGTGATAGCTCTTGAAATCTGTCCCTAAGCATTTGAGTGACAGGGGTTTTACTCCTTCTATTTAGGTTTGGTTCCAAAACCAACGAAGAAGAAGCCTAAGGCAGAGCCGACCGCCGTCGGGGAACATCTTACCAGACGGGCAATCGCATCCTGTGCACGAGCCTCAGGCTCTGATGCAAGGTGAGTCCCTGGCTTTCCAAAGGCATTTTCCCATTAGGGTTCCTGGAGACAGATTCATCTCTGAACGTGGGTGACAAGTAGTCAGCAGAGAACCCTTAGGAGAGGACACAAGCCTATCTGGGCCTTGCCCTGCTAGTGCTCACACTATGAGCCTCATGGCCCTGTTTGGAGGGCGGGGTCTTGCATGGCCAGGAAGACTTTCAACCCTCTGGTCCTGAAACTGTCCAAAGTGCAGAGTTCCCTTCTCTTATCCACTCACAAAGATTTTCCTCGGGCTCCATAGCAAGATTCGTTCCAGAATTGGCCCATCATTGCTTCAGAACACTCCAGAAAACATGCTGGGAAACCAACCAAACAGCAAACTAGAGAAACAAGCAAACAAACAGTCAAGCAAGAAATAAAATTTTAAAGTGAATAATTAAAATGTAAAATGGAAACTGTGAGTGTGTGTGTGTGTGTTTGTGTGTGTCTGTGTGGGTGTGTATGTGTGGATGTGTCTGTGTGGGTGGGGGAATGCATTGTGTCTGTGTATACTTCTACATACACATGATAATTCACTATAGACATAGCGATATATATATGTATAAAATCTATATTAGTATCATTAACAATCTTTCTATCATCTATCGATCTATCATCTATCTATGTAGATCTATACCTATGTTTCTATCTCTCACTCTCTTTACCTCTCACCTATCTCTCTCTATCTCTTTCTCTATCTATCTATCCATCTATCTATCTATCTATCCCTCTATCTCTCTATCTTTCTATCTACCTACCTATCTGATATGCCATTTCCTCCATATGGCAGAATTTGTGTGCACTGAATGTGAAGTGAGCTTCATTGTCCTCTCTTCTTTGTTTGTGCTCCTCTAGATGGCCGCCCAAAAGAGGCTGGGAGAAAGCGCACGTTCATCTCACCCTCTCAAACAGGGATGCTTGTGCAAGCCTTTGAGAGGGACCGCTTTCCTGGCATTGCCACCAGGGAAGAATTGGCTCGTCAAACAGGACTTCCTGAACCTCGAATCCAGGTAAGGTCTCAGTAGGTGGAAGATGGTATGTCCCAAGGCGGGAGTGCCGTTTTCCTCCCGCGCCGGTGCTGGATATACGTAGGCACTGCTGATGGTTCTGGATGTGTGGGTGGGTCATTGGGGGGTTGGGGAGAGGAATGGGGCTTGTAAGTTTCCCTATAGACATTCACTCAGGTGCCTGACCTGAAGGCATCCATTTCCTGAAGGGGACGGAGCAGAGGAGGTCCCGGACAGCCTGGGAGGGGTCCCGACAGTCTAGCCAGACAGCGAGGGATCTCTCATGGAAGCCAGGGTTCCAGTGTGGCCCTGATTTGGCCCCTCATTTTGCAAGGACCTGGGGACTGGCAAAGGTCCCATCACCCTGGGTCAAGGCCTATCCGAAGGCAGTGTTTTTGCCCGGAGCCTGTCAGACCAGGGGTGCTGGCATGGGGGTTGCAAGGCGACGTGGGAGATCGTGCTTCTGATGTACCTGTCTCCCTTTCTCTCATCTTGCCTAGATATGGTTTCAGAACCGGAGAGCTCGGCACCCGGAGCAGAGCAGAGGGGCGCCTGCCAAGGCCCGGGCAGAAGACGCCGATGCTAGACCAGCCCCGACTGTCCCATCGGACCAAAGGCCCCCGCCTAACATCCACAACAGTGCTCATCAATTGCCTCCAACTGATCCACTGGACAGCTTCCGGTCCCTTACCGCTGCAGCCCCTCCTCTGGCCCCAAGCTTCTTTGTGCCTTGTGCTCCCTGTGGTGGCTGGGTGGGCCAGCCTTTGATGCTCCTGTTGGTCCAGCCCGCCCCGGCTTCGCAGGGAGCAGAGAACCCTCCACATCCGGGAACAGACCCCGGCGGCACCACAGCAGGGCCGAGTCCAGGAGGGAGTCTCGCACCCATGCACGCGGCACTCACGCCCTCCGCCCACGGAGGGGCCTGCCCGCACAGCAGCCTGCACCCTGGCATGGCAGCACGCCCTCAGCCTGTCCCCCGCAGCGCTCCTCCACACACCGGGCAGCATCCGGCTCAGCCACGCAGCCCCCACGCGCCAATTCTGCAGCCCGAACAGGCCGAGACACACCTGTGGCAGCAGCAGGCCCCATCGGATCAGCTCACGTGTCCTCCGCTCCACCCGCAGCCCCAGACCTCAGGCGCCAGAGGCTCAGGGAGCCTCTTAGATGAACTCTTGTCAGACGCCAGCCTTCTGGAAAAGGCACAACCTTTCCTGAGCGACGGCACCCCGGAAGAGGGACTTTGGCCAACCCTGGAAGAACCCCTCAGTGACGACGAATTCCAGGCCCTCCTGGACATGCTGCCAGGCTCGCCAGGGCCTCAGGAAAGCCTTTGGTCGAGCCCAATTCAGGCCTCCTTCCCTGGGATGCCGAGCCACGGCTGAGAAAAAAGGACGAGGAACCAGCCACTCTCCTAGGGCTCGGCAGCAAGGGCAAGGAGCCCAGACTGCCGGCGCCACTGCGTGGCCTCCCTCAGCCATGCCGGGCTCCGCGGGCGCTCTCAGGACGCACGGGCACCAGGAGGGGCATCCTCCCTGATGTCGGAAAGGATGCTAGCATGCCAAAGGACAAGAATACCGCCCAAGTCCTCTTGGCTTGGAGGTCGATTTGCGGGTTCTCTCTTACATTGCCTTGATTAAATAAACCTGGCTTGGAACTCAATGCAAAGTCTTTGGCTCTGTTTTGGTCCCCTTGTAGTCTGTGCCCCAGCATCCATGCCACTCCTCACAGATTCACCATGTCCCCCTTTGCCTGGGACTGGATGGGAAGGGGGTCGGGGTGCCCTTGATAAGAAGCCAGCTTCTAATTGCAAACTAGATTCTCTTGGAATCCCTACAGCAGTGAAGCACCATCACTGAGATTCTGGGAGCAAGAGAGCTTCCATTAGGGCCAGTACAGGGGAGCAACGTTACAAATCTCTCCTAGCACTTTTCTTGGTTCCCAGATTATAGCCAGATTATTATCAGCAGGGCTCAAATTAACCAAGGTGCTGGGGATATTAGGCAGGCAATCAATCTCTCTCTCTCCCTCACGCCCTCCATCCCTACCTCCCTCTCTCACTTGTCTCCTTCTGCCTCTCCCTTGTTCTCTCTCTCCCTCTCCCCCTGTCTTATGGTCTCTTTGCCACAAACACTTACAGCGCACACACAGCCACACAAACACACAAGCATCGTTTGAACCAAGTGCTGCTATAATTAGACTCATCCCCAAATGTTGCTGAAGAAGCGCGTAGTCTCCATCTCAGTGCACATGGCTGAGTTTCATGAACCAGGGTGGCACTAAAGACGGCCCATTATGTGTTTTGGGTTTCCATGTTTCGAGGGTCTAGGGCCTAGGCTCAGCTAAAATGTCAGATGGGTTTGTATGTTCCAGCCAAATATTCCTTCCTAGCACAGCTGCGCCACCATCCTCTAGGACGCTTTGGAATTCCCCTTCTGCTTCTCCTGCTCCTCCTCCTCCTTCTTGTCCTCTGCTCCCCCTCCCCTCCCCCTTCCCAGTCCCCTCCCCCTCACCCCTCCCCTCCCCTCCTCATCCCTCTCCCCACACCCCTCCCTTCCCTCTCCTCCTCCCCAGGTATTCGATTTTGGAAAACACACCCTTGCTTCCCATCTCTATCCTACTGTGTCCATCTTGGCTGAGGCGGGGCTATCATTGCACTCCCCAGCGTTACTTGAGTTATCTGTCTCTTCTCCCAAGTTGTGGTGCCGGGCCCTCCTTTTCAGCTCTGGTTTCTTGCCTGACTTTCCCGGACTCGTGCCTGCCGTCCGGAGAAGGAGTGACCGTCTACAGGTTCTCTGGATCCATGTGTTTTCACCATCAAACGATTTTTCCTTGCTTCCCTTTTGGCGGCTCCAGCAGGGAAGTTCGCTTGGGAATGCATTCCGTTTGCGTGGGCCGGATTCCCGACAGCAGAGGTCCCGATGCCTTTGGGCATGGGTCCTTGGGGCTGCTGGACAGTTTCTGACCTGTTTTGACCTGGGTGATGGCCCCAGGCGAGTGAGGGCAGCTCCCCGCTCCCCTCCCCCTCTTCCCCTCCCCCTCTTTTCCCCTCCCCCACCCACTGTTGGGACGTGCATTCGACCTGGCTTCCCTGGGAGACAGGCTTGCCAAGAGAATTGCTTTGACGTAGCCGGGTGTAGCTGACACGTTTCGGCCTGGATAGACTTCAGGGGACCGGACCCTCATCAGGCCTCTCTGGAAAGGCTTTGAAGATGCTGGCAGACAGGCGGGGCAACATAGCCATGTTGGGTTTGCCCAGGACAAGCCTCGCACTTCGAAGCCGCCTCCTAGTGTGGTAGTGGGGTCTGCCCCTTTCTTCATGCACTCCCTGGCCCGTGAGGAAGGGGGCGGGCTGCAGATGACAGCTGGAAAAGTTTCCAAAGTTTGTGACCGAAGAGCATGACCCGTGTGTCGAATCCTGTGTCCGTCGGTGCATTCAGCTTTCCTCTTGAAATGAGCGGGTCCTCAGCCTCCAGTCAAGGAAATGCCTCAGGCCTGGAATGCAATGAGGTCCAGGAGATGCCGAGGGAATTGGGAAGTAGACACCGGGAAGCTAGGCCCTCCACACTGGAAAGAACACTGGGGCCAAGCCTTGTCACCACGAACCCAGGGTTGGGGAAAGCCAGGGAGAGCAAACACTGCGTGGAACGGGAAAACGTGTGAAAACCAGAGAGCCCTGGAGCCCATTCAGCCCGGGGAACGGAGGATGCCAGGCTTCCAAAGAAAGGCCTTGCTGGCCTCCGGATTTGCCTTTCAGTCCAAGTCCCATAACATGGACACATGGGAACACTTCAAGGTTCTCAAGGTGGAAGGGGGGGTTGGGATCCCGAGGCAGCGATTTCCATAAATAGGGGCGGGGCATGCCCGATCCCTTGATAAGGCCCGTGCTCCTGGGAACTCCACATTTGGCCAGCAGCCTCTGTGCTGGACGGGTGTCTCTCCGGCCATGGATGACTCACGCACGCCCAACGGTAAGTAGACATCAGCACCTAGGCTCTCCTGCTGGCTCATCTGAAATGCCTTCCTGCCCTCTCAGGGATGTGGACGAGGGGAGAAATGGCCCCATGAGACTGCAGGGATGGCTCTGGCTGGGCTCTGTTTAAGGAAGCCATTGGGCCAAATGATTGAGAGAGTGGCTTGTGTAGTTCTGTTTTTCCTTTCTTTTTTGTTTTTATTCATTGATTTCTTTGGCCCTGTTGAAATTGACATGGGAGCGGTAGCCCTGCTGCCCACCCACAGCTCCTCTGTGAGAAGTCCTGACCTGCATCTGCACAGAAAGCTGCAGCCGTTGTCCAAGGCTTCCGAACGCATGCAGCGAATTTCTAGTGGAACACGTTAGGACATTTGAGTTGGTGGTGTTGGTACTTTCTCGCTGTGGTTTAGCAGCTCCCTCTTGCCTTGAGTTCCGTGGGAACGGGTCCGTTTCTCTGCTGTCCCTGGAAGTAGTCCACACGCAGTATACCCAAGAAGCACGGCAGGTCATAGGTTCCCTTGCCACCAAATTCAACACTAGGGCTCGGGAGGCACTGATCCCAGAAACCCTTGACATGCCTCCCACTCGACTCCAAAGTAGGGAGTGGAGACTGGGGGCAGGGGCAGCTGGGGGCGCATGTGGGGGTGGGGCTTTCTGAAGGCAAAAGCCCCAAGGCCAGGCTACCGTGTGCTCCATGACTTCTGTCCGAAGCAATCTCACTGGAGCTGGCAAGGAGGAAGGGTGCTTGTGAAGGAAGCATCGCTTGGGGTGCGCAAGCCGTGCCTTGCGTCCTTCCAGGCAGACACCTTGACACCCTAGTTTGGCAGCTGGCAGTGGCTAGCGGGGAATTCCTTTGTCGGGAGGGCTGATGTTCTAGAGTTTGAATACACTTCAGGAAATCCAAGTCGTCCCGAAGCCCGGGACGTGCCCGACACCACGTCGGGCTTTCCGCAGAACGTGTGAACAAGCACAGTCCTATTCCTCTGCATCACAGAGAACAAGTGTCCACTAGGACAGGGCTCTATCAATCCAAGCTTTACACAGAGAAAAATAGCACGCACACAGCCAGTCCACATGACACGGTGACATCCAGGATGGGGTGCTCATCCTCTGTGGTGTCCCAGCCCAGGCGTCGTCAGAATCAGGGTCGGGGAACGAGGGCTGCAATGTGGGTATCCGACACAGCCTACACACGTGTGGCCGTGCTTGGCTCGATTTTCAAGTAGTTCAAGCAGGTGTGCCATGGGTGTGTGAGGAGCCACAAGGTGGGCTCTTCTAGCTGGCCTAAAGTTCGAGGTCCGTCCTGCCAGGGGCCATCCAGACGTTGCACGGCCGGCAGCCGGCGGCCGCGTCCCCTGGTTGGGAACATCTTCCACCCATTTGGAGCATGACCCTGTTGCCCTAGGTATTCCCAGCTGATTGGTTTGTAGTTCTCTGGGCTGCCGGTGAGTGGGTGGTAGATCCCAAGAATTTAAGCCACCTCATCTTTTCTACTTGGCATAGATGGAAGGCCCAGGGTCACCCCTTCAGCAGGGCTGTGTGTGTGCTTCCGTTAGATAGAAAGGGACGGCCATCTGTGCACTGGAGTCTACTCCCCCCCGCCTCCCGGACACAAAAAGCAGCCTGGTGTGGCACCACCCATCACCACCAGACACCGCCGTTGGTGCAGCCGTACGGATTCCCTCTCAGAATTTTCCCCCTCTTGTATTTGGCAGGCCCACGCCCAAGAGGACAGCGGAGAAAGAGGCTGGTTCTGAAGCTCAATCAAAAGGATGCTCTGCAAGCCCTCTTTCAACAGAACCCCTACCCTGGCATCAAGGCCCGAGAGAGCCTGGCCCGAAACCTGGGCATTCCCGAAAGCAGAATTCAGGTAAATATCAGTCTCGGGATTCCTGTTCTCTCGGGTTCCGTGTCCAGATGCCACCCGGCCCGAGCCGTGTGAGTCCCAATTCCAGGTCGGGGAGCTGGCTGCCGATACTTAGCCGGGCTTCGTCTCTTGTGCGTTGGGAGGGAACCAAAGATAAGCCATCCAGCCTCAGGGAAAAGGGGTGTCCTCTAGCGAGCCTCTGTGCTGAAGGGTTTGTACGTGTTTTCCGAGCCCAATATGCAATTGGCTACAGACACTTCGTGGTGGGGTGCACGCTATGGGGAGGAGCCGTCTCCTCCCCTTGGTGCTCCTGGTCTGGGTGCTGGAGGCAAGCCTGGAATCCACTCCCGGCTAAGAATGGCTGTCCCTTGGGAGAACAGGGCCAGAGGGAGCTGAGTGTCCCTTGGTCCTACAGGAGGTCAGGAATCAAAGCCGAGGGAAAGAGGGTGCGTGAGGCTGCTTGTGCCAGGGGGTTCGGTCCTTTCTGGCTCACCTCCGAGGCGCTAGCGGTGCTCAAGGCTTCCTGTCTGGTAGGGTGGGAGAGGAGCCCTGAAAGGGGAGAACCTTAGGAGCAGGAGCCCTGTGCCTGCGGCCTTTCAATGGGCACAAATACGTGTAGGCTTCCCTTAGTGAACTGACTGGCAGGTTCAACAAACTGCCCACACAGCCCCATCAGAGATGCCTAAAAATGGACACACACACGCCCACACCCTTACCGACACCCATATCTACCCCGATGGCCACACCTCCACCAACCCCAACCCCACCCCCCTGCCACCCGGCCGGCCCCCAAGCCTCACACGACCTCACCCGACCTCACTCAGCTGCACCCTACCCTTCACCATGCCGCTCCACTCAACTCCACTCCACTCCACTCCATCCACACCTAACTCTGCATTTGATTCTTGGGTAACGATGAAGGCAGCATGTGGTTTCACTGTTGGAGACAATGACACAGATTTGAACGATGGGGATCGGGTACCTAAGAGCCTCCAGACCTGGAAGTGGCAGGACCTTGCCCTCCTAAGAGTTCCCTGTCAAGGAGTCTTTTCCAGGCAGCATGGGGTTTTCAGGAGTTCGCCCACCTTCAGGGAATTTTGGACAAGAGCACTCACCTATGCGTGGTGTGTTAGGAAAGGGTGCTGTCCATGGGGCCAGGAGGGAGACAGAGGAACATTCCTCAGGCACTGAGCATGGTCAAAAAGGAGGCACAAAGACTCAAAGGGAGCCAGTGAGAGAAACAACAGAGAGAAATGGACACAGAGACAGAGACAGGGACTGAGAGAGAGGAAAAGAGAAACAAGCATAAACAGGTAGTTGGACAGAATCGGAGACTGAGACTAACAGGCCAACAGGGACCATGGCAGGTGACAGGAATGGAAAATGTCAAGTGAGACAGAGAGCTAAGCAGAGAGAGACAGAAACGGATAGCAAGAGAGATGATCAGACAGAGTGGGTCGGGGGAGGAAACGAGGGATATGGAGAGGAGAAGAGAGAGGGAGAATATCAGCAAGCTCCTTCAGACTGACTTTGGGAAAGCAAACCTTGTCTCCTGCCTCACGTGTTTTTGTCTTTGGATTCCAGAGGGAGGATGGCAGGGGATATGCTGATTTTCTTCCGTGCAGATAGTGTTTTCTGGAATCCTGTGCAGTTCTTCCGAGGTGAAAGCCATAATCTGTGGCAAGTCCAGTCCCTTTGGGTGCTGAATATTTCCACTGGGGGCACATGGATCCAAGAGTTTGTCCACTCCTTTGGTAGTCTGTTTGCTGTGTTGCGAATCACTGTGATAGCTCTTGAAATCTGTCCCTAAGCATTTGAGTGACAGGGGTTTTACTCCTTCTATTTAGGTTTGGTTCCAAAACCAACGAAGAAAAAGCCTAAGGCAGAGCCGACCGCCGACGGGGAACATCTTACCAGACGGGCAATCGCATCCTGTGCACGAGCCTCAGGCTCTGACGCAAGGTGAGTCCCTGGCTTTCCAAAGGCATTTTCCCATTAGGGTTCCTGGAGACAGATTCATCTCTGAACGTGGGTGACAAGTAGTCAGCAGAGAACCCTTAGGAGAGGACACAAGCCTATCTGGGCCTTGCCCTGCTAGTGCTCACACTATGAGCATCATGGCCCTGTTTGGAGGGCGGGGTCTTGCATGGCCAGGAAGCCTTTCAACCCTCTGGTCCTGAAACTGTCCAAAGTGCAGAGTTCCCTTCTCTTATCCACTCACAAAGATTTTCCTCGGGCTCCATAGCAAGATTCGTTCCAGAATTGGCCCATCAGGGCTTCAGAAGACTCCAGAAAACATGCTGGGAAACCAACCAAACAGCAAACTAGAGAAACAAGCAAACAAACAGTCAAGCAAGAAATTAAATTTTAAAGTGAATAATTAAAATGTAAAATGGAAACTGTGAGTGTGTATGTGTGTGTTTGTGTGTGTCATTGTGGGTGTGTATGTGTGGATGTGTCTGTGTGGGTGGGGGAATGCATTGTGCCTGTGTACACTTCTACATACACATGATAATTCACTATAGACATAGCGATACATATATGTATAAAAACTATATTTGTATCGATTAACTATCTTTCTATCATCTATCGATCTATCATCTATCTATGTAGATCTATACCTATGTTTCAATCTCTCACTCTCTTTACCTCTCACCTATCTATCTCTCTCTATCTCTTTCTCTATCTATCTATCCATCTATCTATCTATCTATCCCTCTATCTCTCTATCTTTCTATCTACCTACCTATCTGATATGCCATTTCCTCCATATGGCAGAATTTGTGTGCACTGAATGTGAAGTGGGCTTCATTGTCCTCTCTTCTTTGTTTGTGCTCCTCTAGATGGCCGCCCAAAAGAGGCTGGGAGAAAGCGCACGTTCACCTCACCCTCTCAAACAGGGATGCTTGTGCAAGCCTTTGAGAGGGACCGCTTTCCTGGCATTGCCACCAGGGAAGAATTGGCTCGTCAAACAGGACTTCCTGAACCTCGAATCCAGGTAAGGTCTCAGTAGGTGGAAGATGGTATGTCCCAAGGCGGGAGTGCCGTTTTCCTCCCGCGCCGGTGCTGGATATACGTAGGCACTGCTGATGGTTCTGGATGTGTGGGTGGGTCATTGGGGGGTTGGGGAGAGGAATGGGGCTTGTAAGTTTCCCTATAGACATTCACTCAGGTGCCTGACCTGAAGGTATCCATTTCCTGAAGGGGACGGAGCAGAGGAGGTGCCGGACAGCCTGGGAGGGGTCCCGACAGTCTAGCCAGACAGCGAGGGATCTCTCATGGAAGCCAGGGTTCCAGTGTGGCCCTGATTTGGCCCCTCATTTTGCAAGGACCTGGGGACTGGCAAAGGTCCCATCACCCTGGGTCAAGGCCTATCCGAAGGCAGTGTTTTTGCCCGGAGCCTGTCAGACCAGGGGTGCTGGCATGGGGGTTGCCAGGCGACGTGGGAGATCGTGCTTCTGATGTACCTGTCTCCCTTTCTCTCATCTTGCCTAGATATGGTTTCAGAACCGGAGAGCTCGGCACCCGGAGCAGAGCAGAGGGGCGCCTGCCAAGGCCCGGGCAGAAGACCCCGATGCCAGACCAGCCCCGACTGTCCCATCGGACCAAAGGCCCCAGGCCAACATCCACAACAGCGCTCATCAATTGCCTCCAACTGATCCACTGGACAGCTTCCGGTCCCTTACCGCTGCAGCCCCTCCTCTGGCCCCAAGCTTCTTTGTGCCTTGTGCTCCCTGTGGTGGCTGGGTGGGCCAGCCTTTGATGCTCCTGTTGGTCCAGCCCGCCCCGGCTTCGCAGGGAGCAGAGAACCCTCCACATCCGGGAACAGACCCCGGCAGCACCACAGCAGGGCCGAGTCCAGGAGGGAGTCTCGCACCCATGCACGCGGCACTCACGCCCTCCGCCCACGGAGGGGCCTGCCCGCACAGCAGCCTGCACCCTGGCATGGCAGCACGCCCTCAGCCTGTCCATCGCAGCGCTCCTCCACACACCGGGCAGCATCCGGCTCAGCCACGCAGCCCCCACGCGCCAATTCTGCAGCCTGAACAGGTCGAGACACACCTGTGGCAGCAGCAGGCCCCATCGGATCAGCTCACGTGTCCTCCGCTCCACCCGCAGCCCCAGACCTCAGGCGCCAGAGGCTCAGGGAGCCTCTTAGATGAACTCTTGTCAGACGCCAGCCTTCTGGAAAAGGCACAACCTTTCCTGAGCGACGGCACCCCGGAAGAGGGACTTTGGCCAACCCTGGAAGAACCCCTCAGTGACGACGAATTCCAGGCCCTCCTGGACATGCTGCCAGGCTCGCCAGGGCCTCAGGAAAGCCTTTGGTCGAGCCCAATTCGGGCCTCCTTCCCTGGGATGCCGAGCCACGGCTGAGAAAAAAGGACGAGGAACCAGCCACTCTCCTAGGGCTCGGCAGCAAGGGCAGGGCGCCCAGACTGCCGGCGCCACTGCGTGGCCTCCCTCAGCCCTGCCGTGCTCCGCGGGCGCCCTCAGGACGCACGGGCACCAGGAGGGGCATCCTCCCTGATGTCGGAAAGGATGCTAGCATGCCAAAGGACAAGAATACCGCCCAAGTCCTCTTGGCTTGGAGGTCGATTTGCGGGTTCTCTCTTACATTGCCTTGATTAAATAAACCTGGCTTGGAACTCAATGCAAAGTCTTTGGCTCTGTTTTGGTCCCCTTGTAGTCTGTGCCCCAGCATCCATGCCACTCCTCACAGATTCAGCATGTCCCCCTTTGGCTGGGACTGGATGGGAAGGGGGTCGGGGGCCCCTGATAAGAAGCCAGCTTCTACTTGCAAACTAGATTCTCTTGGAATCCCTACAGCAGTGAAGCACCATCACTGAGATTCTGGGAGCAAGAGAGCTTCCATTAGGGCCAGTACAGGGGAGCACCGTTACAAATCTCTCCTAGCACTTTTCTTGGTTCCCAGATTATAGCCATATTATTATCAGCAGGGCTCAAATTAACCAAGGTGCTGGGGATATTAGGCAGGCAATCAATCTCTCTCTCTCCCTCACGCCCTCCATCCCTACCTCTCTCTCTCACTTGTCTCCTTCTGCCTCTCCCTTGTTCTCTCTCTCCCTCTCCCCCTGTCTTATGGTCTCTTTGCCACAAACACTTACAGCGCACACACAGCCACACAAACACACAAGCATCGTTTGAACCAAGTGCTGCTATAATTAGACTCATCCCCAAATGTTGCTGAAGAAGCGCGTAGTCTCCATCTCAGTGCACATGTCTGAGTTTCATGAACCAGGGTGGCACTAAAGACGGCCCATTATGTGTTTTGGGTTTCCATGTTTCGAGGGTCTAGGGCCTAGGCTCAGCTAAAATGTCAGATGGGTTTGTATGTTCCAGCCAAATATTCCTTCCTAGCACAGCTGCGCCACCATCCTCTAGGACGCTTTGGAATTCCCCTTCTGCTTCTCCTGCTCCTCCTCCTCCTTCTTGTCCTCTGCTCCCCCTCCCCTCCCCCTTCCCAGTCCCCTCCCCCTCACCCCTCCCCTCCCCTCCTCATCCCTCTCCCCACACCCCTCCCTTCCCTCTCCTCCTCCCCAGGTATTCGATTTTGGAAAACACACCCTCGCTTCCCATCTCTATCCTACTGGGTCCATCTTGGCTGAGGCGGGGCTATCGTTGCACTCCCCAGCGTTACTTGAGTTATCTGTCTCTTCTCCCAAGTTGTGGTGCCGGGCCCTCTTTTTCAGCTCTGGTTTCTTGCCTGACTTTCCCGGACTCGTGCCTGCCGTCCGGAGAAGGAGTGACCGTATACAGGTTCTCTGGATCCATGTGTTTTCACCATCAAACGATTTTTCCTTGCTTCCCTTTTGGCGGCTCCAGCAGGGAAGTTCGCTTGGGAATGCATTCCGTTTGCGTGGGCCGGATTCCCGACAGCAGAGCTCCCGATGCCGTTGGGCATGGGTCCTTGGGGCTGCTGGACAGTTTCTGACCTGTTTTGACCTGGGTGATGGCCCCAGGCGAGTGAGGGCAGCTCCCCGCTCCCCTCCCCCTCTTCCCCTCCCCCTCTTTTCCCCTCCCCCACCCACTGTTGGGACCTGCATTCGACCTGGCTTCCCTGGGAGACAGGCTTGCCAAGAGAATTGCTTTGACGTAGCCGGGTGTAGCTGACACGTTTCGGCCTGGATAGACTTCAGGGGACCGGACCCTCATCAGGCCTCTCTGGAAAGGCTTTGAAGATGCTGGCAGACAGGCAGGGCAACATAGCCATGTTGGGTTTGCCCAGGACAAGCCTCGCACTTCGAAGCCGCCTCCTAGTGTGGTAGTGGGGTCTGCCCCTTTCTTCATGCACTCCCTGGCCCGTGAGGAAGGGGGCGGGCTGCAGATGACAGCTGGAAAAGTTTCCAAAGTTTGTGACCGAAGAGCATGACCCGTGTGTCGAATCCTGTGTCCGTCGGTGCATTCAGCTTTCCTATTGAAATGAGCGGGTCCTCAGCCTCCAGTCAAGGAAATGCCTCAGGCCTGGAATGCAATGAGGTCCAGGAGATGCCGAGGGAATTGGGAAGTAGACACCGGGAAGCTAGGCCCTCCACACTGGAAAGAACACTGGGTCCAAGCCTTGTCACCACGAACCCAGGGTTGGGGAAAGCCAGGGAGAGCAAACACTGCGTGGAACGGGAAAACGTGTGAAAACCAGAGAGCCCTGGAGCCCATTCAGCCCGGGGAACGGAGGATGCCAGGCTTCCAAAGAAAGGCCTTGCTGGCCTCCGGATTTGCCTTTCAGTCCAAGTCCCCTAACATGGACACATGGGAACACTTCAAGGTTCTCAAGGTGGAAGGGGGGGTTGGGATCCCGAGGCAGCGATTTCCATAAATAGGGGCGGGGCGTGCCCGATCCCTTGATAAGGCCCGTGCTCCTGGGAACTCCACATTTGGCCAGCAGCCTCTGTGCCGGACGGGTGTCTCTCCGGCCATGGATGACTCACGCACGCCCAACGGTAAGTAGACATCAGCACCTGGGCTCTCCTGCTGGCTCATCTGAAATGCCTTCCTGCCCTCTCAGGGATGTGGACGAGGGGAGAAATGGCCCCAAGAGACTGCAGGGATGGCTCTGGCTGGGCTCTGTTTAAGGAAGCCATTGGGCCAAATGATTGAGAGAGTGGCTTGTGTAGTTCTGTTTTTCCTTTCTTTTTTGTTTTTATTCATTGATTTCTTTGGCCCTTTTGAAATTGACATGGGAGCGGTAGCCCTGCTGCCCACCCACAGCTCCTCTGTGAGAAGTCCTGACGTGCAGCTGCACAGAAAGCTGCAGCCGTTGTCCAAGGCTTCCGATCGCATGCAGCGCATTTCTAGTGGAACACGTTAGGACATTTGAGTTGGTGGTGTTGGTACTTTCTCGCTGTGGTTTAGCAGCTCCCTCTTGCCTTGAGTTCTGTGGGAACGGGTCCGTTTCTCTGCTGTCCCTGGAAGTAGTCCACACGCAGGATACCCAAGAAGCACGGCAGGTCATAGGTTCCCTTGCCACCAAATTCCACACTAGGGCTCGGGAGGCACTGATCCCAGAAACCCTTGACATGCCTCCCACTCAACTCCAAAGTAGGGAGTGGAGACTGGGGGCAGGGGCAGCTGAGGGCGCATGTGGGGGTGGGGCTTTCTGAAGGCAAAAGCCCCAAGGCCAGGCTACCGTGTGCTCCATGACTTCTGTCCGAAGCAATCTCACTGCAGCTGGCAAGGAGGAAGGGTGCTTGTGAAGGAAGCATCGCTTGCGGTGCGCAAGCCGTGCCTTGCATCCTTCCAGGCAGACACCTTGACACCCTAGTTTGGCAGCTGGCAGTGGCTAGCGGGGAATTCCTTTGTCGGGAGGGCTGATGTTCTAAAGTTTGAATACACTTCAGGAAATCCAAGTCGACCCGAAGCCCGGGACGTGCCCGACACCACGTCGGGCTTTCCGCAGAACGTGTGAACAAGCACAGTCCTATTCCTCTGCATCACAGAGAACAAGTGTCCACTAGGACAGGGCTCTATCAATCCAAGCTTTCCACAGAGAAAAATAGCACACACACAGCCAGTCCACATGACACTGTGACGTCCAGGATGGGGTGCTCATCCTCTGTGGTGTCCCAGCCCAGGCGTCGTCAGAATCAGGGTCGGGGCACGAGGGCCGCAATGTGGGTATCCGACACAACCTACACACCTGTGGCCGTGCTTGGCTCGATTTTCAAGTAGTTCAAGCAGGTTTGCCATGGGTGTGTGAGGAGCCACAAGGTGGGCTCTTCTAGCTGGCCTAAAGTTCGAGGTCCGTCCTGCCAGGGGCCATCCAGACGTTGCACGGCGGGCAGCCGGCGGCCGCGTCCCCTGGGTGGGAACATCTTCCACCCATTTGGAACATGACCCTGTTGCCCTAGGTCTTCCCAGCTGGTTGGTTTGTAGTTCTCTGGGCTGCCGGTGAGTGGGTGGTAGATCCCAAGAACTTGAGCCACCTCATCTTTTCTACTTGGCATATATGGAAGGCCCAGGGTCACCCCTTCAGCAGGGCTGTGTGTGTGCTTCCTTTAGATAGAAAGGGACGGCCATCTGTGCACTGGAGTCTACTCCCCCCCCGCCTCCTGGACACAAAAAGCAGCCTGGTGTGGCACCACCCATCACCACCACACACCGCCGTTGGTGCAGCCGTACGGATTCCCTCTCAGACTTTTCCCCCTCTTGTATTTGGCAGGCCCACGCCCAAGTGGACAGCGGAGATAGAGGCTGGTTCTGAAGCTCAGTAAAAAGGATGCTCTGTAAGCCCACTTTCAACAGAACCCCTACCCTGGCATCAAGTCCCGAGAGAGCCTGGCCCGAAACCTGGGCATTGCCGAAAGCAGAATTCAGGTAAATATCAGTCTCGGGATTCCTGTTCTCTCGGGTTCCGTGTCCAGATGCCACCCGGCCCGAGCCGTGTGAGTCCCAATTCCAGGTCGGGGAGCTGGCTGCCGATACTTAGCCGGGCTTCGTCTCTTGTGCGTTGGGAGGGAACCAAAGATAAGCCATCCAGCCTCAGGGAAAAGGGGTGTCCTCTAGCGAGCCTCTGTGCTGAAGGGTTTGTACGTGGTTTCCGAGCCCAATATGCAATTGGCTACAGACACTTCGTGGTGGGGTGCACGCTATGGGGAGGAGCCGTCTCCTCCCCTTGGTGCTCCTGGTCTGGGTGCTGGAGGCAAGCCTGGAATCCACTCCCGGCTAAGAATGGCTGTCCCTTGGGAGAACAGGGCCAGAGGGAGCTGAGTGTCCCTTGGTCCTACAGGAGGTCAGGAATCAAAGCCGAGGGAAAGAGGGTGCGTGAGGCTGCTTGTGCCAGGGGGTTCGGTCCTTTCTGGCTCACCTCCGAGGCGCTAGCGGTGCTCAAGGCTTCCTGTCTGGTAGGGTGGGAGAGGAGCCCTGAAAGGGGAGAACCTTAGGAGCAGGAGCCCTGTGCCTGCGGCCTTTCAATGGGCACAAATACGTGTAGGCTTCCCTTAGTGAACTGACTGGCAGGTTCAAAAAACTGCCCACACAGCCCCATCAGAGATGCCTAAAAATGGACACACACACGCCCACACCCTCACCGACACCCATATCTACCCCGATGGCCACACCTCCACCAACCCCAACCCCACCCCCCTGCCACCCGGCCGGCCCCCAAGCCTCACACGACCTCACCCGACCTCACTCAGCTGCACCCTACCCTTCACCATGCCGCTCCACTCAACTCCACTCCACTCCACTCCATCCACACCTAACTCTGCATTTGATTCTTGGGTAACGATGAAGGCAGCATGTGGTTTCACTGTTGGAGACAATGACACAGATTTGAACGATGGGGATCGGGTACCTAAGAGCCTCCAGACCTGGAAGTGGCAGGACCTTGCCCTCCTAAGAGTTCCCTGTCAAGGAGTCTTTTCCAGGCAGCATGGGGTTTTCAGGAGTTCGCCCACCTTCAGGGAATTTTGGACAAGAGCACTCACCTATGCGTGGTGTGTTAGGAAAGGGTGCTGTCCATGGGGCCAGGAGGGAGACAGAGGAACATTCCTCAGGCACTGAGCATGGTCAAAAAGGAGGCACAAAGACTCAAAGGGAGCCAGTGAGAGAAACAACAGAGAGAAATGGACACAGAGACAGAGACAGGGACTGAGAGAGAGGAAAAGAGAAACAAGCATAAACAGGTAGTTGGACAGAATCGGAGACTGAGACTAACAGGCCAACAGGGACCATGGCAGGTGACAGGAATGGAAAATGTCAAGTGAGACAGAGAGCTAAGCAGAGAGAGACAGAAACGGATAGCAAGAGAGATGATCAGACAGAGTGGGTCGGGGGAGGAAACGAGGGATATGGAGAGGAGAAGAGAGAGGGAGAATATCAGCAAGCTCCTTCAGACTGACTTTGGGAAAGCAAACCTTGTCTCCTGCCTCACGTGTTTTTGTCTTTGGATTCCAGAGGGAGGATGGCAGGGGATATGCTGATTTTCTTCCGTGCAGATAGTGTTTTCTGGAATCCTGTGCAGTTCTTCCGAGGTGAAAGCCATAATCTGTGGCAAGTCCAGTCCCTTTGGGTGCTGAATATTTCCACTGGGGGCACATGGATCCAAGAGTTTGTCCACTCCTTTGGTAGTCTGTTTGCTGTGTTGCGAATCACTGTGATAGCTCTTGAAATCTGTCCCTAAGCATTTGAGTGACAGGGGTTTTACTCCTTCTATTTAGGTTTGGTTCCAAAACCAACGAAGAAAAAGCCTAAGGCAGAGCCGACCGCCGTCGGGGAACATCTTACCAGACGGGCAATCGCATCCTGTGCACGAGCCTCAGGCTCTGATGCAAGGTGAGTCCCTGGCTTTCCAAAGGCATTTTCCCATTAGGGTTCCTGGAGACAGATTCATCTCTGAACGTGGGTGACAAGTAGTCAGCAGAGAACCCTTAGGAGAGGACACAAGCCTATCTGGGCCTTGCCCTGCTAGTGCTCACACTATGAGCATCATGGCCCTGTTTGGAGGGCGGGGTCTTGCATGGCCAGGAAGCCTTTCAACCCTCTGGTCCTGAAACTGTCCAAAGTGCAGAGTTCCCTTCTCTTATCCACTCACAAAGATTTTCCTCGGGCTCCATAGCAAGATTCGTTACAGAATTGGCCCATCAGGGCTTCAGAAGACTCCAGAAAACATGCTGGGAAACCAACCAAACAGCAAACTAGAGAAACAAGCAAACAAACAGTCAAGCAAGAAATAAAATTTTAAAGTGAATAATTAAAATGTAAAATGGAAACTGTGAGTGTGTATGTGTGTGTTTGTGTGTGTCATTGTGGGTGTGTATGTGTGGATGTGTCTGTGTGGGTGGGGGAATGCATTGTGCCTGTGTACACTTCTACATACACATGATAATTCACTATAGACATAGCGATACATATATGTATAAAAACTATATTTGTATCGATTAACTATCTTTCTATCATCTATCGATCTATCATCTATCTATGTAGATCTATACCTATGTTTCAATCTCTCACTCTCTTTACCTCTCACCTATTTATCTCTCTCTATCTCTTTCTCTATCTATCTATCCATCTATCTATCTATCTATCCCTCTATCTCTCTATCTTTCTATCTACCTACCTATCTGATATGCCATTTCCTCCATATGGCAGAATTTGTGTGCACTGAATGTGAAGTGGGCTTCATTGTCCTCTCTTCTTTGTTTGTGCTCCTCTAGATGGCCGCCCAAAAGAGGCTGGGAGAAAGCGCACGTTCACCTCACCCTCTCAAACAGGGATGCTTGTGCAAGCCTTTGAGAGGGACCGCTTTCCTGGCATTGCCACCAGGGAAGAATTGGCTCGTCAAACAGGACTTCCTGAACCTCGAATCCAGGTAAGGTCTCAGTAGGTGGAAGATGGTATGTCCCAAGGCGGGAGTGCCGTTTTCCTCCCGCGCCGGTGCTGGATATACGTAGGCACTGCTGATGGTTCTGGATGTGTGGGTGGGTCATTGGGGGGTTGGGGAGAGGAATGGGGCTTGTAAGTTTCCCTATAGACATTCACTCAGGTGCCTGACCTGAAGGCATCCATTTCCTGAAGGGGACGGAGCAGAGGAGGTGCCGGACAGCCTGGGAGGGGTCCCGACAGTCTAGCCAGACAGCGAGGGATCTCTCATGGAAGCCAGGGTTCCAGTGTGGCCCTGATTTGGCCCCTCATTTTGCAAGGACCTGGGGACTGGCAAAGGTCCCATCACCCTGGGTCAAGGCCTATCCGAAGGCAGTGTTTTTGCCCGGAGCCTGTCAGACCAGGGGTGCTGGCATGGGGGTTGCAAGGCGACGTGGGAGATCGTGCTTCTGATGTACCTGTCTCCATTTCTCTCATCTTGCCTAGATATGGTTTCAGAACCGGAGAGCTCGGCACCCGGAGCAGAGCAGAGGGGCGCCTGCCAAGGCCCGGGCAGAAGACCCCGATGCCAGACCAGCCCCGACTGTCCCATCGGACCAAAGGCCCCAGGCCAACATCCACAACAGCGCTCATCAATTGCCTCCAACTGATCCACTGGACAGCTTCCGGTCCCTTACCGCTGCAGCCCCTCCTCTGGCCCCAAGCTTCTTTGTGCCTTGTGCTCCCTGTGGTGGCTGGGTGGGCCAGCCTTTGATGCTCCTGTTGGTCCAGCCCGCCCCGGCTTCGCAGGGAGCAGAGAACCCTCCACATCCGGGAACAGACCCCGGCAGCACCACAGCAGGGCCGAGTCCAGGAGGGAGTCTCGCACCCATGCACGCGGCACTCACGCCCTCCGCCCACGGAGGGGCCTGCCCGCACAGCAGCCTGCACCCTGGCATGGCAGCACGCCCTCAGCCTGTCCACCGCAGCGCTCCTCCACACACCGGGCAGCATCCGGCTCAGCCACGCAGCCCCCACGCGCCAATTCTGCAGCCTGAACAGGCCGAGACACACCTGTGGCAGCAGCAGGCCCCATCGGATCAGCTCACGTGTCCTCCGCTCCACCCGCAGCCCCAGACCTCAGGCGCCAGAGGCTCAGGGAGCCTCTTAGATGAACTCTTCTCAGACGCCAGCCTTCTGGAAAAGGCACAACCTTTCCTGAGCGACGGCACCCCGGAAGAGGGACTTTGGCCAACCCTGGAAGAACCCCTCAGTGACGACGAATTCCAGGCCCTCCTGGACATGCTGCCAGGCTCGCCAGGGCCTCAGGAAAGCCTTTGGTCGAGCCCAATTCGGGCCTCCTTCCCTGGGATGCCGAGCCACGGCTGAGAAAAAAGGACGAGGAACCAGCCACTCTCCTAGGGCTCGGCAGCAAGGGCAAGGCGCCCAGACTGCCGGCGCCACTGCGTGGCCTCCCTCAGCCCTGCCGTGCTCCGCGGGCGCCCTCAGGACGCACGGGCACCAGGAGGGGCATCCTCCCTGATGTCGGAAAGGATGCTAGCATGCCAAAGGACAAGAATACCGCCCAAGTCCTCTTGGCTTGGAGGTCGATTTGCGGGTTCTCTCTTACATTGCCTTGATTAAATAAACCTGGCTTGGAACTCAATGCAAAGTCTTTGGCTCTGTTTTGGTCCCCTTGTAGTCTGTGCCCCAGCATCCATGCCACTCCTCACAGATTCAGCATGTCCCCCTTTGGCTGGGACTGGATGGGAAGGGGGTCGGGGGCCCCTGATAAGAAGCCAGCTTCTACTTGCAAACTAGATTCTCTTGGAATCACTACAGCAGTGAAGCACCATCACTGAGATTCTGGGAGCAAGAGAGCTTCCTTTAGGGCCAGTACAGGGGAGCACAGTTACAAATCTCTCCTAGCACTTTTCTTGGTTCCCAGATTATAGCCATATTATTATCAGCAGGGCTCAAATTAACCAAGGTGCTGGGGATATTAGGCAGGCAATCAATCTCTCTCTCTCCCTCACGCCCTCCATCCCTACCTCTCTCTCTCACTTGTCTCCTTCTGCCTCTCCCTTGTTCTCTCTCTCCCTCTCCCCCTGTCTTATGGTCTCTTTGCCACAAACACTTACAGCGCACACACAGCCACACAAACACACAAGCATCGTTTGAACCAAGTGCTGCTATAATTAGACTCATCCCCAAATGTTGCTGAAGAAGCGCGTAGTCTCCATCTCAGTGCACATGTCTGAGTTTCATGAACCAGGGTGGCACTAAAGACGGCCCATTATGTGTTTTGGGTTTCCATGTTTCGAGGGTCTAGGGCCTAGGCTCAGCTAAAATGTCAGATGGGTTTGTATGTTCCAGCCAAATATTCCTTCCTAGCACAGCTGCGCCACCATCCTCTAGGATGCTTTGGAATTCCCCTTCTGCTTCTCCTGCTCCTCCTCCTCCTTCTTGTCCTCTGCTCCCCCTCCCCTCCCCCTTCCCACTCCCCTCCCCCTCACCCCTCCCCTCCCCTCCTCATCCCTCTCCCCACACCCCTCCCTTCCCTCTCCTCCTCCCCAGGTATTCGATTTTGGAAAACACACCCTCGCTTCCCATCTCTATCCTACTGGGTCCATCTTGGCTGAGGCGGGGCTATCATTGCACTCCCCAGCGTTACTTGAGTTATCTGTCTCTTCTCCCAAGTTGTGGTGCCGGGCCCTCCTTTTCAGCTCTGGTTTCTTGCCTGACTTTCCCGGACTCGTGCCTGCCGTCTGGAGAAGGAGTGACCGTCTACAGGTTCTCTGGATCCATGTGTTTTCACCATCAAACGATTTTTCCTTGCTTCCCTTTTGGCGGCTCCAGCAGGGAAGTTCGCTTGGGAATGCATTCCGTTTGCGTGGGCCGGATTCCCGACAGCAGAGCTCCCGATGCCTTTGGGCATGGGTCCTTGGGGCTGCTGGACAGTTTCTGACCTGTTTTGACCTGGGTGATGGCCCCAGGCGAGTGAGGGCAGCTCCCCGCTCCCCTCCCCCTCTTCCCCTCCCCCTCTTTTCCCCTCCCCCACCCACTGTTGGGACGTGCATTCGACCTGGCTTCCCTGGGAGACAGGCTTGCCAAGAGAATTGCTTTGACGTAGCCGGGTGTAGCTGACACGTTTCGGCCTGGATAGACTTCAGGGGACCGGACCCTCATCAGGCCTCTCTGGAAAGGCTTTGAAGATGCTGGCAGACAGGCGGGGCAACATAGCCATGTTGGGTTTGCCCAGGACAAGCCTCGCACTTCGAAGCCGCCTCCTAGTGTGGTAGTGGGGTCTGCCCCTTTCTTCATGCACTCCCTGGCCCGTGAGGAAGGGGGCGGGCTGCAGATGACAGCTGGAAAAGTTTCCAAAGTTTGTGACCGAAGAGCATGACTTGTGTGTCGAATCCTGTGTCCATCGGTGCATTCAGCTTTCCTATTGAAATGAGCGGGCCCTCAGCCTCCAGTCAAGGAAATGCCTCAGGCCTGGAATGCAATGAGGTCCAGGAGATGCCGAGGGAATTGGGAAGTAGACACCGGGAAGCTAGGCCCTCCACACTGGAAAGAACACTGGGGCCAAGCCTTGTCACCACGAGCCCAGGGTTGGGGAAAGCCAGGGAGAGCAAACACTGCGTGGAACGGGAAAACGTGTGAAAACCAGAGAGCCCTGGAGCCCATTCAGCCCGGGGAACGGAGGATGCCAGGCTTCCAAAGAAAGGCCTTGCTGGCCTCCGGATTTGCCTTTCAGTCCAAGTCCCCTAGCATGGACACATGGGAACCCTTCAAGTTTCTCAAGGTGGAAGGGGGGGTTGGGATCCCGAGGCAGCGATTTCCATAAATAGGGGCGGGGCGTGCCCGATCCCTTGATAAGGCCCGTGCTCCTGGGAACTCCACATTTGGCCAGCAGCCTCTGTGCCGGACGGGTGTCTCTCCGGCCATGGATGACTCACGCACGCCCAACGGTAAGTAGACATCAGCACCTGGGCTCTCCTGCTGGCTCATCTGAAATGCCTTCCTGCCCTCTCAGGGATGTGGACGAGGGGAGAAATGGCCCCTTGTGACTGCAGGGATGGCTCTGGCTGGGCTCTGTTTAAGGAAGCCATTGGGCCAAATGATTGAGAGAGTGGCTTGTGTAGTTCTGTTTTTCCTTTCTTTTTTGTTTTTATTCATTGATTTCTTTGGCCCTGTTGAAATTGACATGGGAGCGGTAGCCCTGCTGCCCACCCACAGCTCCTCTGTGAGAAGTCCTGACGTACAGCTGCACAGAAAGCTGCAGCCGTTGTCCAAGGCTTCCGAACGCATGCAGCGAATTTCTAATGGAACACGTTAGGACATTTGAGTTGGTGGTGTTGGTACTTTCTCGCTGTGGTTTAGCAGCTCCCTCTTGCCTTGAGTTCCGTGGGAACGGGTCCGTTTCTCTGCTGTCCCTGGAAGTAGTCCACACGCAGGATACCCAAGAAGCACGGCAGGTCATAGGTTCCCTTGCCACCAAATTCAACACTAGGGCTCGGGAGGCACTGATCCCAGAAACCCTTGACATGCCTCCCACTCGACTCCAAAGTAGAGAGTGGAGACTGGGGGCAGGGGCAGCTGGGGGCGCATGTGGGGGTGGGGCTTTCTGAAGGCAAAAGCCCCAAGGCCAGGCTACCGTGTGCTCCATGACTTCTGTCCGAAGCAATCTCACTGGAGCTGGCAAGGAGGAAGGGTGCTTGTGAAGGAAGCATCGCTTGGGGTGCGCAAGCCGTGCCTTGCGTCCTTCCAGGCAGACACCTTGACACCCTAGTTTGGCAGCTGGCAGTGGCTAGCGGGGAATTCCTTTGTCGGGAGGGCTGATGTTCTAGAGTTTGAATACACTTCAGGAAATCCAAGTCGTCCCAAAGCCCGGGACGTGCCCGACACCACGTCGGGCTTTCCGCAGAACGTGTGAACAAGCACAGTCCTATTCCTCTGCATCACAGAGAACAAGTGTCCACTAGGACAGGGCTCTATCAATCCAATTTTTCCACAGAGAAAAATAGCACGCACACAGCCAGTCCACATGACACGGTGACGTCCAGGATGGGGTGCTCATCCTCTGTGGTGTCCCAGCCCAGGCATCATCAGAATCAGGGTCGGGGCACGAGGGCCGCAATGTGGGTATCCGACACAACCTACACACGTGTGGCCGTGCTTGGCTCGATTTTCAAGTAGTTCAAGCAGGTGTGCCATGGGTGTGTGAGGAGCCACAAGGTGGGCTCTTCTAGCTGGCCTAAAGTTCGAGGTCCATCCTGCCAGGGGCCATCCAGACGTTGCACGGCCGGCAGCCGGCGGCCGCGTCCCCTGGGTGGGAACATCTTCCACCCATTTGGAGCATGACCCTGTTGCCCTAGGTCTTCCCAGCTGGTTGGTTTGTAGTTCTCTGGGCTGCCGGTGAGTGGGTGGTAGATCCCAAGAACTTGAGCCACATCATCTTTTTTACTTGGCATAGATGTAAGGCCCAGGGTCACCCCTTCAGCAGGGCTGTGTGTGTGCTTCCGTTAGATACAATGGGACAGCCATCTGTGCACTGGAGTCTACTCACCCCCGCCTCCCGGACACAAAAAGCAGCCTGGTATGGCACCACCCATCACCACCACACACCGCCGTTGGTGCAGCCGTACGGATTCCCTCTCAGACTTTTCCCCCTCTTGTATTTGGCAGGCCCACGCCCAAGTGGACAGCAGAGAAAGAGGCTGGTTCTGAAGCTCAGTCAAAAGGATGCTCTGCAAGCCCTCTTTCAACAGAACCCCTACCCTGGCATCAAGGCCCGAGAGAGCCTGGCCCGAAACCTGGGCATTCCCGAAAGCAGAATTCAGGTAAATATCAGTCTCGGGATTCCTGTTCTCTCGGGTTCCGTGTCCAGATGCCACCCGGCCCGAGCCGTGTGAGTCCCAATTCCAGGTCGGGGAGCTGGCTGCCGAGACTTAGCCGGGCTTCGTCTCTCGTGCGTTGGGAGGGAACCAAAGATAAGCCATCCAGCCTCAGGGAAAAGGGGTGTCCTCTAGCGAGCCTCTGTGCTGAAGGGTTTGTACGTGGTTTCCGAGCCCAATATGCAATTGGCTACAGACACTTCGTGGTGGGGTGCACGCTATGGAGAGGAGCCGTCTCCTCCCCTTGGTGCTCCTGGTCTGGGTGCTGGAGGCAAGCCTGGAATCCACTCCCGGCTAAGAATGGCTGTCCCTTGGGAGAACAGGGCCAGAGGGAGCTGAGTGTCCCTTGGTCCTACAGGAGGTCAGGAATCAAAGCCGAGGGAAAGAGGGAGCGTGAGGCTGCTTGTGCCAGGGGGTTCGGTCCTTTCTAGGTCACCTCCGAGGCGCTAGCGGTGCTCAAGGCTTCCTGTCTGGTAGGGTGGGAGAGGAGCCCTGAAAGGGGAGAACCTTAGGAGCAGGAGCACTGTGCCTGCGGCCTTTCAATGGGCACTAAGACGCGTAGGCTTCCCTTACTGAACTGACTGGCAGGTTCAACAAACTGCCCACACAGCCCCATCAGAGATGCCTAAAAATGGACACACACACGCCCACACCCTCACCGACACCCATATCTACCCCGATGGCCACACCTCCACCAACCCCAACCCCACCCCCCTGCCACCCGGCCGGCCCCCAAGCCTCACACGACCTCACCCGACCTCACTCAGCTGCACCCTACCCTTCACCACGCCGCTCCACTCCACTCCACTCCACTCCACTCCATCCACACCTAACTCTGCATTTGATTCTTGGGTAACGATGAAGGCAGCATGTGGTTTCACTGTTGGAGACAATGACACAGATTTGAACGATGGGGATCGGGTACCTAAGAGCCTCCAGACCTGGAAGTGGCAGGACCTTGCCCTCCTAAGAGTTCCCTGTCAAGGAGTCTTTTCCAGGCAGCATGGGGTTTTCAGGAGTTTGCCCGCCTTCAGGGAATTTTGGACAAGAGCACTCACCTATGCGTGGTGTGTTAGGAAAGGGTGCTGTCCATGGGGCCAGGAGGGAGACAGAGGAACATTCCTCAGGCACTGAGCATGGTCAAAAAGGAGGCACAAAGACTCAAAGGGAGCCAGTGAGAGAAACAGCAGAGAGAAATGGACACAGAGACAGAGACAGGGACTGAGAGAGAGGAAAAGAGAAACAAGCATAAACAGGTAGATGGACAGAATCGGAGACTGAGACTAACAGGCCAACAGGGACCATGGCAGGTGACAGGAATGGAAAATGTCAAGTGAGACAGAGAGATAAGCAGAGAGAGACAGAAACGGATAGCAAGAGAGATGATCAGACACAGTGGGTCGGGGGAGGAAACGAGGGATATGGAGAGGAGAAGAGACAGGGTGAATATCAGCAAGCTCCTTCAGACTGACTTTGGGAAAGCAAACATTGTCTCCTGCCTCACGTGTTTTTTTCTTTGGATTCCAGAGGGTGGATGGCAGGGGATATGCTGATTATCTTCCGTGCAGATAGTGTTTTCTGGAATCCTGTGCAGTTCTTCCGAGGTGAAAGCCATAATCTGTGGCAAGTCCAGTCCCTTTGGGTGCTGAATATTTCCACTGGGGGCACATGGAACCTAGAGTTTGTCCACTCCTTTGGTTGTCAGTTAGCTGTGTTGCGAATCACTGTGATAGCTCTTGAAATCTGTCCCTAAGCATTTGAGTGACAGGGGTTTTACTCCTTCTATTTAGGTTTGGTTCCAAAACCAACGAAGAAAAAGCCTAAGGCAGAGCCGACCGCCTTCGGGGAACATCTTACCACACGGGCAATCGCATCCTGTGCACGAGCCTCAGGCTCTGACGCAAGTAGAGTCCCTGGATTTCCAAAGGCATTTTCCCATTAGGGTTCCTGGAGACAGATTCATCTCTGAACGTGGGTGACAAGTAGTCAGCAGAGAACCGTTAGGAGAGGACACAAGCCTATCTGGGCCTTGCCCTGCTAGTGCTCACACTATGAGCATCATGGCCCTGTTTGGAGGGCGGGGTCTTGCATGGCCAGGAAGCCTTTCAACCCTCTGGTCCTGAAACTGTCCAAAGTGCAGAGTTCCCTTCTCTTATCCACTCACAAAGATTTTCCTCGGGCTCCATAGCAAGATTCGTTCCAGAATTGGCCCATCAGGGCTTCAGAACACTCCAGAAAACAAGCTGGGAAACCAACCAAACAGCAAACTAGAGAAACAAGCAAACAAACAGTCAAGCAAGAAATAAAATTTTAAAGTGAATAATTAAAATGTAAAATGGAAACTGTGAGTGTGTGTGTGTGTGTTTGTGTGTGTGTGTGTGGGTGTCTATGTGTGGATGTGTCTGTGTGGGTGGGGGAATGCATTGTGCCTGTGTATACTTCTACATACACATGATAATTCACTATAGACATAGCGATACATATATGTATAAAAACTATATTTGTATCGATTAACTATCTTTCTATCATCTATCGATCTATCATCTATCTATGTAGATCTATACCTATGTTTCAATCTCTCTCTCTCTTAACCTCTCACCTATCTATCTCTCTCTCTATCTCTCTCTCTATCTATCTATCCATCTATCTATCTATCTATCCCTCTATCTCTCTATCTTTCTATCTACCTACCTATCTGATATGCCATTTCCTCCATATGGCAGAATTTGTGTGCACTGAATGTGAAGTGTGCTTCATTGTCCTCTCTTCTTTGTTTGTGCTCCTCTAGATGGCCGCCCAAAAGAGGCTGGGAGAAAGCGCACGTTCATCTCACCCTCTCAAACATGGATGCTTGTGCAAGCCTTTGAGAGGGACCGCTTTCCTGGCATTGCCACCAGGGAAGAATTGGCTCGTCAAACAGGACTTCCTGAACCTCGAATCCAGGTAAGGTCTCAGTAGGTGGAAGATGGTATGTCCCAAGGCGGGAGTGCCGTTTTCCTCCCGCGCCGGTGCTGGATATACGTAGGCACTGCTGATGGTTCTGGATGTGTGGGTGGGTCATTGGGGGGTTGGGGAGAGGAATGGGGCTTGTAAGTTTCCCTAAAGACATTCACTCAGGTGCCTGACCTGAAGGCATCCATTTCCTGAAGGGGACGGAGCAGAGGAGGTCCCGGACAGCCTGGGAGGGGTCCCGACAGTCTAGCCAGACAGCGAGGGATCTCTCATGGAAGCCAGGGTTCCAGTGTGGCCCTGATTTGGCCCCTCATTTTGCAAGGACCTGGGGACTGGCAAAGGTCCCATCACCCTGGGTCAAGGCCTATCCGAAGGCAGTGTTTTTGCCCGGAGCCTGTCAGACCAGGGGTGCTGGCATGGGGGTTGCCAGGCGACGTGGGAGATCGTGCTTCTGATGTACCTGTCTCCATTTCTCTCATCTTGCCTAGATATGGTTTCAGAACCGGAGAGCTCGGCACCCGGAGCAGAGCAGAGGGGCGCCTGCCAAGGCCCGGGCAGAAGACCCCGATGCCAGACCAGCCCCGACTGTCCCATCGGACCAAAGGCCCCCGCCCAACATCCACAACAGCGCTCATCAATTGCCTCCAACTGATCCACTGGACAGCTTCCGGTCCCTTACCGCTGCAGCCCCTCCTCTGGCCCCAAGCTTCTTTGTGCCTTGTGCTCCCTGTTGTGGCTGGGTGGGCCAGCCTTTGATGCTCCTGTTGGTCCAGCCCGCCCCGGCTTCGCAGGGAGCAGAGAACCCTCCACATCCGGGAACAGACCCCGGCGGCACCACAGCAGGGCCGATTCCAGGAAGGAGTCTCGCACCCATGCACGCGGCACTCACGCCCTCCGCCCACGGAGGGGCCTGCCCGCACAGCAGCCTGCACCCTGGCATGGCAGCACGCCCTCAGCCTGTCCCCCGCAGCGCTCCTCCACACACCGGGCAGCATCCGGCTCAGCCACGCAGCCCCCACGCGCCAATTCTGCAGCCCGAACAGGCCGAGACACACCTGTGGCAGCAGCAGGCCCCATCGGATCAGCTCACGTGTCCTCCGCTCCACCCGCAGCCCCAGACCTCAGGCGCCAGAGGCTCAGGGAGCCTCTTAGATGAACTCTTGTCAGACGCCAGCCTTCTGGAAAAGGCACAACCTTTCCTGAGCGACGGCACCCCGGAAGAGGGACTTTGGCCAACCCTGGAAGAACCCCTCAGTGACGACGAATTCCAGGCCCTCCTGGACATGCTGCCAGGCTCGCCAGGGCCTCAGGAAAGCCTTTGGTCGAGCCCAATTCAGGCCTCCTTCCCTGGGATGCCGAGCCACGGCTGAGAAAAAAGGACGAGGAACCAGCCACTCTCCTAGGGCTCGGCAGCAAGGGCAAGGCGCCCAGACTGCCGGCGCCACTGCGTGGCCTCCCTCAGCCCTGCCGTGCTCCGCGGGCGCTCTCAGGACGCACGGGCACCAGGAGGGGCATCCTCCCTGATGTCGGAAAGGATGCTAGCATGCCAAAGGACAAGAATACCGCCCAAGTCCTCTTGGCTTGGAGGTCGATTTGCGGGTTCTCTCTTACATTGCCTTGATTAAATAAACCTGGCTTGGAACTCAATGCAAAGTCTTTGGCTCTGTTTTGGTCCCCTTGTAGTCTGTGCCCCAGCATCCATGCCACTCCTCACAGATTCAGCATGTCCCCCTTTGGCTGGGACTGGATGGGAAGGGGGTCGGGGGCCCCTGATAAGAAGCCAGCTTCTACTTGCAAACTAGATTCTCTTGGAATCCCTACAGCAGTGAAGCACCATCACTGAGATTCTGGGAGCAAGAGAGCTTCCATTAGGGCCAGTACAGGGGAGCACCGTTACAAATCTCTCCTAGCACTTTTCTTGGTTCCCAGATTATAGCCAGATTATTATCAGCAGGGCTCAAATTAACCAAGGTGCTGGGGATATTAGGCAGGCAATCAATCTCTCTCTCTCCCTCACGCCCTCCATCCCTACCTCCCTCTCTCACTTGTCTCCTTCTGCCTCTCCCTTGTTCTCTCTCTCCCTCTCCCCCTGTCTTATGGTCTCTTTGCCACAAACACTTACAGCGCACACACAGCCACACAAACACACAAGCATCGTTTGAACCAAGTGCTGCTATAATTAGACTCATCCCCAAATGTTGCTGAAGAATCTCGTAGTCTCCATCTCAGTGCACATGGCTGAGTTTCATGAACCAGGGTGGCACTAAAGACGGCCCATTATGTGTTTTGGGTTTCCATGTTTCGAGGGTCTAGGGCCTAGGCTCAGCTAAAATGTCAGATGGGTTTGTATGTTCCAGCCAAATATTCCTTCCTAGCACAGCTGCGCCACCATCCTCTAGGACGCTTTGGAATTCCCCTTCTGCTTCTCCTGCTCCTCCTCCTCCTTCTTGTCCTCTGCTCCCCCTCCCCTCCCCCTTCCCACTCCCCTCCCCCTCACCCCTCCCCTCCCCTCCTCATCCCTCTCCCCACACCCCTCCCTTCCCTCTCCTCCTCCCCAGGTATTCGATTTTGGAAAACACACCCTCGCTTCCCATCTCTATCCTACTGGGTCCATCTTGGCTGAGGCGGGGCTATCATTGCACTCCCCAGCGTTACTTGAGTTATCTGTCTCTTCTCCCAAGTTGTGGTGCCGGGCCCTCCTTTTCAGCTCTGGTTTCTTGCCTGACTTTCCCGGACTCGTGCCTGCCGTCCGGAGAAGGAGTGACCGTCTACAGGTTCTCTGGATCCATGTGTTTTCACCATCAAACGATTTTTCCTTGCTTCCCTTTTGGCGGCTCCAGCAGGGAAGTTCGCTTGGGAATGCATTCCGTTTGCGTGGGCCGGATTCCCGACAGCAGAGCTCCCGATGCCGTTGGGCATGGGTCCTTGGGGCTGCTGGACAGTTTCTGACCTGTTTTGACCTGGGTGATGGCCCCAGGCGAGTGAGGGCAGCTCCCCGCTCCCCTCCCCCTCTTCCCCTCCCCCTCTTTTCCCCTCCCCCACCCACTGTTGGGACGTGCATTCGACCTGGCTTCCCTGGGAGACAGGCTTGCCAAGAGAATTGCTTTGACGTAGCCGGGTGTAGCTGACACGTTTCGGCCTGGATAGACTTCAGGGGACCGGACCCTCATCAGGCCTCTCTGGAAAGGCTTTGAAGATGCTGGCAGACAGGCGGGGCAACATAGCCATGTTGGGTTTGCCCAGGACAAGCCTCGCACTTCGAAGCCGCCTCCTAGTGTGGTAGTGGGGTCTGCCCCTTTCTTCATGCACTCCCTGGCCCGTGAGGAAGGGGGCGGGCTGCAGATGACAGCTGGAAAAGTTTCCAAAGTTTGTGACCGAAGAGCATGACCCGTGTGTCGAATCCTGTGTCCGTCGGTGCATTCAGCTTTCCTATTGAAATGAGCGGGTCCTCAGCCTCCAGTCAAGGAAATGCCTCAGGCCTGGAATGCAATGAGGTCCAGGAGATGCCGCGGGAATTGGGAAGTAGACACCGGGAAGCTAGGCCCTCCACACTGGAAAGAACACTGGGGCCAAGCCTTGTCACCACGAACCCAGGGTTGGGGAAAGCCAGGGAGAGCAAACACTGCGTGGAACGGGAAAACGTGTGAAAACCAGAGAGCCCTGGAGCCCATTCAGCCCGGGGAACGGAGGATGCCAGGCTTCCAAAGAAAGGCCTTGCTGGCCTCCGGATTTGCCTTTCAGTCCAAGTCCCCTAACATGGACACATGGGAACCCTTCAAGGTTCTCAAGGTGGAAGGGGGGGTTGGGATCCCGAGGCAGCGATTTCCATAAATAGGGGCGGGGCGTGCCCGATCCCTTGATAAGGCCCGTGCTCCTGGGAACTCCACATTTGGCCAGCAGCCTCTGTGCCGGACGGGTGTCTCTCCGGCCACGGATGACTCACGCACGCCCAACGGTAAGTAGACATCAGCACCTGGGCTCTCCTGCTGGCTCATCTGAAATGCCTTCCTGCCCTCTCAGGGATGTGGACGAGGGGAGAAATGGCCCCATGAGACTGCAGGGATGGCTCTGGCTGGGCTCTGTTTAAGGAAGCCATTGGGCCAAATGATTGAGAGAGTGGCTTGTGTAGTTCTGTTTTTCCTTTCTTTTTTGTTTTTATTCATTGATTTCTTTGGCCCTGTTGAAATTGACATGGGAGCGGTAGCCCTGCAGCCCACCCACAGCTCCTCTGTGAGAAGTCCTGACGCGCAGCTGCACAGAAAGCTGCAGCCGTTGTCCAAGGCTTCCGATCGCATGCAGCGCATATCAAGTGGAACACGTTAGGACATTTGAGTTGGTGGTGTTGGTACTTTCTCGCTGTGGTTTAGCAGCTCCCTCTTCCCTTGAGTTCCGTGGGAACGGGTCCGTTTCTCTGCTGTCCCTGGAAGTAGTCCACACGCAGGATACCCAAGAAGCACGGCAGGTCATAGGTTCCCTTGCCACCAAATTCAACACTAGGGCTCGGGAGGCACTGATCCCAGAAACCCTTGACATGCCTCCCACTCGACTCCAAAGTAGGGAGTGGAGACTGGGGGCAGGGGCAGCTGGGGGCGCATGTGGGGGTGGGGCTTTCTGAAGGCAAAAGCCCCAAGGCCAGGCTACCGTGTGCTCCATGACTTCTGTCCGAAGCAATCTCACTGGAGCTGGCAAGGAGGAAGGGTGCTTGTGAAGGAAGCATCGCTTGGGGTGCGCAAGCCGTGCCTTGCGTCCTTCCAGGCAGACACCTTGACACCCTAGTTTGGCAGCTGGCAGTGGCTAGCGGGGAATTCCTTTGTCGGGAGGGCTGATGTTCTAGAGTTTGAATACACTTCAGGAAATCCAAGTCGTCCCAAAGCCCGGGACGTGCCCGACACCACGTCGGGCTTTCCGCAGAACGTGTGAACAAGCACAGTCCTATTCCTCTGCATCACAGAGAACAAGTGTCCACTAGGACAGGGCTCTATCAATCCAATTTTTCCACAGAGAAAAATAGCACGCACACAGCCAGTCCACATGACACGGTGACGTCCAGGATGGGGTGCTCATCCTCTGTGGTGTCCCAGCCCAGGCATCATCAGAATCAGGGTCGGGGCACGAGGGCCGCAATGTGGGTATCCGACACAACCTACACACGTGTGGCCGTGCTTGGCTCGATTTTCAAGTAGTTCAAGCAGGTGTGCCATGGGTGTGTGAGGAGCCACAAGGTGGGCTCTTCTAGCTGGCCTAAAGTTCGAGGTCCGTCCTGCCAGGGGCCATCCAGACGTTGCACGGCCGGCAGCCGGCGGTCGCGTCCCCTGGGTGGGAACATCTTCCACCCATTTGGAGCATGACCCTGTTGCCCTAGGTCTTCCCAGCTGGTTGGTTTGTAGTTCTCTGGGCTGCCGGTGAGTGGGTGGTAGATCCCAAGAACTTGAGCCACCTCATCTTTTCTACTTGGCATAGATGGAAGGCCCAGGGTCACCCCTTCAGCAGGGCTGTGTGTGTGCTTCCGTTAGATAGAAAGGGACGGCCATCTGTGCACTGGAGTCTACTCCCCCCCGCCTCCCGGACACAAAAAGCAGCCTGGTGTGGCACCACCCATCACCACCACACAACGCCGTTGGTGCAGCCGTACGGATTCCCTCTCAGACTTTTCCCCCTCTTGTATTTGGCAGGCCCACGCCCAAGTGGACAGCGGAGAAAGAGGCTGGTTCTGAAGCTCAGTCAAAAGGATGCTCTGCAAGCCCTCTTTCAACAGAACCCCTACCCTGGCATCAAGGCCCGAGAGAGACTGGCCCGGAACCTGGGCATTCCCGAAAGCAGAATTCAGGTAAATATCAGTCTCGGGATTCCTGTTCTCTCGGGTTCCGTGTCCAGATGCCACCCGGCCCGAGCCGTGTGAGTCCCAATTCCAGGTCGGGGAGCTGGCTGCCCAGACTTAGCCGGGCTTCGTCTCTCGTGCGTTGGGAGGGAACCAAAGATAAGCCATCCAGCCTCAGGGAAAAGGGGTGTCCTCTAGCGAGCCTCTGTGCTGAAGGGTTTGTACGTGGTTTCCGAGCCCAATATGCAATTGGCTACAGACACTTCGTGGTGGGGTGCACGCTATGGAGAGGAGCCGTCTCCTCCCCTTGGTGCTCCTGGTCTGGGTGCTGGAGGCAAGCCTGGAATCCACTCCCGGCTAAGAATGGCTGTCCCTTGGGAGAACAGGGCCAGAGGGAGCTGAGTGGCCCTTGGTCCTACAGGAGGTCAGGAATCAAAGCCGAGGGAAAGAGGGTGCGTGAGGCTGCTTGTGCCAGGGGGTTCTGTACTTTCTGGCTCACCTCCGAGGTGCTAGCGGTGCTCAAGGCTTCCTGTCTGGTAGGGTGGGAGAGGAGCCCTGAAAGGGGAGAACCTTAGGAGCAGGAGCACTGTGCCTGCGGCCTTTCAATGGGCACTATGACGCGTAGGCTTCCCTTACTGTACTGACTGGCAGGTTCAACAAACTGCCAAACAGCCCCATCAGAGATGCCTAAAAATGGACACACACACGCCCACACCCTCACCGACACCCATATCTACCCCGATGGCCACACCTCCACCAACCACAACCCCACCCCCCTGCCACCCGGCCGGCCCCCAAGCCTCACACGACCTCACCCGACCTCACTCAGCTGCACCCTACCCTTCACCACGCTGCTCCAATCCACTCCACTCCACTCCACTCCATCCACACCTAACTCTGCATTTGATTCTTGGGTAACGATGAAGGCAGCATGTGGTTTCACTGTTGGAGACAATGACACAGATTTGAACGATGGGGATCGGGTACCTAAGAGCCTCCAGACCTGGAAGTGGCAGGACCTTGCCCTCCTAAGAGTTCCCTGTCAAGGAGTCTTTTCCAGGCAGCATGGGGTTTTCAGGAGTTCGCCCGCCTTCAGGGAATTTTGGACAAGAGCACTCACCTATGCTTGGTGTGTTAGGAAAGGGTGCTGTCCATGGGGCCAGGAGGGAGACAGAGGAACATTCCTCAGGCACTGAGCATGGTCAAAAAGGAGGCACAAAGACTAAAAGGGAGCCAGTGAGAGAAACAACAGAGAGAAATGGACACAGAGACAGAGACAGGGACTGAGAGAGAGGAAAAGAGAAACAAGCATAAACAGGTAGATGGACAGAATCGGAGACTGAGACTAACAGGCCAACAGGGACCATGGCAGGTGACAGGAATGGAAAATGTCAAGTGAGACAGAGAGCTAAGCAGAGAGAGACAGAAACGGATAGCAAGAGAGATGATCAGACAGAGTGGGTCGGGGGAGGAAACGAGGGATATGGAGAGGAGAAGAGAGAGGGAGAATATCAGCAAGCTCCTTCAGACTGACTTTGGGAAAGCAAACATTGTCTCCTGCCTCACGTGTTTTTTTCTTTGGATTCCAGAGGGAGGATGGCAGGGGATATGCTGATTTTCTTCCGTGCAGATAGTGTTTTCTGGAATCCTGTGCAGTTCTTCCGAGGTGAAAGCCATAATCTGTGGCAAGTCCAGTCCCTTTGGGTGCTGAATATTTCCACTGGGGGCACATGGAGCCTAGAGTTTGTCCACTCCTTTGGTTGTCAGTTAGCTGTGTTGCAAATCACTGTGATAGCTCTTGAAACCTGTCCCTAAGCATTTGAGTGACAGGGGTTTTACTCCTTCTATTTAGGTTTGGTTCCAAAACCAACGAAGAAGAAGCCTAAGGCAGAGCCGACCGCCGTCGGGGAACATCTTACCAGACGGGCAATCGCATCCTGTGCACGAGCCTCAGGCTCTGACGCAAGGTGAGTCCCTGGCTTTCCAAAGGCATTTTCCCATTAGGGTTCCTGGAGACAGATTCATCTCTGAACGTGGGTGACTAGTAGTCAGCAGAGAACCCTTAGGAGAGGACACAAGCCTATCTGGGCCTTGCCCTGCTAGTGCTCACACTATGAGCATCATGGCCCTGTTTGGAGGGCGGGGTCTTGCATGGCCAGGAAGACTTTCAACCCTCTGGTCCTGAAACTGTCCAAAGTGCAGAGTTCCCTTCTCTTATCCACTCACAAAGATTTTCCTCGGGCTCCATAGCAAGATTCATTCCAGAATTGGCCCATCAGTGCTTCAGAACACTCCAGAAAACATGCTGGGAAACCAACCAAACAGCAAACTAGAGAAACAAGCAAACAAACTGTCAAGCAAGAAATAAAATTTTAAAGTGAATAATTAAAATGTAAAATGGAAACTGTGAGTGTGTGTGTGTGTGTTTGTGTGTGTCTGTGTGGGTGTGTATGTGTGGATGTGTCTGTGTGGGTGGGGGAATGCATTGTGCCTGTGTATACTTCTACATACACATGATAATTCACTATAGACATAGCGATACATATATGTATAAAAACTATATTTGTATCGATTAACTATCTTTCTATCATCTATCGATCTATCATCTATCTATGTAGATCTATACCTATGTTTCAATCTCTCTCTCTCTTAACCTCTCAACTATCTATCTCTCTCTCTATCTCTCTCTCTATCTATCTATCCATCTATCTATCTATCTATCCCTCTATCTCTCTATCTTTCTATCTACCTACCTATCTGATATGCCATTTCCTCCATATGGCAGAATTTGTGTGCACTGAATGTGAAGTGGGCTTCATTGTCCTCTCTTCTTTGTTTGTGCTCCTCTAGATGGCCGCCCAAAAGAGGCTGGGAGAAAGCGCACGTTCATCTCACCCTCTCAAACAGGGATGCTTGTGCAAGCCTTTGAGAGGGACCGCTTTCCTGGCATTGCCACCAGGGAAGAATTGGCTCGTCAAACAGGACTTCCTGAACCTCGAATCCAGGTAAGGTCTCAGTAGGTGGAAGATGGTATGTCCCAAGGCGGGAGTGCCGTTTTCCTCCCGCGCCGGTGCTGGATATACGTAGGCACTGCTGATGGTTCTGGATGTGTGGGTGGGTCATTGGGGGGTTGGGGAGAGGAATGGGGCTTGTAAGTTTCCCTATAGACATTCACTCAGGTGCCTGACCTGAAGGCATCCATTTCCTGAAGGGGACGGAGCAGAGGAGGTCCCGGACAGCCTGGGAGGGGTCCCGACAGTCTAGCCAGACAGCGAGGGATCTCTCATGGAAGCCAGGGTTCCAGTGTGGCCCTGATTTGGCCCCTCATTTTGCAAGGACCTGGGGACTGGCAAAGGTCCCATCACCCTGGGTCAAGGCCTATCCGAAGGCAGTGTTTTTGCCCGGAGCCTGTCAGACCAGGGGTGCTGGCATGGGGGTTGCAAGGCGACGTGGGAGATCGTGCTCCTGATGTACCTGTCTCCCTTTCTCTCATCTTGCCTAGATATGGTTTCAGAACCAGAGAGCTCGGCACCCGGAGCAGAGCAGAGGGGCGCCTGCCAAGGCCCGGGCAGAAGACCCCGATGCCAGACCAGCCCCGACTGTCCCATCGGACCAAAGGCCCCTGCCCAACATCCACAACAGCGCTCATCAATTGCCTCCAACTGATCCACTGGACAGCTTCCGGTCCCTTACCTCTGCAGCCCCTCCTCTGGCCCCAAGCTTCTTTGTGCCTTGTGCTCCCTGTGGTGGCTGGGTGGGCCAGCCTTTGATGCTCCTGGTGGTCCAGCCCGCCCCGGCTTCGCAGGGAGCAGAGAACCCTCCACATCCGGGAACAGACCCCGGCGGCACCACAGCAGGGCCGAGTCCAGGAGGGGGTCTCGCACCCATGCATGTGGCACTCACGCCCTCCGCCCAGGGAGGGGCCTGCCCGCACAGCAGCCTGCACCCTGGCATGGCAGCACGCCCTCAGCCTGTCCCCCGCAGCGCTCCTCCACACACCGGGCAGCATCCGGCTCAGCCACGCAGCCCCCACGCGCCAATTCTGCAGCCCGAACAGGCCGAGACACACCTGTGGCAGCAGCAGGCCCCATCGGATCAGCTCACGTGTCCTCCGCTCCACCCGCAGCCCCAGACCTCAGGCGCCAGAGGCTCAGGGAGCCTCTTAGATGAACTCTTGTCAGACGCCAGCCTTCTGGAAAAGGCACAACCTTTCCTGAGCGACGGCACCCCGGAAGAGGGACTTTGGCCAACCCTGGAAGAACCCCTCAGTGACGACGAATTCCAGGCCCTCCTGGACATGCTGCCAGGCTCGCCAGGGCCTCAGGAAAGCCTTTGGTCGAGCCCAATTCGGGCCTCCTTCCCTGGGATGCCGAGCCACGGCTGAGAAAAAAGGACGAGGAACCAGCCACTCTCCTAGGGCTCGGCAGCAAGGGCAAGGCGCCCAGACGGCCGGCGCCACTGCGTGGCCTCCCTCAGCCCTGCCGTGCTCCGCGGGCGCTCTCAGGACGCACGGGCACCAGGAGGGGCATCCTCCCTGATGTCGGAAAGGATGCTAGCATGCCAAAGGACAAGAATACCGCCCAAGTCCTCTTGGATTGGAGGTCGATTTGCGGGTTCTCTCTTACATTGCCTTGATTAAATAAACCTGGCTTGGAACTCAATGCAAAGTCTTTGGCTCTGTTTTGGTCCCCTTGTAGTCTGTGCCCCAGCATCCATGCCACTCCTCACAGATTCACCATGTCCCCCTTTGCCTGGGACTGGATGGGAAGGGGGTCGGGGGCCCCTGATAAGAAGCCAGCTTCTACTTGCAAACTAGATTCTCTTGGAATCACTACAGCAGTGAAGCACCATCACTGAGATTCTGGGAGCAAGAGAGCTTCCATTAGGGCCAGTACAGGGGAGCACCGTTACAAATCTCTCCTAGCACTTTTCTTGGTTCCCAGATTATAGCCAGATTATTATCAGCAGGGCTCAAATTAACCAAGGTGCTGGGGATATTAGGCAGGCAATCAATCTCTCTCTCTCCCTCACGCCCTCCATCCCTACCTCCCTCTCTCACTTGTCTCCTTCTGCCTCTCCCTTGTTCTCTCTCTCCCTCTCCCCCTGTCTTATGGTCTCTTTGCCACAAACACTTACAGCGCACACACAGCCACACAAACACACAAGCATCGTTTGAACCAAGTGCTGCTATAATTAGACTCATCCCCAAATGTTGCTGAAGAAGCGCGTAGTCTCCATCTCAGTGCACATGTCTGAGTTTCATGAACCAGGGTGGCACTAAAGACGGCCCATTATGTGTTTTGGGTTTCCATGTTTCGAGGGTCTAGGGCCTAGGCTCAGCTAAAATGTCAGATGGGTTTGTATGTTCCAGCCAAATATTCCTTCCTAGCACAGCTGCGCCACCATCCTCTAGGACGCTTTGGAATTCCCCTTCTGCTTCTCCTGCTCCTCCTCCTCCTTCTTGTCCTCTGCTTCCCCTCCCCTCCCCCTTCCCACTCCCCTCCCCCTCACCCCTCCCCTCCCCTCCTCATCCCTCTCCCCACACCCCTCCCTTCCCTCTCCTCCTCCCCAGGTATTCGATTTTGGAAAACACACCCTCGCTTCCCATCTCTATCCTACTGGGTCCATCTTGGCTGAGGCGGGGCTATCATTGCACTCCCCAGTGTTACTTGAGTTATCTGTCTCTTCTCCCAAGTTGTGTTGCCGGGCCCTCCTTTTCAGCTCTGGTTTCTTGCCTGACTTTCCCGGTCTCGTGCCTGCCGTCCGGAGAAGGAGTGACCGTCTACAGGTTCTCTGGATCCATGTGTTTTCACCATCAGACGATTTTTCCTTGCTTCCCTTTTGGCGGCTCCAGCAGGGAAGTTCGCTTGGGAATGCATTCCGTTTGCGTGGGCCGGATTCCCGACAGCAGAGCTCCCGATGCCGTTGGGCATGGGTCCTTGGGGCTGCTGGACAGTTTCTGACCTGTTTTGACCTGGGTGATGGCCCCAGGCGAGTGAGGGCAGCTCCCCGCTCCCCTCCCCCTCTTCCCCTCCCCCTCTTTTCCCCTCCCCCACCCACTGTTGGGACGTGCATTCGACCTGGCTTCCCTGGGAGACAGGCTTGCCACGAGAATTGCTTTGACGTAGCCGGGTGTAGCTGACACGTTTCGGCCTGGATAGACTTCAGGGGAACGGACCCTCATCAGGCCTCTCTGGAAAGGCTTTGAAGATGCTGGCAGACAGGCGGGGCAACATAGCCATGTTGGGTTTGCCCAGGACAAGCCTCGCACTTCGAAGCCGCCTCCTAGTGTGGTAGTGGAGTCTGCCCCTTTCTTCATGCACTCCCTGGCCTGTGAGGAAGGGGGCGGGCTGCAGATGACAGCTGGAAAAGTTTCCAAAGTTTGTGACCGAAGAGCATGACCCGTGTGTCGAATCCTGTGTCCATCGGTGCATTCAGCTTTCCTATTGAAATGAGCGGGTCCTCAGCCTCCAGTCAAGGAAATGCCTCAGGCCTGGAATGCAATGAGGTCCAGGAGATGCCGAGGGAATTGGGAAGTAGACACCGGGAAGCTAGGCCCTCCACACTGGAAAGAACACTGGGGCCAAGCCTTGTCACCACGAACCCAGGGTTGGGGAAAGCCAGGGAGAGCAAACACTGTGTGGAACGGGAAAACGTGTGAAAACCAGAGAGCCCTGGAGCCCATTCAGCCCGGGGAACGGAGGATGCCAGGCTTCCAAAGAAAGGCCTTGCTGGCCTCCGGATTTGCCTTTCAGTCCAAGTCCCCTAACATGGACACATGGGTACCCTTCAAGGTTCTCAAGGTGGAAGGGGGGGTTGGGATCCCGAGGCAGCGATTTCCATAAATAGGGGCGGAGCGTGCCTGATCCCTTGATAAGGCCCGTGCTCCTGGGAACTCCACATTTGGCCAGCAGCCTCTGTGCCGGACGGGTGTCTCTCCGGCCATGGATGACTCACGCACGCCCAACGGTAAGTAGACATCAGCACCTGGGCTCTCCTGCTGGCTCATCGGAAATGCCTTCCTGCCCTCTCAGGGATGTGGACGAGGGGAGAAATGGCCCCATGAGACTGCAGGGATGGCTCTGGCTGGGCTCTGTTTAAGGAAGCCATTGGGACAAATGATTGAGAGAGTGGCTTGTGTAGTTCTGTTTTTCCTTTCTTTTTTGTTTTTATTCATTGATTTCTTTGGCCCTGTTGAAATTGACATGGGAGCGGTAGCCCTGCTGCCCACCCACAGCTCCTCTGTGAGAAGTCCTGACCTACATCTGCACAGAAAGCTGCAGCCGTTGTCCAAGGCTTCCGAACGCATGCAGCGAATTTCTAGTGGAACACGTTAGGACATTTGAGTTGGTGGTGTTGGTACTTTCTCGCTGTGGTTTAGCAGCTCCCTCTTGCCTTGAGTTCCGTGGGAACGGGTCCGTTTCTCTGCTGTCCCTGGAAGTAGTCCACACGCAGTATACCCAAGAAGCACGGCAGGTCATAGGTTCCCTTGCCACCAAATTCAACACTAGGGCTCGGGAGGCACTGATCCCAGAAACCCTTGACATGCCTCCCACTCGACTCCAAAGTAGGGAGTGGAGACTGGGGGCAGGGGCAGCTGGGGGCGCATGTGGGGGTGGGGCTTTCTGAAGGCAAAAGCCCCAAGGCCAGGCTACCGTGTGCTCCATGACTTCTGTCCGAAGCAATCTCACTGGAGCTGGCAAGGAGGAAGGGTGCTTGTGAAGGAAGCATCGCTTGGGGTGCGCAAGCCGTGCCTTGCGTCCTTCCAGGCAGACACCTTGACACCCTAGTTTGGCAGCTGGCAGTGGCTAGCGGGGAATTCCTTTGTCGGGAGGGCTGATGTTCTAGAGTTTGAATACACTTCAGGAAATCCAAGTCGTCCCAAAGCCCGCGACGTGCCCGACACCACATCGGGCTTTCCGCAGAACGTGTGAACAAGCACAGTCCTATTCCTCTGCATCACAGAGAACAAGTGTCCACTAGGACAGGGCTCTATCAATCCAATTTTTCCACAGAGAAAAATAGCACGCACACAGCCAGTCCACATGACACGGTGACGTCCAGGATGGGGTGCTCATCCTCTGTGGTGTCCCAGCCCAGGCGTTGTCAGAATCAGGGTCGGGGCACGAGGGCCGCAATGTGGGTATCCGACACAACCTACACACGTGTGGCCGTGCTTGGCTCGATTTTCAAGTAGTTCAAGCAGGTGTGCCATGGGTGTGTGAGGAGCCACAAGGTGGGCTCTTCTAGCTGGCCTAAATTTCGTGGTCCGTCCTGCCAGGGGCCATCCAGACGTTGCACGGCCGGCAGCCGGCGGCCGCGTCCCCTGGGTGGGAACATCTTCCACCCATTTGGAGCATGACCCTGTTGCCCTAGGTCTTCCCAGCTGGTTGGTTTGTAGTTCTCTGGGCTGCCGGTGAGTGGGTGGTAGTTCCCAAGAACTTGAGCCACCTCATCTTTTCTACTTGGCATAGATGGAAGGCCCAGGGTCACCCTTTCAGCAGGGCTGTGTGTGTGCTTCCGTTAGATAGAAATGGACGGCCATCTGTGCACTGGAGTCTACTCCCCCCCGCCTCCCAGACACAAAAAGCAGCCTGGTGTGGCACCACCCATCACCACCACACACCGCCGTTGGTGCAGCCGTACAGATTCCCTCTCAGACTTTTCCCCTCTTGTATTTGGCAGGCCCACGCCCAAGAGGACAGCGGAGAAAGAGGCTGGTTCTGAAGCTCAGTCAAAAGGATGCTCTGCAAGCCCTCTTTCAACAGAACCCCTACCCTGGCATCAAGGCCCGAGAGAGCCTGGCCCGAAACCTGGGCATTCCCGAAAGCAGAATTCAGGTAAATATCAGTCTCGGGATTCCTGTTCTCTCGGGTTCCGTGTCCAGATGCCACCCGGCCCGAGCCGTGTGAGTCCCAATTCCAGGTCGGGGAGCTGGCTGCCGAGACTTAGCCGGGCTTCGTCTCTCGTGCGTTGGGAGGGAACCAAAGATAAGCCATCCAGCCTCAGGGAAAAGGGGTGTCCTCTAGCGAGCCTCTGTGCTGAAGGGTTTGTACGTGGTTTCCGAGCCCAATATGCAATTGGCTACAGACACTTCGTGGTGGGGTGCACGCTATTGAGAGGAGCCGTCTCCTCCCCTTGGTGCTCCTGGTCTGGGTGCTGGAGGCAAGCCTGGAATCCACTCCCGGCTAAGAATGGCTGTCCCTTGGGAGAACAGGGCCAGAGGGAGCTGAGTGGCCCTTGGTCCTACAGGAGGTCAGGAATCAAAGCCGAGGGAAAGAGGGTGCGTGAGGCTGCTTGTGCCAGGGGGTTCGGTCCTTTCTAGCTCAACTCCGAGGTGCTAGCGGTGCTCAAGGCTTCCTGTCTGGTAGGTTGGGAGAGGAGCCCTGAAAGGGGAGAACCTTAGGAGCAGGAGCACTGTGCCTGCGGCCTTTCAATGGGCACTAAGACGCGTAGGCTTCCCTTACTGAACTGACTGGCAGGTTCAACAAACTGCCCACACAGCCCCATCAGAGAAGCCTAAAAATGGACACACACACGCCCACACCCTCACCGACACCCATATCTACCCCGATGGCCACAACTCCACCAACCCCAACCCCATCCCCCTGCCACCCGGCCGGCCCCCAAGCCTCACACGACCTCACCCGACCTCACTCAGCTGCACCCTACCCTTCACCACGCCTCTCCACTCCACTCCACTCCACTCCACTCCACTCCATCCACACCTAACTCTGCATTTGATTCTTGGGTAACGATGAATGCAGCTTGTGGTTTCACTGTTGGAGACAATGACACAGATTTGAACGATGGGGATCGGGTACCTAAGAGCCTCCAGACCTGGAAGTGGCAGGACCTTGCCCTCCTAAGAGTTCCCTGTCAAGGAGTCTTTTCCAGGCAGCATGGGGTTTTCAGGAGTTCGCCCGCCTTCAGGGAATTTTGGACAAGAGCACTCACCTATGCGTGGTGTGTTAGGAAAGGGTGCTGTCCATGGGGCCAGGAGGGAGACAGAGGAACATTCCTCAGGCACTGAGCATGGTCAAAAAGGAGGCACAAAGACTCAAAGGGAGCCAGTGAGAGAAACAACAGAGAGAAATGGACACAGAGACAGAGACAGGGACTGAGAGAGAGGAAAAGAGAAACAAGCATAAACAGGTATATGGACAGTATCGGAGACTGAGACTAACAGGCCAACAGGGACCATGGCAGGTGACAGGAATGGAAAATGTCAAGTGAGACAGAGAGCTAAGCAGAGAGAGACAGAAACGGATAGCAAGAGAGATGATCAGACAGAGTGGGTCGGGGGAGGAAACGAGGGATATGGAGAGGAGAAGAGAGAGGGAGAATATCAGCAAGCTCCTTCAGACTGACTTTGGGAAAGCAAACATTGTCTCCTGTCTCACGTGTTTTTTTCTTTGGATTCCAGAGGGAGGATGGCAGGGGATATGCTGATTTTCTTCCATGCAGATAGTGTTTTCTGGAATCCTGTGCAGTTCTTCCGAGGTGAAAGCCATAAACTCTGGCAAGTCCAGTTCCTTTGGGTGCTGAATATTTCCACTGGGGGCACATGGAGCCTAGAGTTTGTCCACTCCTTTGGTTGTCTGTTAGCTGTGTTGCGAATCACTGTGATAGCTCTTGAAATCTGTCCCTAAGCATTTGAGTGACAGGGGTTTTACTCCTTCTATTTAGGTTTGGTTCCAAAACCAACGAAGAAGAAGCCAAAGGCAGAGCCGACCGCCGTCGGGGAACATATTACCAGACGGGCAATCGGATCCTGTGCACGAGCCTCAGGCTCTGATGCAAGGTGAGTCCCTGGCTTTCCAAAGGCATTTTCCCATTAGGGTTCCTGGAGACAGATTCATGTCTGAAAGTGGGTGACTAGTAGTCAGCAGAGAACCCTTAGGAGAGGACACAAGCCTATCTGGGACTTGCCCTGCTAGTGCTCACACTATGAGCATCATGGCCCTGTTTGGAGGGCGGGGTCTTGCATGGCCAGGAAGCCTTTCAACCCTCTGGTCCTGAAACTGTCCAAAGTGCAGAGTTCCCTTCTCTTATCCACTCACAAAGATTTTCCTCGGGCTCCATAGCAAGATTCGTTCCAGAATTGGCCCATCAGGGCTTCAGAACACTCCAGAAAACATGCTGGGAAACCAACCAAACAGCAAACTAGAGAAACAAGCAAACAAACAGTCAAGCAAGAAATAAAATTTTAAAGTGAATAATTAAAATGTAAAATGGAAACTGTGAGTGTGTGTGTGTGTGTTTGTGTGTGTCTGTGTGGGTGTGTATGTGTGGATGTGTCTGTGTGGGTGGGGGAATGCATTGTGCCTGTGTATACTTCTACATACACATGATAATTCACTATAGACATAGCGATACATATATGTATAAAAACTATATTTGTATCGATTAACTATCTTTCTATCATCTATCGATCTATCATCTATCTATGTAGATCTATACCTATGTTTCAATCTCTCTCTCTCTTAACCTCTCACCAATCTATCTCTCTCTCTATCTCTCTCTCTATCTATCTATCCATCTATCTATCTATCTATCCCTCTATCTCTCTATCTTTCTATCTACCTACCTATCTGATATGCCATTTCCTCCATATGGCAGAATTTGTGTGCACTGAATGTGAAGTGGGCTTCATTGTCCTCTCTTCTTTGTTTGTGCTCCTCTAGATGGCCGCCCAAAAGAGGCTGGGAGAAAGCGCACGTTCATCTCACCCTCTCAAACAGGGATGCTTGTGCAAGCCTTTGAGAGGGACCGCTTTCCTGGCATTGCCACCAGGGAAGAATTGGCTCGTCAAACAGGACTTCCTGAACCTCGAATCCAGGTAAGGTCTCAGTAGGTGGAAGATGGTATGTCCCAAGGCGGGAGTGCCGTTTTCCTCCCGCGCCGGTGCTGGATATACGTAGGCACTGCTGATGGTTCTGGATGTGTGGGTGGGTCACTGGGGGGTTGGGGAGAGGAATGGGGCTTGTAAGTTTCCCTATAGACATTCACTCAGGTGCCTGACCTGAAGGCATCCATTTCCTGAAGGGGACGGAGCAGAGGAGGTCCCGGACAGCCTGGGAGGGGTCCCGACAGTCTAGCCAGACAGCGAGGGATCTCTCATGGAAGCCAGGGTTCCAGTGTGGCCCTGATTTGGCCCCTCATTTTGCAAGGACCTGGGGACTGGCAAAGGTCCCATCACCCTGGGTCAAGGCCTATCCGAAGGCAGTGTTTTTGCCCGGAGCCTGTCAGACCAGGGGTGCTGGCATGGGGGTTGCAAGGCGACGTGGGAGATCGTGCTTCTGATGTACCTGTCTCCCTTTCTCTCATCTTGCCTAGATATGGTTTCAGAACCGGAGAGCTCGGCACCCGGAGCAGAGCAGAGGGGCGCCTGCCAAGGCCCGGGCAGAAGACCCCGATGCCAGACCAGCCCCGACTGTCCCATCGGACCAAAGGCCCCCGCCCAACATCCACAACAGCGCTCATCAATTGCCTCCAACTGATCCACTGGACAGCTTCCGGTCCCTTACCGCTGCAGCCCCTCCTCTGGCCCCAAGCTTCTTTGTGCCTTGTGCTCCCTGTGGTGGCTGGGTGGGCCAGCCTTTGATGCTCCTGTTGGTCCAGCCCGCCCCGGCTTCGCAGGGAGCAGAGAACCCTCCACATCCGGGAACAGACCCCGGCGGCACCACAGCAGGGCCGAGTCCAGGAGGGAGTCTCGCACCCATGCACGCGGCACTCACACCCTCCGCCCACGGAGGGGCCTGCCCGCACAGCAGCCTGCACCCTGGCATGGCAGCACGCCCTCAGCCTGTCCCCCGCAGCGCTCCTCCACACACCGGGCAGCATCCGGCTCAGCCACGCAGCCCCCACGCGCCAATTCTGCAGCCCGAACAGGCCGAGACACACCTGTGGCAGCAGCAGGCCCCATCGGATCAGCTCACGTGTCCTCCGCTCCACCCGCAGCCCCAGACCTCAGGCGCCAGAGGGGGCCTCTTAGATGAACTCTTGTCAGACGCCAGCCTTCTGGAAAAGGCACAACCTTTCCTGAGCGACGGCACCCCGGAAGAGGGACTTTGGCCAACCCTGGAAGAACCCCTCAGTGACGACGAATTCCAGGCCCTCCTGGACATGCTGCCAGGCTTGACAGGGCCTCAGGAAAGCCTTTGGTCGAGCCCAATTCAGGCCTCCTTCCCTGGGATGCCGAGCCACGGCTGAGAAAAAAGGACGAGGAACCAGCCACTCTCCTAGGGCTCGGCAGCAAGGGCAAGGTGCCCAGACTGCCGGCGCCACTGCGTGGCCTCCCTCAGCCCTGCCGTGCTCCGCGGGCACTCTCAGGACGCACGGGCACCAGGAGGGGCATCCTCCCTGATGTCGGAAAGGATGCTAGCATGCCAAAGGACAAGAATACCGCCCAAGTCCTCTTGGCTTGGAGGTCGATTTGCGGGTTCTCTCTTACATTGCCTTGATTAAATAAACCTGGCTTGGAACTCAATGCAAAGTCTTTGGCTCTGTTTTGGTCCCCTTGTAGTCTGTGCCCCAGCATCCATGCCACTCCTCACAGATTCACCATGTCCCCCTTTGCCTGGGACTGGATGGGAAGGGGGTCGGGGGCCCCTGATAAGAAGCCAGCTTCTACTTGCAAACTAGATTCTCTTGGAATCCCTACAGCAGTGAAGCACCATCACTGAGATTCTGGGAGCAAGAGAGCTTCCATTAGGGCCAGTACAGGGGAGCACCGTTACAAATCTCTCCTAGCACTTTTCTTGGTTCCCAGATTATAGCCAGATTATTATCAGCAGGGCTCAAATTAACCAAGGTGCTGGGGATATTAGGCAGGCAATCAATCTCTCTCTCTCCCTCACGCCCTCCATCCCTACCTCCCTCTCTCACTTGTCTCCTTCTGCCTCTCCCTTGTTCTCTCTCTCCCTCTCCCCCTGTCTTATGGTCTCTTTGCCACAAACACTTACAGCGCACACACAGCCACACAAACACACAAGCATCGTTTGAACCAAGTGCTGCTATAATTAGACTCATCCCCAAATGTTGCTGAAGAATCTCGTAGTCTCCATCTCAGTGCACATGGCTGAGTTTCATGAACCAGGGTGGCACTAAAGACGGCCCATTATGTGTTTTGGGTTTCCATGTTTCGAGGGTCTAGGGCCTAGGCTCAGCTAAAATGTCAGATGGGTTTGTATGTTCCAGCCAAATATTCCTTCCTAACACAGCTGCGCCACCATCCTCTAGGACGCTTTGGAATTCCCCTTCTGCTTCTCCTGCTCCTCCTCCTCCTTCTTGTCCTCTGCTCCCCCTCCCCTCCCCCTTTCCACTCCCCTCCCCCTCACCCCTCCCCTCCCCTCCTCATCCCTCTCCCCACACCCCTCCCTTCCCTCTCCTCCTCCCCAGGTATTCGATTTTGGAAAACACACCCTCGCTTCCCATCTCTATCCTACTGGGTCCATCTTGGCTGAGGCGGGGCTATCATTGCACTCCCCAGTGTTACTTGAGTTATCTGTCTCTTCTACCAAGTTGTGGTGCCGGGCCCTCCTTTTCAGCTCTGGTTTCTTGCCTGACTTTCCCGGACTCGTGCCTGCCGTCCGGAGAAGGAGTGACCGTCTACAGGTTCTCTGGATCCATGTGTTTTCACCATCAAACGATTTTTCCTTGCTTCCCTTTTGGCGGCTCCAGCAGGGAAGTTCGCTTGGGAATGCATTCCGTTTGCGTGGGCCGGATTCCCGACAGCAGAGCTCCCGATGCCGTTGGGCATGGGTCCTTGGGGCTGCTGGACAGTTTCTGACCTGTTTTGACCTGGGTGATGGCCCCAGGCCAGTGAGGGCAGCTCCCCGCTCCCCTCCCCCTCTTCCCCTCCCCCTCTTTTCCCCTCCCCCACCCACTGTTGGGACCTGCATTCGACCTGGCTTCCCTGGGAGACAGGCTTGCCAAGAGAATTGCTTTGACGTAGCCGGGTGTAGCTGACACGTTTCGGCCTGGATAGACTTCAGGGGACCGGACCCTCATCAGGCCTCTCTGGAAAGGCTTTGAAGATGCTGGCAGACAGGCGGGGCAACATAGCCATGTTGGGTTTGCCCAGGACAAGCCTCGCACTTCGAAGCCGCCTCCTAGTGTGGTAGTGGGGTCTGCCCCTTTCTTCATGCACTCCCTGGCCCGTGAGGAAGGGGGCGGGCTGCAGATGACAGCTGGAAAAGTTTCCAAAGTTTGTGACCGAAGAGCATGACCCGTGTGTCGAATCCTGTGTCCGTCGGTGCATTCAGCTTTCCTCTTGAAATGAGCGGGTCCTCAGCCTCCAGTCAAGGAAATGCCTCAGGCCTGGAATGCAATGAGGTCCAGGAGATGCCGAGGGAATTGGGAAGTAGACACCGGGAAGCTAGGCCCTCCACACTGGAAAGAACACTGGGGCCAAGCCTTGTCACCACGAACCCAGGGTTGGGGAAAGCCAGGGAGAGCAAACACTGCGTGGAACGGGAAAACGTGTGAAAACCAGAGAGCCCTGGAGCCCATTCAGCCCGGGGAACGGAGGATGCCAGGCTTCCAAAGAAAGGCCTTGCTGGCCTCCGGATTTGCCTTTCAGTCCAAGTCCCCTAACATGGACACATGGGAACTCTTCAAGGTTCTCAATGTGGAAGGGGGGGTTGGGATCCCGAGGCAGCGATTTCCATAAATAGGGGCGGGGCGTGCCCGATCCCTTGATAAGGCCCGTGCTCCTGGGAACTCCACATTTGGCCAGCAGCCTCTGTGCCGGACGGGTGTCTCTCCGGCCATGGATGACTCACGCACGCCCAACGGTAAGTAGACATCAGCACCTAGGCTCTCCTGCTGGCTCATCTGAAATGCCTTCCTGCCCTCTCAGGGATGTGGACGAGGGGAGAAATGGCCCCATGAGACTGCATGGATGGCTCTGGCTGGGCTCTGTTTAAGGAAGCCATTGGGCCAAATGATTGAGAGAGTGGCTTGTGTAGTTCTGTTTTTCCTTTCTTTTTTGTTTTTATTCATTGATTTCTTTGGCCCTGTTGAAATTGACATGGGAGCGGTAGCCCTGCTGCCCACCCACAGCTCCTCTGTGAGAAGTCCTGACGCGCCGCTTCACAGAAAGCTGCAGCCGTTTTCCAAGGCTTCCGATCGCATGCAGCGCATTTCTAGTGGAACACGTTAGGACATTTGAGTTGGTGGTTTTGGTACTTTCTCGCTGTGGTTTAGCAGCTCCCTCTTGCCTTGAGTTCCGTGGGAACGGGTCCGTTTCTCTGCTGTCCCTGGAAGTAGTCCACACGCAGGATACCCAAGAAGCACGGCAGGTCATAGGTTCCCTTGCCACCAAATTCAACACTAGGGCTCGGGAGGCACTGATCCCAGAAACCCTTGACATGCCTCCCACTCGACTCCAAAGTAGGGAGTGGAGACTGGGGGCAGGGGCAGCTGGGGGCGCATGTGGGGGTGGGGCTTTCTGAAGGCAAAAGCCCCAAGGCCAGGCTACCGTGTGCTCCATGACTTCTGTCCGAAGCAATCTCACTGGAGCTGGCAAGGAGGAAGGGTGCTTGTGAAGGAAGCATCTCTTGGGGTGTGCAAGCCGTGCCTTGCGTCCTTCCAGGCAGACACCTTGACACCCTAGTTTGGCAGCTGGCAGTGGCTAGCGGGGAATTCCTTTGTCGGGAGGGCTGATGTTCTAGAGTTTGAATACACTTCAGGAAATCCAAGTCGTCCCGAAGCCCGGGACGTGCCCGACACCACGTCGGGCTTTCCGCAGAACGTGTGAACAAGCACAGTCCTATTCCTCTGCATCACAGAGAACAAGTGTCCACTAGGACAGGGCTCTATCAATCCAAGCTTTCCACAGAGAAAAATAGCACGCACACAGCCAGTCCACATGACACGGTGACGTCCAGGATGGGGTGCTCATCCTCTGTGGTGTCCCAGCCCAGGCGTCGTCAGAATCAGGGTCGGGGCACGAGGGCCGCAATGTGGGTATCCGACACAACCTACACACGTGTGGCCGTGCTTGGCTCGATTTTCAAGTAGTTCAAGCAGGTGTGCCATGGGTGTGTGAGGAGCCACAAGGTGGGCTCTTCTAGCTGGCCTAAAGTTCGAGGTCCGTCCTGCCAGGGGCCATCCAGACGTTGCACGGCCGGCAGCCGGCGGCCGCGTCCCCTGGGTGGGAACATCTTCCACCCATTTGGAGCATGACCCTGTTGCCCTAGGTCTTCCCAGCTGGTTGGTTTGTAGTTCTCTGGGCTGCCGGTGAGTGGGTGGTAGATCCCAAGAACTTGAGCCACCTCATCTTTTCTACTTGGCATAGATGGAAGGCCCAGGGTCACCCCTTCAGCAGGGCTGTGTGTGTGCTTCCGTTAGATAGAAAGGGACGGCCATCTGTGCACTGGAGTCTACTCCCCCCCGCCTCCCGGACACAAAAAGCAGCCTGGTGTGGCACCACCCATCACCACCACACACCGCCGTTGGTGCAGCCGTACGGATTCCCTCTCAGACTTTTCCCCTCTTGTATTTGGCAGGCCCACGCCCAAGAGGACAGCGGAGAAAGAGGCTGGTTCTGAAGCTCAGTCAAAAGGATGCTCTGCAAGCCCTCTTTCAACAGAACCCCTACCCTGGCATCAAGGCCCGAGAGAGCCTGGCCCGAAACCTGGGCATTCCCAAAAGCAGAATTCAGGTAAATATCAGTCTCGGGATTCCTGTTCTCTCGGGTTCCGTGTCCAGATGCCACCCGGCCCGAGCCGTGTGAGTCCCAATTCCAGGTCGGGGAGCTGGCTGCCGAGACTTAGCCGGGCTTCGTCTCTCGTGCGTTGGGAGGGAACCAAAGATAAGCCATCCAGCCTCAGGGAAAAGGGGTGTCCTCTAGCGAGCCTCTGTGCTGAAGGGTTTGTACGTGGTTTCCGAGCCCAATATGCAATTGGCTACAGACACTGCGTGGTGGGGTGCACGCTATGGAGAGGAGCCGTCTCCTCCCCTTGGTGCTCCTGGTCTGGGTGCTGGAGGCAAGCCTGGAATCCACTCCCGGCTAAGAATGGCTGTCCCTTGGGAGAACAGGGCCAGAGGGAGCTGAGTGGCCCTTGGTCCTACAGGAGGTCAGGAATCAAAGCCGAGGGAAAGAGGGTGCGTGAGGCTGCTTGTGCCAGGGGGTTCGGTCCTTTCTGGCTCACCTCCGAGGCGCTAGCAGTGCTCAAGGCTTCCTGTCTGGTAGGGTGGGAGAGGAGCCCTGAAAGGGGAGAACCTTAGGAGCAGGAGCACTGTGCCTGCGGCCTTTCAATAGGCACTAAGACGCATAGGCTTCCCTTACTGAACTGACTGGCAGGTTCAACAAACTGCCCACACAGCCCCATCAGAGATGCCTAAAAATGGACACACACACGCCCACACCCTCACCGACACCCATATCTACCCCGATGGCCACACCTCCAACAACCCCAACCCCATCCCCCTGCAACCCGGCCGGCCCCCAAGCCTCACACGACCTCACCCGACCTCACTCAGCTGCACCCTACCCTTCACCACGCCGCTCCACTCCACTCCACTCCACTCCACTTCATCCACACCTAACTCTGCATTTGATTCTTGGGTAACGATGAAGGCAGCATGTGGTTTCACTGTTGGAGACAATGACACAGATTTGAACGATGGGGATCTGGTACCTAAGAGCCTCCAGACCTGGAAGTGGCAGGACCTTGCCCTCCTAAGAGTTCCCTGTCAAGGAGTCTTTTCCAGGCAGCATGGGGTTTTCAGGAGTTTGCCCGCCTTCAGGGAATTTTGGACAAGAGCACTCACCTATGCGTGGTGTGTTAGGAAAGGGTGCTGTCCATGGGGCCAGGAGGGAGACAGAGGAACATTCCTCAGGCACTGAGCATGGTCAAAAAGGAGGCACAAAGACTCAAAGGGAGCCAGTGAGAGAAACAACAGAGAGAAATGGACACAGAGACAGAGACAGGGACTGAGAGAGAGGAAAAGAGAAACAAGCATAAACAGGTATATGGACAGTATCGGAGACTGAGACTAACAGGCCAACAGGGACCATGGCAGGTTACAGGAATGGAAAATGTCAAGTGAGACAGAGAGCTAAGCAGAGAGAGACAGAAACGGATAGCAAGAGAGATGATCAGACAGAGTGGGTCGGGGGAGGAAACGAGGGATATGGAGAGGAGAAGAGAGAGGGAGAATATCAGCAAGCTCCTTCAGACTGACTTTGGGAAAGCAAACATTGTCTCCTGTCTCACGTGTTTTTTTCTTTGGATTCCAGAGGGAGGATGGCAGGGGATATGCTGATTTTCTTCCATGCAGATAGTGTTTTCTGGAATCCTGTGCAGTTCTTCCGAGGTGAAAGCCATAAACTCTGGCAAGTCCAGTTCCTTTGGGTGCTGAATATTTCCACTGGGGGCACATGGAGCCTAGAGTTTGTCCACTCCTTTGGTTGTCTGTTAGCTGTGTTGCGAATCACTGTGATAGCTCTTGAAATCTGTCCCTAAGCATTTGAGTGACAGGGGTTTTACTCCTTCTATTTAGGTTTGGTTCCAAAACCAACGAAGAAGAAGCCAAAGGCAGAGCTGACCGCCGTCGGGGAACATATTACCAGACGGGCAATCGGATCCTGTGCACGAGCCTCAGGCTCTGATGCAAGGTGAGTCCCTGGCTTTCCAAAGGCATTTTCCCATTAGGGTTCCTGGAGACAGATTCATGTCTGAAAGTGGGTGACTAGTAGTCAGCAGAGAACCCTTAGGAGAGGACACAAGCCTATCTGGGACTTGCCCTGCTAGTGCTCACACTATGAGCATCATGGCCCTGTTTGGAGGGCGGGGTCTTGCATGGCCAGGAAGCCTTTCAACCCTCTGGTCCTGAAACTGTCCAAAGTGCAGAGTTCCCTTCTCTTATCCACTCACAAAGATTTTCCTCGGGCTCCATAGCAAGATTCGTTCCAGAATTGGCCCATCAGGGCTTCAGAACACTCCAGAAAACATGCTGGGAAACCAACCAAACAGCAAACTAGAGAAACAAGCAAACAAACAGTCAAGCAAGAAATAAAATTTTAAAGTGAATAATTAAAATGTAAAATGGAAACTGTGAGTGTGTGTGTGTGTGTTTGTGTGTGTCTGTGTGGGTGTGTATGTGTGGATGTGTCTGTGTGGGTGGGGGAATGCATTGTGCCTGTGTATACTTCTACATACACATGATAATTCACTATAGACATAGCGATACATATATGTATAAAAACTATATTTGTATCGATTAACTATCTTTCTATCATCTATCGATCTATCATCTATCTATGTAGATCTATACCTATGTTTCAATCTCTCTCTCTCTTAACCTCTCACCAATCTATCTCTCTCTCTATCTCTCTCTCTATCTATCTATCCATCTATCTATCTATCTATCCCTCTATCTCTCTATCTTTCTATCTACCTACCTATCTGATATGCCATTTCCTCCATATGGCAGAATTTGTGTGCACTGAATGTGAAGTGGGCTTCATTGTCCTCTCTTCTTTGTTTGTGCTCCTCTAGATGGCCGCCCAAAAGAGGCTGGGAGAAAGCGCACGTTCATCTCACCCTCTCAAACAGGGATGCTTGTGCAAGCCTTTGAGAGGGACCGCTTTCCTGGCATTGCCACCAGGGAAGAATTGGCTCGTCAAACAGGACTTCCTGAACCTCGAATCCAGGTAAGGTCTCAGTAGGTGGAAGATGGTATGTCCCAAGGCGGGAGTGCCGTTTTCCTCCCGCGCCGGTGCTGGATATACGTAGGCACTGCTGATGGTTCTGGATGTGTGGGTGGGTCACTGGGGGGTTGGGGAGAGGAATGGGGCTTGTAAGTTTCCCTATAGACATTCACTCAGGTGCCTGACCTGAAGGCATCCATTTCCTGAAGGGGACGGAGCAGAGGAGGTCCCGGACAGCCTGGGAGGGGTCCCGACAGTCTAGCCAGACAGCGAGGGATCTCTCATGGAAGCCAGGGTTCCAGTGTGGCCCTGATTTGGCCCCTCATTTTGCAAGGACCTGGGGACTGGCAAAGGTCCCATCACCCTGGGTCAAGGCCTATCCGAAGGCAGTGTTTTTGCCCGGAGCCTGTCAGACCAGGGGTGCTGGCATGGGGGTTGCAAGGCGACGTGGGAGATCGTGCTTCTGATGTACCTGTCTCCCTTTCTCTCATCTTGCCTAGATATGGTTTCAGAACCGGAGAGCTCGGCACCCGGAGCAGAGCAGAGGGGCGCCTGCCAAGGCCCGGGCAGAAGACCCCGATGCCAGACCAGCCCCGACTGTCCCATCGGACCAAAGGCCCCCGCCCAACATCCACAACAGCGCTCATCAATTGCCTCCAACTGATCCACTGGACAGCTTCCGGTCCCTTACCGCTGCAGCCCCTCCTCTGGCCCCAAGCTTCTTTGTGCCTTGTGCTCCCTGTGGTGGCTGGGTGGGCCAGCCTTTGATGCTCCTGTTGGTCCAGCCCGCCCCGGCTTCGCAGGGAGCAGAGAACCCTCCACATCCGGGAACAGACCCCGGCGGCACCACAGCAGGGCCGAGTCCAGGAGGGAGTCTCGCACCCATGCACGCGGCACTCACACCCTCCGCCCACGGAGGGGCCTGCCCGCACAGCAGCCTGCACCCTGGCATGGCAGCACGCCCTCAGCCTGTCCCCCGCAGCGCTCCTCCACACACCGGGCAGCATCCGGCTCAGCCACGCAGCCCCCACGCACCAATTCTGCAGCCCGAACAGGCCGAGACACACCTGTGGCAGCAGCAGGCCCCATCGGATCAGCTCACGTGTCCTCCGCTCCACCCGCAGCCCCAGACCTCAGGCGCCAGAGGGGGCCTCTTAGATGAACTCTTGTCAGACGCCAGCCTTCTGGAAAAGGCACAACCTTTCCTGAGCGACGGCACCCCGGAAGAGGGACTTTGGCCAACCCTGGAAGAACCCCTCAGTGACGACGAATTCCAGGCCCTCCTGGACATGCTGCCAGGCTTGACAGGGCCTCAGGAAAGCCTTTGGTCGAGCCCAATTCAGGCCTCCTTCCCTGGGATGCCGAGCCACGGCTGAGAAAAAAGGACGAGGAACCAGCCACTCTCCTAGGGCTCGGCAGCAAGGGCAAGGTGCCCAGACTGCCGGCGCCACTGCGTGGCCTCCCTCAGCCCTGCCGTGCTCCGCGGGCACTCTCAGGACGCACGGGCACCAGGAGGGGCATCCTCCCTGATGTCGGAAAGGATGCTAGCATGCCAAAGGACAAGAATACCGCCCAAGTCCTCTTGGCTTGGAGGTCGATTTGCGGGTTCTCTCTTACATTGCCTTGATTAAATAAACCTGGCTTGGAACTCAATGCAAAGTCTTTGGCTCTGTTTTGGTCCCCTTGTAGTCTGTGCCCCAGCATCCATGCCACTCCTCACAGATTCACCATGTCCCCCTTTGCCTGGGACTGGATGGGAAGGGGGTCGGGGGCCCCTGATAAGAAGCCAGCTTCTACTTGCAAACTAGATTCTCTTGGAATCCCTACAGCAGTGAAGCACCATCACTGAGATTCTGGGAGCAAGAGAGCTTCCATTAGGGCCAGTACAGGGGAGCACCGTTACAAATCTCTCCTAGCACTTTTCTTGGTTCCCAGATTATAGCCAGATTATTATCAGCAGGGCTCAAATTAACCAAGGTGCTGGGGATATTAGGCAGGCAATCAATCTCTCTCTCTCCCTCACGCCCTCCATCCCTACCTCCCTCTCTCACTTGTCTCCTTCTGCCTCTCCCTTGTTCTCTCTCTCCCTCTCCCCCTGTCTTATGGTCTCTTTGCCACAAACACTTACAGCGCACACACAGCCACACAAACACACAAGCATCGTTTGAACCAAGTGCTGCTATAATTAGACTCATCCCCAAATGTTGCTGAAGAATCTCGTAGTCTCCATCTCAGTGCACATGGCTGAGTTTCATGAACCAGGGTGGCACTAAAGACGGCCCATTATGTGTTTTGGGTTTCCATGTTTCGAGGGTCTAGGGCCTAGGCTCAGCTAAAATGTCAGATGGGTTTGTATGTTCCAGCCAAATATTCCTTCCTAACACAGCTGCGCCACCATCCTCTAGGACGCTTTGGAATTCCCCTTCTGCTTCTCCTGCTCCTCCTCCTCCTTCTTGTCCTCTGCTCCCCCTCCCCTCCCCCTTTCCACTCCCCTCCCCCTCACCCCTCCCCTCCCCTCCTCATCCCTCTCCCCACACCCCTCCCTTCCCTCTCCTCCTCCCCAGGTATTCGATTTTGGAAAACACACCCTCGCTTCCCATCTCTATCCTACTGGGTCCATCTTGGCTGAGGCGGGGCTATCATTGCACTCCCCAGTGTTACTTGAGTTATCTGTCTCTTCTACCAAGTTGTGGTGCCGGGCCCTCCTTTTCAGCTCTGGTTTCTTGCCTGACTTTCCCGGACTCGTGCCTGCCGTCCGGAGAAGGAGTGACCGTCTACAGGTTCTCTGGATCCATGTGTTTTCACCATCAAACGATTTTTCCTTGCTTCCCTTTTGGCGGCTCCAGCAGGGAAGTTCGCTTGGGAATGCATTCCGTTTGCGTGGGCCGGATTCCCGACAGCAGAGCTCCCGATGCCGTTGGGCATGGGTCCTTGGGGCTGCTGGACAGTTTCTGACCTGTTTTGACCTGGGTGATGGCCCCAGGCCAGTGAGGGCAGCTCCCCGCTCCCCTCCCCCTCTTCCCCTCCCCCTCTTTTCCCCTCCCCCACCCACTGTTGGGACCTGCATTCGACCTGGCTTCCCTGGGAGACAGGCTTGCCAAGAGAATTGCTTTGACGTAGCCGGGTGTAGCTGACACGTTTCGGCCTGGATAGACTTCAGGGGACCGGACCCTCATCAGGCCTCTCTGGAAAGGCTTTGAAGATGCTGGCAGACAGGCGGGGCAACATAGCCATGTTGGGTTTGCCCAGGACAAGCCTCGCACTTCGAAGCCGCCTCCTAGTGTGGTAGTGGGGTCTGCCCCTTTCTTCATGCACTCCCTGGCCCGTGAGGAAGGGGGCGGGCTGCAGATGACAGCTGGAAAAGTTTCCAAAGTTTGTGACCGAAGAGCATGACCCGTGTGTCGAATCCTGTGTCCGTCGGTGCATTCAGCTTTCCTCTTGAAATGAGCGGGTCCTCAGCCTCCAGTCAAGGAAATGCCTCAGGCCTGGAATGCAATGAGGTCCAGGAGATGCCGAGGGAATTGGGAAGTAGACACCGGGAAGCTAGGCCCTCCACACTGGAAAGAACACTGGGGCCAAGCCTTGTCACCACGAACCCAGGGTTGGGGAAAGCCAGGGAGAGCAAACACTGCGTGGAACGGGAAAACGTGTGAAAACCAGAGAGCCCTGGAGCCCATTCAGCCCGGGGAACGGAGGATGCCAGGCTTCCAAAGAAAGGCCTTGCTGGCCTCCGGATTTGCCTTTCAGTCCAAGTCCCCTAACATGGACACATGGGAACTCTTCAAGGTTCTCAATGTGGAAGGGGGGGTTGGGATCCCGAGGCAGCGATTTCCATAAATAGGGGCGGGGCGTGCCCGATCCCTTGATAAGGCCCGTGCTCCTGGGAACTCCACATTTGGCCAGCAGCCTCTGTGCCGGACGGGTGTCTCTCCGGCCATGGATGACTCACGCACGCCCAACGGTAAGTAGACATCAGCACCTAGGCTCTCCTGCTGGCTCATCTGAAATGCCTTCCTGCCCTCTCAGGGATGTGGACGAGGGGAGAAATGGCCCCATGAGACTGCATGGATGGCTCTGGCTGGGCTCTGTTTAAGGAAGCCATTGGGCCAAATGATTGAGAGAGTGGCTTGTGTAGTTCTGTTTTTCCTTTCTTTTTTGTTTTTATTCATTGATTTCTTTGGCCCTGTTGAAATTGACATGGGAGCGGTAGCCCTGCTGCCCACCCACAGCTCCTCTGTGAGAAGTCCTGACGCGCCGCTTCACAGAAAGCTGCAGCCGTTTTCCAAGGCTTCCGATCGCATGCAGCGCATTTCTAGTGGAACACGTTAGGACATTTGAGTTGGTGGTTTTGGTACTTTCTCGCTGTGGTTTAGCAGCTCCCTCTTGCCTTGAGTTCCGTGGGAACGGGTCCGTTTCTCTGCTGTCCCTGGAAGTAGTCCACACGCAGGATACCCAAGAAGCACGGCAGGTCATAGGTTCCCTTGCCACCAAATTCAACACTAGGGCTCGGGAGGCACTGATCCCAGAAACCCTTGACATGCCTCCCACTCGACTCCAAAGTAGGGAGTGGAGACTGGGGGCAGGGGCAGCTGGGGGCGCATGTGGGGGTGGGGCTTTCTGAAGGCAAAAGCCCCAAGGCCAGGCTACCGTGTGCTCCATGACTTCTGTCCGAAGCAATCTCACTGGAGCTGGCAAGGAGGAAGGGTGCTTGTGAAGGAAGCATCTCTTGGGGTGTGCAAGCCGTGCCTTGCGTCCTTCCAGGCAGACACCTTGACACCCTAGTTTGGCAGCTGGCAGTGGCTAGCGGGGAATTCCTTTGTCGGGAGGGCTGATGTTCTAGAGTTTGAATACACTTCAGGAAATCCAAGTCGTCCCGAAGCCCGGGACGTGCCCGACACCACGTCGGGCTTTCCGCAGAACGTGTGAACAAGCACAGTCCTATTCCTCTGCATCACAGAGAACAAGTGTCCACTAGGACAGGGCTCTATCAATCCAAGCTTTCCACAGAGAAAAATAGCACGCACACAGCCAGTCCACATGACACGGTGACGTCCAGGATGGGGTGCTCATCCTCTGTGGTGTCCCAGCCCAGGCGTCGTCAGAATCAGGGTCGGGGCACGAGGGCCGCAATGTGGGTATCCGACACAACCTACACACGTGTGGCCGTGCTTGGCTCGATTTTCAAGTAGTTCAAGCAGGTGTGCCATGGGTGTGTGAGGAGCCACAAGGTGGGCTCTTCTAGCTGGCCTAAAGTTCGAGGTCCGTCCTGCCAGGGGCCATCCAGACGTTGCACGGCCGGCAGCCGGCGGCCGCGTCCCCTGGGTGGGAACATCTTCCACCCATTTGGAGCATGACCCTGTTGCCCTAGGTCTTCCCAGCTGGTTGGTTTGTAGTTCTCTGGGCTGCCGGTGAGTGGGTGGTAGATCCCAAGAACTTGAGCCACCTCATCTTTTCTACTTGGCATAGATGGAAGGCCCAGGGTCACCCCTTCAGCAGGGCTGTGTGTGTGCTTCCGTTAGATAGAAAGGGACGGCCATCTGTGCACTGGAGTCTACTCCCCCCCGCCTCCCGGACACAAAAAGCAGCCTGGTGTGGCACCACCCATCACCACCACACACCGCCGTTGGTGCAGCCGTACGGATTCCCTCTCAGACTTTTCCCCTCTTGTATTTGGCAGGCCCACGCCCAAGAGGACAGCGGAGAAAGAGGCTGGTTCTGAAGCTCAGTCAAAAGGATGCTCTGCAAGCCCTCTTTCAACAGAACCCCTACCCTGGCATCAAGGCCCGAGAGAGCCTGGCCCGAAACCTGGGCATTCCCAAAAGCAGAATTCAGGTAAATATCAGTCTCGGGATTCCTGTTCTCTCGGGTTCCGTGTCCAGATGCCACCCGGCCCGAGCCGTGTGAGTCCCAATTCCAGGTCGGGGAGCTGGCTGCCGAGACTTAGCCGGGCTTCGTCTCTCGTGCGTTGGGAGGGAACCAAAGATAAGCCATCCAGCCTCAGGGAAAAGGGGTGTCCTCTAGCGAGCCTCTGTGCTGAAGGGTTTGTACGTGGTTTCCGAGCCCAATATGCAATTGGCTACAGACACTGCGTGGTGGGGTGCACGCTATGGAGAGGAGCCGTCTCCTCCCCTTGGTGCTCCTGGTCTGGGTGCTGGAGGCAAGCCTGGAATCCACTCCCGGCTAAGAATGGCTGTCCCTTGGGAGAACAGGGCCAGAGGGAGCTGAGTGGCCCTTGGTCCTACAGGAGGTCAGGAATCAAAGCCGAGGGAAAGAGGGTGCGTGAGGCTGCTTGTGCCAGGGGGTTCGGTCCTTTCTGGCTCACCTCCGAGGCGCTAGCGGTGCTCAAGGCTTCCTGTCTGGTAGGGTGGGAGAGGAGCCCTGAAAGGGGAGAACCTTAGGAGCAGGAGCACTGTGCCTGCGGCCTTTCAATAGGCACTAAGACGCATAGGCTTCCCTTACTGAACTGACTGGCAGGTTCAACAAACTGCCCACACAGCCCCATCAGAGATGCCTAAAAATGGACACACACACGCCCACACCCTCACCGACACCCATATCTACCCCGATGGCCACACCTCCAACAACCCCAACCCCATCCCCCTGCAACACGGCCGGCCCCCAAGCCTCACACGACCTCACCCGACCTCACTCAGCTGCACCCTACCCTTCACCACGCCGCTCCACTCCACTCCACTCCACTCCACTTCATCCACACCTAACTCTGCATTTGATTCTTGGGTAAAGATGAAGGCAGCATGTGGTTTCACTGTTGGAGACAATGACACAGATTTGAACGATGGGGATCTGGTACCTAAGAGCCTCCAGACCTGGAAGTGGCAGGACCTTGCCCTCCTAAGAGTTCCCTGTCAAGGAGTCTTTTCCAGGCAGCATGGGGTTTTCAGGAGTTTGCCCGCCTTCAGGGAATTTTGGACAAGAGCACTCACCTATGCGTGGTGTGTTAGGAAAGGGTGCTGTCCATGGGGCCAGGAGGGAGACAGAGGAACATTCCTCAGGCACTGAGCATGGTCAAAAAGGAGGCACAAAGACTCAAAGGGAGCCAGTGAGAGAAACAACAGAGAGAAATGGACACAGAGACAGAGACAGGGACTGAGAGAGAGGAAAAGAGAAACAAGCATAAACAGGTAGATGGACAGAATCGGAGACTGAGACTAACAGGCCAACAGGGACCATGGCAGGTGACAGGAATGGAAAATGTCAAGTGAGACAGAGAGCTAAGCAGAGAGAGACAGAAACGGATAGCAAGAGAGATGATCAGACAGAGTGGGTCGGGGGAGGAAACGAGGGATATGGAGAGGAGAAGAGAGAGGGAGAATATCAGCAAGCTCCTTCAGACTGACTTTGGGAAAGCAAACATTGTCTCCTGCCTCACGTGTTTTTTTCTTTGGATTCCAGAGGGAGGATGGCAGGGGATATGCTGATTTTCTTCCATGCAGATAGTGTTTTCTGGAATCCTGTGCAGTTCTTCCGAGGTGAAAGCCATAATCTGTGGCAAGTCCAGTCCCTTTGGGTGCTGAATATTTCCACTGGGGGCACATGGAGCCTAGAGTTTGTCCACTCCTTTGGTTGTCTGTTAGCTGTGTTGCGAATCACTGTGATAGCTCTTGAAATCTGTCCCTAAGCATTTGAGTGACAGGGGTTTTACTCCTTCTATTTAGGTTTGGTTCCAAAACCAACGAAGAAGAAGCCTAAGGCAGAGCCGACCGCCGTCGGGGAACATCTTACCAGACGGGCAATCGCATCCTGTGCACGAGCCTCAGGCTCTGATGCAAGGTGAGTCCCTGGCTTTCCAAAGGCATTTTCCCATTAGGGTTCCTGGAGACAGATTCATCTCTGAAAGTGGGTGACTAGTAGTCAGCAGAGAACCCTTAGGAGAGGACACAAGCCTATCTGGGCCTTGCCCTGCTAGTGCTCACACTATGAGCATCATGGCCCTGTTTGGAGGGCGGGGTCTTGCATGGCCAGGAAGCCTTTCAACCCTCTGGTCCTGAAACTGTCCAAAGTGCAGAGTTCCCTTCTCTTATCCACTCACAAAGATTTTCCTCGGGCTCCATAGCAAGATTCGTTCCAGAATTGGCCCATCAGGGCTTCAGAACACTCCAGAAAACATGCTGGGAAACCAACCAAACAGCAAACTAGAGAAACAAGCAAACAAACAGTCAAGCAAGAAATAAAATTTTAAAGTGAATAATTAAAATGTAAAATGGAAACTGTGAGTGTGTGTGTGTGTGTTTGTGTGTGTGTGTGTGGGTGTGTATGTGTGGATGTGTCTGTGTGGGTGGGGGAATGCATTGTGCCTGTGTATACTTCTACATACACATGATAATTCACTATAGACATAGCGATACATATATGTATAAAAACTATATTTGTATCGATTAACTATCTTTCTAACATCTATCGATCTATCATCTATCTATGTAGATCTATACCTATGTTTCAATCTCTCTCTCTCTTAACCTCTCAACTATCTATCTCTCTCTCTATCTCTCTCTCTATCTATCTATCCATCTATCTATCTATCTATCCCTCTATCTCTCTATCTTTCTATCTACCTACCTATCTGATATGCCATTTCCTCCATATGGCAGAATTTGTGTGCACTGAATGTGAAGTGGGCTTCATTGTCCTCTCTTCTTCGTTTGTGCTCCTCTAGATGGCCGCCCAAAAGAGGCTGGGAGAAAGCGCACGTTCATCTCACCCTCTCAAACAGGGATGCTTGTGCAAGCCTTTGAGAGGGACCGCTTTCCTGGCATTGCCACCAGGGAAGAATTGGCTCGTCAAACAGGACTTCCTGAACCTCGAATCCAGGTAAGGTCTCAGTAGGTGGAAGATGGTATGTCCCAAGGCGGGAGTGCCGTTTTCCTCCCGCGCCGGTGCTGGATATACGTAGGCACTGCTGATGGTTCTGTATGTGTGGGTGGGTCATTGGGGGGTTGGGGAGAGGAATGGGGCTTGTAAGTTTCCCTACAGACATTCACTCAGGTGCCTGACCTGAAGGCATCCATTTCCTGAAGGGGACGGAGCAGAGGAGGTCCCGGACAGCCTGGGAGGGGTCCCGACAGTCTAGCCAGACAGCGAGGGATCTCTCATGGAAGCCAGGGTTCCAGTGTGGCCCTGATTTGGCCCCTCATTTTGCAAGGACCTGGGGACTGGCAAAGGTCCCATCACCCTGGGTCAAGGCCTATCCGAAGGCAGTGTTTTTGCCCGGAGCCTGTCAGACCAGGGGTGCTGGCATGGGGGTTGCAAGGCGACGTGGGAGATCGTGCTTCTGATGTACCTGTCTCCCTTTCTCTCATCTTGCCTAGATATGGTTTCAGAACCGGAGAGCTCGGCACCCGGAGCAGAGCAGAGGGGCGCCTGCCAAGGCCCGGGCAGAAGACCCCGATGCCAGACCAGCCCCGACTGTCCCATCGGACCAAAGGCCCCCGCCCAACATCCACAACAGCGCTCATCAATTGCCTCCAACTGATCCACTGGACAGCTTCCAGTCCCTTACCGCTGCAGCCCCTCCTCTGGCCCCAAGCTTCTTTGTGCCTTGTGCTCCCTGTGGTGGCTGGGTGGGCCAGCCTTTGATGCTCCTGGTGGTCCAGCCCGCCCCGGCTTCGCAGGGAGCAGAGAACCCTCCACATCCGGGAACAGACCCCGGCGGCACCACAGCAGGGCCGAGTCCAGATGGGAGTCTCGCACCCATGCACGCAGCACTCACGCCCTCCGCCCACGGAGGGGCCTGCCCGCACAGCAGCCTGCACCCTGGCATGGCAGCACGCCCTCAGCCTGTCCCCCGCAGCGCTCCTCCACACACCGGGCAGCATCCGGCTCAGCCACGCAGCCTCCACGCACCAATTCTGCAGCCCGAACAGGCCGAGACACACCTGTGGCAGCAGCAGGCCCCATCGGATCAACTCACGTGTCCTCCGCTCCACCCGCAGCCCCAGACCTCAGGCGCCAGAGGCTCAGGGAGCCTCTTAGATGAACTCTTGTCAGACGCCAGCCTTCTGGAAAAGGCACAACCTTTCCTGAGCGACGGCACCCCGGAAGAGGGACTTTGGCCAACCCTGGAAGAACCCCTCAGTGACGACGAATTCCAGGCCCTCCTGGACATGCTGCCAGGCTCGCCAGGGCCTCAGGAAAGCCTTTGGTCGAGCCCAATTCAGGCCTCCTTCCCTGGGATGCCGAGCCACGGCTGAGAAAAAAGGACGAGGAACCAGCCACTCTCCTAGGGCTCGGCAGCAAGGGCAAGGCGCCCAGACTGCCGGCGCCACTGCGTGGCCTCCCTCAGCCCTGCCGTGCTCCGCGGGCGCTCTCAGGACGCACGGGCACCAGGAGGGGCATCCTCCCTGATGTCGGAAAGGATGCTAGCATGCCAAAGGACAAGAATACCGCCCAAGTCCTCTTGGCTTGGAGGTCGATTTGCGGGTTCTCTCTTACATTGCCTTGATTAAATAAACCTGGCTTGGAACTCAATGCAAAGTCTTTGGCTCTGTTTTGGTCCCCTTGTAGTCTGTGCCCCAGCATCCATGCCACTCCTCACAGATTCACCATGTCCCCCTTTGCCTGGGACTGGATGGGAAGGGGGTCGGGGGCCCCTGATAAGAAGCCAGCTTCTACTTGCAAACTAGATTCTCTTGGAATCCCTACAGCAGTGAAGCACCATCACTGAGATTCTGGGAGCAAGAGAGCTTCCATTAGGGCCAGTACAGGGGAGCACCGTTACAAATCTCTCCTAGCACTTTTCTTGGTTCCCAGATTATAGCCAGATTTTTATCAGCAGGGCTCAAATTAACCAAGGTGCTGGGGATATTAGGCAGGCAATCAATCTCTCTCTCTCCCTCACGCCCTCCATCCCTACCTCCCTCTCTCACTTGTCTCCTTCTGCCTCTCCCTTGTTCTCTCCCTCCCTCTCCCCCTGTCTTATGGTCTCTTTGCCACAAACACTTACAGTGCACACACAGCCACACAAACACACAAGCATCGTTTGAACCAAGTGCTGCTATAATTAGACTCATCCCCAAATGTTGCTGAAGAAGCGCGTAGTCTCCATCTCAGTGCACATGGCTGAGTTTCATGAACCAGGGTGGCACTAAAGACGGCCCATTATGTGTTTTGGGTTTCCATGTTTCGAGGGTCTAGGGCCTAGGCTCAGCTAAAATGTCAGATGGGTTTGTATGTTCCAGCCAAATATTCCTTCCTAGCACAGCTGCGCCACCATCCTCTAGGACGCTTTGGAATTCCCCTTCTGCTTCTCCTGCTCCTCCTCCCCCTTCTTGTCCTCTGCTCCCCCTCCCCTCCCCCTTCCCACTCCCCTCCCCCTCACCCCTCCCCTCCCCTCCTCATCCCTCTCCCCACACCCCTCCCTTCGCTCTCCTCCTCCCCAGGTATTCGATTTTGGAAAACACACCCTCGCTTCCCATCTCTATCCTACTGGGTCCATCTTGGCTGAGGCGGGGCTATCATTGCACTCCCCAGCGTTACTTGAGTTATCTGTCTCTTCTCCCAAGTTGTGGTGCCGGGCCCTCCTTTTCAGCTCTGGTTTCTTGCCTGACTTTCCCGGACTCGTGCCTGCCGTCCGGAGAAGGAGTGACCGTCTACAGGTTCTCTGGATCCATGTGTTTTCACCATCAAACGATTTTTCCTTGCTTCCCTTTTGGCGGCTCCAGCAGGGAAGTTCGCTTGGGAATGCATTCCGTTTGCGTGGGCCGGATTCCCGACAGCAGAGCTCCCGATGCCGTTGGGCATGGGTCCTTGGGGCTGCTGGACAGTTTCTGACCTGTTTTGACCTGGGTGATGGCCCCAGGCGAGTGAGGGCAGCTCCCCGCTCCCCTCCCCCTCTTCCCCTCCCCCTCTTTTCCCCTCCCCCACCCACTGTTGGGACGTGCATTCGACCTGGCTTCCCTGGGAGACAGGCTTGCCAAGAGAATTGCTTTGACGTAGCCGGGTGTAGCTGACACGTTTCGGCCTGGATAGACTTCAGGGGACCGGACCCTCATCAGGCCTCTCTGGAAAGGCTTTGAAGATGCTGGCAGACAGGCGGGGCAACATAGCCATGTTGGGTTTGCCCAGGACAAGCCTCGCACTTCGAAGCCGCCTCCTAGTGTGGTAGTGGGGTCTGCCCCTTTCTTCATGCACTCCCTGGCCCGTGAGGAAGGGGGCGGGCTGCAGATGACAGCTGGAAAAGTTTCCAAAGTTTGTGACTGAAGAGCATGACCCGTGTGTCGAATCCTGTGTCCGTCGGTGCATTTAGCTTTCCTATTGAAATGAGCGGGTCCTCAGCCTCCAGTCAAGGAAATGCCTAAGGCCTGGAATGCAATGAGGTCCAGGAGATGCCGAGGGAATTGGGAAGTAGACACCGGGAAGCTAGGCCCTCCGCACTGGAAAGAACACTGGGGCCAAGCCTTGTCACCACGAACCCAGGGTTGGGGAAAGCCAGGGAGAGCAAACACTGGGTGGAACGGGAAAACGTGTGAAAACCAGAGAGCCCTGGAGCCCATTCAGCCCGGGGAACGGAGGATGCCAGGCTTCCAAAGAAAGGCCTTGCTGGCCTCCGGATTTGCCTTTCAGTCCAAGTCCCCTAACATGGACACATGGGAACACTTCAAGGTTCTCAAGGTGGAAGGGGGGGTTGGGATACCGAGGCAGCGATTTCCATAAATAGGGGCGGGGCGTGCCCGATCCCTTGATAAGGCCCGTGCTCCTGGGAACTCCAAATTTGGCCAGCAGCCTCTGTGCCGGACGGGTGTCTCTCCGGCCATGGATGACTCACGCACGCCCAATGGTAACTAGACATCAGCATCTGGGCTCTCCTGCTGGCTCATCGGAAATGCCTTCCTGCCCTCTCAGGGATGTGGACGAGGGGAGAAATGGCCCCATGAGACTGCAGGGATGGCTCTGGCTGGGCTCTGTTTAAGGAAGCCATTGGGCCAAATGATTGAGAGAGTGGCTTGTGTAGTTCTGTTTTTCCTTTCTTTTTTGTTTGTATTCATTGATTTCTTTGGCCCTGTTGAAATTAACATGGGAGCGGTAGCCCTGCTGCCCACCCACAGCTCCTCTGTGAGAAGTCCTGACGTGCAGCTGCACAGAAAGCTGCAGCCGTTGTCCAAGGCTTCCGATCGCATGCAGCGCATTTCTAGTGGAACACGTTAGGACATTTGAGTTGGTGGTGTTGGTACTTTCTCGCTGTGGTTTAGCAGCTCCCTCTTGCCTTGAGTTCCGTGGGAACGGGTCCGTTTCTCTGCTGTCCCTGGAAGTAGTCCACACGCAGGATACCCAAGAAGCACGGCAGGTCATAGGTTCCCTTGCCACCAAATTCAACACTAGGGCTCGGGAGGCACTGATCCCAGAAATCCTTGACATGCCTCCCACTCGACTCCAAAGTAGGGAGTGGAGACTGGGGGCAGGGACAGCTGGGGGCGCATGTGGGGGTGGGGCTTTCTGAAGGCAAAAGCCCCAAGGCCAGGCTACCGTGTGCTCCATGACTTCTGTCCGAAGCAATCTCACTGGAGCTGGCAAGGAGGAAGGGTGCTTGTGAAGGAAGCATCGTTTGGGGTGCGCAAGCCGTGCCTTGCGTCCTTCCAGGCAGACACCTTGACACCCTAGTTTGGCAGCTGGCAGTGGCTAGCGGGGAATTCCTTTGTCGGGAGGGCTGATGTTCTAGAGTTTGAATACACTTCAGGAAATCCAAGTCGTCCCGAAGCCCGGGACGTGCCCAACACCAGGTCGGGCTTTCCGCAGAACGTGTGAACAAGCACAGTCCTATTCCTCTGCATCACAGAGAACAAGTGTCCACTAGGACAGGGCTCTATCAATCCAAGCTTTCCACAGAGAAAAATAGCATGCACACAGCCAGTCCACATGACACGGTGACGTCCAGGATGGGGTGCTCATCCTCTGTGGTGTCCCAGCCCAGGCGTCGTCAGAATCAGGGTCGGGGCACGAGGGCCGCAATGTGGGTATCCGACACAACCTACACACGTGTGGCCGTGCTTGGCTCGATTTTCAAGTAGTTCAAGCAGGTGTGCCATGGGTGTGTGAGGAGCCACAAGGTGGGCTCTTCTAGCTGGCCTAAAGTTCGAGGTCCGTCCTGCCAGGGGCCATTCAGACGTTGCACGGCCGGCAGCCGGCGGCCGCGTCCCCTGGGTGGGAACATCTTCCACCCATTTGGAGCATGACCCTGTTGCCCTAGGTCTTCCCAGCTGGTTGGTTTGTAGTTCCCTGGGCTGCCGGTGAGTGGGTGGTAGATCCCAAGAACTTGAGCCACCTCATCTTTTCTACTTGGCATAGATGGAAGGCCCAGGGTCACCCCTTCAGCAGGGCTGTGTGTGTGCTTCCGTTAGATAGAAAGGGACGGCCATCTGTGCACTGGAGTCTACTCCCCCCCGCCTCCCGGACACAAAAAGCAGCCTGGTGTGGCACCACCCATCACCACCACACACCGCCGTTGGTGCAGCCGTACGGATTCCCTCTCAGAATTTTCCCCCTCTTTTATTTGGCAGGCCCACGCCCAAGTGGACAGCGGAGAAAGAGGCTGGTTCTGAAGCTCAGTCAAAAGGATGCTCTGCAAGCCCTCTTTCAACAGAACCCCTACCCTGGCATCAAGGCCCGAGAGAGCCTGGCCCGAAACCTGGGCATTCCCAAAAGCAGAATTCAGGTAAATATCAGTCTCGGGATTCCTGTTCTCTCGGGTTCCGTGTCCAGATGCCACCCGGCCCGAGCCGTGTGAGTCCCAATTCCAGGTCGGGGAGCTGGCTGCCGAGACTTAGCCGGGCTTCGTCTCTCGTGCGTTGGGAGGGAACCAAAGATAAGCCATCCAGCATCAGGAAAAAGGGGTGTCCTCTAGCGAGCCTCTGTGCTGAAGGGTTTGTACGTGGTTTCCGAGCCCAATATGCAATTGGCTACAGACACTTCGTGGTGGGGTGCACGCTATGGAGAGGAGCCGTCTCCTCCCCTTGGTGCTCCTGGTCTGGTTGCTGGAGGCAAGCCTGGAATCCACTCCCGGCTAAGAATGGCTGTCCCTTGGGAGAACAGGGCCAGAGGGAGCTGAGTGGCCCTTGGTCCTACAGGAGGTCAGGAATCAAAGCCGAGGGAAAGAGGGTGCGTGAGGCTGCTTGTGCCAGGGGGTTCGGTCCTTTCTGGCTCACCTCCGAGGCGCTAGCGGTGCTCAAGGCTTCCTGTCTGGTAGGGTGGGAGAGGAGCCCTGAAAGGGGAGAACCTTAGGAGCAGGAGCACTGTGCCTGCGGCCTTTCAATGGGCACTAAGACGCGTAGGCTTCCCTTACTGAACTGACTGGCAGGTTCAACAAACTGCCCACACAGCCCCATCAGAGATGCCTAAAAATGGACACACACACGCCCACACCCTCACCGACACCCATATCTACCCCGATGGCCACACCTCCAACAACCCCAACACCACCCCCCTGCCACCCGGCCGGCCCCCAAGCCTCACACGACCTCACCCGACCTCACTCAGCTGCACCCTACCCTTCACCACGCCGCTCCACTCCACTCCACTCCACTCCACTCCATCCACACCTAACTCTGCATTTGATTCTTGGGTAACGATGAAGGCAGCATGTGGTTTCACTGTTGGAGACAATGACACAGATTTGAACGATGGGGATCGGGTACCTAAGAGCCTCCAGACCTGGAAGTGGCAGGACCTTGCCCTCCTAAGAGTTCCCTGTCAAGGAGTCTTTTCCAGGCAGCATGGGGTTTTCAGGAGTTCGCCCGCCTTCAGGGAATTTTGGACAAGAGCACTCACCTATGCGTGGTGTGTTAGGAAAGGGTGCTGTCCATGGGGCCAGGAGGGAGACAGAGGAACATTCCTCAGGCACTGAGCATGGTCAAAAAGGAGGCACAAAGACTCAAAGGGAGCCAGTGAGAGAAACAACAGAGAGAAATGGACACAGAGACAGAGACAGGGACTGAGAGAGAGGAAAAGAGAAACAAGCATAAACAGGTAGATGGACAGAATCGGAGACTGAGACTAACAGGCCAACAGGGACCATGGCAGGTGACAGGAATGGAAAATGTCAAGTGAGACAGAGAGCTAAGCAGAGAGAGGCAGAAACGGATAGCAAGAGAGATGATCAGACAGAGTGGGTCGGGGGAGGAAACGAGGGATATGGAGAGGAGAAGAGAGAGGGAGAATATCAGCAAGCTCCTTCAGACTGACTTTGGGAAAGCAAACATTGTCTCCTGCCTCACGTGTTTTTTTCTTTGGATTCCAGAGGGAGGATGGCAGGGGATATGCTGATTTTCTTCCATGCAGAGAGTGTTTTCTGGAATCCTGTGCAGTTCTTCCGAGGCGAAAGCCATAATCTGTGGCAAGTCCAGTCCCTTTGGGTGCTGAATATTTCCACTGGGGGCACATGGAGCCTAGAGTTTGTCCACTCCTTTGGTTGTCTGTTTGCTGTGTTGCGAATCACTGTGATAGCTCTTGAAATCTGTCCCTAAGCATTTGAGTGACAGGGGTTTTACTCCTTCTATTTAGGTTTGGTTCCAAAACCAACGAAGAAGAAGCCTAAGGCAGAGCCGTCCGCCGTCGGGGAACATCTTACCAGACGGGCAATCGCATCCTGTGCACGAGCCTCAGGCTCTGATGCAAGGTGATTCCCTGGCTTTCCAAAGGCATTTTCCCATTAGGGTTCCTGGAGACAGATTCATCTCTGAAAGTGGGTGACTAGTAGTCAGCAGAGAACCCTTAGGAGAGGACACAAGCCTATCTGGGCCTTGCCCTGCTAGTGCTCACACTATGAGCATCATGGCCCTGTTTGGAGGGCGGGGTCTTGCATGGCCAGGAAGCCTTTCAACCCTCTGGTCCTGAAACTGTCCAAAGTGCAGAGTTCCCTTCTCTTATCCACTCACAAAGATTTTTCCTCGGGCTCCATAGCAAGATTCGTTCCAGAATTGGCCCATCAGGGCTTCAGAACACTCCAGAAAACATGCTGGGAAACCAACCAAACAGCAAACTAGAGAAACAAGCAAACAAACAGTCAAGCAAGAAATAAAATTTTAAAGTGAATAATTAAAATGTAAAACGGAAACTGTGAGTGTGTGTGTGTGTGTTTGTGTGTGTGTGTGTGGGTGTGTATGTGTGGATGTGTCTGTGTGGGTGGGGGAATGCATTGTGCCTGTGTATACTTCTACATACACATGATAATTCACTATAGACATAGCGATACATATATGTATAAAAACTATATTTGTATCGATTAACTATCTTTCTATCATCTATCGATCTATCATCTATCTATGTAGATCTATACCTATGTTTCAATCTCTCTCTCTCTTAATCTCTCACCAATCTATCTCTCTCTCTATCTCTCTCTCTATCTATCTATCCATCTATCTATCTATCTATCCCTCTATCTCTCTATCTTTCTATCTACCTACCTATCTGATATGCCATTTCCTCCATATGGCAGAATTTGTGTGCACTGAATGTGAAGTGGGCTTCATTGTCCTCTCTTCTTTGTTTGTGCTCCTCTAGATGGCCGCCCAAAAGAGGCTGGGAGAAAGCGCACGTTCATCTCACCCTCTCAAACAGGGATGCTTGTGCAAGCCTTTGAGAGGGACCGCTTTCCTGGCATTGCCACCAGGGAAGAATTGGCTCGTCAAACAGGACTTCCTGAACCGCGAATCCAGGTAAGGTCTCAGTAGGTGGAAGATGGTATGTCCCAAGGCGGGAGTGCCGTTTTCCTCCCGCGCCGGTGCTGGATATACATAGGCACTGCTGATGGTTCTGGATGTGTGGGTGGTTCATTGGGGGGTTGGGTAGAGGAATGGGGCTTGTAAGTTTCCCTATAGACATTCACTCAGGTGCCTGACCTGAAGGCATCCATTTCCTGAAGGGGACGGAGCAGAGGAGGTCCCGGACAGCCTGGGAGGGGTCCCGACAGTCTAGCCAGACAGCGAGGGATCTCTCATGGAAGCCAGGGTTCCAGTGTGGCCCTGATTTGGCCCCTCATTTTGCAAGGACCTGGGGACTGGCAAAGGTCCCATCACCCTGGGTCAAGGCCTATCCGAAGGCAGTGTTTTTGCCCGGAGCCTGTCAGACCAGGGGTGCTGGCATGGGGGTTGCAAGGCGACGTGGGAGATTGTGCTTCTGATGTACCTGTCTCCCTTTCTCTCATCTTGCCTAGATATGGTTTCAGAACCGGAGAGCTCGGCACCCGGAGCAGAGCAGAAGGGCGCCTGCCAAGGCCCGGGCAGAAGACCCCGATGCCAGACCAGCCCCGACTGTCCCATCGGACCAAAGGCCCCCGTCCAACATCCACAACAGCGCTCATCAATTGCCTCCAACTGATCCACTGGACAGCTTCCGGTCCCTTACCGCTGCAGCCCCTCCTCTGGCCCCAAGCTTCTTTGTGCCTTGTGCTCCCTGTGGTGGCTGGGTGGGCCAGCCTTTGATGCTCCTGTTGGTCCAGCCCGCCCCGGCTTCGCAGGGAGCAGAGAACCCTCCACATCCGGGAACAGACCCCGGCGGCACCACAGCAGGGCCGAGTCCAGGAGGGAGTCTCGCACCCATGCACGCGGCACTCACACCCTCCGCCCACGGAGGGGCCTGCCCGCACAGCAGCCTGCACCCTGGCATGGCAGCACGCCCTCAGCCTGTCCCCCGCAGCGCTCCTCCACACACCGGGCAGCATCCGGCTCAGCCACGCAGCCCCCACGCGCCAATTCTGCAGCCCGAACAGGCCGAGACACACCTGTGGCAGCAGCAGGCCCCATCGGATCAGCTCACGTGTCCTCCGCTCCACCCGCAGCCCCAGACCTCAGGCGCCAGAGGCTCAGGGAGCCTCTTAGATGAACTCTTCTCAGACGCCAGCCTTCTGGAAAAGGCACAACCTTTCCTGAGCGACGGCACCCCGGAAGAGGGACTTTGGCCAACCCTGGAAGAACCCCTCAGTGACGACGAATTCCAGGCCCTCCTGGACATGCTGCCAGGCTCGCCAGGGCCTCAGGAAAGCCTTTGGTCGAGCCCAATTCAGGCCTCCTTCCCTGGGATGCCGAGCCACGGCTTAGAAAAAGGACGAGGAACCAGCCACTCTCCTAGGGCTCGGCAGCAAGGGCAAGGCGCCCAGACTGCCGGCGCCACTGCGTGGCCTCCCTCAGCCCTGCCGTGCTCCGGGGGCGCTCTCAGGACGCACGGGCACCAGGAGGGGCATCCTCCCTGATGTCGGAAAGGATGCTAGCATGCCAAAGGACAAGAATACCGCCCAAGTCCTCTTGGCTTGGAGGTCGATTTGCGGGTTCTCTCTTACATTGCCTTGATCAAATAAACCTGGGTTGGAACTCAATGCAAAGTCTTTGGCTCTGTTTTGGTCCCCTTGTAGTCTGTGCCCCAGCATCCATGCCACTCCTCACAGATTCACCATGTCCCCCTTTGCCTGGGACTGGATGGGAAAGGGGTCGGGGTGCCCTTGATAAGAAGCCAGCTTCTACTTGCAAACTAGATTCTCTTGGAATCCCTACAGCAGTGAAGCACCATCACTGAGATTCTGGGAGCAAGAGAGCTTCCATTAGGGCCAGTACAGGGGAGCAACGTTACAAATCTCTCCTAGCACTTTTCTTGGTTCCCAGATTATAGCCAGATTATTATCAGCAGGGCTCAAATTAACCAAGGTGCTGGGGATATTAGGCAGGCAATCAATCTCTCTCTCTCCCTCACGCCCTCCATCCCTACCTCCCTCTCTCACTTGTCTCCTTCTGCCTCTCCCTTGTTCTCTCTCTCCCTCTCCCCCTGTCTTATGGTCTCTTTGCCACAAACACTTACAGCGCACACACAGCCACACAAACACACAAGCATCGTTTGAACCAAGTGCTGCTATAATTAGACTCATCCCCAAATGTTGCTGAAGAATCTCGTAGTCTCCATCTCAGTGCACATGGCTGAGTTTCATGAACCAGGGTGGCACAAAAGTCGGCCCATTATGTGTTTTAGGTTTCCATGTTTCGAGGGTCTAGGGCCTAGGCTCAGCTAAAATGTCAGATGGGTTTGTATGTTCCAGCCAAATATTCCTTCCTAGCACAGCTGCGCCACCATCCTCTAGGACGCTTTGGAATTCCCCTTCTGCTTCTCCTGCTCCTCCTCCTCCTTCTTGTCCTCTGCTCCCCCTCCCCTCCCCCTTCCCACTCCCCTCCCCCTCACCCCTCCCCTCCCCTCCTCATCCCTCTCCCCACACCCCTCCCTTCCCTCTCCTCCTCCCCAGGTATTCGATTTTGGAAAACACACCCTCGCTTCCCATCTCTATCCTACTGGGTCCATCTTGGCTGAGGCGGGGCTATCATTGCACTCCCCAGCGTTACTTGAGTTATCTGTCTCTTCTCCCAAGTTGTGGTGCCGGGCCCTCCTTTTCAGCTCTGGTTTCTTGCCTGACTTTCCCGGACTCGTGCCTGCCGTCCGGAGAAGGAGTGACCGTCTACAGGTTCTCTGGATCCATGTGTTTTCACCATCAAATGATTTTTCCTTGCTTCCCTTTTGGCAGCTCCAGCAGGGAAGTTCGCTTGGGAATGCATTCCGTTTGCGTGGGCCGGATTCCCGACAGCAGAGCTCCCGATGCCGTTGGGCATGGGTCCTTGGGGCTGCTGGACAGTTTCTGACCTGTTTTGACCTGGGTGATGGCCCCAGGCGAGTGAGGGCAGCTCCCCGCTCCCCTCCCCCTCTTCCCCTCCCCCTCTTTTCCCCTCCCCCACCCACTGTTGGGACGTGCATTCGACCTGGCTTCCCTTGGAGACAGGCTTGCCAAGAGAATTGCTTTGACGTAGCCGGTTGTAGCTGACACATTTCGGCCTGGATAGACTTCAGGGGACCGGACCCTCATCAGGCCTCTCTGGAAAGGCTTTGAAGATGCTGGCAGACAGGCGGGGCAACATAGCCATGTTGGGTTTGCCCAGGACAAGCCTCGCACTTCGAAGCCGCCTCCTAGTGTGGTAGTGGGGTCTGCCCCTTTCTTCATGCACTCCCTGGCCCGTGAGGAAGGGGGCGGGCTGCAGATGACAGCTGGAAAAGTTTCCAAAGTTTGTGACCGAAGAGCATGACCCGTGTGTCGAATCCTGTGTCCGTCGGTGCATTCAGCTTTCTTTTTGAAATCAGCGGGTCCTCAGCCTCCAGTCAAGGAAATGCCTCAGGCCTGGAATGCAATGAGGTCCAGGAGATGCCGAGGGAATTGGGAAGTAGACACCGGGAAGCTAGGCCCACCACACTGGAAAGAACACTGGGGCCAAGCCTTGTCACCACGAACCCAGGGTTGGGGAAAGCCAGGGAGAGCAAACACTGCGTGGAACGGGAAAACGTGTGAAAACCAGAGAGCCCTGGAGCCCATTCAGCCCGGGGAACGGAGGATGCCAGGCTTCCAAAGAAAGGCCTTCCTGGCCTCCGGATTTGCCTTTCAGTCCAAGTCCCCTAACATGGACACATGGGAACACTTCAAGGTTCTCAAGGAGGAAGGGGGAGTTGGGATCCCGAGGCAGCGATTTCCCTAAACAGGGGCGGGGCGTGCCTGATCCCTTGATAAGGCCCGTGCTCCTGGGAACTCCACATTTGGCCAACAGCCTCTGTGCCGGACGGGTGTCTCTCCGGCCATGGATGACTCACGCAAGCCCAACGGTAAGTAGACATCAGCACCTGGGCTCTCCTGCTGGCTCATCTGAAATGCCTTCCTGCCCTCTCAGGGATGTGGACGAGGGGAGAAATGGCCCCATGAGACTGCAGGGATGGCTCTGGCTGGGCTCTGTTTAAGGAAGCCATTGGGCCAAATGATTGAGAGAGTGGCTTGTGTAGTTCTGTTTTTCCTTTCTTTTTTGTTTTTATTCATTGATTTCTTTGGCCCTGTTGAAATTGACATGGGAGCGGTAGCCCTGCTGCCCACCCATAGCTCCTCTGTGAGAAGTCCTGACGTGCAGCTGCACAGAAAGCTGCAGCCGTTGTCCAAGGCTTCCGATCGCATGCAGCGCATTTCTAGTGGAACACGTTAGGACATTTGAGTTGGTGGTGTTGGTACTTTCTCGCTGTGGTTTAGCAGCTCCCTCTTGCCTTGAGTTCCGTGGGAACGGGTCCGTTTCTCTGCTGTCCCTGGAAGTAGTCCACACGCAGGATACCCAAGAAGCACGGCAGGTCATAGGTTCCCTTGCCACCAAATTCAACACTAGGGCTCGGGAGGCACTGATCCCAGAAACCCTTGACATGCCTCCCACTCGACTCCAAAGTAGGGAGTGGAGACTGGGGGCAGGGGCAGCTGGGGGCGCATGTGGGGGTGGGGCTTTCTGAAGGCAAAAGCCCCAAGGCCAGGCTACGTGTGCTCCATGACTTCTGTCCGAAGCAATCTCACTGGAGCTGGCAAGGAGGAAGGGTGCTTGTGAAGGAAGCATCGCTTGGGGTGCGCAAGCCGTGCCTTGCGTCCTTCCAGGCAGACACCTTGACACCCTAGTTTGGCAGCTGGCAGTGGCTAGCGGGGAATTCCTTTGTCGGGAGGGCTGATGTTCTAGAGTTTGAATACACTTCAGGAAATCCAAGTCGTCCCGAAGCCCGGGACGTGCCCGACACCACGTCGGGCTTTCCGCAGAACGTGTGAACAAGCACAGTCCTATTCCTCTGCATCACAGAGAACAAGTGTCCACTAGGACAGGGCTCTATCAATCCAAGCTTTCCACAGAGAAAAATAGCACGCACACAGCCAGTCCACATGACACGGTGACGTCCAGGATGGGGTGCTCATCCTCTGTGGTGTCCCAGCCCAGGCGTCGTCAGAATCAGGGTCGGGGCACTAAGGCCGCAATGTGGGTATCCGACACAACCTACACACGTGTGGCCGTGCTTGGCTCGATTTTCAAGTAGTTCAAGCAGGTGTGCCATGGGTGTGTGAGGAGCCGCAAGGTGGGCTCTTCTAGCTGGCCTAAAGTTCGAGGTCCGTCCTGCCAGGGGCCATCCAGACGTTGCACGGCCGGCAGCCGGCGGCCGCGTCCCCTGGGTGGGAACATCTTCCACCCATTTGGAACATGACCCTGTTGCCCTAGGTCTTCCCAGCTGGGTGGTTTGTAGTTCTCTGGGCTGCCGGTGAGTGGGTGGTAGATCCCAAGAACTTGAGCCACCTCATCTTTTCTACTTGGCATAGATGGAAGGCCCTGGGTCACCCCTTCAGCAGGGCTGTGTGTGTGCTTCCGTTAGATAGAAAGGGACGGCCATCTGTGCACTGGAGTCTACTCCCCCCCGCCTCCCGGACACAAAAAGCAGCCTGGTGTGGCACCACCCATCACCACCACACACCACCGTTGGTGCAGCCGTACGGATTCCCTCTCAGACTTTTCCCCCTCTTGTATTTGGCAGGCCCACACCCAAGAGGACAGCGGAGAAAGAGGCTGGTTCTGAAGCTCAGTCAAAAGGATGCTCTGCAAGCCCTCTTTCAACAGAACCCCTACCCTGGCATCAAGGCCCGAGAGAGCCTGGCCCGAAACCTGGGCATTCCCGAAAGCAGAATTCAGGTAAATATCAGTCTCGGGATTCCTGTTCTCTCGGGTTCCGTGTCCAGATGCCACCCGGCCCGAGCCGTGTGAGTCCCAATTCCAGGTCGGGGAGCTGGCTGCCGAGACTTAGCCGGGCTTCGACTCTCGTGCGTTGGGAGGGAACCAAAGATAAGCCATCCAGCCTCAGGGAAAAGGGGTGTCCTCTAGCGAGCCTCTGTGCTGAAGGGTTTGTACGTGTTTTCCGAGCCCAATATGCAATTGGCTACAGACACTTCGTGGTGGGGTGCACGCTATGGAGAGGAGCCGTCTCCTCCCCTTGGTGCTCCTGGTCTGGGTGCTGGAGGCAAGCCTGGAATCCTCTCCCGGCTAAGAATGGCTGTCCCTTGGGAGAACAGGGCCAGAGGGAGCTGAGTGGCCCTTGGTCCTACAGGAGGTCAGGAATCAAAGCCGAGGGAAAGAGGGTGCGTGAGGCTGCTTGTGCCAGGGGGTTCGGTCCTTTCTAGCTCACCTCCGTGGCACTAGCGGTGCTAAAGCTTCCTCTCTATTCACCTGGGTGAGGAGTCCTGAAAGGGGAGATCCTTAGGAGCAGGAGCACTGTGCATGCATCCTTTCAAGGGGCACTATGTTGCGTAAGCTTCCCTTACTGAACTGACTTGCTGGCTCAACAACTACCCACAGAGACTTATCTGGATGCCCTTAACTTTTACCGTAGACATCCAATATAGATAAAATTTAGTACATTGCTTAAAATTTCCTGAATTTTCAGCATGGAACCTTCTTCTTTCCCTTCACTTTGACCGACATTTTTCTTCCTGAAAACTCTTTCAGTGTATATGCACCCCAGCTGTTTTCTCTAAGATATCACACTCATCTCTTCCTTAATTTTGGTAATACCCCTACCATATATGCATTATTCCACTCCTAGCATCATTTTCTTCTGCAGCTTCATTTCATTCCCATAATCTTTCCCCTACCCCCGCCCTTAAGCATGACTTGAATTTTTTCTTCCATATATTTTTTCTGCAGAACTTTTCCTCAGTCCCCTGCAGGTTTATGATTCAGTCATCTCTCAATTTCCTTCTTAATGAAATCATTTCTCCTCTCCTAAATTTTATACTTGAATTTTTGTATCTCATTTTTCTTAACTTTTGTCTGTTAGTACAGGGGTTGTGGAATTGTGGGCACACACACACTACACATAACTGTCAGGTCCCCTAATCTCTTACCACGCTAGACTATGAGGAATTAGTGAGGGAAGTATAAATACAGGTCATTTTGGAGTTGTGCATCACATCCTGTCACAGAATGCCATGCAATTTTTTATACCTTCTATTCACTCAACTGGCATGTACAGAAATCATTGGCATCTATAATAAGAGATGATGTCACAGGCTGAGACATGTTGCACCATTCTATGCCCAGCCTGTGCCTTTATCTTATTGAGAGGGGCCATGGGACATTGGGATATTGTAACCAGGAAGTAGTCTCCAAATTACCAGGCCTTACTAATTTCCTGCTTAACCATTCCACATGCTCTGCAAACATGACTACAAGACACCTCAAACAATGGACAGCAGAAACCCCTAAATCTTGGCTGGATCTGTGTTGTATTGTAGAGTAGCCACAACCCAAGGGAAGATGCAGAGACATTCTGGCATCACTGCTGGACACATACACCCCAAGATGCAGCCGAGCACAACTTGGCATCATCTCAGCCTATTCAGACAGGACTAAGCCAATGTTGGTAGAAGGCATGGACCCCTGGATGCACTCTACAGCACATATGTTCACATGACCATACCATTCTTACAAGCGATCATCTCTCTCCTTTAATTATGCAGCACCCTGTGTCCTTGGCACCAAAACCGTTACCTACTCAACACATACATCAAGCAGGTGGCAATGCCAGGATGAGGGGAAATTCCATGTCTGCACTTAGGTGGCTGAGGTTCCGATGTTACTGTGGGCACTTTCACTTCATTACTCTGTGGAGACACACACTCGACCAGAGGGTTGATTGTCAAGCAACAGACAGGAAAGGAATCCAGGGCCACTCATGCCTTTGAGATGTCAATAAATTGATGTCTCCTGAAATTCACAGTAAGTCTCACAAGAAGCTGAGATCCTCATTGACAGGCATGATCCATCTCTGTGTATGAAGTGGTATTGGTGTTGAAGTTCCCTCTCATAGTGGGGAGGCAAGCCCCTGCATAGCACATCCCCTGGAGTTGTCTGTGGCCAGCAAAATCACACAAAATGAGGCTAGAGGTCAGAAGATTTTATAATAGCATACACCTTGGCCTCATGAGTCCCATTGTGCTAGACCACTCTAACCCCAAGCCAGAAGAGTTTTTCTCAAGGTTGTTTAAACTTCTACACCCAGGAATCACTTAGTACCAGAAAAGCTTTAGAGGCAAGACAGGGTGTTGGTACAGCTTCAAACTTATCACAGACTACCATGCTCCACCCACAGCTGCCCAAGGGAAACAGACCTCAGCACTGCAGGCCTGGGGCAGTGTCAACGGGGCACTGGCCAACCATCATGTAGTTCCTCCACTGATGCTACTCAAACCCTCTAGCACCCTGACACTGTTTTTCTCCCAACCCCCAGCCCTCCCTGCATGCATCCCTAGGTCTTACCACAGAGTGACATCTAAGACAAGTGAGGTACAATTGGGCATGGCACAGGGAGAAATAAAGTCAGATAGGGACATGCCTGGGGCTTAGCAGAGAGATGCATAAACGGGTGCAAGGTCAGAGCAGAAAACAAGGTAGCAGGTCTAATTTGGGTTCCAGGAAGCAGCTGCAAGCAACAGGGGGCCCATGACAACCTAGGCCCTGAGGGTCCACCAGCACCTGAACACACATCACAAGAAGGGCCAAAGTTCTGCACATGAATTCACAATCTGGTGAGGGCAAATGGGCCAGTGATGAAGGAAAAGGGAACACGGCCCCGAAACCCTCAACCCACCTCCTAAGAGTCAGGGTGGGAATGGGAGCAACATGCCATTGTGGACATGGTCACCTTGGATGTCTAAGATGGGCATCTAGGAGGAGCATGGGGGAGACCAGAAGAGGAAGCAAGGAGCCTTCCCTCCATCCCTTGACACCACCTCATTTTTCCCTCCCTTTCAGAAGAATGTTAACCACCACAGGGTTATGCAGACACAGCGCCCATGCCTGTGGACACCTCCCTCCCTCTCTCCTATTTGACACCTCACTAGTGGAGGCTTGCAAGCAGCCCAGGTCATCGCTAACACCAACCATATTCTGTTGTTAAAGATCCCTCCACAGGTTCACCTATGGAAAATGTTTGCTTTTATTCCTCTAAATGACACTCAACATTTATATCAGAGACCCACCAGGGTCATGGGCCAAAACCAGTTGGGCTGATGCAAGGTCTTCATGAAGCGACTCAATTTGTAGTAGCAATAGGGGGTGTATACAAGGGACTAAAACTTAAGACAAGCTTACAACCTCAATTGGGAATTCCTTGTTCATCAGGAAAAACTGAAATCCCCAATACCAATCAAAATGGGATTCAAAAGGTTACCTAGACTTGCTGGCATAGGCTAGGGACACACTGAGACAGTCAATGTAGCATACCTGCAGCCCACATAACTAAGGGGGGCATTGCTGATTATTGATATATCTTAGGGGCCTAATACCACTGGTCCATCTAAGTGGTTGGGAAACAAGAATGCTTGTGGGTCACATAACTAGTTAGCATGCCAGAATCTCTTACATTGTCAAAATTAACAAATGGCTCCACCAACTAAGAATGACCGCGCACCACCACACATGGCATCAAGGCAGAGATATTGGTTTGTCAATCCTGTCCATGTCTGGACCAATGGAGGTATCCAATGCTGAGTCAAATTAAGCCACAGGCTCCCGTTCCTGGTGGTGCCCTACCATCAGTTCCTTTAAAGTTTCAGCTTTGCAATCATACTCCCTGTGGAACCCAGACTTTGGTTTCCCACAAGCAGCTCAGTGGGTCATGGGAATGTTATCACAGTGCCAATTGGCATCATTTATGTTCAGAATTACACTATCCAATTGTCTTAGAATCAACTTTCATTCTTCATTAATGAAAATATTCTTGGCAAATGCTCTTATTCTGGTCCAGCTTCCAGCAGTCCAAAATTTTCACCTCTAGTGGTGCCATACAAATGCCCCTGGCAGTCTCTCTTAATCATGACCTCACTTCCAAAAACCAACCTCACAGAACCAAGGTTAGTGTTCAAAACAGGACTGAGCTGTCTGGATACTATAGCTGGGGATGATGGAATAGGATTTTCCAAAGTGAACACTTCAGGCCCCACCGATATGCTGTTGGAGCTAGAATTCCCGTAGCTGCTGGCACCAGACTTGTCTTCCAATGGATCCTCAGAAAAATATTTTAAGTGTAATCATTCCATTTACAGGGCTACACAAGTCTCCTGTATTAGATTTGTTATACCTTTTTTGGGTTGGAAGTGAGTAATTTGCACACCTGCTGCCTTCCTTGGATGTAGTAGCTATTTCTCAGCCTCCCTTTCAGGAATCAAGCCCTGATTTCCCAGCATCCATCACCCGTGATCACCACGGTAGGCACAACTAGCAGTGAAATTTGTCAGGGAAGCTTGCTTAAAGGGTTCGTTGCCAATACTGGGGCATGTTATCTAGGGTCAACAAAGACACTGGTGCTCACCTCTGTCCAAGAGGAAGATGATTTGTCCAGGTGGGTGTTGATTTGATAAATGCACACATTCCCCCCCAACAAATGGGGCTAGTGCTTATCATGATGTATTATCTTTACAATTACCAGTTATTCAAACAGCAAAGGAGCAAGCAACCAAAGGAACCAAAAATGATTTAGTGAGCCATTCACAATTTCACTGTATCAGCTGGGTGTACGTAAACATCCATGGCTTAATCTTTGAGACAAGCATATGTTACGGGCAAGATCAGGTAGACAAGCACATGCTCCAAAAAGCCAGATCAGAAGAGCTGGCTCACAATCACAGGGCAGTCACTCCAAGTGCAAGGAATGGGCAATGCAGCAGCACCACCAACATAAGGAAATGGAGGGGCAAACACCAGAGCCTGCCTACCCACATGCACAGAGCAAGGATGACTGGATAGACAGAAAGATGGAGAGAGGTGACTAGGCAAGGTTGGCATCAAGGATAGGTGCTGGAATGGTGGTTTCAAAAGGGGGTCATGTGCTGCCAAACAGGACCAGATACTCTCAAGAATACCTTGATATGTCAGTCACCAGGACATGGCACCAGGTCTCACTGCCAGTGGTCTCCAGTACGGGAGCAGTCCCGTTGCATCAAGGACTTCTTTGGTCCCCAGGACCCCTCACAGGGCTTGCAAGCACCAACACCACACAGCCACAGCACGCCCATGAGACTTCTTGCCCACACATTGATGATCATTGATCATTGGCCCCTTATGTACTTGCTGCTGCTGAATCCATCATTGGATCCAAGAATATTTCACCTAGGGGTGACTCACACAAAGAAAGGACATTTCAGAGAGCAGATTGTACAGTTTTCTGTTTGGATAGAAGACCAACAACAGTAAAGGTTAGCCCACAGGGTGAGGGCCATGAAGCAAGTGCACAGGCACTGTCCAGAGAAGGAAGAGCTCAGATGCAATTGGGCCACCAGGAAAAAACAAGCACAGGATCCATTTACCACAGGCAAAAGGGCAATCCAACAGTGTCCAGAATGCCAGGCAACCTCAGTCTCCCATAAGCCTCCTGTTACCCACCCCTCAGCCCTCCACCAGGCTCCCGCTTGATGGCCACTTGCCATGGGGTGGCCACCAACATAATCCATTCACCCAAATCTGTGCATGCATCTGCTCTGCAATCACATCCAGATGATGTTATTAACCGAGACCATCTGACCCACACCCACATGCAACCACAGGGTGTGACTAAGGACAGGAGTAGGAAGGACACATAAATTGCACTGCACTGGATATTGGCCCAGTCGTATCCTCCCCTGGGGAGGAAGGCACAGGCCATGGTAGACAAAGAGAAGCTCTTGGCCCTTAACACAAGGCCAGTTCACCCCTCACAGGAAGCTGAGGGGTTCTTTCCACAGGCTGTGGCTGTTAAACCAGCAGCTACTGCATACTTTGAAGGACCAGCAGCTGGGAGTTCAATATCCCAAATTTTGGATCTTAGAGTGCATTTTCTCACTGTGGACATGCTCTCCCCCCCTATTGTAATCTCCCCATTAGGCCCACAGAAACACTTCAATGTCATGACCTAGGGGGTCCGGGGATTTTCTGATGTGGATAAGTTGAGCATTCAGAGTGAAGGCCTGGAACACCTGTGCTGCCTCAGGCTTGTCCATTTCCCTTACAAGGAGGATTTTCTTCACCTTTGATGTCCCCCTCACATTGTCTTGCCCACCACAATTGTTCATACATCATATGCACAACACTAAGAAAAGGGAACTCATGTCATGCACATGGACTTGTCAATCTACTAAGAATTCAATGAAAACAACCATAAAGAGGCACCTGCCCCATAAGGGGAAAATGTGTGCCTACATTACCATTTCAACCCCCAATAAATCTGCTCACAGGATGCAGCAGCACAGTGGAGATCCAAGGGGCTATCTGGGAACAAGAGATGCCATCACTGCTCAGCCTTGGGCACCTGACAGATGACCTAGATCACTCCAGGGGCCCCACAGAAGGCCATATGGGACACAGTTATACAGCCAAGAGCACAGCAAGGTGACATTCCCCATGGCAGGGAGGGTTACTCATGAGACATGCCAGGAAGATGAGGCAAGAATACCTCATTTGAGGACTCTAGTGACACCAAGACAGAGGGGTTAGAAGAGCATGATCAGGCCAGATTCCACATTCCATCCATCACTAAGAGAGAGACAAGAGATTCGTGGGTAAAACAATGGCCAATTTTTCATGAACATTCATCCCTTCTCTGGCATGGCTTAGACCCAACAGAACACATCAACACCCTGATCAATGCAGATATGGGAAAGCCATGAAGGGGTCTGGCTAAAACAATCTACTTCAGCTTTGCCAACACCTTTCTCTCAGTAGACAGTACACAAAAACCTGGGGATGATTACACCTGAAATGAGGTGCAGAGCACACAAAATGTGGCTGTCACAGCCACAAGTAGGTGCATATGGTGAAAAGCACAGGGGATATGGGAGTCACCCTGCATGACCCGACTGCCTTGGGTTATCCGAGACGGCACCATGGGTTGGGGCAAATGGGAATACACACAAGAGCAGCTCAATAGGACCAGGATGGCAGCTAAAAAAAAAAAAGTTGGATGTAAGATCGTGCTCAAGCCCAGAAACATGTACATATCCGGAGTCTCATTGTCCTGGCAACATGTACTCAAGACCAATCTGGTGACAAATATGTGCCCACTTTGGATGAAACATTACCACACCCAGCATTAGGGTCTATCCATAAAGTATAAAGGGTGTCTGGGACCCTGGTCTGCCCACTGGCTCCCAGTACTACCCTATCACTGCCAGCCCTAGAGCTCTCAGGGCAATCAGATGAAACAAAGTTGTGCAGTTACAGCCAGGGGAACTGACGATACAAGGAAATCAGGGTGGGCCAGGGATGCCCTTGCTTGTTTGCCCAACTAGACAGCTACCAGTCTGTCCAAGTCTCTGAATGGAGACTTGGAACAATTTCACAGAAGAGCCGTTGATGACTGGGCCCATTATATGCAAAGCCCAGGCTTATGTCACTCCATTTAGGTTACCTCTCAGGTCCAGGCCAGTCCCCAACTCCAGAATGTGAATCACAAGACTCAGAAAGGATCCAGTGACCCGTATTCAAGGGTCCTCACTTTAGGGACTGGAAACCTCTTGGGCCTGACTTTTGGAGCAGGAATTGGAGTGTAAGCAGAGGAATTAATAACCATGACACAGAGTGGTCCACAGACAACTAGGTGCAGAACATCCTCCCCATCTCCTCAGTGCAGGCCCGGCCTGGCCCTGTTAGGGTCTGTTTTCGAGGCCAAGAAGTGCTTGCAGTTGCTTGAATACCCACCAGCACCAGGGAGAGCAGCGCTAAGCACCCACAGAAGCATGAATGTCCAATCTGTGGTGAGAGAATGATGCGTCCAAGTCCCGGCGCGACCAGGGTGGTCACCGCCAGCGTTACCTAAATCCCGAAACTCTTCCTCGGCCCCAAAGGCAGAGTCCCATCCCTTCCGAAGTTCTCCAGAGCTCCGGAGGGAAAAGACGATATAAAAGCGGCCGCCAGATGGTGCCCGACAACCGGCGCAAAGGTCAGAGGAACGGATCCAGATTGTTGGTTGGCAAGAGTGACGCCTAGGATATAGCTCCCTGCTTAGTAAGGCAGGGCCCAGCAAGGTAGCGCCCAGCAAGGTACTGCATGACTATAACCTGGCAGGCAAACCAGAGGTGGGGGGAAGCTAGGAAGATATTGGCAGGCGGATGCTGCAAAGGGGATGTAATCTCCACACAATTCTTGGATGGAGGACATTCCACCAATATGCCAGGGATGCTGGGTGCCTGGGCCACCAGCATGACCTACCTAGAGCCCGAATGGCAGGAGTGAGATCCAGGGCTCCTCTGGGCTCCTGGAGGGAGAAAGTGGAGGAGGGAGGGAGGGAAGCAGGTCTGGCAAACGCTCTCAGACCACAATGCAGGAATTGGTTTTGATTCCATCTTTCTGAAAGGAGGTCTTTTAAAAGCAGACACGCAAAGCCTAGAAGCTAGAAAAGAATGAATGACTACTCTTGACCCCATATAAGCGTAAATAAAAATATAGCTCTGCATAGACAACGAAAATATCTAAAGACAAAAAATGGGTTTGTGTGGGACACTGGGGAAAACGCACTTGCCATCATGAGAACATGGATTTCAGCGTGACTTACCACATAACAGGAAAAAAATGTTTGTGGGATAGTTAATAGTTACCTACTAAATAAATTGAGTTCCATTACATCTATACAATGCAACACTATATGTGTATGTGTATTTGAAATAAGCTAAAAGTTGATGACAAGTTGTAGTCCAACCCAAAACAAACAAACTACCAACAGTAAATCAAGTTGTAGAACTTCCTTAGTCTCGCATTTAAAACAATAAAAATTGAAAAAGTACACACATACACAGTAAGTGGTTCCTATCCAAAACTGACCAGGAATGGAAACTCACCCTCCAAACGTAGGTGAAAAATAAATAAATAAATAAACAGAAGACCTCAACAGACCTAAACCTCACAGTTCAGGAAAACACGAATTCAAACGGATCACACATACCATCTCACTTGTCACACCATCTACAAAAATTAAACTCAACAGAGGTTGAAGACTTCACCGTGAGATTGGAGATGGTCTAATTCCTAGCAGAAAACACAAATAGTATTACTGTGTGCTCTTTGACATCAGTCCTAGCGAGATTTTATTTGGATCTGTCTCCTAAGGCAAGGAAAACAAAACCAAAAATAAACACATGGGACTCCATCCACCAGAGAAGTTGTGGCAACATGAGGAAAAAAATCTATGAAACAAAAAGGCAGTCTGCTGAGTGGAAGAGGAGAATTGCAAAAGAACTATCCAATAAAGTGTTCATATCCAAAATAGATCAAGAATACACAATTCAACTTCCAAAAAAGAACAAATAATCCGATGGAAAAAATAGGCAGGAGACATGAATAAACTTTTTTTGTTTTCATAAAAGACATACAGATGGCCTATGGGCACACGAAAAGATGCTCAACATCACTCATCATTGGGGAGACGCACATTAAAAGCATGGTGAGATATCACATCACACTTGACAATGTCTATCCTACAAAAGACAACAAATAATGGGCTTGGTGGGTGAAGAAGTGGAAAAAAGAGGCACACTTGTGCACTTCTGTCTGGAACGTCCATTGATACAGTCACTATGGAAAACATTAGGTCCTTTAAAACACTCAAATGAAAAACCTCACAATCCAGCAAGTCCACTTCTGGATATTTTTTCAAAGAAAACAAAAACATAAAAAGATATAGGCTCCCATATATTCACAGCAGCCTTATTGACAATAACCAAGATAAACAAGCCACCTAAGTGTCCATGAGTAGATGAAAGGATAAAGAAAAACAAGGAAGCTAATGATTATACAATTCTGCCTCCAGATCTCCCTTACAAAAGAGATTTCAATTATATTCCTTTTAGTTTTTATTAAGAGAAACAAGATTATGTGAGTCCAACTACCTGCCAGTCTCTACTTTTAGTCCAATGCCTTAGCAAATAATTAGACAAAGCGAAAAAAATATGTGAAAACTGTTTTTGGAAATGCCATTGGCACATATACCTAGATGCTAATAATCTACTAAACTCTCAATTATTTTGTACATAAACAATGAATATCTAGGTATTTTCATAAAAACAAGCACCAACTTTCTAAATGATCACAACTAGATATTTGACAAGATTATACACAATCTTCAATTTGCAGTGTATTTCAGGACCATAATATGACTGTGAAACCTTAAGTTGAAAAAAGTAATCCTGTTAATCAATGAGAAAAGTACAATTGTTCAATGACAGTCAAATATTTGGTCAAAACATTAAACACCCTTACTTGCTATTAAAAAATGTATAAAATACCAAAATATGAAAAATATTTATTATACCGTAACTGAAGACATTAAAATTAAAGCATCTTATTAATTTTTTAAATCATGCTAACTGTGGCTTGAACACAACTTGCCTTATTTGCATGATATCTTTTTTTATGTCTTGATGGACAGTCATATTCCTTTCTAAGTTCAGACCAGCTTCTAACACCTTATTTTTGTACATTCAATGTATTGAAAAATCTCTCAGAGTTCCTTGAATGGTTAAGTTTTCACCAGAATCATTTCCCTGAGATATTTTCAGCCTGTTCATATTGTCGAGTTCTTCTGCACTCAGTTCCACTGGCAGCACAACTACTGTTTTCCCATGGTGGCAGTTTTTTCATATTTATGCTCAGCTGTCTCCTAACTACATACAAGTTTACTTCCAATATCATCATTTCTGTTTCTTTGCTGAAATTTTGTCTTTCTTGGGCAATTATTTCTTTTTATTTCCCATTGATGGGGGAGACAAAGTGGCAACACAAGTACATCTGGAAAATAGATACATACTAAGCAATCACCAACAGGCTCTGAAAGAGGATTGGTCACCGTTCATGATGCACATTTGTTCTTTATGTACTGACTGCAGACTGAAAAGGCAGCAGCAAACTTTCAACTTCATACAGTTACAGTTTTGACAGATGCACAGGGCGACAGGGACAAATGGTTGAATCCAGACTCATTAAGGCTGGAATTTTTGCAATACCTTCACCAGCAATTTGGAGTGATTTGCTGAACATCCACATTTTCAGAATATAGGTGAACCAGAAATAAGTATGCTCTTGTGAGAATTGCAAATCAATGTGGCCTATCTGTGTCCAACAATAGCCTCAGTCCCCAGAAATGGTTTTAGGAGTTTCCAGATTAATTGTGCCCCCTAAGGGCTGAAGAAGAAAGAAAGAAAGAAAAGAAAGAAAGAAAGAAAGAAAGAAAGAAAGAAAGAAAGAAAGAAAGAAAGAAAGAAAGAAAGAAAGAAAGAAAGAAAGAAAGAAAGAAAGAAAGAAAGAAAGAAAGAAAGGAAGGAAGGAAGGAAGGAAGGAAGGAAGGAAGGAAGGAAGGAAGAGAGAGAGAGAGAAAAAACACACAAATTTTAGCCCTCAAATTATTTCCACAAGCAATTTTGTATAAAAAAAAATGTACCTTATCATCAACTATAAATAAACCAATGAGGAGACTTGAAAACAGAAAAATCAGAAGAAACAGACAATACTAGAACCACACAAGCAATGGTTCAGATGTTGGAATTCCTAGGTAAAAATTACTACCTGAGATTCCAGATCCTGGTTATACACTTATGAGAAATGGACGGAATATCAGTGTTATCCCCCTCCAGATTCTTATTTTGAAGCCCTAATCCTCAGGGTGATGGTGTTTGGGAGCAGAATCTTTGAGAGGCAATTAGGTTTAGATGTTGCTGTGAGAATGGAGCCTCCGTGAGAAAATTAGTGAGGAAGAGAAAGAAATGGAAGAGCTGAGAACTCTCATTCCCTCTCTGCCATGTGAGGAAAGAGTGAGAATATGACTGTCAATGAACCAGGAAGCAGCTCTCACTGGGAACTGAATCTGTAGCATCTTTATCATGGACTTCCAGCCTCCAGAATTGTGAAAATAAATGTTTCCTGCTTAAAACAATCAGTCTAAAATATTCTGTTATAACAACAAGAATGGACAAATTAAACTTATGGAACAGTTTAGGCCTGATACCAAGTTATTACAAAGGATGTTACCTAACAGGCCTCTTGGGGGAAGCTGCTCTCCCACCAGATGCCCTGTTTTTGACACACTGCAGTCTCTGAAGGGAGTTATAGTCAAGGATTCAGGCATCTCTGCCCATGCATGCTCTTCTCATATTTTCATCCCAAGCCCTTACACCTCCATTCATAGGTGTCTTTCTCTGTGGCCTTGCACAAAGATCTCCCTCAGGCATTTCTCCTGAGGCCTCCTTATGAGGGAGGATAAAGGAAATCTTAAAGACTTTGTTTTGCTGATTCTGACTCAGTACCTCGTAATTTTTCATTCCTAGCCCTTTTGCTTCAGCCTCTCACTTAGCCTACTGTCTAATAAACTGCTGTGATATTTTGTCTGGGGCCTCCCTCCACACTGAGATGAACCTCATATCTGTGCTGATCCACATGAACCTCAAGTGTGCTACTCTATGGGGGAAAATAAAATTGAGGGAGTTGGTGTTTTCCCCAGTTCTGTACTATTGATTAAATATTGCAGTATGTGATTAAAGGATTAACTCTCATTTTTGGCTTCTTGTTTTAGTTGGGTATTCTGACACTTGGCAGTTCAATTCTCTCGCCCAGCTCAGTTGACCTCCTGATACTAACTTGATGCAAGTATATTTAGTAGATTTGGGGAGATAAAAAGCAAGTTTAAATATTTTGGCAAAGAAGTGGAACATATCTTTAAAATAATAAATAAATTTTTTGAAAAAGAAAACAAATTTTTAAAAACATGAGAAGTAAATAACATCAAGATGTCAATGGATGTGTTTGAAAATGCACATCTTAACAACAAATAACCAGAAATTTACTGAACAGAATAAATAGTAGAAAAGAAATTCAGAATAAAGACTGTAGAGGCAAAAAGAGGGTCATCCAGTGAGAGAAAATGAGAGACCATTAAAATACAATTTAAAAAATTCTAAAATGCATGTGATTAGAATCACAGAAGTTAAAGAGGGAAATGGACAGAAGCAATACTTGAATTGAAAAGAGCTAAGACATTTAAGAGAGCAGCCAAGATAGTGGAATGGAAGTGATGCAGGAAAAATGGATGTGGGGCATAGGAGGGCCATGTCCCATGTCTCAGTTGATCTCCTCCAATGTTCCCCACTGCGTGTGGGTCTTTGGCATCACATAGGAATTTAACTCAAGAGTGAGCCACAGTTCAGGAAAGGTAGATTTATTTAAAGAGATACATAATGCATAGAGTGTAGGCTGTTTCAGAAGGCAAAAGAAAGGCTAGGAGGTGTTGGGGTTAGGTGCTCAGGTTAAAGTAAAAGTAGACACACACCCTAAAGACAGATTGTGGACCATTTTCAAAGAGAGAGGCGGCCACATGGCATGGTCTTCCCAGATTTCATGGGCTTCTTAGCTTCACATGCCAACAAGTGTGAGGACTATTCCATATACACTGGGGAAGGGGCTGGGAACCCCAGGAATTGGGCCACTACCCACTGTTTGACTTTGTGTGGTTAGCCTTGGGACTGTCATGGCACCTATGGGCATGTTATTTACAATGAGCATATAGTGAAGCTCAAAGTCTAATAGAGGCTAAGCTTCCTGCCTTCATAATCCTCAAGGCCTACTGGGAGTTGAATCCTCCAGTTTTGGGGTTAATTGTTGTCATTTTTTAAATGGCTGTGCAATGCTCCCTTTCCTCCTGTCTCAGAAGGACTGTCTTAGCTGAACTTCTCCCAAGAAAACACCAAGAGAGACATCCATGGACCCACCTAATTACTCAGAACACTTCCTTAACTTTGACAAAACATCACCTTTTTCAACTGACAAAATTCATCACAAATCTGGTAAAAGTAAATGAAAAAAAGAAAGAATAAAAAGGAAATTAGTGCAGTACCAGTCCCTCGGGGAGGAAGCACCAAAGAAGGACTATTGTTCCTATGCTGAGTCTCCCCAAAGCCAGTGGGGATGTCAGTAGGACAGAGGGGAACCTCCAAAGCTCAGATTTGTATAGAACAGCCCATGACCCACAGAACTAAGTGAAACAGGCACAAAGGGTCCATATGACCTTCAGCTCTAGATGTGAACTGGCAGGGGTGGGATGGGACAGGCTGCCCAAGCAGGCAGAGGACTGGGGCCTATTGTACAGAGTCAAATTAAGGGGACTGGAGTGTACTGTGCTCTGTGGCTGGGAGAGTATATAGAACAGAACAGCCTGAATCCCCTGTAAAATAAAATTTAAACAAAAAGCAAAGCTAACTGCTAATGTGTATTGGGTAGAGGGGTGCTGTAGCCTTTGTCTCTGCAGACTCCTGGCACCATTGCTGGCTCCTTCTCAGGAGAAGACAGGTGGTGCTCAGCCACAGCCACTATATTTGCCTGTGCTCAACTCCCAGGCAGAGGGTGGTTTGAAACCTGAACCTGTACCCAGGGCCTCTGCAATCTTATAGACAAGACTGAGATTTACTTACAGCTCAAGGCAGATGGGACCATTCTGCTCCAGTGCCTTAGTGGACTCATACCTGTAAGACAACTGAGCAAGGAGCAGGATTTTGCCACACATCTGGGGCATAAGGTGTAGTGTGGCCATTTTCTGGTAGTCTGTCTACTGGAAATGTACTTGGCTCTGGGAATGGCACTGGCAGGGGCGCTATTGGCCCACATATCATGCTTGGAGGCAGTAGTGATAGCGGCCCAGAATGGGGCTGTGAACTGAGGGCTTGATCGAAGGGCCTCTGTCACAACAGAGTGGAGTTTGAGTTCACGCAGCAGTGTGAGGACAGGAGCCATGACAATGATAGAACAAAAGGAGGACCTGCTCACTAGAACGAGCAGGCTCTGACAACCACACCCCAGCCACAACCACAAACAAAGCCAGAAGTCACAAAAGGAAGACTTGGTAACCAACCACGCTTAAAGTACGCCTCACATCAAAATTATTAAGATCACACAGTCTATGTGGAACTACATTCTCCAATTTTTATTTCTTTGTTATTTTTTAATTTTCTTTTTTTTTTCTTAGGATTTTCTGTTATTAAAATCATAAAATTTTATTTTCTTCTTTTTAAATTGTTTTCTTTATTTTTCATTGGTTTCTCAGTTTTATTTTTTGCTTAGTTCTATTATTTATAGTATTGTGTTTTTAAATCTTTTTTCTTTTATATTGTAAAATGTCTTTTATTTTAATTTTTTCATTCTAATTTTTTATTTTAATTTGTCTTTTAAATTTTTCCACTTTTTAAACTTTACATTTTTTTATTAAAAAGAAGTTTGTTGTTTTGTTTTGATTACTGCTTTTTGTTTTCTGTTTGTTTATTTTTAGTTTAATTTGGCATCCTCTTTATAAATAAATAAATCCCTTCAGGACCACAATAGATAACTGATATTCCCTAATCCATAGTGCCAAAGACGTATAAGAAAAATTAAGAAGCAGAGGAACCACTCCCAATTAAAAGAACAACAGAAATCCCCTGAAAGAATGATCAATGAAATAGACCTTGACAGTCTACTAGATCATTATTTCAAAGGGATTGATCAATGCACTGAAGGAACTAACATAGATTGTGAGTAGAGACAGAGAATACTTCAAAAAGAAAATTGAAACTATAAAAAGGAGCCAATTAAAAACAGAAAATTCAATGACAGAGATAAAAGCTATGCTAAAGGCTGTCAAAAGCCAATTAGACAATGCAGAGGAATGGATAAATGGCTTAGAAGACAGGATAACAAAAGTCACCCAATCAAAACACCAGACATAAAGACAAATAAAAGCCAATGAAAACAATGTAAGGGTCCTATGGAATTATATAAAGCATGCCAACATATGACATAATAGGTGTCCTAGAAGGAGAAGGAGTGATGGAGACTGAAATGGTATCTGAAGAAAACATGAATGAAAATTTCCAAAACCTAAAGAAGGAATCAGATTTCCAAGTACAAGAAGCACAGAGGGTCCCAAACAAGAAGTACCCAAAACAGACCCACAGCAAGACATACTATAATCAGGATAGCCAGGTTTAAGGATAAAGTAATGATTCTAAAGGAAGCAAGAGAAAGAAAAAAAAAGAGAGAAGGGAATCCCCATAAGGTTTTCAGCTGATTTCTCAGCATAAACACTGCAGGCCTGAAGGGAGTGGCAAGATATATTCAAAGTCTTTGATGAGGGAAAGCTGCAACCTAAGATACACTATTTAGCAAGATTATAATTTAGACTAGAAGGAGAGGTTAAGAAATTCACAGAATTTCAAAAACTAAAAGAATTAAGTAAAACTAAACCTAGGCTAAAACAAGCATTGAAAGGTCTTCTCTAAACAGGAAAGAAGCAGGATGCTATAGAAAGAAGAAAACCATAATTGGAAAGGTGATAACCACAATGAGTTACAACAGAATAAACATGAAGATATAAAAGAGAACGTCAGAATCATTAAGGATGGGAGAGAGTAGAAAGAAAATATAGATTTCTCTCTCTCTCTTTTTTTCTTCTTAGAATGGACTTTGACCTATATGACTATCAGTTTAAAGTAAACAGATAGAGTAATAGGTTAATATACTTAAAAAACAGAGTAACCACAAGTCTAAAGCTTACAATAGAGTCACAAAAACCAAAAAGAAATCAAGATAATACAAAGGAAAATTACCAAACAACAAAAAGAAAAAGAAAAATATACGAACAAAAAGGAAATACAAAAGCAACTGGAAAAATTAGTTCAAAATGGTGATAAACACACATCTATCAATAATTATCATAAATGCCAATGGACTAAGTGCTCAGATCAAGAGACATAGAGTGGCATACTGGATAATGAAACAAGAACCTATAATATGCTGCATACCAGAGACTCACTTTAGGGAGAATAACACACAGAGATTGAAAGTGAGAGGATAGAAAAAGATATTTTATGCAAATGGAAATGGTAAGAAAGCAAGAGTAGCAATACTGGTAGCAGACAAAATAAATTTTAAAACAAAGGCCATAAAGAAAGATAAAGGTCACTGTTTAATGATTAAAGGAATAATACAAGATGAAGATATTACACTCATTAGCATATATGCACTCGTTGTAGGAGCACCTAAATACATAAAGCAAATACTAACAGATATAAAGAGAGAAACTGATGGAGGTACAATCATAGTAAGAGAAATTAACAACCATTAACATCATTGGACAGATCTTCAAGACATAAAACTAATAAAGCAGCAGAGATACTGAATGATACAATAGAATCATTGGACTTAGTTGGTATTTTCAAAACACTACATCAGCCCAAAATTGAATATACATTCTTTTCAAGTGCACATAAAACATTTTCTAGGATAGATCATGTTCTCAGGCACAAAAGAAGCCTCAGCAAATTTAAGAGGATTGAAATTATTTCAATTACCTTTTTCTGACCACAATGCCATGTAACTAGAAATCAACCACAGAAAACAAAGGAGAAAACAACTGACAGCATGGAGATTAAACCACATGCTACTAAAAGGCCAATGGGTCAATGGAAAACAGAAAGAAGAAACTAAAAAATAAAACAGACAACAATGAAAACACAACAATATTAGATCTATGGCATGCAGCCAAAGCACACCTAAGAGGGAAGTTCATAGCAATACTGGATTTTATCAAATAAACAAACTAACCTCCCATCTAAAACCTTAGAAAAAGAAGAGTAAACAAAACCAAAAGTCAGCAGAAGGAAGGAAAAAATAAAGATCAGGGAGGAAATAAATAAAATAGTGCTTTAAAAAAAACAATGGAAAAGATCAATCAAAACAAGAGCTGTTTTTTTGAAAGAGAAAACAGAATTGATAAACATCTGGCCAGGCTCACCAACAAGGAAAGGGAGAGAACACAAACAAAAAAAGAAAGGAAAATGGAGAAATTACAACCAATACTACAGAAATATAAAATATCATAAAAGAATGCTATGAACAACTATATGGGGAAAAAATGGATAACATTGAAGAAATGGACAAGTTTCTGAAGTCATTCAGTCCACCAAGAATGAATCAAGAAGAAATTGACTATTTGACTCAAAGTAGAATTAGCAATAAAAAAAAAAAAAAATTCCCTGCAAACAAAAGTACAGGACAAGATGGCTTCACTGAGAATTTCTACCAAACATACAAAGAGGAACTCATACAGATCCTTCTCAAATTCTTCCAAAAGATTCAAAAGGTGGAAGTAATCCCAAATTCATTCTATGAAGCCACCATCACCCTGATAACAAAACCAAAGGCACTACCAAGAAAGAAAATTAAAGGCCATATCACTGATGAAAATTGATGCAAAAATCCTCAACAAAATATTAGCAAACAGAATCCAACAGCACATTAAAAAATTCATACACCATTATTAAGTTCGATTCATCCGAGGAACACAAGGATGGTTCAACATATGCAAATCAATCAATGTGATACAACACACCCACAAAAGAAAGGACAAAACCACATGATCATTTCGATAGATGCAGAAAAAGCACTTTATATAATTCAAATCCAATTTATGACAAAAAAAAACCCTTACTAAAGTGGGTATAGAGGAAATATTAATCAACATATTAAAATCTATATATGACAAATCTACAGCCAGCATACTGCTCCATGGTGAAAAACTGAAAGCCTTTCCTCAGAAATCTGGGACAAGACAAAGTTGTCTACACTCACTTCTATCCAACATACTCCTCGAAGTCCTAGCCACAGCAATCAGGCAAGAAAAAGAAATAAAAAGCATCCAAATCTGAAAAGAAAGGTTAAAACTGTCAGTATATGCAGATGACATGATACTCTATATAGAAAACACTAAAAGCTCCACACAAAAACTACTAGAGTTAATAAAGAATTCGGTAAGTTAGCAGGATACTAGATTAATGTACAGAGATCAGTTGCATTTATTTACATTAATAATGACTCAACAGGAAAAGACAGTAAAAAAAAAAAAAAACCCGTCTTAAAATTGCATAGAAAACAATACAATGCTTAGGAATAAATCAGACCAAGGAGGTGAAATACTTATACATGAACAAATATAAAACATTAAATAAGAAAATTAAAGAAGACTTAAAGGAATTGAAAGATATCCTATGCTCTTGGAATGTAAAATCAATATCATTAAAATGACCATGCTTCCTAATGCAATCTACAGATTTAATGTGATCCTTATAAAATTACTCAGGACACTTTTACAGAAATGGAATGAACAATCCTAAGATTTATATGGAATAACAAAAGACCCAAGAAATGTCAAAGCATTATTGAAGAAAAAGAATGAATCTGGAGGAATAATCCTCCCAGACTTCATACAATATTACACAGCTACCAAAATCAAAACAGCACGTTATCGACATAAAAGCAGACATATGGTTTGATGGAACAGAATGAAGAGCCCAGAAATAAATCCACTGACCTATGGTTAATTAATCTTTGACAATGGGGGAAAGAATATATCATGGAGAAAAGACAGTCTCTTCAAAAGATGGTGTTGATAAAATTGGATAGCAGCATGTAAATCAATGAAATTAGAATCCCTCACTCCATACACAAAAATAAACTCACAATGGCTTAAAGGCTGAAATATAGGACAAGACACAATAAATATTCTAGAAGGAAACATAGGAAAAGCATTCTCTGACATAAATTTTAGCCACATTCTTCTAGAGCAGTCCACCAAGATAATGGCAATAAAAGCAAAAATAAACAAATGGGGCCTAATTAAACATAAGCTTTTGCACAACAAAGGAAACTATAAGCAAAGCAAAAGGACAACCTATGGAATGGGGTAAAATATTTGCAAATGATATGACTGACATAGCCTTTATTTACATAATGTAAAAACAGTTCATACAGAAGAGGCCAAAGTGGTGGAGAAGTAGGACGCTCGTAGCTCACCCTCTACCACAGATACACCAAGACTCACATCAGCGGACCCACTAAGCCAACGAGAGCACCTGCAGAGCTCCGACAGAACAGCGTCCTCTTCAAAAGACAAAGACGCCAAAAATCTGGTAGGAGAAAGGAAAACAAGAAAGACAAAAAGGCAAAACAGTGCGGGACCGGTCCCGCAGGGAGGGAGCGACAAAGGAGGACTGGCACTCGTTTGCTGGGTCTCCCCTCTCCAACGGAAAGGCCAGCAGGACAGAGGGGGAGCCTCTGAGGCTCGGATCTATACAGAGCAGCACTTGACTGACAGAACCAAGTTAAACAGGCACAGAGGGTCCTGCAACAACCAGCCCAGCCCGGGACCCGAGCCAGGAGTGGGTGAGCAGGGACAGACTGCCCGAGCCGGGCGGAGGATGGGGACAGCTGCACTGAGGCGGACCCGGGGGGACTGCAGGGTGCTGTGCAACGTGGATGAGTGGGTGCACAGGGGCGAACAACATGGGCCCTCCTTAAAACAGCACAGCTGATGTGCCCTGGGGGGAAGGTTGCGTACCCCCATCTCTGAAAACCCATGGAAGGTTTTTGGTGAGGAGAGGAGGGGCTCGGGTTCGGCCCCCATATCCTCCAGCGGTTGGCACCCAGGTGGGGGCGGGGGCGAAACCTGAATCCGCACCTGGGGGCTCAGCAGCCTTAAAGGCCAGACAGTCACTTGTTTGCAGCCCGAATCAGATAGGATCAATCCACCCTGGTGCCTCGCAAAATTCGTGCCACCAGAACAAACAAGCAGCTGAGTTTGGGCACGGAGCAGGGGTGGGGCTGTACCGCGGTCTTCCGCTGCCTGCCTGTGGAGCGCCGATCTGGGGTTGGAGCACGTGGCGGAGTGGAGCTGCGGAGCGACCAGCGCTTGGAGACAGCTGGTGGCCCCCAGCCTTTCCTGCTGGAACGCTGTGCTAGGAGGGGGCGAGATCGGCTTGCTGACAGGCACTAGGATCAGCACAGACGAGGGCACAAATGAAGGGCCTTTGGAAACAGCAAGCAGAGCTCACGAAACAGGGCAAAGACACAAAGGTTTCTCATTAAGAGCACATCGTCTCCAGGAGAACACCCCTGACCCTCACTTTTTGTTAAACCTGTTTTAACATGTCGTATTTTCTATTACCTTTTCAATTTTTACTTTTTCAACAATTATCTATCCTCCAAGTTTTAATCCCTTTAAAATTTTTCTTTTAAAATAATAGTATTATTTTAAAAAGTCCACGTCATGTCATTTTTCTCTCTCTTGGATTTGATCTCCTGTTGTTGATTACACACGGGTTTCAAACACATTTTTTCCTCTTCTCTCTTATTTTAAACCTTTTTAAGAGACATCTCAACCCGATTGCTATTCTGCTTCAACTTACTCTTCAATTATTCATTACACATTATTTTCAAACTTTTTATTCTCCCCCTTTTCAAAACTCTCTATTTATCATATTTTTTATCCATTATATTTTACTACCTTTTTAATTTCTACTTTCTATACAATTGCATATGCTTCTAGTTTTAATTCTTTTTAAATTATTCTATTAAAGTAGTTATTATTTTTTAAAAAATCCACCTGATTACATTTTCCCTTCTTTTGGGTTTGATCTCCTGTTATTGATTATAAATAGGTTTCAAATATCATTTATTCATTTTTTTTCCTTTTCGTTAAGGGTTTTTGAGAAGATGTCTCAACTCCAATGCTAGTCTGATTCAAATTACTCTTCTATAATTGAATATACACGGTTTTCAAACAATTTATTCCTTCCTTCTCTTAAAATTTCCTCTTTATTTATCTTCTTTAGCTTCTCTAATTTCTGTTACCTTTTTAATTTCTACTTTCTAAACAATTGTATATGCTTATAGTTTTAATTCATTTAAAATTTTTCTTTTAAAGTAGTTATATTATTATTCTTAAAAATACAATCCACCAGATTTCATTTTCATTTCTTTTGGTTTTGATCTCCTGTTATTGAGTATAAATAGGTTTCAAATATCGTTTATAGATGTCTTTTCTTTTTTTTAAGGTTTTTAAAAAAGACGTCTCAACTCAAATGTTAGTCTGATTCAAATTGCAATTCTATAATTGATTATACACTATTTTCAAACCTTTATTCCTCCCTTCTTATAAATTTCTCTTTCTCTCACTCTCACTTTAAGTTTTATTCCTACATAGGCATTAGAAAGATAAATAAATAAACTACTTTGAGACCCACAATAGATAACTGATACTCCATAAGCCACAGTGACACAGTGGTATGAACAAGATGAAGAAGCAGAGAAACCATTCCCAATTAAAAGAACAAAAGAAGTTCCCTGAAACAGTGATCAATGAAATAGACATTGTTAGCCAACTAGACCAAGATTTCAAAAAAGAGGTGAACAATGTATTGAAGAAACTAACAGAGATAGTGTTTAGATATACAAAATATGTTAAAAATGAAATTGAAAATATATAGAAGAGCCAAGTACAATTGGTAAACTCATTGGCTGAGATGAGAACAGATCTAAAGGCTGTGCAAAGCAGACAAGATAATGCAGAGGAACGAATCAGTAACCTAGAAGACAGGACAACCAAAAGCACTCATTCAGAACAACTGCAAGATAAACAAACAAACAAATAACAAATGAAAGCAACATACAGGACATATGGGATAATATAAATTGTGCAAATCTTCGCATAATAGCGGTCCCAGAAGGGGAAGAAAGATCAAAGGGGATTGAAAAGGTTTTTGAAGAAATCATGAGTGAAAACTTCCCAAACTTAAAGAAGGAATCAGATATCCAAGTACAGGAGGCTCAGAGGGTCCCAAACAGGAAGAACCTAAACAGACACACACCAACACATATCATAATCAAGATGGCCAGAGTCAAGGATAAAGAAATGATCCTAAAGGCATCAAGAGAAAAGCAAACGGTGAGTTACAAGGGAACCCCCATAAGGCTCTCAGCTGATTTCTGTACACAAACACTACAGGCCAGAAGGGAATGTCAAGATATATTCAAAGTCCTGAATGAAAATAGATGCTGCCTAGAATAATTCATCCAGCAAGGCTATCCTTTAGGATAGAAGGAGAAATAAAATATTTCACAGACAAGAAAAATCTACAAGAGTTTAACAACACTGAACCCATGCTAAAAGAAATATTGAAAGGGCTATTCTACATAGAAAAGGAGCAGAATGCTACAGAAATGAGAAACTCACAAATGGAAAGGTGATAACTCATGAATTACAAATAAAACAAACATGAAATTGTAAAAGAAGACATCAAAAACATTAGAGGCTGGGAGAGGGAATCAAGAAAATATAGAATATTTTCTTACTTTTTTAAAAAATATTTCTTTTTAGTAGGATGGGCTCGAGATAAATTAATGGGCTAACAGACTTACAGAAAAGGGTAACCACAAGTCAAAAACTTACAAAGGAGTAACAAAAACTAAATCAAATCCATGATAATACAAAGGAAAATTACCAAACCACAAAAGAAACAAGAAAGGAACAAAGAGGAAATACAAATACAACTGCAAAGATAAGTTCAAAATGGCAATAAACACACATCTATCATAAATTATTGTAAGTGTTAATAGACTAAATGCTCCAGTCAAAAGACATAGAGTGGAAGACTGGCTAATAAAGCAAGAACCTTCAATATGCTGCATACAAGAGACACACTGTAGGGAGAAGGACACATATGGATTGAGAGTGAAAGAATGGAAAATGGAAAAGCCAAAAAAAAAGGTTTTGCAGTAGTGATTTCAGACAAAATAGACTTTAAAACAAAGGCCATAAAGAAAGATAAGAAAGGACATTTTACAATGATTAGAAGAGTAATACAAGATGAGTATATTACATTCATTAAGATACAGGCAACCTATATAGTAGTACCTAAATACATGAAACAATTACTAAAACAGATAAAGGGGGTTATTGATGGGAATACAATCATAGTTGGAGATTTTAACACCACATTAACATCAGTAGGTGGATCGTCCAGACAGAAAATAAATAAGGCAACAGAGAAACTAAATAATACAATAGAATAGTTACATTTGTTGGGTATTTCCAGAGCATTACAACCCGCAAAAATAGGATATGCATTCTTTACAAGTGTACATGGAACGTTTTCTAGGATTGATCATGTATTTGGGCACAAAAGAATCCTCAACAATTTTAAGAAGATAGAAATTATCTCAAGCATCTTTACTGACCACATGGCCATGAAACTAGATACCAACAACATAGAAACAAATGAGAACAAAAGGAAAGCATGGAGATTAAACAATATGCTATTAAAAAACCAATGGGTCAATGAGGAAAGCAAGGCTGAAATTAAAAAATACCTTGAGACAAATGACAATGAAAGCACAACCACACAAAATTTATGGGACACAGCAATGGCAGTGCTAAGAGGGAAGTTTATAGTGATAGAAGCCTACCTCAAAAAAGGAAAACCATCCCAAATAAACAATTTAACCCACCAGCTAAAGGAACTAGAAAAAGAAGAACAAAAAGTCCGAAAAGACAGCAGAAGGAAGGAAATTATAAAGACCAGGGAGGAAATAAATAAAATAGAGACTAAAAAACATAGAAAAATCAATCAAACCAAAAGCTGGTTTTTTGAAAAAGCAAATAAAATCGACAAATGTCTAATCAAACTCACAAAGAAGAAAGAAGAGAGAGCATAAATTAACAAAATAAGAAAGGAAAATGGAGAAATTACAACAATAAAATAGAAATACAGAATATCCTACCAGAATATTATGAAAATCTATATGGAACCAAACTGTATAACCTAGAGGAGATGGACAAGTTTCTGGAAACATACTGTCCACCAAGACTGAATCAAGAAGAAACTGATGACTTGAACAAACCAATCACTACAAATGAAATCGAAATATCAATAAAAATCCTGCCTACAAATAAAAGTCCAGGACCGCACGGCTTCACCAGGGAATTCTACCAAACATACAAAGAAGAATTCATACCAGTCCTTCTTAAAGTCTTCCAGAAGTTTGAAAAGGAGGGAATACTCCCAAACTCATTCTATGAAGCCACCATCACCCTGATACCAAAACCAGGAAAACACACTACCCAAAAAGAGAATTATAGGCCAATATCACTGATGAACATAGATGCCAAAATCATCACCAAAATATTTGTGAATAGATTCTAACAACACATAAAAAATGTATACATCATGATCAAGTGGGGTTCATCCCAGGGACACAAGGGTGGTTCAACATACACAAGTCAATCAATGGAATATATCACATCAACAAGAGAAAGGACAAAAACCACATGATCACCTCAATACATGCAGAAAAATCATTTGATAAAATTCAACACCCATTTATTATAAAAACTCGCACCAAAGTGGGTATACAGGGAACATATCTCAACATCATAAAACCTACACATAACAAACCTGCAGCCAGCCTAGTAGTCAACGGAGAAAAACCCAAAAGCTTCCTACTAAAACCTGGGATAAGACAAGGATGCCCAGTATTACCACTCCTATTCAACATAGCCTTGGATGTCCTAGCCACAGCAATAAGGCAAGAGAGAGAAATCAAAGGGATCCAAATTGGAAAAGAAGAGGTAAAAGTGTCACCATATCTTCACGACATGTTACTATATAAAGAAAACCATAAAAGGTGCACAAAAAAACTACTAGAGCTGATTGAAGAATTCAGCAAGGTAGTAGGTTACAAGATTAACGTTCAAAAATCAGTTGCATTTCTTTACACTAACAATGAATCAACAGAAAAAGAAAATAAAGGAACAATCCCCTTTATAATAGCACCCAAAGTAATAAAATTCCTAGAAATAAATCTAAACAAGGAGGTGAAAGAATTATACACAGAAAACTATAAACAATTGATGAAAGAAATTAAAGAAGACTTTAAAAAGTGGAGATATCCCATGCTCTTGGATTGGAAGAATCAATATTGATAAATGGTCACACTGCCCAAGGCGATCTACAAATTTAATGCAATTCCTATCCAATTACCGAGGACATATTTCACAGAACTAGAACAAATCATAATCAAATTTATATGGAACCATCAAAGACCTAGAATTGCCAAAGCATTACTGAAGAGAAAGAAAGAGGCTGGAGGAGTAACTCTCCCAGACTTCAGATGATGCTATAGAGCTATAGTCATCAAGACAGCATGGTATTGGTACAAAAACAGACATATAGACAAATGGAACAGAATATAGAGCCCAGAAATGAACCCACAAACTTTTGGTCAACTAATCTTTGACAAAGGAGGCAAAAATATATAATGGAATAAAGACAGTCTCTTCAGCAAATTGTGTTGGGAAAACTGGACAGCAGCACATAAAGCAATAAAGCAAGAACACTCTCTTACGCCACACAGAAAAAATAACTGAAAATGGATCAAAGACTTAAACATATGACAAGACACAATAAACCTCCTAGAAGAAAATATAGGCAAAACATTATCTTGCATACATCTCAAAAATGTTCTCCTAGAACAGTGTACTCAAGCAATAGAAATAAAAGCAAGAATTAGCAAATGGGACCTAATGAAACTTAAAAAGGTTCTTTACAGCAAAGGAAACCATAAGTAAAACAAAAAGACAACCTACGGAATGGGAGAAAATTTTTGCAAATGAAACGAACAAAGGCTTGATCTCCAGAATATATAAGCAGCTCAGACGGCTTAATAAGAAAAAAATTAAAAACCCAGTACAAAAATGTGCAAAAGACCTAAAGCGGCAATTCTCCAAGGAAGAAACACAAATGATCAATAGGCACATGAAAAAATGCTCAATATCACTAATTATCAGAGAAATGCAAATCAAAACTACAATGAGGTATCACCTCACACCAGGCAGAATGGCCATCATGCAAAAATCCACAAATGACAAATGCTGGAGGGTCTGTGGAGAAAAGGGAACCCTCCTTCACTGCTGGTGGGAATGAAGTTTAGTGCAGCCGCTGTGGGAATCAGTGTGGAGATTCCTCAAAAGACTAGGAACAGACTTACCATATGACCCAGGAATCCCACTCCTGGGCATATATCTAGTAGGTAACCTACTTGAAAATGACACCTGCACCCGATGTTCATAGCAGCACTGTTTACTATAGCTAAGACATGGAAACAGCCTAAATATCCATCAATGGATGACTGGATAAAGAAGAGCTGGTATATTTTTACAATGGAATACTCCTCAGCCATAAAAACAGACAACATAACGCTGTTTGTAGAAACGTGGATGCTCCTGGAGAATGTCATTCTAAGTGAAGTAAGCCAGAAAGAGAAAGAAAAATATCATATGACATCACTCATATGTGGAATCTAAAAACAAACAAACAAACAAACAAAAGAGAAATACAAAAGAGAAATAGAGTCACAGACATAGAATAGAAACTTGTGATTGCCAAGGAGGCGGGCGTTGGGAAGACATAGACTGGGATTTTAAAATTGTAGAATAGATAAACAAGATTATACTTCATAGCACAGGGAAATATATACAAGATCTTATGGTAGCTCACAGAGGAAAAAATATGACAATGAATAAATACGTGCTCATGTATAACTGAAAAATTGTGCTCTACATTGGAATATGACAGAACATTTTAAAATGATTATGAATCAATTCAAAAAGTTAAAAAAAGAAATTATTTTTATATTTTTTGCCTTTATGCCAATCCAAGTATCCCAATAGGATTTATTTAAAAAGACTTCATTATCCCATGCCTGTGCAATGCCTTCTGTGTCACAAAGGTAATATTCAGGAGCACATGGTGTATTTTTTCTTTTCCTTTTTTCTTTAGTATTAGTTGTTATTTCTCTCTTTACATGGTGTATTTTTATATTGTGTTTTATTCCACTAGTGTATTTGTTCATTCTTGCATGAAGACCATAATATTTTGATTATTGTAGTTTTATTATGAGACTTATTAAGCTAGCTGAAGTCCTGCTACCTTATTCGTTTCCAAGTGTGTCTTGAATAGTCTTCATTTTCTGAATATTCATAAACATAATATAATTCACTTGACATATTCCCCTAAAACACTGGAATTGAATTACATATCAGTCTGTGGAGAATTGTCATATTAAATTTTCTTTTCAATTCATGAACTTCATATGTTTATCCATTTGTTCATCTATTCTTTAATTTCTCTTAGCAATATTTCATAATTTTCTATCTACAAATATTGCATTTTTTAACAGTTTTCTCTTGATATTTGGTATTTTTGATGCTTTTGAAATTAAATTGTTAAAATTATCTTTCTGCTTCTTGATGGTGTATAGAAATAAAATTTATTGGATATGAAGACCTTCAATCAAGCAGCTTTAATAAAAAGCTGATTTGTTAATTCTCATCATTTATCTTTAGTTTCTTTTTGAATTTTCTGTATAACAATTGTGTCATCTGCAGATGTTAGTATCATTATTTCTGGGTTTTAAATCTTACTTTTTTTTTACATACTGATATATATATATGAATGCAGAATTTTCTCTGCATTATGTAAGACCTCCAGTCTATCACTGAATAGTAACAACAGTGACAGTAAGCAATATTTTTGCCAATCAACAGTGGGAAAATATTCTCCAATTCATCATTAAATGTAGTGTTTTTTGACATATGTAATTATAGCTTCTTCCAAGAGAGATCAAGAACCCCATGTACCACCTGCTGACTTCCAGGTTATTGTGTTTTTAAGTTATATATACATATATATACAACAAACTAGTATATATATATAATTTATGTAAATAAATATATATTATAAATTATATTATACCTATCACTTATTGTCATTGCTTTATATATTTTTATTTATTTGGTGCTATCCACAGATTTATTAATTTTGTTATTTCTAATATGTTTCTGCTTCTCCTTCTTGTTATCCAGGATTTTCCCCTTTTTAAATAAATATTCTTCATTATTATTCTTTAGTTTGATATGTTAATGAAAAGCCTGTTTTTGTGCTCCTTTAAGTGTTTTCATTTTCTCTTTTTTTCCCAAGCAATATTTCATATGCAATCATCATTATATCCTTTCAGCACATCAAAGCTGAGATACATGTGTGAAATTAGATACCAATTTAATTTTTTCTTCTTTGATGCAATCTTTTTTCTCTCTTTCCGCTTTGTATCCCTTCCTGATGATTTTCAGGTTGTTTCTTTGTCTTTTTTCCCCTTTATTTTCTATGATTTTATTATAATTAGTGTAGAAGGGTAATTCTTTCTATTATTGTTTTTCTTATGTTTGTAATCCAATGAGCTTATTGAGCCTCTGTTGTATTCATTTGTCAGTTTTAACGGTCTTAATTTTTTTTATTGAAGTACAGTCAATTACAATGTGCCAATTTCTGGTGTACAGCATGATGTCCCAGTCTTGCATATACATAAATATATTCACTTTAGTATTTTTTTTCCTTCGAGGGTTATTACAACATATTGAGCATAGTTCCCTGTGCTATACAAAAGAAACTTTTTAAAAAATTTATTTTTATATATAGTGGCTAACATCTGTAAATAGCAAATGACCAAATTTATTCCCTCCATCACCCTTTCCCTACAACCAAAAATTTGTTTACTAAGTCGGAGAGTCTGTTTCTGTTTTGTAGATGAGCTAATGGTGTTTTCTTCTTTCCTTTTTTTTTTAAATTCCACATATTTGTGTTATCATATGGTATTTTTCTTTCTCTTTCTGGCTTACTTCACTTAGAATGGCAATCTATAGGTGCATCCATGTTGCAGCAAATGGTATTATTTTATTCTTTTCTATGCCTGAGTAATATTCCATTGTATAAATATACCACAACTTCTTTATCCATTATTTTGTTGATGGACATTTAGGTTGCTTCAATGTCTTAGCAATTGTATACAGTGCTGCTTTGAACATTAGGGTGCATGTATCTTTTTCCATTACAGTTCCCTCCAGATACATTCCCAGAAGTAGGGTTGTTTTTAGTTTTCTGAGAAATCTCCATACTTTTTTCCATCATGGTGAAAACAAACTACATTCCCAACAGTAATGTATGAGGGTTCTTTTTCTCCACATTCTCTCCAGCATTTATCATTTGTGGACTTTTGAATGATGGCTATTCTGACTGCTGTGAGGTGATACATCATTGTAGTTTTGATTTGCATTTTTCTGACAATTAGGAATATTGAACAATTTTCATACATCTATTGGCCATTCATATGTCTTCACACAGGAAAAGCTTGCTTAGGTCTTTTGACCATTTTTGGATTGAGTTGTATTTGGTTTTGTTATTAAAATGTATGAACTGTTTTTTTAAAACATTTTTTATTAATTTATAATCAGCTTATAGTGTGTCAAATTCCAGTGTAGAGCACAATTTTTCACTTATACATGAAAATATAAATATTCATTGTCACATTTTTTCCTCTGTGAGCTACCATAAGATATAGTATATATTTCCCTCTGCTATGCAGTATAATCTTTTTTATCTATTCTACAATTTTGAAATCTGATCTATCCCTTCCCACCCTCCATCGCCTTGGCAACCACAAGTTTGCAATCTATGTCTATGAGTCTATTTCTGTTTTGTAGTTATGCTTTGTTTGTTATTATTTATTTATTTATTTATTTATTTATTTTTAGAGTCCACATATGAGTGACCTCGTATGGTATTTTTCTTTCTCTTTCTGGCTTACTTCACTTAGAATGACATTCTCCAGGACCATCCATGTTGGTTCAAATGGCATTATCTTGTTGGTTTTTATGATGGAGTAGTATTCATTGTATAAATGTATCAAATGTCCTTTATACACTCATCAGTCGATGGACATTAAGGGTATCTCCATGTCTTGGCTATTGTAAATAGTGCTGCTATGAATATTGGGGTGCAGGTGTCACACTGAAGTAGGCTTCTTTCTGGATATATGTCCAGGAGTGGGATTAATGGGTCATATGGTAAGTCTATTCCTAGTGTTTTGAAGAATCTCCATACTATATTCCACAGTGGCTGCACCAAACTGCATTCCCACCAACGGTTTAGGAGGGTTCCCCTTTCTCCACAGCTTCTCCAGCACTTGTCATTTGTGGATTTTTGAATGATGGCCATTCTGACGTGTTAGTTGATACCTCATTATAGTTTTGATTTGCATTTGTCTGATAATTAGTGATATTGAGCATTTTTTTCATATTCTTATCGATCATTGTATGTCTTCCTTGGAAAATTGCTTTAGTTCTTTCGCCTATTTTTGTTTTGGGCTGTTTCATTGTTTCTTATTAAGTCGTCTGAGCTGCTTATATATTCTGGCGATCAAGCCTTTGTCGGTTTCACTTGCAACAATTTTCTCCTATTCTGTAGGTTGCCTTTTAGTTTTCCTTATGGTTTCCTTTGCTGGAAAGAAGCATGAAAGTTTCATTAGGTCCCCTTTTTCACTCTTGCTTTTATTTCTATTGCTTTAGTACACTGTTCTCAAGAACATTTTCAGATGTATGTCAGGAAATGTTTTGCCTATATTTTCTTCTATGAGGCTAATTTTATCTTGTTTTGTTTTAAGTCCTTGATCCATTTTGACTTGATTTTTGTGTATGGTATAAGGGAGTGTTCTAGTTTCAATGCTTTACATGCTGCTGTCCAGTATTCCCAACACCATTTGCTGAAGAGACTGTCTTTGTTCCATTGTATATTCTTGCCTCCTTTGTCAAAGATGAGTTGACCAAAAGTTTATGGATTCATTTCTGGGCTCTCTATTCTGTTCCATTGGTCTAAATGTCTGTTTTTGTACCAATACCATGCTGTCTAGATGACTGTAGCTCTATAGTATCATCTGAAGACTGAGAGAGTTATTCCTCCAGCCTCTTCCTTTCTCTTCAGCAATGCTTTGGCATTTCTAGGTCTTTGATTGTTCCATATAAATTTAATTATGATTTGTTCTAGTTCTGTGAAACATGTCTATGGTAATTGGATAGGGATTGCATTAAATCTGTAGATTGCCTTGGGCTGTGTGACCATTTTAAGAATATTGATTCTTCCAATCCAGTAAGCATGGGATATCTTTCCATTTTCTAAATTCTTCTTTGATTGCTTTCATCAGTGACTTATAGTTTTGTGTACAATACTTTCACCACCTTGGTTAGATTTATTCCCACATATTTTATTAATTTGGGTGCTATTTTAAAGGGGATTGTTTCTTTACTTCCTTTTTCTTTTAATTCATTCGTGAAAAGAAATACAACTGATTTTTGAACGTTATTCTTGTAACCTGCTACCTTTCTGAATTCTTCAATCAGCTCTAGTAGTTTTTGTGTGCACCTATTATGGTTTTCTATATACAGAAACATGTCATCAGCATATACTGACACTTTTACCTCTTCTTTTCCAATTTGGATGCATTTGATTTCTCTCTGTTTCCTGATTGCTGTGGCTAAGACTTCCAAGAATATGTTGAAGGGGAGTGGTGATAGTGGGCACCCTTGTCTTGTCCCAGCTTTTAGTGGCAATGTTTTGAGTTTTTCACCATTGAGTAGTATGCTAGCTGTAGGTTTGCCATATATAGCTTTTCTAAATGCTCCAGTCAAAAGACAGAGTGGCAGAGTGGGTAATAAAGCAAGAACCTACTATATGAAGCATCCCTAGACCCACATTAGGGAGAAGGACACATATAGATTGAGAGAGAAAGGATGGAAAAGAATAGCCTATGCAAATTGAAAAGCCAAAAATGCAGTTGTAGCAGTACTGACTTCAGACAAAATAGACTTTAAAACAAAGGCCATAAAGAAAGATAAAGAAAGACATTTTATAATGATTAGAAGAGTAATACAAGGTGAGGATATTACACTTGTTAATATCTATGCACCCAATATAGGAGCACCTAAATACATAAAACAATTACTAAAACAGATAAAGGGGGATATTGATGGGAATACAATCATTGTTGGAGATTTAAAGACCGTATTAACATCACTAGGCAGATCTTCCAGACTGAAAATAAATAAGGCAAAACAGAAATTAAATAATACAACAGAAATATTAGATGTGGTGGATATTTTCAGAGCATTACACCCCCCAAAATAGGATATGCATTCTTTTCAAGTTTACATGGAACATTTTCTAGGATTGATCATGTACTTGGGCACAAAAGAAACCTTAAAAATTTTAAGAATATAGAAATTATCTCAAGCATCTTTACTGACCACAAGGCCATGAGGCTAGATATCAACAACAGAGAAACAAAGGGGAACAAAAGGAAAGCATGGAGATTAAACAATATGCTATTAAAAAACCAATGGGTCAATGAGGAATTCAAAGCTGAAATAAAGAAATACCTTGAGACAAATGACAATGACAGCACAACCACACAAAATTTATGGGACACAGCAAAAGCAGTGCTAAGAGGGAAGCTTATATTGATACAAGCCTTCCTCATAAAAGAACAATTTCAAATAAACAATTTAACCACCAGCTGAAGGAACTAGAAAAAGAAGAACAAAAAGACCCAAAAGGCAGCAGAAGGAAGGAAATTATAAAGATCAGGGAGGAAATAAAACAAATAGAGATTAAAAAACAGAAAAAAGCAAACCAAAAGCTGGTTTTTTTAAAAAATATATAAAATCGACAAACCTCTGACCAAACTCAAAAAGAAGAAAGAAGAGAGAGCACAAATTACCAAAATAAGAAAGGAAAATGAAGAAAGTACAACAAATAAAATAAAAATATAAAATATCATATGAGAATATTATGAAAAACTCTATGGAACCATAGTGGATAACTTAGAGGAGATAGACAAGTTTCTGGAAATATACTGTCCACCAAGACTGAATCAAGAAGAAACTGACCACTTGAACAAACTGATCACTACAAATGAAATCGAAATAGGAATAAAAAGCCTCCATACAAATAAAAGTCCAGGGCCGGATGGCTTCACTGGGGAGTTCTACCAAATACAAAGAAGAATTCATACCACTCTTTCTTAAAGTCTTCCAGAAGATTGAAAAGGAGTGAATACTCCCAAACTCATTCTATGAAGCCACCATCACCCTGATACCAAAACCAGGCAAATACACTACCCAAAAAGAGAATTATAGGCCAATATCACTGATGAACATAGATGCCAAAATCCTCACCAAAATATTTGTGAATAGAATCCAACAGCACATAAAAAGATTATACAACATGACCAAGTGAGGTTCACCCCAGGGACTCAAGGGTGGTTCAACATAAGCAAATAAATCAATGGAATACATCACAGCAACAAGAGAAAGGACAAAAACCTCATAATCATCTCAATAGATGCAGAAAAATCATTTGATAAAATTCAACACCCATTTATGATAAAAACCCTCACCAAAGTGGATATGGAGGGAACATATCTCAACATAATAAAAGCTATACACAACTTATTCATTTACTAACAACTGAAAAGACAGATAAATGAATGGAAGAGAAAATGCCCAAACATGCAAATATATGTTAGATTTTAGAACTTGTTACTGATGACATTTCATATAAGAAGGAAAACATAAATTATTCATAAACTGTGGAGAATTAATCTATTTAGAGAAAAGTAGCTAAATTTTTATCTCACAAAAATAAGTTTCAGATGGAGTGTAGATTATAAATTTGAAATTTACAAAGTGAGAATAGTACCAGAGTAAAACACAAATTCCTATTTTTACATTTCATTATGCTCACCAAGACATTCTTAAGAAAGTCTTCAAAAAAAAAAAAGAATCCTGGAGGTTGAATACAAACATAAAAAATCAAAACCATCTGTAGATCAGAATATAAAATTTGCAAAATAAAAGACGTGATTTTAAAATATTTCCAATGGATTTGTATCAAACAAAATAAATCTTCATTTTTATTGAGAACTTTTGAAATCAACAAGCAAAAATAAATCCCCTCTAATTTGAAATTGGGCAAAGTGCCTTTTTTCATATCAATAAAAGACCAATGGACACAGGGGAAAATATTTAGCATCTCTGGTCAGAAAAGTAATTTAAGTTAAAAGAGAAATGAAATACCATTTTCCTTCACAAAATTTGTGAAGATGAAGAGCAGTGGTACTTACACTGCTCGGTACTGAACTGTTTGGAAACACAGCACACTCATGAGAGCTTGTTTTTTAAAGATACCTAGTGACAGGAAGAGAGAGAAGCAAGATGGCAGAATAGAATGATACTTGTAGCTCACCCTCTCCCACAAATACAACAAAACTCACATCTATGGAACTACTCAGCCAACGAAAGAACCTGCTGAACTCCCACAGAAAGTCGCCCTCTTCAAAATACAAAGACAACAAAAATCTGGTAGGAGGAAAGGGAAAAAGAAAGAAGAAAAAGGAAAACAGTGTGGGACCAGTCCCGCAGGGAGGGAGCAGCAAAAGAGGAATAGCGCTCTTTCACTGGGTCTCCCCTTCTCCAATGGAGAGGCCAACTGGATGGAGAGGGAGCCTCTGTAGCTCAGATCTGCCCTGAGCACACCTTGACTGACAGAACTAAGTTAAACGGGCACAAAGGGTCCCCGTAACAAACAGCCCCAGACACGAGCCTGCAGCTGGGTTGGGACAGGCCACCCAAGTGGGCAGAGGACTGGGGAAGCTGCACTGAGGCAGCCCTGGGGGACGGCAGGGTGCTGCACACTGTGGCTGGGAGGGGATATGGAGCAGAACAACCTCAGTTCTTCATAAATTGTGAAAAAAGCAAAGCAACATGGCTGGTGTGCCCTGGGGAGAGGGGCACTGTAGCCTTTGTGTCCTCAGACCTGTGGTGCCATTACTGGCACTTCCCACAAGAAGAGAGTCGTGGTGTGGCCACAGCCTCCATTTCCTTCTGTGCGCAGCGCCTGGTTGGGGTGGGGCCGAGACCTGAATCCACACCTGGGACTCTGCAACCTCCTGGGGGAACTGAGACTTGTTTACATTCCAAGGTAGATAGGATCTTTCTGCCTTGGCACCTCAGAAAACTTCCACTGCCAAGACCAACAAGGAGCTGAGATTTGGCCCAGAGCTTGGGCAGGGCTGTTCTGCAGTCTTCCACAGGCCTGCCTTTGGAGTGCTGACCTGAGGCAGAGCAGGCAGCAGCACAGAGCAGCAGAGCAACTGGTGTCGGCAGAGGGCGGTGCTGGGAGGGAGCACAATCTGCCCACTTGCCTTGCCTTAGTGAATTGTCTGACTGTGGCGGCATCAGGAGGGGGAGTGATCTGCCCACCCACAGGGTAATAGCTCAGCACCTGACCCAGTGTTGGGAGGGGGTGCAATCGGCTAGCTGACAGTCTCTTGGAGTAGCACACACAAGGGTGCCAATGGAGAAACTCTGGAAACATGAAGCTGAATTCTCAAAACAGGGCAAAGACACTAAGACCTCTTGATAAAATCATTAAGAGCACACAATCTCCAGAAGAACTAGATAACTGATACTTCTTAAGACACAGTGCCATAGAGATATGAGCAATATGAAAAGCAGAGGAACTACCCCCCATTAAAAGATCAAGAGAAATCCCCTGAAAGCACGATCAAGGAAATAGATATTGATGGCCTACTAGATCAAGATTTCAAAACATAAGGGATCAAAGTACTGAAGGAACTAAAAGAAATAGTGTTTACAGATATAAAATATGTCAAAAATGAAATAGAAGCTATAAAGAAGAGCCAAGTAGAATTGGTAAACCAATTTACTGAGATGAGAGCAGACCTAAAGGCTATGCAAAGCAGACTAGGTAATGCAGAGGAATGAATATGTGAACTAGAAGACAGGACAACCTAAAGCACCCAATCAGAACAGCTACAAGATAAAAAAAAATAAAAACAAATGAAAATAGCATAAGGGATCTATGTGATAATATAAAGCATGCCAGTCTTCACATAATAGGGGTTCCAGAAATGGAAGAAAGGACAAAGGGGTTTGAAAAGGTATTTGAAATAATCGTGACTGAAACATTCCCAAACCTATAGAAGGAATCAGATATCCAAGTACAGGAGGCTCAGAGGGTCCCAAACAGGAAGAAACCAAACAGGCCCACACCAAGACATACCATAATCAAGATGACCAGAGTCAAAGATAAAGAAATGACCCTAAAGGCAGTAAGAAAAAAACAAGGAGTGTGTTACAAGGGAACCCCCATAAGGTTCTCAGCTGATTTCTCTACACAAACACTACAGGTCAGAAGGGAGTGGCAAGATATATTCAAAGTCCTGAATGAAAAATTGATGCAGCCTAGAATACTCTATCCAGCAAGGCTATCCTATAGAATAGAAGGAGAGATAAAGAACTTCACAGACAAGCAAGAACTAAAAGAGTTTAGCAACACTAAACCCATGCTAAAAGGAATGTTGAAAGGTCTACTCTAAACAAAAAAGAAGCCAGATGCTACAAAAATGGGAAATTCATAATGGAAAGGTGATAACTACCATGATTTACAAATAGAATAAACACAAAATTGTAAAAGAAGACATCTAAATCATTAAGAGTGGGAGAGGGAAGCAAGGAAAGCCACTGTAGAAAACAGTGTGGAGATTCCTCAAAAGACTGGGAATAGACTTAACATATGACCCAGGAATCCCACTCCTGGGCATATATCCAGAAGGAAGCCTACTTCAAAATTACATCTGCACCCCAATGTTCATAGCAGCACTATTTACAATAGCCAAGACATGGAAACAGTCTAAATGTCCATCAACAGATGACTGGATAAAGAAGAAGTGAAATATTTATACAATGGAATTTATTCAGCCACAAAAACCGACAACATCACGCCATTTGCAGCAACATGGATGTTCCTAGAGAGTGTCATTCTAGGTGAAGTAAGCCAGAAAGAGAAAGATACCATACGAGATCTCTTATATGTGGAATCTAAAAATAAATAAGTAAATAACAGTGACAAACTCATAGACATAGAATACAAACTTGTGGTTGTCAAAGGGGCAGGGGGTGGTAAGGGACACACTGGGAGTTTGAAATTTGTAGATACTGACAGGCATATGCAGAATAGGTAAACAAGATTATACTTTGTAGCACAGGGAAATGTATACAAGATCTTTTGCTAGCTCACAGTGAAAAAAATGTGACAATGAATATATTTATGTTGATGTATAACTTGAAAATTGAGCTCTACATTGGAATTTGACACAATATTGTAAAATGACTATTACTCAATTAAAAAAAGTTTAAAAAATAAAGATACCTAGTGACAGTGCAGAAGAATACTTGTTAATTATTTATCAATTTATCAACAAGATGGTCGGTTGCCATTACTTAAAGGATTATCATCATAAATATTCAAATAGCTCAACTCGGGGCTCAACAAATTCCAATAAAAGCCCCAAAAATGCTTCACATGGAGCCCTGGCACATTGTACAGTCTGAAGTGTGTGAGGGCACGTTTAAATTAGTAGACCTCTAGCAAGCAAAGAATTCTAGAAGTTGGCTTTACAAGTTGTAGGAGATACAAAGATGGAATCGACAGAGTTTTGATCTTGAAAGTGCTCATAATAGAATGGACTTGTCCCTGGGAAATTTCTGTATCTTTTCAAGTGTAATTTTCAAAAAAATCTGAATTATTTGTTAATTACTTATCACTTTTTAAATCATCTTTTTTTCCACTTAACAGATGACTATCAAGTAGGTACGAAGCACCATTCTGATGTTACAGAATGCAAACTTTTAAAAACACAGTCCCTGCCCTCCAGGAGCTTGTTACTGTCAGCATCATTTTTATGATTTTATTGATCCTGTGTTTCCTACGTCCCAGAGCCCAACTAGGACTTTGCTAGTGTCTTTATGTATTTTTACTGGCATTTTATATTTGCCCGATACTTTAAGTTCATAGAGAGGAAATTAGTTTTTTAAAAGTGGGTAGGATTTCAGGTCAGCATGCAGAATGAGTACAAGTCTCCAAGGGAAGGAGGCAGAAGGACAGTGTTTGGTAGGAGGAACATCTTTCAGGAATACATTTGGCAGAAAGAACAGCAGTGCAAAGGCTGATGTGGGAGCAAACTTTGCAGGATTGATGAGTTTAAGTTTGTTGGTGCAAAAATGATTCTGTAGGAATGGTTGGGAATGAGGTGAATATGTAGCTCAGGCATAATCCGGAAAGCACTTTTAGTTCTATAGAGAAGAGCAGGTCTCCCGTAGACCCAGGGAAATTTATCAGGATGCTCTTAGCTGTAAAGAATAATAGGAGACCTAAGGGACAGTGGCTAAAACAAGAGGAAGCGTGATTGTCTAGATGGTTCAGTGATGCCATCAGGATCCCAGATGTTGTCCCTCCTTCAGCTGTGAGGCTGCCAGTGTTTGATGTCTCCTTTCCCTTGTCTGCTGAGTAGCAGCAGCCCCAAGCATCATATTCGCCCATAACAATATCCAAAGGCTGGAAGGGCTGCTTTTCTCTACCTGTTTTCCTTTGAAACAGGAAGAAAACCGAGAAGCTTACAGTAGACTTCCCCCAACATTTTATTGGCTGGGTTACATCACATGCTCACTTGTAAACCAGCCACTGTTAAAGGAAAGGTAGTACCTGAGATTACCTTAGAATAATCATTTCTCTTTTTGGAACTGGGGAGAGGTCACCCTCTTTGTATATTGGGACAAAAATATCTAAGTAAACTTGTGATTGTCCAGCAAGAAGGAAGAAAAAGGAATGGCTGTTGGGTTGGAAGCCAGCAGGGATTCACTGGAGAATTTTGAGAAGAGTAAGAAGATTCGATTTGAGTATTTGGACTCTCTGGTTATGACATAAAGCAGGGACCCACAAGCGTTTCCTGTAAAGGGTCAGAGAGTCCATATTTGAGGGCACGTGGTGTCTCTCTGATCTACTCAGCACTGCCACTGCAGTGTGAAAGCAGCTGTAGATGGTATGTGAGTGAACAGTGATGTCTGTGTTCAGATAACACTAGGTCTACAGAACCAAATGGCAGGGTGGCTTTGTCCCATGGGCTGTGGTTTGCTGACCCCTCATATAAAGGATGGCAGGCCAGAAATATCGTGCTATTTAAGTGTGACAGTGTCAGTTTATGATATTGATTCTACTAATGATATCATTTGTTTTTGTCAGTCTCATAGAGTTTGGTTAGGACTATGGTCCTTGTAAACAGTCATTCAATTTTAGGAATCAAATTTTGGGAAATAACATTTTTTTCTCATTTGATAAATATAAAGGAAGGGAAGTGGTTCTTATGCATTAATTGCCTATCAGTAGTATACTCAATATTCAGTCTATGGTAGTCTCCAGGTGTGGTCCCAAAGGAATGCTTTTTAGCAAAGCATCGGTCTTCCATTTTAAATATTCTGCATTTTTCTATTACTGATTTAAAATGTATTTTACTTTTTTTTCTTTAATTGCGAATGAGAATTCTAAAGATGACTCCTTAAGCAGGTACAATTTTACAGAATTTTTAAAATTGTGTGTTGACTGAGGGAACACAGAGGAAAGAAAATTAATGTTAGTTGACTGTTCTGCTCTGGGTTACACACTGTGTTATGTGCTTCACATCTGTCCCTCATACAGTCATCACAACAGCTGTGCAAAGCAGCTGTGCTGTTACAGCTGACTTTTCGTTCATTAGGCACCTGTAGTTCAGGAGAGGTTGACTAACTGACCCGTGGTTCCATGGGTCACAAGTAGCTGACCTGTGACTTGACTGTCAGACAGCCTGGCTCCCAAATCTGCTTTCTTCTCCCTCAGCATAGATTTTTGTCAGTTTAAAGAAGTGAACTCACTCATTTCTGTTGTGTATCTTTCTCTAAAATTAAATTCCTAATCTGATGCTAATGATTCGTGGCCTTCATCAGATGATCAAGACTCAGATTTTGATACCAAGTTAAAGTGCTCTCTTGTGAAATTAATTTTTCTGCTCTGAATTTTGTTTTGTGTAGTATTTATTACTAAAATTGAGCAGTGGTCTACCTATCATAGTTTTATGTTTGTATTATAAAGTTGGTCAGGGTAAAATGTTTTTTAAAAACATAACTAGTTGATTTTTTTTTTTTTTTTTGGTAAATACTGAAGATGGGATCTGATGACAAAATGGACTAGAAAACATATAGTGCAGGAAAATTGTACTGGGAAAAGTTCTCCCACAATGGAAGAACTGGAATTGTTGTCGAGAAGGATTCTTACTCTGCCTTTTAAACCACACTGACGTGACTTTTACAATACTCATTCCTAAATGAAATCTTTAGTAGATACATTACTTATTGGAATAATCATGAAGTCTTCCTGGGGCCTTTCAGATCCAAACCTGTATAGCATATACAATCCATATTTATTTTCTTGGAAAGTTTTTATTTTGATATCATAGAATTGTTATGAGAACGGTTTTGATCTCTATGTCTATCTTTGGTTCTGCATTAAGACTAAAATAGTAGTTGAAATTGTACAAGCTTCAAAATTAAAATACTCTTTCTCTAAATCCATATTATAAAGAGATTCATTTGTCTTTTCTAAATCATTCCATTAAGAGTATATTCAAAACTTTTCAGCTACTTGAAGAATATGTTTCCCCTAAAATAATAACCAGTTCTCAAAGCAGAGGCTCTTTTAAGAACCATATGATAAAAAAGAGAACTTCAAAATTTTTCGCATTATACTTTAAAAAATGTCCTTTAAGTCCTTGTGTCACATTCTAAAATTTCACATTTCAGACATTTTTTAGTATATTTATTGAAACAGTCATTTTATAGCCCCTGCATCAGTATAAACTGCTGGAGATTAGGGAACATCATTGTGCATTTCCTGAAGCATTCAGAATAATAAGGTCTTAAATGTATAAAGAATTTTAGTGTTTTTTGAATGTGAATAAATGAAGAGACAAATGGAATTCTGTATCATGTTACAGGTAATACAATGTGCATAATCTGTCATAATGAAATTAATTTGATTTCTAAAAGTAATACTTACATTTCTATTCCCTTGGTCTGGGATGTGTAAGTTTAGTTGTTAAGAGGAAGTATGTCATAAATACCAAAGGAATGAACAATAAATATATGGTAAGTAGGAAAAAGGTTACAGTATGTTTTTCAGTATCCACCAGTTGTGAGCTCAGAATTTTAGATTTAAACAGTTTAACTTTCTTTTTAGCCCCATTTCATTTTCCATTAAATGTAGCTTTTCAAGCCATACATTCTCCTTACAATCCTGATCACCAGTTCTTTCTCTAGGTGGAAAGATAATGTTTTTAGGAAGATTTTCAAATCTATTACTCTCTGTCTAGTAATAATTTACAGCATTTATGTAGTGATAGATGACTGTGTTCAACTGAATGACTCACAGTGAGAAAATGACACTTCATTATAGTGGTATTTAGAAAAAAATAGTTGTAGCATAATACAAATCGGTATCGTTATGGACATACTAGGAACAAAAGCCTGTTTTATATATGTGTGTGTGTGTGTGTGTGTATGTGTGTGTGAGTGTTGATATTTTTACAAAATTTGCTGAAGAACAATATATATACTTAACTATACAATTTGTATATATTTTATATAGAGTAAAAATACAAAACAGAGGCTTTCGTTCCTATTGTATCCCTATCAATACTGATAAATCACTGATCTATTATATATAAATGCTGTATTATGTGTATTTCTCCACATACCTTTTCACTCTAATGTTTTCTTTTTTTTCTTAGTTTGTTTTGGACTAGGCACGTCTCATTTTCTTCTCTTCTTCCTCCTCCTCCCCCACTTACTTTACTTTATTTTTTAATTCTTTACCCCTAACCTAATTTTTCCTTGCAAAAAACACTTCTTCCATGTCTGTTCTTTCAGTCTATCTTGCTCTGTCTCTGTTGTGACTGTATTTGGTTATGGCTTTGTGTTTACTATACGTGTGGTTTTCATTCATGAGTCATTGCTCCTCAGATTTAATCTTGTTTTTTTATTCCTCTTTCTTCGAATGAGCTGAATTTAAACAATCATTTGTCTTTAGCTTTTTGACCCAAGGATTAGAAGGAACTTACATTGTTTGCTGTCCTAACCCATCCAAATAAGATACTGCTAAAAACTAAACTCTCGTATTTTCCCCCGTGAGAGATACTATAAATCATGCAGACACATTTGGGGGGTGGGAAGGGACAGACTGGGAGTTTGAAATTTGTTGATACTGACAGGTATATATAGAATAGACAAATAAGATTATACTGTACAGGACAGGGAAATATATAAAAGATCTTGTGGTAGCTCATGGTGAAAACGAATATGAAAATGAATGTATGTATTTTCATGTATGACTGAAAAATTGTGGAATGTGACACAACATTTTAAACTGACTATAACTCAATAAAATTTTTAAAAGTATAACAATTAAGTTAAATGTATTAATGTTAGATTTTGCAATAGACTGTAAACTTCCAGGGGTAAGTTGTGTTCTAGATCATTTTACTCAAGAAAGTCATCTAATGGATCCCACAGTAGCTGTGTAACAATCAATGAGGGGGAAGGGAAGCAAGATTTGGGGACTCCTGATGTCATCTCTCATAATCCTCATCCAGAAGAAGATGTAGGTTGGTAAACGTCAGAACCAGGATTCGAATCCATGCCTGAATGGCTCCAAAGCGTGTGATCTTTGTGTTAGAACGTATAGTAATGGGGAATGTTCTAATTATTTTATTCAGTTTCATACTTGTTATTCTTAAAGCTGTTATTTACTTCTTCTCTAGAATATCCTGAAGCCAAGCTTCACAAAGTGAATTTACGGCTCTCAGCCGTCCGGGGAAAACAGTAAGTTACTGGAAGATGACCTTCTTGTGCTATTCAGGGATTTGAAATTACAGGTATTTCCATCTACCCTACCTTGTTTTCGCTATAGTAGAAGGAAAAGATGACATTATGAGACCAGGAATTAGAACCTTTTCTCAGGACAATTCTGATAGTGAAAAATGAAGATGTGGTTGGAAACTTTCCCAAACTGTCCATCAATGTCCCAGGCTTTTCTCGTCCTGCCGGCCCATCACCGGAGCATGGAGCTTAGTATGAGGCAGAGCGCATGCTCAGCATGCACGAGATCCTGGGTTCAATCCCCAGTACCTCCACTGAAGGAAATGAAAGCTAGTATAAAAAATCTGAAGTATGTAGATCCAACTATGATACCCATTTTTTATGTGCTTTTCTTTTGCCACCTGTCTTCATAAATATCATAACCATGACCAAGATTTTCATCCAGAGAATGCTTCATCCCTCTGAAATTCTTTTGTGCCACTTTATTTTGTTGAAATAGTCATGAATGGAGATAGACTTATATGTGTGATTAAAAGTTACAGTGGTAAATGTTCTCATTAATGTATCTGTGACTACATTTTATACATATGATGTCAGCATTGAAATTAGGATAAGAGGAAGATGCAGAATGTCTTTGAGATTCTGAGGTACTGTCTATCCTCATCATCATCATGATCATCATCATCATCATCATCATCATATTTTTAAATATAAGCATCGAGTGATGTTCGAACATAAACAGAGGGGTGCTTTGAATTTAGTTTCTCAACGTTGCATTTTCCTATCAGAATTTTCTTCTTATATATTAATCTATAATTAATAAAATCATTCTGTGCTAACTATCATGCTGCCATAGCCCTTCTGGACACAAGGTATCCCTGAACCAGCTCCATTTCCTTCAAAATTCACGAGATAACCACAGAGGACATGGAGGGCAAAGAAAGCTAAATTTTTGCCATTTTTCAGAACCCTGACTCACCTGGTGCTAGAAATGCAGAACTAAATCACGGGATAAGAATATTTTATAAGAGATCTTCTCACTCTGGCTTAACAGTGCTAAGGTCTTAAAGCATTAGTTCCTATTGATCTGTTATTTCTAGCCCAAATCTCTCTCTACTTGTCTTTTGGAAACAACTTTTGTTTTTCATCACATGTTTGGAGAACCTTCAGTTAAGTTTTCATTTGGGAGCTCACCAGATCAATTCCAAGCATTTGTTGAGACTTGCTGATTACCTGTCAAGATGACAGTGATTTTTTATAAACCTCCCATCTAAGTTTGGAAGAAACTTCCAAATGTTATTTAAAGAGTCATATATTTGATATAATGTATTTTTTGCTACCTCTAAATTCACTTTTTCAGTACAGTGCAAAGTTTTATACTACAAAATGGGAAAAAAAAGGAAGCTTATCACATTTAGAGGAATAACATTCTGTTTTCAATTAAGATAGAGTTCATTTACTTTTAGCATAAAGCAATAAATTATATTTAAAAACTTGTATATTACTAGTTAAATGCTGTGTGTATATATATATATATATAAATCTAGCATTCCTCATGTAGTAAGACTGCTGCTATGACTTCAGGACATGTGATCTTCATTTTTCAAAACAACTATTGCCCAGAGTCCCAGAGGGCACGTACATTTGCAATATCCATCAGTCACCCTGTCAAAGTCATAAAATATTTCCTGTCCCTCTTGCAAATTTCAAAACATCATCACAGCAGGATTGTAAACACCCATGACAGTCATATTTACAACATGATATTTAAATGTAATGACACACATAAGAATTTCTTTATCACAAATTTGTTTCCCTGAGACGTTTGAGTCTTCCTGTTAATATGGAATACAGCATTCAAGGGTGAACACACCATTAGCAGCAGTTTCAACTGAAAAAGACAACCTATTCAAAACTATATAAATTTCCATCAAAGGATACAATCAAAACAATATCATAGGAATACATGTAAATTCCGTGTATTAAGCCATTTAGTTGTTGGACATAGAGAGCTTCACGATTGGATGGAACTTCACCCAGACGATCCAGGTAGACACAAAGAAGCCTTGCGCTTCCCTGGCCTGGGAGCCCTTCAGCGCTGCTTCTTCCAGGCACTGAGAAGCTGTGTCAGCCCTGATGCCCCTGCTTTGCCTCCCAGGCTGATTTCTGTGCTCATGAATACAAACCATCAACAAAGGAAAAGGCAAACAATAAAGGTAGCGGTAAAAAGTTGTTTCTGCCTTCAGACAGAAGTTGAAGCCATTTCTAAAGGAATCCAGCACATCTGAAGTGCACCGCTCCTCACCATTTCAAACAAAGGAGAGAAGTAGCAATAAATATATTCTGCAATTCAGCTTCTATGTTTATGAACACTGATAGAAGTGACTAAGCAGTATTGTTGACTTTACACATCTTAAATATGAGTGATTAACTGACGACATCTCTGGAATTGCATGTAATCAACAGGTCCTATGTCTGTTTCCAAACATCAAAATTCACAGTATTCAACAAGTCATAGATGGAACCTCTAGGAAGACCTTAGCTCCAGTTCAGTTCTATCACTGGGTAAACTTCATACGTCTTTCTTAATTAAGTTGTGCTTTAGAATGTCAAAACAGAGGGGCACATGTTACACAGCACCGCAGAGATGTCCACACTGAACTCAGCAGCCTTTCCCGGGGAGGTTTCTGAAATCTGTCCGTGAGTTCTGGGTCTTGTGTTCATGTTACTATACCCTGAATATCTCTACTGAAATATCACACATCCGGAAGGAAACAAGGTTAGCAAACAATAAGCACACATAACTGTTCCATCACTTCCCTGAGAATGAAACCTTTTCCTTTTAAAAAGCAAATTACAAATTCCAATACACATATTCAGATAGAGCTGGTGGATCCAAACATAATTAACATAATTAACTGAAGTCTGTTTTGTATCAAAAATGACCTGAGATGACTGAGTCATATTCTGTCCCATACAAATATTCAGTGACTGAGAATTAGATGAATTCATAGGAAATTTCATCACACAAGAAGTGATTTAAAAAGCATACAAAAGAAAGAGAATTTAAATGCAATCAAGAAAAGACAAAAAAAAAACTGATTGTAAGGAACAACTTCTTTGCACTGAGACAGCTCAGACAGTGAGAACAAAATGATCCTTCTGGTTTCACTGTGACGGGAGGGCTCCGTGCTGAAAGTTCGGAAGTGAGCACTTTTGAAAAGTTAAGATGACTGTTGGGATGTGAGTCCAGGCACAAAATGCTTCCCTTCCCAGTGTGCAGTCTTCTCTTAAAAGCCAGCTTTTACACTGGGAGAGCGCTGATTCACTGACTGGCAGTGTACTTTTATTTTGGCCGATTTGGTAGTTTAATAAATAGTATTTTGGTCAAAGAATGCATCTGTCAGCTTAGAGTTGATGGGCCTAAATTTGCTGTTGAAAAAGACATTCATTTGCTTATTTCTGTTACTTCTTACTAACTTCTAGCATAATAAATGCCATTTGTATGGTCTAAAAGAGTTAGAAATATTTTGCTCCCTTTTTGGTCAATAGGGTTAACTGTATACTTTTAAAAATACCTTCAAATAAATAACTTCTCTTTTCTTACCAAGGTGTGACCTCTGAATACTATTCTTTTCTACACCATTTGAGATGGTTCAAGCTTTTCACCCTATAGCTTGGTTTATTCCTAGGTACTGGCTTCTGTCACAATGAAAATGTGTGACACTAGGCCTGTGTACAAGTAAAGATGTGCCCATTCCACACATGAAAAAGAGATAAAAAATAACTCTGCAGGTTCAAATGAAGCCAGAATAGAAACCAAATTTTTCCTGGCTGAAATCAACAGCATCGCAGCCTTATGATTTCACATGTAAATTTTACACGAATGAATTTGGTTGAAGGCCCAAACTGAAATTTTCATTGCTATATTCTCATCTGTTGCTTTAAATTACAGTGTATTTGTAATAATTAATTTGGCTTAAAGACAAGGATTCATTGGCAGTTTTCAAAGGCATTAGTCTAAGGGAATTTGGATATATAATTTAGGTATTAAACATACTCACTGTAAAAATACTATGAATTCACACTGAGACTTTTCCATCCTATACAAGATGTTGTGTTTCAAGCACTGTAAATATAGTGAAATAAATTCTATTTGATAATACTAAAATAATACTACTTGATCATCATACATCAATGTACATATAGAATTTAGTGAGAAGTAAATAAAAAGCATAAATAATTTCAGCTTTCAGGTGACTTACATAGAATTAAAATGTTAAGTAGCTAGAAGTACAGTCTGATTTCACAATAATGTCTTGATATTATACCAGTTATAAGAAGCCAATTAGATTTTAGCCCAACAAGAATCTAGAGAATTTTCATCATAAATTGTCCCTACACAGGAATGGGCACTGTTTTGGCATCCTGAGTTCTCTTTTCTACAGACGTCTCAATGAATAAAGAAGAAATTTATATTTTTATTATATAACTTATTTTCATTTCAAGTTCTTAAACAATAAAAACTTAAAACCAAAGTAGGCAATGTTAGTTAAAAGGGACTCAGAATAAAGAATGTCGCATCTCTTTCATAGACTATGACTCTTGAAAGTGCTCTAAAAACACTATGAGTTTGATTAGCAGCAAAGCATTAGCCTAATGGAAACCTCCCTCCTCCCCTTACATATGTATGTACGTATAAATATACTATAGGTCAGTATCTTCTATCGGTCCAAATTAAATCCTACAATTATTCTCAGAGGCTGTGCAAGGTTGCAAATACTGTCTAAGCTGTCTTAGGGCTCAAGACCACTAGCACCCGAGTGGTTGAGAGAAAACCAATCCTTTCATGAAAGCAAACAAAAAACTACAAAATCAATCATATAGTCTGAATTCCTTTTAAGAGCAGAAAAATTGAGGGCTCAGTGAATCACCCAATATATTAACTCTTCTGGGTCCTATAATTTTATCTAAAACTATTTTTTATATGTGGAAAGCTAGATGCCTTTACAAAAATAGTTTCAGCAATTCTAAAAATATAAAATATTCCATTGAAAAATAGGACAAGTTTTTTTTTGTTTTGGTTTGAACTTGGAGAACAGTTCGGCGAGGAGTGGGTTTCCTTCTCACAGGTGAATTCTGCAGCATCTTCTCCCAGGAGCACGCTGACAGCTCTGTCATCCTGCATCTAATGCACCCCCGGGATGAACCTCCAGGAAGCGGCCCTGCTGGCACCGAGGCAGGCTGGTCTTCTCTCTTCCACACTCCTCTAGCAGCTCCCCACCCCTGGGCATCTTGCAACAGTGCCTCAAGTCCAGAACTTGAACTTGACTGCGGAAACCACGTCCATTTTAAAATGCAGCATTTTCATCACTTGGCTGGGTGATTCTTGGTGCCCCAGGGATAGGAGTGATACCTGGAAGAGCCAGAAGTGGAAAGAGTTAGCTACAGCCTCAAATATTTCAGTTCACACATTCAATTTCAAAAGCAGTAGCTCAGGTATATAAGTAAACAAATCACATGGAATCAAAATGTGATTCTTCACAGGACAGAATGGGGAGATTGTCAGAAAGCTGCCTTTTGCTGAAGTCCACTGCTAACACTGTCTCAAACTACAAACTCAGTGGGAACTAATAACCTTTTAGAGTGGAAAAATCACCTCTCCAAAGTAGCCTGTATCTTAAAAGCCTATTTCACATGTTCAACAGTTAACTGGAAGAAAAAGCAATGCAAGCTGATTCAATGTAGTTTTTTAAAAATCTCAACACTTATTTCATTGTCACAAAATAAAATGTTAATGCTTACCCCTAAGTATACAAGGATGGTAGGCTGGTCATCTCTTGTCTTACAAAATGCTTTTACTCTCACAAACAACGCTGATCAAATTCAGGCACACCAGGATGTAACATTCTGGTAAGGAAGCGAACTTTTAATGTGTGTAAGAAGTAATCAATCAGACAAGGCTGCAAATGATCATGAGTAGGGCCCACCTGGGGCTGGGCCAGCTTGTTGAACCTTGTTTCATTTTCTTACACAGCTGTCTTCAGCTCAACTATGTACTACCCCCTCTTCCTAAAGTCCTCATTCTGGCTAGGGTCCCTCACAGCTGTTTCTGTTTCTGCTACCATTTTCTTTAACTAATGCAGCATTTTGTGCCTGAGACATTCTCCCTCCTGACTGCCCAAGCCATCTTACCCATTATTTAAACATTTCTCGGTAACTTCCCCAAAGACAGCTAATAGCTAGAGTCCTGAGACTCTGTTTGAGAATCGCATCTCTCTGTCTCTAGCTAAACATAAACTCCATGATCTAAGCTGAAAATGCACCACATCTTGGCTTAAAGCTGTAGCTGTTGTCTGGATGCTTTTGACACATGTGTCTAAGTTTGAAGGGACAGTCTTAAATTGTAAACTTGAGTTATACAGGACTTAGCACGTAATTCTCTGGCCATGGTAATGAACCAAGATCATGGAATAATATTTTGCAATGACGACAATGATGATTAAGAGGATGATGGGAACAGTAGCAGATCTGGATAAATACTGGTGGAGGAGCTAAAACGATGCTTCCTATTTCTAACCATATTTCTCGGGCAGGTATTCTCAGTTTGTGTTCCAAGTAAAGGATGAAGAATCACTGGGGTGAACAAAGTCAGCAGACTAATTTCCTACAGTGCACTTCAAAGTCTTTAATATATTAATACCTGTTAACATTCTCCAAAAATGGAAAAACATACACTCAGAGTTTCCCAAATATATTTGGTCATGGAACTTTATTTTTCAGGGAGCACCTATTAACATCTTTGAGGATATTGGCTATTTACAAAACCGATTTGGGAAAATACACTCTACTGATTCTAAGTACTAACTCTAAATACCTCTGTATGTCCTGTGATGTTTAGCATCATCTATAATTTGACTATGGAAAAATCGTGACTGTCTCAGCTGATCTGATTCATATATGGAATTCTGTGTGTTTTCAGCTTCTGAGGTCGTAGGTGTCTATGTAGAGCCTGATTTACTTCTTGGAAATTAATTGGGGACACCAGTAAACAAGTAATGGCTTTAAGCACTACCATGGGTTATTTTTACTAGTAAACCACGAAAACTCTCCCAGTGATATATTCTATCATTGCTATTAGAAACTGAAGAATGTCACGGCCATGTGGCTGTTTAAATGCATTATTCATATTACTTGGAGCACTTTAAGAAAACTTCATGTCATAACCATCATATATAATGCTTTATCTTGATCAGTTAAATCATGTTGTCATATTGTATTCACAATTCTGAAAATAACTGAATAATTTCACCTTCATTATTAAGCATCTTATTGTGTATTTACCATAATAAGAAAACCTGCAATGACTTTTAATACAGGAATATGTCTTGGAAAGTAGAAGTAGTATTTGATTTTTTAAAAACTCAATAATAATAGAATTGAAAAGGATAACCATACATTTGAAAGTTAGACTGAAATTATTATTTCTATAAAGGGAAAAATAAGACCTCTTGTAAGAGCCTCCCCAAGTTCCTTACACTGTTACTTAGTTGATTTTCTGCAAAAATTTGAACTCATAGCCCATGATCCTGAGTCTCTGAGAAAATGCAGATGTAACAAAGGTAAGTATGATTTTTGCCCCACCACAAGCAAGGGCACTTGAAATAAGAAGTTGCCAAACTCAAGAACAGAGACACTCACACCATCCATGAATGGCTGGATGTATTCAGATCAAGAGTAGAAAATGAACGATCCAAATCCCTCCAGGACGGTGGGAGCAGAGTGATGATGGAGAGGCTGATTTCTATTAACAATATGCCTTCATTTCTCTGAAGTTACAAATCACAGCAGAACTAAACATACAAAGGTAGAATTTTGGAAATACAGTGTAAAGCCAAAAGAGCAAGCAGCTGAATAATCTTATGTGTGATTCATAAGAATAACTTGTTGAAACAGAAGGGAAAAAAGGCTGGAAACTGAACTAAAAAAGACACTGTCCAAAAACAGAATCTAATTTCCATACAATGACTGTAACAGGTTGTTTTTAAGACCACTTTCTCTGGGAAAGACTTTGAGAATAATTTAAACAGTGGTCACCAGATAGCTTCATCAGCTGGACAGAAAGGCTGCATCTCCAGGCAGAAAAGGCCACTTTGGGAGAACAAACCCCACAGGACCGTGCCTCCTAAAGCAACTTTAGCCATTCAGGATGTGTTAACTGGTTGCTCACGGTCGATCTGATGATTCAGTTACCAGTGGGCTCCTCAACAAAGTCCAGAGACAATTCATTTATAGTAGACACTGGCAGTGCCCATATCCCCTCATTCAAACCCCTTCAAAATATGCTGGCCTGACTTCCAACCGCCAGCATCTGCACTCCTTTTCCTGAGGATTTCTCTGGCCTCTAGAATCTGCTTTGTCCACTCTTACAGGCCAGAAATGCCAGGAAACTAATGTCCCCTGGGGAAAAAGGCCTCCAACAAGGGCTGATGGGAATCAGATATCAGTATCCCAGCTCCCTCAGCCCTGGAGCGCCCAGATCCCCAGTGGGATCATGTTCAATTGTGGTTCAATTGCCACAATGGTAATTTGCTTGAAAATGAAATCTTCATTGAGTTCTTCAATACCTTCCAGAGTTTTCTGGGATTGCCTCTCAAATAAACTAATGTAAAGGCAGCTTTTGGCAGGAAAGAGCTCTCTGCAGGAGGTCCCTTTGTCTGGTCACTAAACTTAAGTCAGGCACCCCCATGCCCTGCTCAATCCCAGCCATAGAGCACCGTTCAAATCTTTTGATCACACAATATCTTGTCTAACATGTTGGTTGCTTCCTAGATCAAAGAAGTAGAAATGGAGACTAAGTGATGAACAGATGACCAGATCTCTTTCCTAGCTTCCCCTTCTGTCAACTTATGAACAAACTATGTGAACAAGACGGCATCTAAAGAAAAATCACAAGCGGTCAACAAGCCTGCATATTGGGGTGTGGGGAGGGGAGAGAAATGACTGACCCCCATCTCAATGATTTAACTGAGGTCACTTCCTTTTTCCCTTGAAGACATTCATGATCGAGTGACTCTTTGGAGTTGTTTTATGTAGACACTAAGTCCACAATCTCCCCAGACTGCCAGCATTTGAACAAAAGGCAACTGTCCTTTCTACCAACATTTGTCACTCTTCAGCATTGATTTGTGAGAAGCAAGCTGCCGGACATGAGTTTGGTAGCAGATTTTGATGCCCAACATGGGGCTGCACTCTCTCAGTGTTCAGGGTCTTCTGGGCTTCCTGGGTGGCAGCTTCTGGCGGTGGGGACACACAGGGTCGAGTGTAAGTGCCAGCCGCCTGTGGCAAGCTGGCCAGAAGTGGGTTCTTAGGAAAGTCCCAGCAGTTGTTGGAACTATTTATCCTGGGGATTCTGTCCATCTGTCCCCTGCCCAGCACTGGCTGCCTATTTTCACTTACGGTTGGGGGGATGAATTCTAAGTTCTAAATTGAACTTTAATATTTGAAAGCAAACCCTGGATCTCATCTGTTAGAAGTAAAATTGTCATACCCACTTTCCTCTAGGACTTCTTCAATCACAGTCTAAAATCGAAAAAAAAAATCAGGTTAGTATTGAATTAAAAGCAACAAACTGGAATCACTCAGAGGCGCTGCAGAAACCTCACCTGCATCTGTTCATAAGTGATGCCCTCCTCCAGAGCAAAGCTGGTAGGCAGACCTGAAACAGAGAAACTATTGCAAGTCTGGCACTTGGTTCATGTTTTCTCAGTTGCATTTTATTGGCAATTACAAGCAGGCAGCGAGACAGGTCAGTTTCTTAATGATGAAGACAAGTACTTAGAAACACATTCCAAATCGTCTTGGCTTTGAATACTCAGATGCGTTGTTTCTCTTCCTTTAATAGCTTTCTGCGTTTGGGGCGGCCATCAAAAAATAATACTCAAGATTTAAAGGCGTCAGATAAACTGGCCAATTAAGGTGGGGTGTGTGAGTGTGTATGGGTGTGTGTGTGTCTTATGAACAGGAAAGGAGTGACTCTAAACACGAACTACCTGAAAGGCAAAGAAAAGATTAAGAAACTCTCCCTCATCCACAAGACAAAAAGAGTGGAAATGTACTAGCAAGGATAAATTCTTAGTGGAGGAAGTACCAGCCAGTGAACGACAACAAAGATCTGACCCCTTCCGTTGGCTGCCAGGAGGGAAATATAATACATTTAAAGCTAGAGGACAAGATTTCTTTTCCTGTTTAGTCTGAGTATCATATGCCAGCGCTTAACATACTCCAGTGCCACCCAAAGCAGTGTTGACCATATTCCACTCAAATCAATCAACACGTGGAGGCCAGGAGCTCCCCTGACACTCAAGAGAGAGAAGAGAACCCGTTGAAGGCTAAGGGCAGGCATGAGGATGTGAATCCTGGCACCATGTTTTTTAAGCCTGGCTTAAAGAACAAAGTGCTTCATGGTTCTGCTGTCTTCCCTTTTGCCCAGCCTGCTGTGACGAGGGACACACAAAGTCTGCTCTGGGGTGGTGTGTCCAGTTTCTAGGAAAACTTGTCAAGTCCCTCTCTGACCACTGAGAGATTTCAACCAGAGCTCTTCCCTCATCAGAGCTGCTGCTGTCAGAAATCTGGCCTGTGACTGACTGAACTGCCCTGGGGGATACTTTTAAAAGCAAGTGACTTTTTCCATTCTGAGTCTGTTTCTCTTTTCTAAATAAGTTCAGCTGTCTCATTTTCTTTTTAGATTCCACATACAAGTGATATCATGTGATATTTGTCTTTCTCTCTCTGACCTACTTCACTTAGTATGACAATCTCTAACTCCATCCATGTTGCTGCAAATGGCATTATTTTAAAATCTTTTTATGGCTCAGTAGTATTCCACTGTATATATATGCCATATTATAGTAAGTGAAGTCAGTCAGAGAAAGAAGAATAATGTATGATACCACTTAAATGTGGAATCTTAAAATTTATACAAATATTTACAAAACAGAAACAGATTCACAGACACAGAAAACAAACTTATGGCTACCAAAGGGGAAAGGCTGGGGAGAGGGATAAATTAGGAGTATGGCATTAACAGATACACACTACTGTATATAAAATAAACAACAAGGATTTACTGTACAACACCGGGGACTATAATCAATATCTTGTAAACCTACAATGGAAAAGGAAAAGAATCTGAAAAGGAATATATATATATATATATATATATATATATATATATATATATATATATATATCTGAATCACTTTGCGGTACACCTGAAATTAACAAAATATTGCAAATCAATGATACTTCAATTAAAAAATAAATGAAAACAAATGACTTTAGACAACAGTTTATCTGGATCTCATACATTTCTCAGGGGCTATTTTAAATGAAATTCTGCCTGCCCAGGTTAGCCTTATCCCAGGAATCCAAGTCTTAGGGAAAGTCTGATAATTATTACATGAAATGATTTGCCTAAATTAGGCAACAACAAAAGCACACCAGCAATGAGTGATGTTCTTGGCTGTGGGAATGGCAGGTTTTCATTTAACCCTTAAAGGTTCACTTCTGTTTCTGCCCCAATGAGGGACATAACTGTAGTTTACAGGGATTCAAAAATTATGCAGAATTCTACAGCCTCAGAGTAGCCTGAAGATCTCTTCTGAGAGTCACACGACACAAGGAGAGTTAAACTATGCTCAGCCCATAAGCATACTGGCTAAGCATATGTTATGTATCTACACTGATCCTTGCAATAATCCTAAGATGCACATAACATTTTTATCCCCATGTTACAGGCAAGAAAACTGGGGTTCAGCGAGGTCAAATAGTTTGCTCAAGGTCAGCTACTAAGTGACTGAGCTGAGATTTGAACCTAGGCTTCTAGGTTCACAGAGTATGCACATTTAATCCCTAAGTTACATTGCCCCTCTATGTGAGATTTTTCCAAAAAAAAAAAAATTTAAATATGTTTGATATGATTCTTCAGGTAAGTTTCAAATTTCCTGTCTTACTCAAACACTTCCTTTCTGCTTTTTCTCTCCCTGGATGCTTTTGGGCATTGGATTCCCCAGCATCATGTAAGAAGAAATAAAAGGAAATACAATTTAACCACATGGATTTTGTTTGCTTCTGGTATTAATGAATGATCAAAGAAGCTGTCCCAAGTGGGTAAAGTAAATCTCAGGGAATGGCCCGATTCCTACTGCATGTCCCTCTCAACTACCATCATAGATAATAAGTATAAGATCTATTTCCATTTTAAATCAAAGATAATCTTTTGAGGATAGCTGTTGATCCAAAAATCTGTTTCTTTTTTCTTTTTTTTAATTGAGTTATAGTCAGTTTACAATGTTGTGTCGGTTTCTGGTGTACAGCACAATTCTTCAGTCATAAATGAATATACATATATTCATTTTCACATTGTTTTTCACCATAAGCTACTACAAGTTCTTGAATATATTTCCCTGTGTTATATACAATAGAATACTACTCAGCCATAAAAAATGACAACATAATGCCTTTTGCAGCAACATGGATGTTCCTAGGGAATGTCATTCTAAGTGAAGTAAGCCAGAAAGAGATAGAAAAATACCAATCTGTTTCTTCATGAAAGCCAGACTCCTGTGTTGAAGACCATTACCTGTTGAGTTATTTGAGGACAGGCTGTGTTCACTTGATGAATGATGCAATAAATGGTAATCTGCTGTGAAAAAGCTGGGCTCAATTGGTTCTCGAGATCCCTGGGATAACTGAAACAGAAAAAGTAAAACTGCGTCTTATTTCACATTCAGGGTCAAGTGACATGAGACCTCCGTGCGTGTCTCCGCAAGAGGGACTGGGGCTCTTCGGCTGTCAATCTCTCTGACACAGATAAAGACCCATCTTCTTCCTTTCAAAAGGACTTATAAGAGGGGAGGGTGTAGCTCAAGTGGTAGAGCGCATGCTTAGCATGCTTGAGGTCCTGCGTTCAAGGCCCGGTACCTCCTCTAAGAATAAGTAAGTAAATAAACCAAACTACCTCCCCCAACCACCATCCCCACCATCCAGAAAAAAAGGACTTATAAATTAGAGGCAGGCAAATTACAGTGAAAGCAAGCAGACAGCTCCCTTGTCAGGTGAGTCACACACACACACACCCTATACTTTACAGTCTTATGAGAACAAAATTAAAATGGATAGAAAAATAATGGCATGGGGTCTGGAATGCCAAAATGTTATTTTATCAGGCGTGGGAGGAATAAACTCCAATTATTCAACAGAACATTATGTATAGAGCAAATCTATGCTTTTTCATGTATCTGCTTTGAAAATGCCTTCTTGTCCGGCCAAGGCAAACAAGTTTTTTAATACATCTTTCTGAATCACCATTAATTAACTTTAATCTCCACACATTAATTCTCAACACTGCAAAGGAAAGAGTAGTTCACTAAAAGCCAGAATTTATTAAAGTTCCAATCATTTAATTCCCCTCTATATAGTTGAATTTTTTTAATGAAATTTTCAACTTCCTTTCAACTTTCATTTTAACCAGCACTTAGGCTGGCCAAGTTTTGTGCCTGTGTAATAAAATATGCTTTAAAAATGTCGATTCATATTAACAAACCAGAAGCAAAAGGAACAATTTAGACTATGCCACAGTAGTTACCTTGGATTCACATACTCTGTTCATTAAATAAGGAAGCTTGAAATGAGGTGCTGAGATCTAAACTTGCACAAAGAAGGATGCTAAAGCTATGAAGACCAACGTGGCTTTTATAAATTATTTTTTTAACATTTTTTATTGATTTATAATCATTTTACCTTGTTGTGTCAAATTCCAGTGTTCAGGACAATTTTTCAGTCGTTCATCGACATATACACCCTCATTGTCACATTTTATTCTCTGTGAGTTATCATAACATTTTGTGTATATTTCCCTGTGCTATACAGTGTAATCTTGTTTATCTATTCTACAATTTTGAAATCCCAGTCTATCCCTTCCCACCCTCCACCCCCCTGGTAACCACAAGTCTGTATTCTCTGTCTGTTTAAAAATTATTTTTTAAAATAATTTTATTGTGGTATAATTTCTGTACAGTAAACTACACATATTTCAGATGTACAATTTGATGAATTTTGATAGATGGATACACCGAGGAAACCATCACCACCTAAACTTTCCATCATTCATGGAGAGGGGCAAATTTCCAACTCCCAATTTATCCCTTCTCACCCTCTTTACCAACATGGTTTTCAGAAGCTCTGTAGAGGGGGCACTGGAGCTGAACCCCAAAGGCTGGATATGGGTGGACACAAGGAAGCCAAGTAGACATCCAGGTGGGAGGACTTCGAGGGCAGAGGCTGGGCGTTGCACATTAGAGGCAGAGTGATACAGGGCTAGGACATTAACCCAACATTCTGGAGGCATGGGTATTTAGGCTGAAGAGAGGAAGGCAAGTGCTGTTCATTCACTCAGGGAGTATTTTTTAAACGAACTCTTGTGTTCCATGCACAGCTCCAAGCAACGAAAACAACCAATGGTGGCCAAAAATCGTATTCTTGGAACTGACTGCCTAATTAGAGAAAAATGTGTCTGTGAAATACCCGCCTGGATATATGTAAAATTGCAACTGAGCTGAATGCACTGAAGGCCAGGCCGGTGGTTCTAGGAAGTCACAGATAGACTTAACTGAGATAGGGAAGGCTTTCCCAAAATAATGCTTCTGCTGAGAGACAGAATAATGAGCAAGAGTGAGTAAAGGATGGAGTGGGCAGAACATCACGGGCAGAGGAAAGAGTACGTGCAGGCTGGGGAGGAAGCAGCATGGTAGGTGGGCCCTGTGTCCCGTGAGGAGACAGCAAAGGGTGAGAGTGGTACAAAGTGAGGGTGGGGAGAGGGGTAAAGCTGGGACCAATCAGGACATGAACATTGTGGTGAGAATTTTGGCATTTTATACTCAGACCCATGAACAGTGTGTGTGTGTGTGTGTGTGTGTGTGTGTGTGTGTATGTGTGTGTGCATGTGTGTGTGTGAGATAGAGAGAGAGAGAGACAGAGAGAGAGAGAGAGATGACCACATTCTGTTTTAAAAGGATCACTCTGGATGCAATATATATGTAAGAGTCTGAATGGGGCTGGGGGTTTGGTGTGAATGCAGACAGATCATGAGGAGGCACCTGCAGAGAGTGGAGGCCAAGGCAGCTGGACCCGGTGTCAGATGGGGAGGCAGGAAACTGGAAGCAAGTGATTAAGAACACTGCCAACGTCTGGCAAAACCGACTGGAGAAGACATCCAGATGGCCGACAAGCACATGAAAAGAGGCTCAGCATCAACAATTGTTAGAGAAATGCAAATCAAAACTACGATGAAGTATCACCTCACACCGGTCAGAATAGCCATCATTCAATAGTTCACAAATGACAAATGCTGGAGAGGGTGTGGAGAAAAGGGAATGCTCCTTCACTGCTGGTGGGAATGCGGTTTGGTGCAGCCACTGTGGAAAACAGTATGGAGATTCCTCAAAAGACTAGGAATAGACCTACCATATAATGCATTAATCTCACTCCTGGGCATATATCTGGAGGAAAACAGAATTCAAAAAGACACATGCACCCCGATTTTCTAAGCACCACTATTTACAACAGCCAAGACATGGAAACAACACCAATGTCCATCGAAAGATGACTGGATAAAGAAGATGTGGTATATTTATATAAAAGAATACTATTCAGCCATAAAAAAGAAAAATAATGCCATTTTCAGCAACATAGATGGACCTGGAGAATGTCGTTCTAAGTGAAGCCAGAAAGAGAAAGGAAAATACTGCTTGATATCAGCTTATATGTAGAATCTAAAAAAAAAAAGCACATGAATGAACTTATCTACAAAACAGAAACAAACTCACAGACATAGAGAACAAACTTAAAGTTATCAGGGCTTCAAGGGAGTGGGAAGGGATAAATTGGCATTTTGGAAATTGCACCTCTTGGGGAGTGCTGGTAATGTGAGCTGTCATGAGTGTGGCAGTAGTTTCATGGGTGTAGACATCTATCAAAATTCATCAAAGTGTACATCTGAAATATGTGTAGTTTACTGTATAGGAACCATACCACAATAAAAGTTGCTTTTTAAAAAAAAAAAAAAAAAAGGAGATCAGCAAAGGAAGGGTGACAAGACCTCAGACTAGGTGGTAACCAGGAGGAAGGAATGGCTACTGAAGATCAAATAGTCTTACTTAATAACAGGAGCAATTACAGCCACTAGTTGGTGCTTACTGCATTCTAGATACATTTGATGTTCTATTTGGTCCTTACAACTAACCTGTAAGGTAGGCATTATGCCCACTTTACACATGAGGCATCTGGGATGTAAAGTAATTTGCTCCTAAGTGGCAGGACCAGGGCTATCATATCAAACGCCAAGGAAAACCACCTGCACGATTAAGACCCTCATGTGTTAAAAAGGTAGGAGATGCAAGAGATAAAGTGGAACAGCTGGTGGTGACCGCATGATTTGAAGACCGAGCAGAAGGAAAACGGATGATGCCAGTGATATTTGATGCAAAGAAAGGAGGAAGATGGTGAGTTCAAGCCTGGACATACCAGATGGCAAGTAAATGTTCACCCGGCAGGTGGAAATCTGGGTGATACAACAGAAGCTTTCTAAGCAGTGGCCTCTCTGGCCAGCTGAGGCCACAAGGTGGGTCAGCAGTCCCAGACCAGCACTGTGGGGCCCTCTCTTGGCTCATGAATATTGAGCTGAGGGGCACCACCCGTCTTCAGCATTATGTTCTGCTTGGAAGAACGTGTACGATCCTCCTTCTGAACTGATATAAAAGGGCTCTTCTGCTCTGAACAAACAACTACAGTTCCAAAGGGCAAATGGTTGTGTGTGCTTTTGAACTAAACTGGTCACTATTAAAGAGAAAAAAAAAAATCACTGTCACCACCCTTCCCGCCAAACACACTGATGTCGAGCAAATAGTGAACAATTTTACCACTTTATTAGTCAACTGAGAACACAGTTACTTTCTGGGCAAAAAACTAAATAGAAGAAAACAGAGAGAAACTACAAATGTAATCCTCATTTAATTCCCCAATCTGTATCTTCTTTTCATATCATAAAATAAGGTTATCTTTGCTGTGGGACAACTACATAAACGACGTCGAAGCTAATCAACTGAAGGACTCGGAAGGAAATTAAGCCAAAATGAATGAGATTAAGTGTCAGAAGTGAGAAAAGTTTCAGCACTTTTCTCATCACACTTCACTCGCCAGGCCTCTGATCTTTCTTTCTTTAGGTTTTCCTTGTCCTCTTTCACTGAATTATATAACATGTTAAGTCACAAAGTATTACCTTTTTTTTCTTTCATTTCTTCTAACCTACAGCTTCTTTCTATTAGGTTTTATTAGGCTTTTGAGGCCAATTTGTTAACACAAATGTCAGTATTTACACTCACTAATTTCTTATACTCAAATCTTAGAGGCTGATCAGATGCAGGTCCAAGCGTTTACTTATAGTAAACTTCACAGACGGTGCTACGCACGTGCATGAGGAAGCATGGGATGCCCGGCTGTCCCTCTTTAGTGATGGCAGCAGCCAAGGAGGGTCATGTCTAGACCCATCACTTCTTTTAAGGGGCTGCAGAATGACAATATTTTTACACCTTCAGTACTTATTAGCTGAATGAGTTCTGTAATGAGAGAATTTCCTTCCATCAACATAGTTACCCTGAGACAGAATTCACAAGGGAAAGGCAGAATAAATGTTTGACTCTTTCCTTCTGTAAACAATTTTTGAAATAAGGTGTTGGTCACTCACTGTCTTCCAAAGGTAACCAGTAAGGGATTTCCTTTCTTTTTTCCACTATCATTAAACATTAGTTGGTGCATTTGATCCACTGTGGTTATCATTCTCTTCGATGCTCTAATTATCCAACAGAGAGCAGTGGGCTCCTGAGTCCTCTGACACAACCTCGGGAGCCCTGGACAGCATCTCAGTCCTGCACCCTGTGATGTTAAGATATTCCAGCCTAGTCTCATTCAGTTTCTGCTCTAGAGCTGCCAATGGATGTATTTCTAAAGCTGTGGGTTCAGAGGGAGCACACCGCTGCTTGCTTAGTTTCTAAACAATCTTAATGAAATTTTTGGAAATATGAATATTTTTAAAAGATAAGATTTATCATGAATTCATACTCATTCATATTGATCTTTCCAATTCTAATTTGAATTAATACCTTCTATTTTGTCTCTGGTGCTTTTCTCTCCCGTGCTGAAAACCTGGTCCTCAGAGACCCTATCCAGTTACTCAGATGCTTTATTTCTCCTGCAATTCTAGCCAAGGTTGAGCAGGCTGGACTGAAGATACCTCAGGTGAGTCAAAAAAATAAAGAGCTTCATTTTTCGGAAAAGGGCTCGTCCATGTTTTGGCTCATCTTTATACCCCGGGTCTCAGGCGGTTCATAAGTAAGGCACAGTCATCCCATGAAAACACCTTCAGACTGCAGGTGCAGAGTCCCTGTATTTCACGGGGAGATTCAGAGGGGGAGGTGGAAACTGAGTGCACTTCGTGTATTGTCACCACTGCTCCACGGCCATGGTGTGGGACAGCTGTGGCAGTCAAAGGCTAATGGGCCTCTCCTCTGTGATGGCACAGTGGATGAAAAAGCCATCTCTTAACAAAACCCGTTGCTAAAGACTACATCACAAAGGGGGAAAAACAGGTCACAAATGCCTCATTTAGGTTTCAGACTAGGGACAATTTGGCTTCTTTCTGCTCATGGAGAAGTGTATAAATGTATCAATACTTACATAGCAATGAAGAATGGAACCAGCATAGGCCATGTTAGACAGCGTGCAGGTGCACCAACCTAGAATCTATTTGATACTCAACTTAACCATCAGGCACCTACCAGGCACTGGGTATGACCCTAGGGAATCAAAGATGAACAAGACATACTCACTGCCTTTGGAGAAATGGTAATGCGAGTCTGTTTGAATGATGAGCTACTTAAAACAACAGTAAGAGTGAAAACGCATAGAGAAAGGGGAGAGTAATTCTTAATGAGGAAACAAGGTTTCAGTGGAGGAGCTGGTTAACATGCCAAGCAGAAGCTTTCTTTAGCTCACAGGCGGCGAGGCCTGCCTCCCTGATCGTAGGGTTTCATAAGGGCGTGAACCACCACGAGCTTAAAATATCAGACAAGGGGGAAGAGCATCCTTCAGAGGGTAACTTAATCTGCCTCTCAGCCAGGTTGGAAGCAAAAATGATCCTGTGTCCCTACAGATGTCAAACAGGACAAAGGGACTTCTGTCACCAAGTTGTACTAACCAGAGATAAGCAATTTTCCTTCTGCCTGGTTGGCTTAACCAGCTGGTGATTCGGTTTCCTTATTTAAGAATAGAAATATCTACCAACACCCACAGTCTAGGAGACTGCAGAACATCGATTATGGAAAGAACCTTAGAAATGGTTCATTTCATCCTCATAGCTGAGAAAAATAATGGCCTCAGATGGTTAGCTGACTTGTTCCAAGTTGCAAAGCTAAAATCAGGGGTTTGTTGAAGAATATCCTAATAAAGATTGGACTAGAAATGTCTAATGTGTATGTGTCTGTGTGTGTGTGTGTGTGTAAGAGATATTAAATTATATATATATTATATATTAAATATATATATATGCAATTAGATATATTTAATAACTTTTTTAGGAAAACTTGCAATAATATTGAAAGAACATTCTATTACTCTTCTGAGACTGATGGCTTCAGAAATGAAGGTGAGAAAATTAGAGGCAAAGGCATAGCCTTGATTCATTATCTTCAGCGAAGCTACAGTCTGAATCTTTGTGTCCACACTGAAGTTGTATGTTGAAACCCAACCCCTGAGGTGATGGTTTTGGGCAGTGGGCCCTTTGGGATGTAAATTGGGCCAGAAGCATAAAGTCCTTATGTAAGTGTTCCTATTTTTAAAAATGCCCATAAAAGGAGGCCTGGGAGAGCTCCCTTGCCTCCTCTCTCACGTAAGGACATCAAGAAGTCGGCAGACTGCAGCCCGGAATTGGGTCCATGCCGGACCCGACCATGCTGGCACCCTGATCTTGGGCTTCCAGCTTCCACAACCGTGAGCAATAAGTTTCTGCTGTTTCTAAACACATCATCTTATGGTCTTTTTACTACAGCAGCCCAAATGGGCTAAGACAACCATGGACAATGCCCTTTCACAGTGGGCAGAGCTTAAGTAGAGGACGCAAGCTCAGGAGGCAGACAAATTAATTCCTATGGTGTGTTTTTGCTTGGTAGCCAAAAAGAATTCCTGTATGTAGAACACCATACCTTTTTAATTTCAGATTTCAAGTTGCAAGTGTTACTCTGCTGGCTGAAGAGGTTTTTCTCGAATCTCTCTATAACCCTTGTTTTCAAATTGTGGTGCAGAGCTGGAGGAAGCTGCATAAAATGAGAAAATCGTTATCAGCAAGTCATTAGCAATGCATAGCTGACTCCCAGGAACCATTACTGAGGGTCAGTCACGGTACTCCCTGCATGGGACTGAATAAGAATTAAAGTTTTACCCTAACTAGCATGACTTGATGTTACCCTTGTTCATTCTACAATCCAGAAGAAATATATTACTGTGTTCTCTTTCAAAAGGCTAGTTCTACTTATGTTACTGTTCTTTCATTTTATTGATATTATTTTTCATAGAACAACTGAATTATATATTAGTCGCACATATGAATTGAATTAAGTTTGCAAATAACAAGCTTGACATAGAAAGATGCATTATTTGAGATGCTGGAGTGCTTGTATCATTCCCAGAACCATGCTAAACGCTGTAATATGATCTTTGTCCTGAAGGACTTCATACTATGGACCAGGAAGCCCATATCTGTATTAACACATTGTCAGAAGCCTGCTTGTGAGCACATATGAATCTGCAACTGATCAGAGAGAGAGATCACATGGCAGGGACTAATCTTATCAGGAAGAAAGAGAAATGAACTCATATACATTAGAGCCCAGCCAGCATGACTTAGATTTGATGAGTAAGTAGTAGGAAGTCACAGGTAAGAGTGGAGAAGGGATGGAAAAGTACCAGAAGACACCTTTTTGCTCTAACAATTCCCTACTGTTACCCAACACAAGTTGCCACCTCTCTAATTCAAACACCAAAGGGTGGTTCAACATACACAAATCAAACAATGTAATACATCACATCAACAAGAGAAAGGACAAGAACCACATGGTCATCCCAATAGATGCAGAAAAAGCATTTGATAAAATTCAACACCGATTTATGATAAAAACTCTCAGCAAAGTGGGTATAGGGGGAATAAATCTCAACATTATTAAAGCTATATATGACAAACTGACAGCCATCATAGTACTCAACAGTAAAAACCTCAAAAAATTCCCACTAAAATCTGGGACAAGACAAGGCTGCCCACTATCACCACTCCTATTCAACATAGTCTTGGAAGTCCTATCCACAGCAATCAGGCATGAGAGAGAAATAAAAGGGATTGAAATTAGAAAAGAAGAGGTAAAATTGTCACTATATGCAGATGACATGATAATATAAATAGAAAAATCTAAAAGGTCCACACACAAAAAAACTAGAAATAACTGAAGAATTCAGCAAGGTAGCAGATTACAAGATTAATGTACAAAAATTAATTACATTTCTTTACACTAATGATGAACCAAAAGGAAAAGAAACTAAATAAACAATCCCCTTTAAAATAGCACCCAAAGTAATAAAACACCTAGTAATAAAACTAACCAAGGAGGTGAAAGACTTACACATGGAGAACTATAAAACACAGATTAAGGAAATTAAAGAAGACTATTTTAAAATATTGATTCTTCCAATCCAGGAGAATGGGACGTCTTTCCATTTTTATAAAATAGTCACACTGCCCAAGGCAATCTACAGATTTAATGCAATCCCTATCAAATTACCTAGGACATAGTTCATAGAAGTTGAACAAATCATAATCAAATTTACATGGAACCACAGAAGACCTAGAATTTCCAAAGCATTACTTAAGGAAAAGTAAGAGGATGGAGGAATAACCCTTCCAGACTTCAGAAAATCCTATAGAGTTACAGGCATCAAAACAGCATGGTTTTGGTACAAAATCAGACATATGGACCAATGGAAAAGAATAAAGAGCTCAGAAATGAACCCACAAACTTTTGGTCAACTCATCTTCAACAAAGGAGGCAAGAATATAAAATGGAATAAAGACAGACTCTTCAGCAAATTGTGATGGGAATACTGGACAGCAGCCTGTAAATCAATGAAGCTAAAACAATCCCTCACACTATACACAAAAACAAACTCAAAATGGATCAAAGACTTAAACATAAGACAAGACACAGTAAAACTCCAAGAAGAAAATATAGGCAAAACATTATCTGAGATACATCTCAAAACTGCTCTTACGGCACTCTACTCAAGCAACAGAAATAAAAGCAAGAATAAACAAATGGGACCTAATGAAACTTACAAGCTTCTGCACAGCAAAGGAAATCATAAGGAAAACAAAACAACAACCTACAGAATGGGAGAAAAGTTTTGCAAATAAAATGGACATTGGCTTGATCTCCAGAATATAGAAGCAACTCATATGAATTAATAAGAAAAAAACAAGCAACCCAATCCAAAACTGGGCAAAAGACCTAAACAAGCGATTCTCCGAGGAAGACATACAAATGAACAATGATCATGAAAAAATGCTCAATATCACTAATTATCAGAGAAATGTGAATCAAAATTACAATCAGGTATCACTTCACATCAGGCAGAATGGACATCATTCAAAACCGTCCACAAATGACAAATGCTGGAGAGGCTGTGGAGAAAAGGGAACCCTCCTACACTGGTTGTGGGAATGCAGATTGGTGCAGCCACTGTGGAAAACAGTATGGAGACTCCTCTAAAGAATAGGAATAGATTTACCGCATGACCCAGGAACCACGCTCCTGGGCATATATCCAGAAAGAAACCTACTTCAGTGTGACACCTGCACCCCAATGTTCATAGCAGCATTGCTTACAATAGCCAAGACATGGAAACAGTCTAAATGTCCATCAATAGATGACTGGATGAAGAAATGGTATAATTATACAATGGAATACTACTCAGCCTTAAAAACAGACAACATAATGCCATTTCCAGCAACATGGATGCTCCTGGAGAATGTCATACTTAGTGAAGTAAGCCAGAAAGAGAAATAAAAATACCATATGAGATCACTCATGTGTGGAATCTAAACAAACAAACAAACAAAGCATAAATACAAAATAGAAATACACTCACAGACATAGAATATAAACTTGTGGTTTCCAAGGGGGTGGGGGTGGGAAAACATAGACTGGGATTTCAAAATTGTAGAATAGATAAACAAGATTATATAATGTATAGCACAGGGAAATATACACAAGGTCTTATGGTAGCTCACAGAGAAATCAAATGTGACAATGAATATATGCATGTTCACGTATAAATGAAAAATTATGCTCTACACTCGAATTTGACAGGATATTGTAAAATGATTATGAATCAATAAAAAAAAGGCTAAAAAAACAAAGACAGAATAAGGGAAATCACACAATCTGAACATCACATAGAGAAGCAAGTGAAAACCAATGGGAGCCATGTATTTCAAACCTGAGATAATAAGAAGTATGCCATTCTATGAATCAAAGGGGCCCCAGATGGAAAAGAAAGAGAAAGGGATTTGGAAAAAGGAACTGAAGGAATCAGACTAACGTTTCCCAAACTGAAGAAAGAATCAGCTTTCCCAATACGGGAAACACAGTGGGATCCAAACAAGATAAACACAAAGAGACCTACAACAAGACATGTTGTCATGAAAAGGACCTAATTTCATGATAAAGTAACGATTCTAAGTGCACCAAAATTAAAACAAGTCAATCACAAGAGAACCTCCATCAGGCTTTCAGCAGATTTCTCAACACAAACGTTGCAGGCCAAGAAGGGAGTTCACAGAGAGAGACAAATCCCTGAATGAGAAGAACATGCAATCTAGCATAACCTATGCCACAAGACAATCCTTTAGAATAACCGGAGAGATCAAAAGTTTCACAGACATGCAAACATGGAAAGAATCGTGCAATAAGAAACTTACCCTGCAAGAAAGATTGAGAATTTTAGACCCTGATGAGAAAAGAAGCAGGATGATCTAGAAATGAGAAAACCATCATTGGAAAGGCAGTAACGGCAAGAATTTGCAAAAGAATAAATATAAAGTTGTAAAACACAGCATCAAAATCATTAAGGATGGGAGAGGGAAGCCAGGATATAGAGATTTGTTTCCATTCTTTTCAGGATGTGTTTGAGATTATATAATTCTCTGTTTAAAGACAACAGAGAGAGAAATGGGTTAATGTATTGGAGAGTCAGGATGACCATAGACCAAAAGCACACAATGGACTCACAAAAACCAAAGAGAAACCAAGGTAATAAAAAAGGAAATACTCAAAAGGCAGTTAAGGTGTATTTAAGACACAACGACCCAATATCACTGCTAGCAAATATTCTTCACACATGTTAAAACAACAGATTATTACAAAAAAGATGCATGTATACATGTTCAAAATGTGAATTCATACTAACGAAAAATGTACTAACCCAAATTTCTATTATTATAAGAAGGGATAAATAGTTTCTGATACCCTCTTACATGCCATACATAAAGAATGAATGCATGGCATATTAAGCAATATGACCAGTATGAAGGTCAAATTCATATAAAGATGTTGCACGCAAAAATAGGACTGAGAGAAAATGGACAGTCACTAACCTGTGAACTGGGATGGATTTCATGTCTATGAAATTGAGATTTGCATATTCTTGAATCCAATTCAATGGATTCATAGAATATGTGATCATCAACTTTGTCTTCTTTCACTTAGAATGGTTTTCAAGTCCGGATATTCATTAACAAAAGGTTACACAAACTGGAAGGAAATATTCAAAAAAATTTTCTTACACATTATGTATTCTCTTCGTACTTATCTAGCAAACGGTAAAACATTACCATTATGCATTCATAAAATTTTGAACATTCAAATTTGAATACGTTTCTGAAATCAATTTGCTTGTAAGGGTAAAATAGGATAAAATTCCAAAATTATTACCAACACTAATTAAGGAAAACAGGGAGCAATCAAAAGGACTACAGCAACCGAAAGAGGATCTCAAGTTCCAATCTCAAGTCTGACTATTTGGGTGACTATAAATACTGGCTTCACCTCCAAACAGCTTCTCGACTGAAAGACAGCTATCTCTGGCCCTTCCCTCTCTACAGGTAGCATTTCAGGAAACATGAGATAACGTACCAAGCGCAGTATCTGAAATGCAGTGTTCACAAATGGTTTGCTTCCTTCATTGAACACAAGAGACACACTCCCATGAAGGCTGAGGTGAAAGGGAGCCTCCAAGTCCACAAATCTCCGTCAGCACAAAAGACGACAGGTGCTTGGTTCTATTTAAAACAACAAATAAATAACACCATCACCACCATTCCACGGACGCTTCTGAGGGATCCGAAGCCGGCCCAGGGAGCCTGCACTTACTTCTCCAAGAACTCCATCTGGGCTGCATACACACTGAGCGCTAAAGCCTTAGAAGGAAAAGCCCACAGTCATTGTTCTAAGACATCTAGATGCCTATCTGCTAGTAGGAAAGCTCAGTCGGGCTCAAAGTGGGGCAGTGGCGGGGGGAGCGTCAACTGAGATCTAAAACCAAATGATACTTGAAGAAATCAAGACAGCGATGCTGACTTACCCTTCCTGAAACGCGAACGCTACCATAGCAGAATCCATTTGGAAACTTCAGGTTTGAAACATTCCACACCAACACTGCTGCCACTGCATGCTTTTAAGAAAGCTTACTCAGGAGAGCACCACTGGCACCGAGGAAGGTGCTGAAGCTAAGCCGTCTGCGGAAAACACAGGCGAGGGGCCGAATCTAGACGATGATCCTGGGTTTGTGCACACACGCCGCTGCAAACGCATTCTACCCCATGGCCTCAACGCGCTTCAACACCTGAAGGAATTGGCGGCTTCACTGGGGGTGGTCAAGTGAAGGCCGCGAGGGGTTCACCTTGGGGCGGAACTCAAGTTCCCAACCTGGGGGTCACGAAGGGCCTCACCGGGGAGCGGCCTCCACGCCCTGTGCCCCTCCCTGACTCCCGGCGCTGAGCGAGGGCCGCCCTGGGAAGCTGCGGGTGCAAAGACCCAGCAAGAGGGGCCAGGCCCTTCACCAGACTCCTGGCGCTCAGAAGACGGGGCGGCTTGGCGTGTTTCGGGGTCGTCGCTGGAATCTGGGTCGAGGGTCCTAAACCAAGGCCGCGGCTGCCAAGGCCTAGGTCGGATGGGAAGCTGCGCGGGGGTGCGCGGCCGGCACACGGGGTGCGGACAATCACGACATCATGCCCCAGGAGCCTTCCCCGATGTATCAGAGCTTACTGTAGGGCGGCCCACGTCGCACGCCTGCCCGCGGACCATCTCGGAGACCGTGTTCCCCTCAGCCGCCATCGACGCCGCAACCGCCGCTGACGTCTCCATGGAAACCGACGCCGACGCCACCGGCGCCGCCAACGCTCAGCTCAAGCTGCGCCTCCGAAAGGGACCGCGGCGCTGGCTATGCAGCCGCCGCCGCTGGCAGGCTTAGGAGGGTCAGCGCCGCTCAGAAGAGCCCCGTGCCTCTGGGAACAACTGCCTCCTGCCTGCCTGCCTGATCAAGCGGCGGGCCGGCCGCCGAGGCAGGGGCGTGGCCGAGGAGAGCGCCTGGGCGGGGCCGGGCTTCCTGCACGAGGAGTGGCTCCTTCGGCCAGGGGGCGGGGCTGCGCGCTCAGGGCCAAGACAGGTGTGTGAACTGTCATCCACCCAGATTTGTATTCTCGCCTAAAAGAGTTCTTCCTTCCAAACATGACCAGTTTTCACTAGAACAGCTCGCCCAGCAGGGACAGCATGGGATGAGACGTCTGTATTCCCCAGGATTGGGTAGGAGCCAGGTTCCAGGCTGATGGGTTTGTATGCCTCAGTCACCCGCGATGGGGGATGGTTGATACCCCACGGTGTCAGGGCAGGGTTACTGACCCGCTCATAAGTTTCAGATGAACCATCAATGAGGGACAGGAGCCCAGCAAGGAAGCAGACCACTGCTGTGTCACAGAACACCCCTGTACCCCTCCCAAACTGCCTAGTCTTCAACACAGCGTGTGTTGGCACACCTCTCCAGCCTTTCCTCCTCACCTCACCTCACATGCTCAGATCCTTCGTGGACATGGCCTAGCTCTGACCCCATCTTCCCCCCGGGACAGTGCGCCTTTCCCAGTGTCGGAGTCCAGATTATCAGGCACTTATGAAAGTTTTGGTTTTGTGAGTGTGTCATTGAGGGCTTTGGGGTGAGGAATGGTGCGTTTAAGTTTCCCTATACGAATTCAATCAGGTGCATGAGCTGAAGGCATCCATTTCCTGAATGGGACGGGACAGAGATTCTGCGGACAGCCTGTGAGGGGACCCGTCACTCTAGCCAGTCAATGAGGAATCTCTCTTGGACGCCAGTGGCCCTGTGTGGCCCTGATTTGCCCCTAATTTTTCAAGGAGCTAGGGAACGTCAAAGGTCACATCACCCTGGGTGAAATCCTAGACGATTGCAGTGATTTGCGCAGAGCCTGTCAGAACAGGGGTGGTGGCATGGGGTTGCAAGTTGACCTGGAATGTCTTGCTTTTCATGTACCTGTCTCCGTTTATCTCATCTTGCCTACATATGGTTTCAGAACCGGAGAGCTATGCACCCAGAAAAGAGCAGGCAGGCGACTGCCAAGAACAGGGCAGAAGACCCTGATGCCAAACCAGCACTGACGGTCCCATCCGACAATAAGCCCCAACCCAATATCCGCAAGAGCACTCATAACTTGCCTCCATCTGATCCACTGGACAGCTTCCGGTCCCTTGCCGCTGCAGCCCTTCTTTATCCCCAGCTTCTCTGATCCTTGTACTCCCCTTGGTGGGTGGGAGGGCCAGGCACTGGTGCTCTGGTGGTCAAGCCCACGACGGGTTTGCAGGGAATTGAGAACCCTCCACATCCGGGCAGAGACCCAGCGGCACCAAGGCAGGGCCGAGTCCAGGAAGGGGTCTCGAAACCATTCACGCAGCACACATGCCCTCAGCCAACAAAGGGGCTTGCCATCACAAAAGACTGAACTTTGGTGAAGCAGCACTCCCTCAGCTGTCCTCGGCAGTGGTCCTCCACAGACCGGGCAGGATCAGGCTCAGCCACGCAGCCCCCACGCACCAATTCTGCAGCCCGAACAGGCCGAGACACACCTGTGGCAGCAGCAGGCCCCATCGGATCAACTCACGTCTCCTCCACTCCACCCGCAGCCCCAGCCCTCAGGCGCCAGAGGCTCAGGGAGCCTCTTAGATGAACTCTCGTCAGACGCCAGCCTTCTGGAAAAGGCACAACATTTCCTGAGCGACGGCACCCCGGAAGAGGGACTTTGGCCAAACCTGGAAGAACCCCTCAGTGACGACGCATTCCAGGCCCTCCTGGACATGCTGCCAGGCTCGCCAGAGCCTCAGGAAAGCCTTCGGTCGAGCCCAATTCAGGCCTCCTTCCCTGGGATGCCGAGCCACGGCTGAGAAAAAAGGACGAGGAACCAGCCACACTCCTAGGGCTCGGCAGCAAGGGCAAGGTGCCCAGACTGCCGGCGCCACTGCGTGGACTCCCTCAGCCCTGCCGTGCTCCGCGGGCACTCTCAAGACGCTCGGGCACCAGGAGGGCCATCCTCCCTGATGTCAGAAGGGATGCTAGCATTCCAACCGTCAAGAGGACAGCCCAAGTCCTCTTGGCTTGGAGGTCGATTTCCCGGCTCTCTCGGACATTTCCTTGATCCAGTAAATGTAGCTGTGAACTCAACACAATTCTTTGGCTCTCTCTTGGTACCCTTGTGTTCTGTGACCCAGCATCCATGCCACTCTTCACAGATTGACCATGTCCCACTTTGCCAGGGACTGAATGGGAAGGGGGTTGGGTGGGCTTGATAAGAACCCAGGTTCTACTTGAAAAATACATTCTCATCGAAAGCCTACACCAATGAAACATTGTCACTGGGATTCTGGGAACAAGAAAGAATCCATTATTGCAAGTAGACAGGAGCACCATTACAGAACTATCTTAGCACTATTCCTTGATCAGAGATAATAGCCAGATTATTATCAGCAGGGCTCAAATTAACCAAGGTGCTGGGGATATTAGGCAGGCGATCAATCTCTCTCTCTCCCTAACGCCCTCCATCCCTACCTCCCTCTCTCACATGTCTCCTTCTGCCTCTATCTTGTTCTCTCTCTCCCTCTCTGCCTTTCATATGGTCTCTTTGCCACAAACCCTTACAGCACACACACAGCCACACAAACACACAAGCATCGTTTGAACCAAGTGCTAGTACAATTAGACTCATCCCCAAATGTTGCTGAAGAAGCTCGAAGTCTCCATCTCAGTGCACATGGCTGAGTTTCATGAACCAGGGTGGCCAAGGAGTACACTAAAGAAGGCCTAATATGGGTTTTGGGTTTCCATGTTTCGAGGGTCTAGGGCCTAGGCTCAGCTAAAATGTCAGATGGGTTGGTATGTTCCAGCCAAATATTCCTTCCTAGCACAGCTGCGCCACCATCCTCTAGGACGCTTTGGAATTCCCCTTCTGCTTCTCCTGCTCCTCCTCCTCCTTCTTGTCCTCTGCTCCCCCTCCCCTCCCCCTTCCCACTCCCCTCCCCCTCACCCCTCCCCTCCCCTCCTCATCCCTCTCCCCACACCCCTCCCTTCCCTCTCCTCCTCCCCAGGTATTCGATTTTGGAAAACACACCCTCGCTTCCCATCTCTATCCTACTGGGTCCATCTTGGCTGAGGCGGGGCTATCATTGCACTCCCCAGCGTTACTTGAGTTATCTGTCTCTTCTCCCAAGTTGTGGTGCCGGGCCCTCCTTTTCAGCTCTGGTTTCTTGCCTGACTTTCCCGGACTCGTGCCTGCCGTCCGGAGAAGGAGTGACCGTCTACAGGTTCTCTGGATCCATGTGTTTTCACCATCAAACGATTTTTCCTTGCTTCCCTTTTGGCGGCTCCAGCAGGGAAGTTCGCTTGGGAATGCATTCCGTTTGCGTGGGCCGGATTCCCGACAGCAGAGCTCCCGATGCCTTTGGGCATGGGTCCTTGGGGCTGCTGGACAGTTTCTGACCTGAGTTGACCTGGGAGATGGCCCCAGGCGAGTGAGGGCAGCTTCCCGCTCCCCTCCCCCTCTTCCCCTCCCCCTCTTTTCCCCTCCCCCACCCACTGTTGGGACCTGCATTCGACCTGGCTTCCCTGGGGGACAGCCTTGCCAAGAGATCTGCTTTGACGAAGCCGGGTGTAGCTGACACGTTTCGGCCTGGATAGGCTTCAGGGGACCGGACCCTCATCAGGCCTCTCTGGAAAGGCTTTGAAGATGCTGGCAGACAGGCGGGGCAACCTAGCCATGTTGGGTTCGCCCAGGACAAGCCTCGTAATTCGAAGCCGCCTCCTAGTGTGGTAGTGGGGTCTGCCCCTTTCTTCATGCACTCCCTGGCCCGTGAGGAAGGGGGCGGGCTGCAGATGACAGCTGGAAAAGTTTCCAAAGTTTGTGACCGAAGAGCATGACCCGTGTGTCGAATCCTGTGTCCGTCGGTGCATTCAGCCTTCCTATTGGAATGAGCGGGTCTCAGCCTCCAGTCAAGGAAATGCCTCAGGCCTGGAATGCAATGAGGCCCAGGAGATGCCGAGGGAATTGGGAAGTAGACACCGGGAAGCTAGGCCCTCCACACTGGAAAGAACACTGGGGCCAAGCCTTGTCACCACGAACCCAGGGTTGGGGAAAGCCAGGGAGAGCAAACACTGCATGGAACGGGAAAACGTGTGAAAACCAGAGAGCCCTGGAGCCCATTCAGCCCGGGGAACGGAGGATGCCAGGCTCCCAAAGAAAGGTCCTTGCTGGCCTCCGGATTTGCCTTTCAGTCCAAGTCCCCTAACATGGACACATGGGAACACAAGGTTCTCAAGGTGGAAGGGGGGGTTGGGATCCCGAGGCAGCGATTTCCATAAATAGGGGCGGGGCGTGCCCGATCCCTTGATAAGGCCCGTGCTCCCGGGAACTCCACATTTGGCCAGCAGCCTCTGTGCCGGACGGGTGTCTCTCCGGCCATGGATGACTCACGCACGCCCAACGGTAAGTAGACATCAGCACCTGGGCTCTCCTTCTGGCTCATCTGAAATGCCTTCCTGCACTCTCAGGGATGTGGACGAGGGGAGAAATGGCCCCCTGAGACTGCAGGGATGGCTCTGGCTGGGCTCTGTTTAAGGAAGCCATTGGGCCAAATGATTGAGAGAGTGGCTTGTGTAGTTCTGTTTTTCCTTTCCTTTTTTTGTTTTTATTCATTGATTTCTTTGGCCCTGTTGAAATTGACATGGGAGCGGTAGCCCTGCTGCCCACCCACAGCTCCTCTGTGAGAAGTCCTGACGTGCAGCTGCACAGAAAGCTGCAGCCGTTTTCCAAGGCTTCCGATCGCATGCAGCGCATTTCTAGTGGACCACGTTAGGATATTTGTGTTGGTGGTGTTGGTACTTTCTCGCTGTGGTTTAGCAGCTCCCTCTTACCTTGAGTTCCGTGGGAACGGGTCTGTTTCTCTGCTGTCCCTGGAAGTAGTCCACACGCAGTATACCCAAGAAGCACGGCAGGTCATAGGATCCCTTGCCACCAAACTCAACACTAGGGCTTGGGAGGCACTGATCCCAGAAACCCTTGAATTGCCTCCAACTCGACTCCAAAGTAGGGAGTGGAGACTGGGGGCAGGGGCAGCCAGGTGTGCATGTGGGGGTGGGGCTTTCTTAAGGTAAAAGCCCCAAGGCCAGGCTCCCGTGTGCTCCATGACTTCTGTCCGAAGCAATCTCACTGGAGCTGGCAAGGAGGAAGGGTGCTTGTGAAGGAAGCATCGCTTGGGGTGCGCAAGCCGTGCCTTGCGTCCTTCCAGGCAGACACCTTGACACCCTAGTTTGGCAGCTGGCAGTGGCTAGCGGGGAATTCCTTTGTCGGGAGGGCTGATGTTCTAGAGTTTGAATACACTTCAGGAAATCCAAGTCGTCCCGAAGCCCGGAACGTGCCCGATACCACGTCGGGCTTTCCGCAGAACGTGTGAACAAGCACAGTCCTATTCCTCTGCATCACAGAGAACAAGTGTCCATTAGGACAGGGCTCTAGCACTCCAAGCTTTCCACAGAGAAAAATAGCACGCACACAGCCAGTCCACATGACACGTTGACGTCCAGGATGGGGTGCTCATCCTCTGTGGTGTCCCAGCCCAGGCGTCGTCAGAATCAGGGTCGGGGCACGAGGGCCGCAATGTGGGTATCCGACACAACCTACACAATTGTGGCCGTGCTTAGCTTGATTTTCAAGTAGTTCAAGCAGGTGTGCCATGGGTGTGTGAGGAGCCACAAGGTGGGCTCTTCAAGCTGGCCTAAATTTCGAGGTCCGTCCTGCCAGCGGCCATCCAGACGTTGCACGGCAGGCAGGCGGCGGCCGCGTCCCCTGGGTGGGAACATCTTCCACCCATTTGGAACATGACCCTGTTGGCCTAGGTCTTCCCAGCTGGTTGGTTTGTAGTTCTCTGGGCTGCCGGTGAGTGGGTGGTAGATCCCAAGAACTTGAGCCACCTCATCTTTTCTACTTGGCATAGATGGAAGGCCCAGGGTCACCCCTTCAGCAGGGCTGTGTGTGTGCTTCCTTTAGATAGAAAGGGACGGCCATCTGTGCACTGGAGTCTACTCCCCCCCCGCTTCCTGGACACAAAAAGCAGCCTGGTGTGGCACCACCCATCACCACCACACACCGCCGTTGGTGCAGCCGTACGGATTCCCTCTCAGACTTTTCCCCCTCTTGTATTTGGCAGGCCCACGCCCAAGTGGACAGCGGAGATAGAGGCTGGTTCTGAAGCTCAGTAAAAAGGATGCTCTGTAAGCCCACTTTCAACAGAACCCCTACCCTGGCATCAAGTCCCGAGAGAGCCTGGCCCGAAACCTGGGCATTGCCGAAAGCAGAATTCAGGTAAATATCAGTCTCGGGATTCCTGTTCTCTCGGGTTCCGTGTCCAGATGCCACCCGGCCCGAGCCGTGTGAGTCCCAATTCCAGGTCGGGGAGCTGGCTGCCCAGACTTAGCCGGGTTTCGTCTCTCGTGCGTTGGGAGGCAACCAAAGATAAGCCATCCAGCCTCAGGGAAAAGGGGTGTCCTCTAGCGAGCCTCTGTGCTGAAGGGTTTGTACGTGGTTTCCGAGCCCAATATGCAATTGGCTACAGACACTTCGTGGTGGGGTGCACGCTATGGAGAGGAGCCGTCTCCTCCACTTGGTGCTCCTGGTCTGGGTGCTGGAGGCAAGCCTGGAATCCACTCCCGACTAAGAATGGCTGTCCCTTGGGAGAACAGGGCCAGAGGGAGCTGAGTGGCCCTTGGTCTTACAGGAGGTCAGGAATCAAAGCCGAGGGAAAGAGGGTGCGTGAGGCTGCTTGTGCCTGGGGCCTCGGTCCTTTCTGGCTCACCTCCGAGGCGCTAGCGGTGCTCAAGGCTTCCTGTCTGGTAGGGTGGGAGAGGAGCCCTGAAAGGGGAGAACCTTAGGAGAAGGAGCACTGTGCCTGCGTCCTTTCAATGGGTACTAAGACGCGTAGGCTTCCCTTACTGAACTGACTGGCAGGTTCAACACACTGCCCACACAGCCCCATCAGAGATGCCTAAAAATGGACACACACACGCCCACACCCTCACCGACACCCATATCTACCCCGATGGCCACACCTCCACCAACCCCAACCCCACCCCACTGCCACCCGGCCGGCCCCCAAGCCTCACACGACCTCACCCGACCTCACTCGGCTGCACCCTACCCTTCACCACGCCGCTCCACTCCACTCCACTACACTCCACTCCATCCACACCTAACTCTGCATTTGATTCTTGGGTAACGATGAAGGCAGCATGTGGTTTCACTGTTGGAGACAATGACACAGATTTGAACGATGGGGATCGGGTACCTAAGAGCCTCCAGACCTGGAAGTGGCAGGACCTTGCCCTCCTAAGAGTTCCCTGTCAAGGGGTCTTTTCCAGGCAGCATGGGGTTTTCAGGAGTTCGCCTGCCTTCAGGGAATTTTGGACAAGAGCACTCACCTATGCGTGGTGTGTTAGGAAAGGGTGCTGTCCATGGGGCCAGGAGGGAGACAGAGGAACATTCCTCAGGCACTGAGCATGGTCAAAAAGGAGGCACAAAGACTCAAAGGGAGCCAGTGAGAGAAACAACAGAGAGAAATGGACACAGAGGCAGAGACAGGGACTGAGATAGAGGAAAAGAGAAACAAGCATAAACAGGTAGATGGACAGACTCGGAGACTGAGACTAACAGGCCAACAGGGACCATGGCAGGTGACAGGAATGGAAAATGTCAAGAGAGACAGAGAGCTAAGCAGAGGGAGACAGAAACGGATAGCAAGAGAGATGATCAGACAGAGTGGGTCGGGGGAGGAAACGAGGGATATGGAGAGGAGAAGAGAGAGGGAGAATATCAGCAAGCTCCTTCAGACTGACTTTGGGAAAGCAAACATTGTCTCCTGCCTCACGTGTTTTTGTCTTTGGATTCCAGAGGGAGGATGGCAGGGGATATGCTGATTTTCTTCCGTGCAGATAGTGTTTTCTGGAATCCTGTGCAGTTCTTCCGAGGTGAAAGCCATAATCTGTGGCAAGTCCAGTCCCTTTGGGTGCTGAATATTTCCACTGGGGGCACATGGAGCCTAGAGTTTGTCCACTCCTTTGGTTGTCTGTTTGCTGTGTTGCGAATCACTGTGATAGCTCTTGAAATCTGTCCCTAAGCATTTGAGTGACAGGGGTTTTACTCCTTCTATTTAGGTTTGGTTCCAAAACCAACGAAGAAGAAGCCTAAGGCAGAGCCGACCGCCGTCGGGGAACATCTTACCAGACGGGCAATCGCATCCTGTGCACGAGCCTCAGGCTGTGACGCAAGGTGAGTCCCTGGCTTTCCAAAGGCATTTTCCCATTAGGGTTCCTGGAGACAGATTCATCTCTGAACGTGGGTGACAAGTAGTCAGCAGAGAACCCTTAGGAGAGGACACAAGCCTATCTGGGCCTTGCCCTGCTAGTGCTCACACTATGAGCATCATGGCCCTGTTTGGAGGGCGGGGTCTTGCATGGCCAGAAAGCCTTTCAACCCTCTGGTCCTGAAACTGTCCAAAGTGCAGAGTTCCCTTCTCTTATCCACTCACAAAGATTTTCCTCGGGCTCCATAGCAAGATTCGTTCCAGAATTGGCCCATCAGAGCTTCAGAACACTCCAGAAAACATGCTGGGAAACCAACCAAACAGCAAACTAGAGAAACAAGCAAACAAACAGTCAAGCAAGAAATAAAATTTTAAAGTGAATAATTAAAATGTAAAATGGAAACTGTGAGTGTGTGTGTGTGTGTTTGTGTGTGTCTGTGTGGGTGTGTATGTGTGGATGTGTCTGTGTGGGTGGGGGAATGCATTGTGCCTGTGTATACTTCTACATACACATGATAATTCACTATAGACATAGCGATACATATATGTATAAAAACTATATTTGTATCGATTAACTATCTTTCTATCATCTATCGATCTATCATCTATCTATGTAGATCTATACCTATGTTTCAATCTCTCTCTCTCTTTACCCCTCACCTATCTATCTCTCTCTCTATCTATCTATCCATCTATCTATCTATCTATCCCTCTATCTCTCTATCTTTCTATCTACCTACCTATCGGATATGCCATTTCCTCCATATGGCAGAATTTGTGTGCACTGAATGTGAAGTGGGCTTCATTGTCCTCTCTTCTTTGTTTGTGCTCCTCTAGATGGCCGCCCAAAAGAGGCTGGGAGAAAGCGCACGTTCATCTCACCCTCTCAAACAGGGATGCTTGTGCAAGCCTTTGAGAGGGACCGCTTTCCTGGCATTGCCACCAGGGAAGAATTGGCTCGTCAAACAGGACTTCCTGAACCTCGAATCCAGGTAAGGTCTCAGTAGGTGGAAGATGGTATGTCCCAAGGCGGGAGTGCCGTTTTCCTCCCGCGCCGGTGCTGGATATACGTAGGCACTGCTGATGGTTCTGGATGTGTGGGTGGGTCATTGGGGGGTTGGGGAGAGGAATGGGGCTTGTAAGTTTCCCTATAGACATTCACTCAGGTGCCTGACCTGAAGGCATCCATTTCCTGAAGGGGACGGAGCAGAGGAGGTCCCGGACAGCCTGGGAGGGGTCCCGACAGTCTAGCCAGACAGCGAGGGATCTCTCATGGAAGCCAGGGTTCCAGTGTGGCCCTGATTTGGCCCCTCATTTTGCAAGGACCTGGGGACTGGCAAAGGTCCCATCACCCTGGGTCAAGGCCTATCCGAAGGCAGTGTTTTTGCCCGGAGCCTGTCAGACCAGGGGTGCTGGCATGGGGGTTGCAAGGCGACGTGGGAGATCGTGCTTCTGATGTACCTGTCTCCCTTTCTCTCATCTTGCCTAGATATGGTTTCAGAACCGGAGAGCTCGGCACCCGGAGCAGAGCAGAGGGGCGCCTGCCAAGGCCCGGGCAGAAGACCCCGATGCCAGACCAGCCCCGACTGTCCCATCGGACCAAAGGCCCCCGCCCAACATCCACAACAGCGCTCATCAATTGCCTCCAACTGATCCACTGGACAGCTTCCGGTCCCTTACCGCTGCAGCCCCTCCTCTGGCCCCAAGCTTCTTTGTGCCTTGTGCTCCCTGTGGTGGCTGGGTGGGCCAGCCTTTGATGCTCCTGTTGGTCCAGCCCGCCCCGGCTTCGCAGGGAGCAGAGAACCCTCCACATCCGGGAACAGACCCCGGCGGCACCACAGCAGGGCCGAGTCCAGGAGGGAGTCTCGCACCCATGCACGCGGCACTCACGCCCTCCGCCCACGGAGGGGCCTGCCCGCACAGCAGCCTGCACCCTGGCATGGCAGCACGCCCTCAGCCTGTCCCCCGCAGCGCTCCTCCACACACCGGGCAGCATCCGGCTCAGCCACGCAGCCCCCACACGCCAATTCTGCAGCCCGAACAGGCCGAGACACACCTGTGGCAGCAGCAGGCCCCATCGGATCAGCTCACGTGTCCTCCGCTCCACCCGCAGCCCCAGACCTCAGGCGCCAGAGGCTCAGGGAGCCTCTTAGATGAACTCTTGTCAGACGCCAGCCTTCTGGAAAAGGCACAACCTTTCCTGAGCGACGGCACCCCGGAAGAGGGACTTTGGCCAACCCTGGAAGAACCCCTCAGTGACGACGAATTCCAGGCCCTCCTGGACATGCTGCCAGGCTCGCCAGGGCCTCAGGAAAGCCTTTGGTCGAGCCCAATTCAGGCCTCCTTCCCTGGGATGCCGAGCCACGGCTGAGAAAAAAGGACGAGGAACCAGCCACTCTCCTAGGGCTCGGCAGCAAGGGCAAGGCGCCCAGACTGCCGGCGCCACTGCGTGGCCTCCCTCAGCCCTGCCGTGCTCCGCGGGCACTCTCAGGACGCACGGGCACCAGGAGGGGCATCCTCCCTGATGTCGGAAAGGATGCTAGCTTGCCAAAGGACAAGAATACCGCCCAAGTCCTCTTGGCTTGGAGGTCGATTTGCGGGTTCTCTCTTACATTGCCTTGATTAAATAAACCTGGCTTGGAACTCAATGCAAAGTCTTTGGCTCTGTTTTGGTCCCCTTGTAGTCTGTGCCCCAGCATCCATGCCACTCCTCACAGATTCACCATGTCCCACTTTGCCTGGGACTGGATGGGAAGGGGGTCGGGGGCCCCTGATAAGAAGCCAGCTTCTACTTGCAAACTAGATTCTCTTGGAATCATTACAACAGTGAAGCACCATCACTGAGATTCTGGGAGCAAGAGAGCTTCCATTAGGGCCAGTACAGGGGAGCACCGTTACAAATCTCTCCTAGCACTTTTCTTGGTTCCCAGATTATAGCCAGATTATTATCAGCAGGGCTCAAATTAACCAAGGTGCTGGGGATATTAGGCAGGCAATCAATCTCTCTCTCTCCCTCACGCCCTCCATCCCTACCTCCCTCTCTCACTTGTCTCCTTCTGCCTCTCCCTTGTTCTCTCTCTCCCTCTCCCCCTGTCTTATGGTCTCTTTGCCACAAACACTTACAGCGCACACACAGCCACACAAACACACAAGCATCGTTTGAACCAAGTGCTGCTATAATTAGACTCATCCCCAAATGTTGCTGAAGAAGCGCGTAGTCTCCATCTCAGTGCACATGGCTGAGTTTCATGAACCAGGGTGGCACTAAAGACGGCCCATTATGTGTTTTGGGTTTCCATGTTTCGAGGGTCTAGGGCCTAGGCTCAGCTAAAATGTCAGATGGGTTTGTATGTTCCAGCCAAATATTCCTTCCTAGCACAGCTGCGCCACCATCCTCTAGGACGCTTTGGAATTCCCCTTCTGCTTCTCCTGCTCCTCCTCCTCCTTCTTGTCCTCTGCTCCCCCTCCCCTCCCCTTCCCACTCCCCTCCCCCTCACCCCTCCCCTCCCCTCCTCATCCCTCTCCCCACACCCCTCCCTTCCCTCTCCTCCTCCCCAGGTATTCGATTTTGGAAAACACACCCTCGCTTCCCATCTCTATCCTACTGGGTCCATCTTGGCTGAGGCGGGGCTATCATTGCACTCCCCAGCGTTACTTGAGTTATCTGTCTCTTCTCCCAAGTTGTGGTGCCGGGCCCTCCTTTTCAGCTCTGGTTTCTTGCCTGACTTTCCCGGACTCGTGCCTGCCGTCCGGAGAAGGAGTGACCGTCTACAGGTTCTCTGGATCCATGTGTTTTCACCATCAAACGATTTTTCCTTGCTTCCCTTTTGGCGGCTCCAGCAGGGAAGTTCGCTTGGGAATGCATTCCGTTTGCGTGGGCCGGATTCCCGACAGCAGAGCTCCCGATGCCGTTGGGCATGGGTCCTTGGGGCTGCTGGACAGTTTCTGACCTGTTTTGACCTGGGTGATGGCCCCAGGCGAGTGAGGGCAGCTCCCCGCTCCCCTCCCCCTCTTCCCCTCCCCCTCTTTTCCCCTCCCCCACCCACTGTTGGGACGTGCATTCGACCTGGCTTCCCTGGGAGACAGGCTTGCCAAGAGAATTGCTTTGACGTAGCCGGGTGTAGCTGACACGTTTCGGCCTGGATAGACTTGAGGGGACCGGACCCTCATCAGGCCTCTCTGGAAAGGCTTTGAAGATGCTGGCAGACAGGCGGGGCAACATAGCCATGTTGGGTTTGCCCAGGACAAGCCTCGCAGTTCGAAGACGCCTCCTAGTGTGGTAGTGGGGTCTGCCCCTTTCTTCATGCACTCCCTGGCCCGTGAGGAAGGGGGCGGGCTGCAGATGACAGCTGGAAAAGTTTCCAAAGTTTGTGACCGAAGAGCATGACCCGTGTGTCGAATCCTGTGTCCGTCGGTGCATTCAGCTTTCCTATTGAAATGAGCGGGTCCTCAGCCTCCAGTCAAGGAAATGCCTCAGGCCTGGAATGCAATGAGGTCCAGGAGATGCCGAGGGAATTGGGAAGTAGACACCGGGAAGCTAGGCCCTCCACACTGGAAAGAACACTGGGGCCAAGCCTTGTCACCACGAACCCAGGGTTGGGGAAAGCCAGGGAGAGCAAACACTGCGTGGAACGGGAAAACGTGTGAAAACCAGAGAGCCCTGGAGCCCATTCAGCCCGGGGAATGGAGGATGCCAGGCTTCCAAAGAAAGGCCTTGCTGCCCTCCGGATTTGCCTTTCAGTCCAAGTCCCCTAACATGGACACATGGGAACACTTCAAGGTTCTCAAGGTGGAAGGGGGGGTTGGGATCCCGAGGCAGCGATTTCCATAAATAGGGGCGGGGCGTGCCCGATCCCTTGATAAGGCCCGTGCTCCTGGGAACTCCACATTTGGCCAGCAGCCTCTGTGCCGGACGGGTGTCTCTCCGGCCATGGATGAATCACGCACGCCCAACGGTAAGTAGACATCAGCACCTGGGCTCTCCTTCTGGCTCATCTGAAATGCATTCCTGCCCTCTCAGGGATGTGGACGAGGGGAGAAATGGCCCCATGAGACTGCAGGGATGGCTCTGGCTGGGCTCTGTTTAAGGAAGCCTTTGGGCCAAATGATTGAGAGAGTGGCTTGTGTAGTTCTGTTTTTCCTTTCTTTTTTGTTTTTATTCATTGATTTCTTTGGCCCTGTTGAAATTGACATGGGAGCGGTAGCCCTGCTGCCCACCCACAGCTCCTCTGTGAGAAGTCCTGACGTGCAGCTGCACAGAAAGCTGCAGCCGTTGTCCAAGGCTTCCGATCGCATGCAGCGCATTTCTAGTGGAACACGTTAGGACATTTGAGTTGGTGGTGTTGGTACTTTCTCGCTGTGGTTTAGCAGCTCCCTCTTGCCTTGAGTTCCGTGGGAACGGGTCCGTTTCTCTGCTGTCCCTGGAAGTAGTCCACACGCAGGATACCCAAGAAGCACGGCAGGTCATAGGTTCCCTTGCCACCAAATTCAACACTAGGGCTCGGGAGGCACTGATCCCAGAAACCCTTGACATGCCTCCCACTCGACTCCAAAGTAGGGAGTGGAGACTGGGGGCAGGGGCAGCTGGGGGCGCATGTGGGGGTGGGGCTTTCTGAAGGCAAAAGCCCCAAGGCCAGGCTACCGTGTGCTCCATGACTTCTGTCCGAAGCAATCTCACTGGAGCTGGCAAGGAGGAAGGGTGCTTGTGAAGGAAGCATCGCTTGCGGTGCGCAAGCCGTGCCTTGCGTCCTTCCAGGCAGACACCTTGACACCCTAGTTTGGCAGCTGGCAGTGGCTAGCGGGGAATTCCTTTGTCGGGAGGGCTGATGTTCTAGAGTTTGAATACACTTCAGGAAATCCAAGTCGTCCCGAAGCCCGGGACGTGCCCGACACCACGTCGGGCTTTCCGCAGAACGTGTGAAGAAGCACAGTCCTATTCCTCTGCATCACAGAGAACAAGTGTCCACTAGGACAGGGCTCTATCAATCCAAGCTTTCCACAGAGAAAAATAGCACACACACAGCCAGTCCACATGACACGGTGACGTCCAGGATGGGGTGCTCATCCTCTGTGGTGTCCCAGCCCAGGCGTCGTCAGAATCAGGGTCGGGGCACGAGGGCTGCAATGTGGGTATCCGACACAACCTACACACGTGTGGCCGTGCTTGGCTCGATTTTCAAGTAGTTCAAGCAGGTGTGCCATGGGTGTGTGAGGAGCCACAAGGTGGGCTCTTCTAGCTGGCCTAAAGTTCGAGGTCCGTCCTGCCAGGGGCCATCCAGACGTTGCACGGCGGGCAGCCGGCGGCCGCGTCCCCTGGGTGGGAACATCTTCCACCCATTTGGAACATGACCCTGTTGCCCTAGGTCTTCCCAGCTGGTTGGTTTGTAGTTCTCTGGGCTGCCGGTGAGTGGGTGGTAGATCCCAAGAACTTGAGCCACCTCATCTTTTCTACTTGGCATAGATGGAAGGCCCAGGGTCACCCCTTCAGCAGGGCTGTGTGTGTGCTTCCGTTAGATAGAAAGGGACGGCCATCTGTGCACTGGAGTCTACTCCCCCCCCGGCTCCCGGACACAAAAAGCAGCCTGGTGTGGCACCACCCATCACCACCACACACCGCCGTTGGTGCAGCCGTACGGATTCCCTCTCAGACTGTTCCCCCTCTTGTATTTGGCAGGCCCACGCCCAAGTGGACAGCGGAGAAAGAGGCTGGTTCTGAAGCTCAGTCAAAAGGATGCTCTGCAAGCCCTCTTTCAACAGAACCCCTACCCTGGCATCAAGGCCCGAGAGAGCCTGGCCCGAAACCTGGGCATTGCCGAAAGCAGAATTCAGGTAAATATCAGTCTCGGGATTCCTGTTCTCTCGGGTTCCGTGTCCAGATGCCACCCGGCCCGAGCCGTGTGAGTCCCAATTCCAGGTCGGGGAGCTGGCTGCCGAGACTTAGCCGGGCTTCGTCTCTCGTGCGTTGGGAGGGAACCAAAGATAAGCCATCCAGCCTCAGGGAAAAGGGGTGTCCTCTAGCGAGCCTCTGTGCTGAAGGGTTTGTACGTGGTTTCCGAGCCCAATATGCAATTGGCTACAGACACTTCGTGGTGGGGTGCACGCTATGGAGAGGAGCCGTCTCCTCCCCTTGCTGCTCCTGGTCTGGGTGCTGGAGGCAAGCCTGGAATCCACTCCCGGCTAAGAATGGCTGTCCCTTGGGAGAACAGGGCCAGAGGGAGCTGAGTGGCCCTTGGTCCTACAGGAGGTCAGGAATCAAAGCCGAGGGAAAGAGGGTGCGTGAGGCTGCTTGTGCCAGGGGTTTCGGTCCTTTCTGGCTCACCTCCGAGGCGCTAACGGTTCTCAAGGCTTCCTGTCTGGTAGGGTGGGAGAGGAGCCCTGAATGGGGAGAACCTTAGGAGAAGGAGCACTGTGCCTGCGGCCTTTCAATGGGCACTAAGACGCGTAGGCTTCCCTTACTGAACTGACTGGCAGGTTCAACACACTGCCCACACAGCCCCATCAGAGATGCCTAAAAATGGACACACACACGCCCACACCCTCACCGACACCCATATCTACCCCGATGGCCACACCTCCACCAACCCCAACCCCACCCCCCTGCCACCCGGCCGGCCCCCAAGCCTCACACGACCTCACCCGACCTCACTCGGCTGCACCCTACCCTTCACCACGCCGCTCCACTCCACTCCACTCCACTCCACTCCATCCACACCTAACTCTGCATTTGATTCTTGGGTAACGATGAAGGCAGCATGTGGTTTCACTGTTGGAGACAATGACACAGATTTGAACGATGGGGATCGGGTACCTAAGAGCCTCCAGACCTGGAAGTGGCAGGACCTTGCCCTCCTCAGAGTTCCCTGTCAAGGAGTCTTTTCCAGGCAGCATGGGGTTTTCAGGAGTTCGCCCGCCTTCAGGGAATTTTGGACAAGAGCACTCACTTATGCGTGGTGTGTTAGGAAAGGGTGCTGTCCATGGGGCCAGGAGGGAGACAGAGGAACATTCCTCAGGCACTGAGCATGGTCAAAAAGGAGGCACAAAACTCAAAGGGAGCCAGTGAGAGAAACAACAGAGAGAAATGGACACAGAGACAGAGACAGGGACTGAGAGAGAGGAAAAGAGAAACAAGCATAAACAGGTAGATGGACAGAATCGGAGACTGAGACTAACAGGCCAACAGGGACCATGGCAGGTGACAGGAATGGAAAATGTCAAGTGAGACAGAGAGCTAAGCAGAGAGAGACAGAAACGGATAGCAAGAGAGATGATCAGACAGAGTGGGTCGGGGGAGGAAACGAGGGATATGGAGAGGAGAAGAGAGAGGGAGAATATCAGCAAGCTCCTTCAGACTGACTTTGGGAAAGCAAACATTGTCTCCTGCCTCACGTGTTTTTGTCTTTGGATTCCAGAGGGAGGATGGCAGGGGATATGCTGATTTTCTTCCGTGCAGATAGTGTTTTCTGGAATCCTGTGCAGTTCTTCCGAGGTGAAAGCCATAATCTGTGGCAAGTCCAGTCCCTTTGGGTGCTGAATATTTCCACTGGGGGCACATGGAGCCTAGAGTTTGTCCACTCCTTTGGTTGTCTGTTTGCTGTGTTGCGAATCACTGTGATAGCTCTTGAAATCTGTCCCTAAGCATTTGAGTGACAGGGGTTTTACTCCTTCTATTTAGGTTTGGTTCCAAAACCAACGAAGAAGAAGCCTAAGGCAGAGCCGACCGCCGTCGGGGAACATCTTACCAGACGGGCAATCGCATCCTGTGCACGAGCCTCAGGCTGTGACGCAAGGTGAGTCCCTGGCTTTCCAAAGGCATTTTCCCATTAGGGTTCCTGGAGACAGATTCATCTCTGAACGTGGGTGACAAGTAGTCAGCAGAGAACCCTTAGGAGAGGACACAAGCCTATCTGGGCCTTGCCCTGCTAGTGCTCACACTATGAGCATCATGGCCCTGTTTGGAGGGCGGGGTCTTGCATGGCCAGGAAGCCTTTCAACCCTCTGGTCCTGAAACTGTCCAAAGTGCAGAGTTCCCTTCTCTTATCCACTCAAAGATTTTCCTCGGGCTCCATAGCAAGATTCGTTCCAGAATTGGCCCATCAGGGCTTCAGAACACTCCAGAAAACATGCTGGGAAACCAACCAAACAGCAAACTAGAGAAACAAGCAAACAAACAGTCAAGCAAGAAATAAAATTTTAAAGTGAATAATTAAAATGTAAAATGGAAACTGTGAGTGTGTGTGTGTGTGTTTGTGTGTGTCTGTGTGGGTGTGTATGTGTGGATGTGTCTGTGTGGGTGGGGGAATGCATTGTGCCTGTGTATACTTCTACATACACATGATAATTCACTATAGACATAGCGATACATATATGTATAAAAACTATATTTGTATCGATTAACTATCTTTCTATCATCTATCGATCTATCATCTATCTATGTAGATCTATACCTATGTTTCAATCTCTCTCTCTCTTTACCTCTCACCTATCTATCTCTCTCTCTATCTCTCTCTCTATCTATCTATCCATCTATCTATCTATCTATCCCTCTATCTCTCTATCTTTCTATCTACCTACCTATCGGATATGCCATTTCCTCCATATGGCAGAATTTGTGTGCACTGAATGTGAAGTTGGCTTCATTGTCCTCTCTTCTTTGTTTGTGCTCCTCTAGATGGCCGCCCAAAAAGAGGCTGGGAGAAAGCGCACGTTCATCTCACCCTCTCAAACAGGGATGCTTGTGCAAGACTTTGAGAGGGACCGCTTTCCTGGCATTGCCACCAGGGAAGAATTGGCTCGTCAAACAGGACTTCCTGAACCTCGAATCCAGGTAAGGTCTCAGTAGGTGGAAGATGGTATGTCCCAAGGGGGGAGTGCCGTTTTCCTCCCGCGCCGGTGCTGGATATACGTAGGCACTGCTGATGGTTCTGGATGTGTGGGTGGGTCATTGGGGGGTTGGGGAGAGGAATGGGGCTTGTAAGATTCCCTATAGACATTCACTCAGGTGCCTGACCTGAAGGCATCCATTTCCTGAAGGGGACGGAGCAGAGGAGGTCCCGGACAGCCTGGGAGGGGTCCCGACAGTCTAGCCAGACAGCGAGGGATCTCTCATGGAAGCCAGGGTTCCAGTGTGGCCCTGATTTGGCCCCTCATTTTGCAAGGACCTGGGGACTGGCAAAGGTCCCATCACCCTGGGTCAAGGCCTATCCGAAGGCAGTGTTTTTGCCCGGAGCCTGTCAGACCAGGGTTGCTGGCATGGGGGTTGCAAGGCGACGTGGGAGATCGTGCTTCTGATGTACCTGTCTCCCTTTCTCTCATCTTGCCTAGATATGGTTTCAGAACCGGAGAGCTCGGCACCCGGAGCAGAGCAGAGGGGCGCCTGCCAAGGCCCGGGCAGAAGACGCCGATGCTAGACCAGCCCCAACTGTCCCATCGGACCAAAGGCCCCCGCCTAACATCCACAACAGTGCTCATCAATTGCCTCCAACTGATCCACTGGACAGCTTCCGGTCCCTTACCGCTGCAGCCCCTCCTCTGGCCCCAAGCTTCTTTGTGCCTTGTGCTCCCTGTGGTGGCTGGGTGGGCCAGCCTTTGATGCTCCTGTTGGTCCAGCCCGCCCCGGCTTCGCAGGGAGCAGAGAACCCTCCACATCCGGGAACAGACCCCGGCGGCACCACAGCAGGGCCGAGTCCAGGAGGGAGTCTCGCACCCATGCACGCGGCACTCACGCCCTCCGCCCACGGAGGGGCCTGCCCGCACAGCAGCCTGCACCCTGGCATGGCAGCACGCCCTCAGCCTGTCCCCCGCAGCGCTCCTCCACACACCGGGCAGCATCCGGCTCAGCCACGCAGCCCCCACACGCCAATTCTGCAGCCCGAACAGGCCGAGACACACCTGTGGCAGCAGCAGGCCCCATCGGATCAGCTCACGTGTCCTCCGCTCCACCCGCAGCCCCAGACCTCAGGCGCCAGAGGCTCAGGGAGCCTCTTAGATGAACTCTTGTCAGACGCCAGCCTTCTGGAAAAGGCACAACCTTTCCTGAGCGACGGCACCCCGGAAGAGGGACTTTGGCCAACCCTGGAAGAACCCCTCAGTGACGACGAATTCCAGGCCCTCCTGGACATGCTGCCAGGCTCGCCAGGGCCTCAGGAAAGCCTTTGGTCGAGCCCAATTCAGGCCTCCTTTCCTGGGATGCCGAGCCACGGCTGAGAAAAAAGGACGAGGAACCAGCCACTCTCCTAGGGCTCGGCAGCAAGGGCAAGGCGCCCAGACTGCCGGCGCCACTGCGTGGCCTCCCTCAGCCCTGCCGTGCTCCGCGGGCGCTCTCAGGACGCACGGGCACCAGGAGGGGCATCCTCCCTGATGTCGGAAAGGATGCTAGCATGCCAAAGGACAAGAATACCGCCCAAGTCCTCTTGGCTTGGAGGTCGATTTGCGGGTTCTCTCTTACATTGCCTTGATTAAATAAACCTGGCTTGGAACTCAATGCAAAGTCTTTGCCTCTGTTTTGGTCCCCTTGTAGTCTGTGCCCCAGCATCCATGCCACTCCTCACAGATTCACCATGTCCCCCTTTGCCTGGGACTGGATGGGAAGGGGGTCGGGGGCCCCTGATAAGAAGCCAGCTTCTACTTGCAAACTAGATTCTCTTGGAATCCCTACAACAGTGAAGCACCATCACTGAGATTCTGGGAGCAAGAGAGCTTCCATTAGGGCCAGTACAGGGGAGCACCGTTACAAATCTCTCCTAGCACTTTTCTTGGTTCCCAGATTATAGCCAGATTATTATCAGCAGGGCTCAAATTAACCAAGGTGCTGGGGATATTAGGCAGGCAATCAATCTCTCTCTCTCCCTCACACCCTCCATCCCTACCTCCCTCTCTCACTTGTCTCCTTCTGCCTCTCCCTTGTTCTCTCTCTCCCTCTCCCCCTGTCTTATGGTCTCTTTGCCACAAACACTTACAGCGCACACACAGCCACACAAACACACAAGCATCGTTTGAACCAAGTGCTGCTATAATTAGACTCATCCCCAAATGTTGCTGAAGAAGCGCGTAGTCTCCATCTCAGTGCACATGGCTGAGTTTCATGAACCAGGGTGGCACTAAAGACGGCCCATTATGTGTTTTGGGTTTCCATGTTTCGAGGGTCTAGGGCCTAGGCTCAGCTAAAATGTCAGATGGGTTTGTATGTTCCAGCCAAATATTCCTTCCTAGCACAGCTGCGCCACCATCCTCTAGGACGCTTTGGAATTCCCCTTCTGCTTCTCCTGCTCCTCCTCCTCCTTCTTGTCCTCTGCTCCCCCTCCCCTCCCCCTTCCCACTCCCCTCCCCCTCACCCCTCCCCTCCCCTCCTCATCCCTCTCCCCACACCCCTCCCTTCCCTCTCCTCCTCCCCAGGTATTCGATTTTGGAAAACACACCCTCGCTTCCCATCTCTATCCTACTGGGTCCATCTTGGCTGAGGCGGGGCTATCATTGCACTCCCCAGCGTTACTTGAGTTATCTGTCTCTTCTCCCAAGTTGTGGTGCCGGGCCCTCCTTTTCAGCTCTGGTTTCTTGCCTGACTTTCCCGGACTCGTGCCTGCCGTCCGGAGAAGGAGTGACCGTCTACAGGTTCTCTGGATCCATGTGTTTTCACCATCAAACGATTTTTCCTTGCTTCCCTTTTGGCGGCTCCAGCAGGGAAGTTCGCTTGGGAATGCATTCCGTTTGCGTGGGCCGGATTCCCGACAGCAGAGCTCCCGATGCCGTTGGGCATGGGTCCTTGGGGCTGCTGGACAGTTTCTGACCTGTTTTGACCTGGGTGATGGCCCCAGGCGAGTGAGGGCAGCTCCCCGCTCCCCTCCCCCTCTTCCCCTCCCCCTCTTTTCCCCTCCCCCACCCACTGTTGGGACGTGCATTCGACCTGGCTTCCCTGGGAGACAGGCTTGCCAAGAGAATTGCTTTGACGTAGCCGGGTGTAGCTGACACGTTTCGGCCTGGATAGACTTCAGGGGACCAGACCCTCATCAGGCCTCTCTGGAAAGGCTTTGAAGATGCTGGCAGACAGGCGGGGCAACATAGCCATGTTGGGTTTGCCCAGGACAAGCCTCGCAATTCGAAGCCGCCTCCTAGTGTGGTAGTGGGGTCTGCCCCTTTCTTCATGCACTCCCTGGCCCGTGAGGAAGGGGGCGGGCTGCAGATGACAGCTGGAAAAGTTTCCAAAGTTTGTGACCGAAGAGCATGACCCGTGTGTCGAATCCTGTGTCCGTCGGTGCATTCAGCTTTCCTATTGAAATGAGCGGGTCCTCAGCCTCCAGTCAAGGAAATGCCTCAGGCCTGGAATGCAATGAGGTCCAGGAGATGCCGAGGGAATTGGGAAGTAGACACCGGGAAGCTAGGCCCTCCACACTGGAAAGAACACTGGGGCCAAGCCTTGTCACCACGAACCCAGGGTTGGGGAAAGCCAGGGAGAGCAAACACTGCGTGGAACGGGAAAACGTGTGAAAACCAGAGAGCCCTGGAGCCCATTCAGCCCGGGGAACGGAGGATGCCAGGCTTCCAAAGAAAGGCCTTGCTGGCCTCCGGATTTGCCTTTCAGTCCAAGTCCCCTAACATGGACACATGGGAACACTTCAAGGTTCTCAAGGTGGAAGGGGGGGTTGGGATCCCGAGGCAGCGATTTCCATAAATAGGGGCGGGGCGTGCCCGATCCCTTGATAAGGCCCGTGCTCCTGGGAACTCCACATTTGGCCAGCAGCCTCTGTGCCGGACGGGTGTCTCTCCGGCCATGGATGACTCACGCACGCCCAATGGTAACTAGACATCAGCATCTGGGCTCTACTGCTGGCTCATCGGAAATGCCTTCCTGCCCTCTCAGGGATGTGGACGAGGGGAGAAATGGCCCCATGAGACTGCAGGGATGGCTCTGGCTGGGCTCTGTTTAAGGAAGCCATTGGGCCAAATGATTGAGAGAGTGGCTTGTGTAGTTCTGTTTTTCCTTTCTTTTTTGTTTGTATTCATTGATTTCTTTGGCCCTGTTGAAATTGACATGGGAGCGGTAGCCCTGCTGCCCACCCACAGCTCCTCTGTGAGAAGTCCTGACGTGCAGCTGCACAGAAAGCTGCAGCCGTTGTCCAAGGCTTACGATCGCATGCAGCGCATTTCTACTGGAACACGTTAGGACATTTGAGTTGGTGGTGTTGGTACTTTCTCGCTGTGGTTTAGCAGCTCCCTCTTGCCTTGAGTTCCGTGGGAACGGGTCCGTTTCTCTGCTGTCCCTGGAAGTAGTCCACACGCAGGATACCCAAGAAGCACGGCAGGTCATAGGTTCCCTTGCCACCAAATTCAACACTAGGGCTCGGGAGGCACTGATCCCAGAAACCCTTGACATGCCTCCCACTCGACTCCAAAGTAGGGAGTGGAGACTGGGGGCAGGGGCAGCTGGGGGCGCATGTGGGGGTGGGGCTTTCTGAAGGCAAAAGCCCCAAGGCCAGGCTACCGTGTGCTCCATGACTTCTGTCCGAAGCAATCTCACTGCAGCTGGCAAGGAGGAAGGGTGCTTGTGAAGGAAGCATCGCTTGCGGTGCGCAAGCCGTGCCTTGCGTCCTTCCAGGCAGACACCTTGACACCCTAGTTTGGCAGCTGGCAGTGGCTAGCGGGGAATTCCTTTGTCGGGAGGGCTGATGTTCTAGAGTTTGAATACACTTCAGGAAATCCAAGTCGTCCCGAAGCCCGGGACGTGCCCGACACCACGTCGGGCTTTCCGCAGAACGTGTGAACAAGCACATTCCTATTCCTCTGCATCACAGAGTACAAGTGTCCACTAGGACAGGGCTCTATCAATCCAAACTTTCCACAGAGAAAAATAGCACACACACAGCCAGTCCACATGACACGGTGACGTCCAGGAAGGGGTGCTCATCCTTTGTGGTGTCCCAGCCCAGGCGTCGTTAGAATCAGGGTCGGGGCACGAGGGCCGCAATGTGGGTATCCGACACAACCTACACACGTGTGGCCGTGCTTGGCTCGATTTTCAAGTAGTTCAAGCAGGTTTGCCATGGGTGTGTGAGGAGCCACAAGGTGTGCTCTTCTAGCTGGCCTAAAGTTCGAGGTCCGTCCTGCCAGGGGCCATCCAGACGTTGCACGGCGGGCAGCCGGCGGCCGCGTCCCCTGGGTGGGAACATCTTCCACCCATTTGGAACATGACCCTGTTGCCCTAGGTCTTCCCAGCTGGTTGGTTTGTAGTTCTCTGGGCTGCCGGTGAGTGGGTGGTAGATCCCAAGAACTTGAGCCACCTCATCTTTTCTACTTGGCATAGATGGAAGGCCCAGGGTCACCCCTTCAGCAGGGCTGTGTGTGTGCTTCCGTTAGATAGAAAGGGACGGCCATCTGTGCACTGGAGTCTACTCCCCCCCCGCCTCCCGGACACAAAAAGCAGCCTGGTGTGGCACCACCCATCAACACCACACACCGCCGTTGGTGCAGCCGTACGGATTCCCTCTCAGACTGTTCCCCCTCTTGTATTTGGCAGGCCCACGCCCAAGTGGACAGCGGAGAAAGAGGCTGGTTCTGAAGCTCAGTCAAAAGGATGCTCTGCAAGCCCTCTTTCAACAGAACCCCTACCCTGGCATCAAGGCCCGAGAGAGCCTGGCCCGAAACCTGGGCATTGCCGAAAGCAGAATTCAGGTAAATATCAGTCTCGGGATTCCTGTTCTCTCGGGTTCCGTGTCCAGATGCCACCCGGCCCGAGCCGTGTGAGTCCCAATTCCAGGTCGGGGAGCTGGCTGCTGAGACTTAGCCTGGCTTCGTCTCACGAGCGTTGGGAGGGAACCAAAGATAAGCCATCCAGCCTCAGGGAAAAGGGGTGTCCTCTAGCGAGCCTCTGTGCTGAAGGGTTTGTACGTGGTTTCCGAGCCCAATATGCAATTGGCTACAGACACTTCGTGGTGGGGTGCACGCTATGGAGAGGAGCCGTCTCCTCCCCTTGGTGCTCCTGGTCTGGGTGCTGGAGGCAAGCCTGGAATCCACTCCCGGCTAAGAATGGCTGTCCCTTGGGAGAACAGGGCCAGAGGGAGCTGAGTGGCCCTTGGTCCTACAGGAGGTCAGGAATCAAAGCCGAGGGAAAGAGGGTGCGTGAGGCTGCTTGTGCCAGGGGTTTCGGTCCTTTCTGGCTCACCTCCGAGGCGCTAGCGGTTCTCAAGGCTTCCTGTCTGGTAGGGTGGGAGAGGAGCCCTGAAAGGGGAGAACCTTAGGAGCAGGAGCACTGTGCCTGCGGCCTTTCAATGGGCACTAAGACGCGTAGGCTTCCCTTACTGAACTGACTGGCAGGTTCAACACACTGCCCACACAGCCCCATCAGAGATGCCTAAAAATGGACACACACACGCCCACACCCTCACCGACACCCATATCTACCCCGATGGCCACACCTCCACCAACCCCAACCCCACCCCCCTGCCACCCGGCCGGCCCCCAAGCCTCACACGACCTCACCCGACCTCACTCGGCTGCACCCTACCCTTCACCACGCCGCTCCACTCCACTCCACTCCACTCCATCCACACCTAACTCTGCATTTGATTCTTGGGTAACGATGAAGGCAGCATGTGGTTTCACTGTTGGAGACAATGACACAGATTTGAACGATGGGGATCGGGTACCTAAGAGCCTCCAGACCTGGAAGTGGCAGGACCTAGCCCTCCTCAGAGTTCCCTGTCAAGGAGTCTTTTCCAGGCAGCATGGGGTTTTCAGGAGTTCGCCCGCCTTCAGGGAATTTTGGACAAGAGCACTCACCTATGCGTGGTGTGTTAGGAAAGGGTGCTGTCCATGGGGCCAGGAGGGAGACAGAGGAACATTCCTCAGGCACTGAGCATGGTCAAAAAGGAGGCACAAAACTCAAAGGGAGCCAGTGAGAGAAACAACAGAGAGAAATGGACACAGAGACAGAGACAGGGACTGAGAGAGAGGAAAAGAGAAACAAGCATAAACAGGTAGATGGACAGACTCGGAGACTGAGACTAACAGGCCAACAGGGACCATGGCAGGTGACAGGAATGGAAAATGTCAAGTGAGACAGAGAGCTAAGCAGAGAGAGACAGAAACGGATAGCAAGAGAGATGATCAGACAGAGTGGGTCGGGGGAGGAAACGAGGGATATGGAGAGGAGAAGAGAGAGGGAGAATATCAGCAAGCTCCTTCAGACTGACTTTGGGAAAGCAAACATTGTCTCCTGCCTCACGTGTTTTTGTCTTTGGATTCCAGAGGGAGGATGGCAGGGGATATGCTGATTTTCTTCCGTGCAGATAGTGTTTTCTGGAATCCTGTGCAGTTCTTCCGAGGTGAAAGCCATAATCTGTGGCAAGTCCAGTCCCTTTGGGTGCTGAATATTTCCACTGGGGGCACATGGAGCCTAGAGTTTGTCCACTCCTTTGGTTGTCTGTTTGCTGTGTTGCGAATCACTGTGATAGCTCTTGAAATCTGTCCCTAAGCATTTGAGTGACAGGGGTTTTACTCCTTCTATTTAGGTTTGGTTCCAAAACCAACGAAGAAGAAGCCTAAGGCAGAGCCGACCGCCGTCGGGGAACATCTTACCAGACGGGCAATCGCATCCTGTGCACGAGCCTCAGGCTGTGACGCAAGGTGAGTCCCTGGCTTTCCAAAGGCATTTTCCCGTTAGGGTTCCTGGAGACAGATTCATCTCTGAACGTGGGTGACAAGTAGTCAGCAGAGAACCCTTAGGAGAGGACACAAGCCTATCTGGGACTTGCCCTGCTAGTGCTCACACTATGAGCATCATGGCCCTGTTTGGAGGGCGGGGTCTTGCATGGCCAGGAAGCCTTTCAACCCTCTGGTCCTGAAACTGTCCAAAGTGCAGAGTTCCCTTCTCTTATCCACTCAAAGATTTTCCTCGGGCTCCATAGCAAGATTCGTTCCAGAATTGGCCCATCAGTGCTTCAGAACACTCCAGAAAACATGCTGGGAAACCAACCAAACAGCAAACTAGAGAAACAAGCAAACAAACAGTCAAGCAAGAAATAAAATTTTAAAGTGAATAATTAAAATGTAAAATGGAAACTGTGAGTGTGTGTGTGTGTGTTTGTGTGTGTCTGTGTGGGTGTGTATGTGTGGATGTGTCTGTGTGGGTGGGGGAATGCATTGTGCCTGTGTATACTTCTACATACACATGATAATTCACTATAGACATAGCGATACATATATGTATAAAAACTATATTTGTATCGATTAACTATCTTTTTATCATCTATCGATCTATCATCTATCTATGTAGATCTATACCTATGTTTCAATCTCTCTCTCTCTTAACCTCTCACCTATCTATTTCTCTATCTCTCTCTCTATCTATCTATCCATCTATCTATCTATCTATCCCTCTATCTCTCTATCTTTCTATCTACCTACCTATCGGATATGCCATTTCCTCCATATGGCAGAATTTGTGTGCACTGAATGTGAAGTGGGCTTCATTGTCCTCTCTTCTTTGTTTGTGCTCCTCTAGATGGCCGCCCAAAAGAGGCTGGGAGAAAGCGCACGTTCATCTCACCCTCTCAAACAGGGATGCTTGTGCAAGCCTTTGAGTGGGACCGCTTTCCTGGCATTGCCACCAGGGAAGAATTGGCTCGTCAAACAGGACTTCCTGAACCTCGAATCCAGGTAAGGTCTCAGTAGGTGGAAGATGGTATGTCCCAAGGCGGGAGTGCCGTTTTCCTCCCGCGCCGGTGCTGGATATACGTAGGCACTGCTGATGGTTCTGGATGTGTGGGTGGGTCATTGGGGGGTTGGGGAGAGGAATGGGGCTTGTAAGTTTCCCTATAGACATTCACTCAGGTGCCTGACCTGAAGGCATCCATTTCCTGAAGGGGACGGAGCAGAGGAGGTGCCGGACAGCCTGGGAGGGGTCCCGACAGTCTAGCCAGACAGCGAGGGATCTCTCATGGAAGCCAGGGTTCCAGTGTGGCCCTGATTTGGCCCCTCATTTTGCAAGGACCTGGGGACTGGCAAAGGTCCCATCACCCTGGGTCAAGGCCTATCCGAAGGCAGTGTTTTTGCCCGGAGCCTGTCAGACCAGGGGTGCTGGCATGGGGGTTGCAAGGCGATGTGGGAGATCGTGCTTCTGATGTACCTGTCTCCCTTTCTCTCATCTTGCCTAGATATGGTTTCAGAACCGGAGAGCTCGGCACCCGGAGCAGAGCAGAGGGGCGCCTGCCAAGGCCCGGGCAGAAGACCCCGATGCCAGACCAGCCCCGACTGTCCCATCGGACCAAAGGCCCCCGCCCAACATCCACAACAGCGCTCATCAATTGCCTCCAACTGATCCACTGGACAGCTTCCGGTCCCTTACCGCTGCAGCCCCTCCTCTGGCCCCAAGCTTCTTTGTGCCTTGTGCTCCCTGTGGTGGCTGGGTGGGCCAGCCTTTGATGCTCCTGTTGGTCCAGCCCGCCCCGGCTTCGCAGGGAGCAGAGAACCCTCCACATCCGGGAACAGACCCCGGCGGCACCACAGCAGGGCCGAGTCCAGGAGGGAGTCTCGCACCCATGCACGCGGCACTCACGTCCTCCGCCCACAGAGGGGCCTGCCCGCACAGCAGCCTGCACCCTGGCATGGCAGCACGCCATCAGCCTGTCCCCCGCAGCGCTCCTCCACACACCGGGCAGCATCCGGCTCAGCCACGCAGCCCCCACGCGCCAAATCTGCAGCCCGAACAGGCCGAGACACACCTGTGGCAGCAGCAGGCCCCATCGGATCAGCTCACGTGTCCTCCGCTCCACCCGCAGCCCCAGACCTCAGGCGCCAGAGGCTCAGGGAGCCTCTTAGATGAACTCTTGTCAGACGCCAGCCTTCTGGAAAAGGCACAACCTTTCCTGAGCGACGGCACACCGGAAGAGGGACTTTGGCCAACCCTGGAAGAACCCCTAAGTGACGACGAATTCCAGGCCCTCCTGGACATGCTGCCAGGCTCGCCAGGGCCTCAGGAAAGCCTTTGGTCGAGCCCAATTCAGGCCTCCTTCCCTGGGATGCCGAGCCACGGCTGAGAAAAAAGGACGAGGAACCAGCCACTCTCCTAGGGCTCGGCAGCAAGGGCAAGGCGCCCAGACTGCCGGCGCCACTGCGTGGCCTCCCTCAGCCCTGCCGTGCTCCGCGGGTGCTCTCAGGACGCACGGGCACCAGGAGGGGCATCCTCCCTGATGTCGGAAAGGATGCTAGCATGCCAAAGGACAAGAATACCGCCCAAGTCCTCTTGGCTTGGAGGTCGATTTGCGGGTTCTCTCTTACATTGCCTTGATTAAATAAACCTGGCTTGGAACTCAATGCAAAGTCTTTGGCTCTGTTTTGGTCCCCTTGTAGTCTGTGCCCCAGCATCCATGCCACTCCTCACAGATTCACCATGTCCCCCTTTGCCTGGGACTGGATGGGAAGGGGGTCGGGGGCCCCTGATAAGAAGCCAGCTTCTACTTGCAAACTAGATTCTCTTGGAATCCCTACAACAGTGAAGCACCATCACTGAGATTCTGGGAGCAAGAGAGCTTCCATTAGGGCCAGTACAGGGGAGCACCTTTACAAATCTCTCCTAGCACTTTTCTTGGTTCCCAGATTATAGCCAGATTATTATCAGCAGGGCTCAAATTAACCAAGGTGCTGGGGATATTAGGCAGGCAATCAATCTCTCTCTCTCCCTCACGCCCTCCATCCCTACCTCCCTCTCTCACTTGTCTCCTTCTGCCTCTCCCTTGTTCTCTCTCTCCCTCTCCCCCTGTCTTATGGTCTCTTTGCCACAAACACTTACAGCGCACACACAGCCACACAAACACACAAGCATCGTTTGAACCAAGTGCTGCTATAATTAGACTCATCCCCAAATGTTGCTGAAGAAGCGCGTAGTCTCCATCTCAGTGCACATGGCTGAGTTTCATGAACCAGGGTGGCACTAAAGACGGCCCATTATGTGTTTTGGGTTTCCATGTTTCGAGGGTCTAGGGCCTAGGCTCAGCTAAAATGTCAGATGGGTTTGTATGTTCCAGCCAAATATTCCTTCCTAGCACAGCTGCGCCACCATCCTCTAGGACGCTTTGGAATTCCCCTTCTGCTTCTCCTGCTCCTCCTCCTCCTTCTTGTCCTCTGCTCCCCCTCCCCTCCCCCTTCCCACTCCCCTCCCCCTCACCCCTCCCCTCCCCTCCTCATCCCTCTCCCCACACCCCTCCCTTCCCTCTCCTCCTCCCCAGGTGTTCGATTTAGGAAAACACACCCTCGCTTCCCATCTCTATCCTACTGGGTCCATCTTGGCTGAGGCGGGGCTATCGTTGCACTCCCCAGCGTTACTTGAGTTATCTGTCTCTTCTCCCAAGTTGTGGTGCCGGGCCCTCCTTTTCAGCTCTGGTTTCTTGCCTGACTATCCCGGACTCGTGCCTGCCGTCCGGAGAAGGAGTGACCGTCTACAGGTTCTCTGGATCCATGTGTTTTCACCATCAAACGATTTTTCCTTGCTTCCCTTTTGGCGGCTCCAGCAGGGAAGTTCGCTTGGGAATGCATTCCGTTTGCGTGGGCCGGATTCCCGACAGCAGAGCTCCCGATGCCGTTGGGCATGTGTCCTTGGGGCTGCTGGACAGTTTCTGACCTGTTTTGACCTGGGTGATGGCCCCAGGCGAGTGAGGGCAGCTCCCCGCTCCCCTCCCCCTCTTCCCCTCCCCCTCTTTTCCCCTCCCCCACCCACTGTTGGGACCTGCATTCGACCTGGCTTCCCTGGGAGACAGGCTTGCCAAGAGAATTGCTTTGACGTAGCCGGGTGTAGCTGACACGTTTCGGCCTGGATAGACTTCAGGGGACCGGACCCTCATCAGGCCTCTCTGGAAAGGCTTTGAAGATGCTGGCAGACAGGCGGGGCAACATAGCCATGTTGGGTTTGCCCAGGACAAGCCTCGCAATTCGAAGCCGCCTCCTAGTGTGGTAGTGGGGTCTGCCCCTTTCTTCATGCACTCCCTGGCCCGTGAGGAAGGGGGCGGGCTGCAGATGACAGCTGGAAAAGTTTCCAAAGTTTGTGACCGAAGAGCATGACCCGTGTGTCGAATCCTGTGTCCGTCGGTGCATTCAGCTTTCCTATTGAAATGAGCGGGTCCTCAGCCTCCAGTCAAGGAAATGCCTCAGGCCTGGAATGCAATGAGGTCCAGGAGATGCCGAGGGAATTGGGAAGTAGACACCGGGAAGCTAGGCCCTCCACACTGGAAAGAACACTGGGGCCAAGCCTTGTCACCACGAACCCAGGGTTGGGGAAAGCCAGGGAGAGCAAACACTGCGTGGAACGGGAAAACGTGTGAAAACCAGAGAGCCCTGGAGCCCATTCAGCCCGGGGAACGGAGGATGCCAGGCTTCCAAAGAAAGGCCTTGCTGGCCTCCGGATTTGCCTTTCAGTCCAAGTCCCCTAACATGGACACATGGGAACACTTCAAGGTTCTCAAGGTGGAAGGGGGGGTTGGGATCCCGAGGCAGCGATTTCCATAAATAGGGGCGGGGCGTGCCCGATCCCTTGATAAGGCCCGTGCTCCTGGGAACTCCACATTTGGCCAGCAGCCTCTGTGCCGGACGGGTGTCTCTCCGGCCATGGATGACTCACGCACGCCCAACGGTAAGTAGACATCAGCACCTGGGCTCTCCTTCTGGCTCATCTGAAATGCCTTCCTGCCCTCTCAGGGATGTGGACGAGGGGAGAAATGGCCCCATGAGACTGCAGGGATGGCTCTGGCTGGGCTCTGTTTAAGGAAGCCTTTGGGCCAAATGATTGAGAGAGTGGCTTGTGTAGTTCTGTTTTTCCTTTCTTTTTTGTTTTTATTCATTGATTTCTTTGGCCCTGTTGAAATTGACATGGGAGCGGTAGCCCTGCTGCCCACCCACAGCTCCTCTGTGAGAAGTCCTGACGTGCAGCTGCACAGAAAGCTGCAGCCGTTGTCCAAGGCTTCCGATCGCATGCAGCGCATTTCTAGTGGAACACGTTAGGACATTTGAGTTGGTGGTGTTGGTACTTTCTCGCTGTGGTTTAGCAGCTCCCTCTTGCCTTGAGTTCCGTGGGAACGGGTCCGTTTCTCTGCTGTCCCTGGAAGTAGTCCACACGCAGGATACCCAAGAAGCACGGCAGGTCATAGGTTCCCTTGCCACCAAATTCCACACTAGGCCTCGGGAGGCACTGATCCCAGAAACCCTTGACATGCCTCCCACTCGACTCCAAAGTAGGGAGTGGAGACTGGGGGCAGGGGCAGCTGGGGGCGCATGTGGGGGTGGGGCTTTCTGAAGGCAAAAGCCCCAAGGCCAGGCTACCGTGTGCTCCATGACTTCTGTCCGAAGCAATCTCACTGCAGCTGGCAAGGAGGAAGGGTGCTTGTGAAGGAAGCATCGCTTGCGGTGCGCAAGCCGTGCCTTGCGTCCTTCCAGGCAGACACCTTGACACCCTAGTTTGGCAGCTGGCAGTGGCTAGCGGGGAATTCCTTTGTCGGGAGGGCTGATGTTCTAGAGTTTGAATACACTTCAGGAAATCCAAGTTGTCCCGAAGCCCGGGACGTGCCCGACACCACGTCGGGCTTTCCGCAGAACGTGTGAACAAGCACAGTCCTATTCCTCTGCATCACAGAGAACAAGTGTCCACTAGGACAGGGCTCTATCAATCCAAGCTTTCCACAGAGAAAAATAGCACACACACAGCCAGTCCACATGACACGGTGACGTCCAGGAAGGGGTGCTCATCCTCTGTGGTGTCCCAGCCCAGGCGTCGTCAGAATCAGGGTTGGGGCACGAGGGCCGCAATGTGGGTATCCGACACAACCTACACACGTGTGGCCGTGCTTGGCTCGATTTTCAAGTAGTTCAAGCAGGTTTGCCATGGGTGTGTGAGGAGCCACAAGGTGGGCTCTTCTAGCTGGCCTAAATTTCGAGGTCCGTCCTGCCAGGGGCCATCCAGACGTTGCACGGCGGGCAGCCGGCGGCCGCGTCCCCTGGGTGGGAACATCTTCCACCCATTTGGAACATGACCCTGTTGCCCTAGGTCTTCCCAGCTGGTTGGTTTGTAGTTCTCTGGGCTGCCGGTGAGTGGGTGGTAGATCCCAAGAACTTGAGCCACCTCATCTTTTCTACTTGGCATAGATGGAAGGCCCAGGGTCACCCCTTCAGCAGGGCTGTGTGTGTGCTTCCGTTAGATAGAAAGGGCGGCCATCTTTGCACTGGAGTCGACTCCCCCCCCGCCTCCCGGACACAAAAAGCAGCCTGGTGTGGCACCACCCATCACCACCACACACCGCCGTTGGTGCAGCCGTACGGATTCCCTCTCAGACTTTTCCCCCTCTTGTATTTGGCAGGCCCATGCCCAAGTGGACAGCGGAGAAAGAGGCTGGTTCTGAAGCTCAGTCAAAAGGATGCTCTGCAAGCCCTCTTTCAACAGAACCCCTACCCTGGCATCTAGTCCCGAGAGAGCCTGGCCCGAAACCTGGGCATTCCCGAAAGCAGAATTCAGGTAAATATCAGTCTCGGGATTCCTGTTCTCTCGGGTTCCGTGTCCAGATGCCACCCGGCCCGAGCCGTGTGAGTCCCAATTCCAGGTCGGGGAGCTGGCTGCTGAGACTTAGCCTGGCTTCGTCTCACGAGCGTTGGGAGGGAACCAAAGATAAGCCATCCAGCCTCAGGGAAAAGGGGTGTCCTCTAGCGAGCCTCTGTGCTGAAGGGTTTGTACGTGGTTTCCGAGCCCAATATGCAATTGGCTACAGACACTTCGTGGTGGGGTGCACGCTATGGAGAGGAGCCGTCTCCTCCCCTTGGTGCTCCTGGTCTGGGTGCTGGAGGCAAGCCTGGAATCCACTCCCGGCTAAGAATGGCTGTCCCTTGGGAGAACAGGGCCAGAGGGAGCTGAGTGGCCCTTGGTCCTACAGGAGGTCAGGAATCAAAGCCGAGGGAAAGAGGGTGCGTGAGGCTGCTTGTGCCAGGGGTTTCGGTCCTTTCTGGCTCACCTCCGAGGCTCTAGCGGTTCTCAAGGCTTCCTGTCTGGTAGGGTGGGAGAGGAGCCCTGAAAGGGGAGAACCTTAGGAGAAGGAGCACTGTGCCTGCGGCCTTTCAATGGGCACTAAGACGCGTAGGCTTCCCTTACTGAACTGACTGGCAGGTTCAACACACTGCCCACACAGCCCCATCAGAGATGCCTAAAAATGGACACACACACGCCCACACCCTCACCGACACCCATATCTACCCCGATGGCCACACCTCCACCAACCCCAACCCCACCCCCCTGCCACCCGGCCGGCCCCCAAGCCTCACACGACCTCACCCGACCTCACTCGGCTGCACCCTACCCTTCACCACGCCGCTCCACTCCACTCCACTCCACTCCATCCACACCTAACTCTGCATTTGATTCTTGGGTAACGATGAAGGCAGCATGTGGTTTCACTGTTGGAGACAATGACACAGATTTGAACGATGGGGATCGGGTACCTAAGAGCCTCCAGACCTGGAAGTGGCAGGACCTTGCCCTCCTAAGAGTTCCCTGTCAAGGAGTCTTTTCCAGGCAGCATGGGGTTTTCAGGAGTTCGCCCGCCTTCAGGGAATTTTGGACAAGAGCACTCATCTATGCGTGGTGTGTTAGGAAAGGGTGCTGTCCATGGGGCCAGGAGGGAGACAGAGGAACATTCCTCAGGCACTGAGCATGGTCAAAAAGGAGGCACAAAGACTCAAAGGGAGCCAGTGAGAGAAACAACAGAGAGAAATGGACACAGAGACAGAGACAGGGACTGAGAGAGAGGAAAAGAGAAACAAGCATAAACAGGTAGATGGACAGACTCGGAGACTGAGACTAACAGGCCAACAGGGACCATGGCAGGTGACAGGAATGGAAAATGTCAAGTGAGACAGAGAGCTAAGCAGAGAGAGACAGAAACGGATAGCAAGAGAGATGATCAGACAGAGTGGGTCGGGGGAGGAAACGAGGGATATGGAGAGGAGAAGAGAGAGGGAGAATATCAGCAAGCTCCTTCAGACTGACTTTGGGAAAGCAAACATTGTCTCCTGCCTCACGTGTTTTTGTCTTTGGATTCCAGAGGGAGGATGGCAGGGGATATGCTGATTTTCTTCCGTGCAGATAGTGTTTTCTGGAATCCTGTGCAGTTCTTCCGAGGTGAAAGCCATAATCTGTGGCAAGTCCAGTCCCTTTGGGTGCTGAATATTTCCACTGGGGGCACATGGAGCCTAGAGTTTGTCCACTCCTTTGGTTGTCTGTTTGCTGTGTTGCGAATCACTGTGATAGCTCTTGAAATCTGTCCCTAAGCATTTGAGTGACAGGGGTTTTACTCCTTCTATTTAGGTTTGGTTCCAAAACCAACGAAGAAGAAGCCTAAGGCAGAGCCGACCGCCGTCGGGGAACATCTTACCAGACGGGCAATCGCATCCTGTGCACGAGCCTCAGGCTGTGACGCAAGGTGAGTCCCTGGATTTCCAAAGGCATTTTCCCATTAGGGTTCCTGGAGACAGATTCATCTCTGAACGTGGGTGACAAGTAGTCAGCAGAGAACCCTTAGGAGAGGACACAAGCCTATCTGGGCCTTGCCCTGCTAGTGCTCACACTATGAGCATCATGGCCCTGTTTGGAGGGCGGGGTCTTGCATGGCCAGGAAGCCTTTCAACCCTCTGGTCCTGAAACTGTCCAAAGTGCAGAGTTCCCTTCTCTTATCCACTCAAAGATTTTCCTCGGGCTCCATAGCAAGATTCGTTACAGAATTGGCCCATCAGGGCTTCAGAACACTCCAGAAAACATGCTGGGAAATCAACTAAACAGCAAACTAGAGAAACAAGCAAACAAACAGTCAAGCAAGTAATAAAATTTTAAAGTGAATAATTAAAATGTAAAATGGAAACTGTGAGTGTGTGTGTGTGTGTTTGTGTGTGTGTGTGGGTGTGTATGTGTGGATGTGTCTGTGAGGGTGGGGGAATGCATTGTGCCTGTGTATACTTCTACATACACATGATAATTCACTATAGACATAGCGATACATATTTGTATAAAAACTATATTTGTATCGATTAACTATCTTTCTATCATCTATCGATCTATCATCTATCTATGTAGATCTATACCTATGTTTCAATCTCTCTCTCCCTTTACCTCTCACCTATCTATCTCTCTCTCTATCTCTCTCTCTATCTATCCATCTATCTATCTATCTATCCCTCTATCTCTCTATCTTTCTATCTACCTACCTATCGGATATGCCATTTCCTCCATATGGCAGAATTTGTGTGCACTGAATGTGAAGTGGGCTTCATTGTCCTCTCCTCTTTGTTTGTGCTCCTCTAGATGGCCGCCCAAAAGAGGCTGGGAGAAAGCGCACGTTCATCTCACCCTCTCAAACAGGGATGCTTGTGCAAGCCTTTGAGAGGGACCGCTTTCCTGGCATTGCCACCAGGGAAGAATTGGCTCGTCAAACAGGACTTCCTGAACCTCGAATCCAGGTAAGGTCTCAGTAGGTGGAAGATGGTATGTCCCAAGGCGGGAGTGCCGTTTTCCTCCCGCGCCGGTGCTGGATATACGTAGGCACTGCTGATGGTTCTGGATGTGTGGGTGGGTCATTGGGGGGTTGGGGAGAGGAATGGGGCTTGTAAGTTTCCCTATAGACATTCACTCAGGTGCCTGACCTGAAGGCATCCATTTCCTGAAGGGGACGGAGCAGAGGAGGTGCCGGACAGCCTGGGAGGGGTCCCGACAGTCTAGCCAGACAGCGAGGGATCTCTCATGGAAGCCAGGGTTCCAGTGTGGCCCTGATTTGGCCCCTCATTTTGCAAGGACCTGGGGACTGGCAAAGGTCCCATCACCCTGGGTCAAGGCCTATCCGAAGGCAGTGTTTTTGCCCGGAGCCTGTCAGACCAGGGGTGCTGGCATGGGGGTTGCAAGGCGACGTGGGAGATCGTGCTTCTGATGTACCTGTCTCCCTTTCTCTCATCTTGCCTAGATATGGTTTCAGAACCGGAGAGCTCGGCACCCGGAGCAGAGCAGAGGGGCGCCTGCCAAGGCCCGGGCAGAAGACCCCGATGCCAGACCAGCCCCGACTGTCCCATCGGACCAAAGGCCCCCGCCCAACATCCACAACAGCGCTCATCAATTGCCTCCAACTGATCCACTGGACAGCTTCCGGTCCCTTACCGCTGCAGCCCCTCCTCTGGCCCCAAGATTCTTTGTGCCTTGTGCTCCCTGTGGTGGCTGGGTGGGCCAGCCTTTGATGCTCCTGTTGGTCCAGCCCGCCCCGGCTTCGCAGGGAGCAGAGAACCCTCCACATCCGGGAACAGACCCCGGCGGCACCACAGCAGGGCCGAGTCCAGGAGGGAGTCTCGCACCCATGCACGCGGCACTCACGCCCTCCGCCCACGGAGGGGCCTGCCCGCACAGCAGCCTGCACCCTGGCATGGCAGCACGCCATCAGCCTGTCCCCCGCAGCGCTCCTCCACACACCGGGCAGCATCCGGCTCAGCCACGCAGCCCCCACGCGCCAAATCTGCAGCCCGAACAGGCCGAGACACACCTGTGGCAGCAGCAGGCCCCATCGGATCAGCTCACGTGTCCTCCGCTCCACCCGCAGCCCCAGACCTCAGGCGCCAGAGGCTCAGGGAGCCTCTTAGATGAACTCTTGTCAGACGCCAGCCTTCTGGAAAAGGCACAACCTTTCCTGAGCGACGGCACACCGGAAGAGGGACTTTGGCCAACCCTGGAAGAACCCCTCAGTGACGACGAATTCCAGGCCCTCCTGGACATGCTGCCAGGCTCGCCAGGGCCTCAGGAAAGCCTTTGGTCGAGCCCAATTCAGGCCTCCTTCCCTGGGATGCCGAGCCACGGCTGAGAAAAAAGGACGAGGAACCAGCCACTCTCCTAGGGCTCGGCAGCAAGGGCAAGGCGCCCAGACTGCCGGCGCCACTGCGTGGCCTCCCTCAGCCCTGCTGTGCTCCGCGGGTGCTCTCAGGACGCACGGGCACCAGGAGGGGCATCCTCCCTGATGTCAGAAAGGATGCTAGCATGCCAAAGGACAAGAATACCGCCCAAGTCCTCTTGGCTTGGAGGTCGATTTGCGGGTTCTCTCTTACATTGCCTTGATTAAATAAACCTGGCTTGGAACTCAATGCAAAGTCTTTGGCTCTGTTTTGGTCCCCTTGTAGTCTGTGCCCCAGCATCCATGCCACTCCTCACAGATTCACCATGTCCCCCTTTGCCTGGGACTGGATGGGAAGGGGGTCGGGGGCCCCTGATAAGAAGCCAGCTTCTACTTGCAAACTAGATTCTCTTGGAATCCCTACAACAGTGAAGCACCATCACTGAGATTCTGGGAGCAAGAGAGCTTCCATTAGGGCCAGTACAGGGGAGCACCGTTACAAATCTCTCCTAGCACTTTTCTTGGTTCCCAGATTATAGCCAGATTATTATCAGCAGGGCTCAAATTAACCAAGGTGCTGGGGATATTAGGCAGGCAATCAATCTCTCTCTCTCCCTCACGCCCTCCATCCCTACCTCCCTCTCTCACTTGTCTCCTTCTGCCTCTCCCTTGTTCTCTCTCTCCCTCTCCCCCTGTCTTATGGTCTCTTTGCCACAAACACTTACAGCGCACACACAGCCACACAAACACACAAGCATCGTTTGAACCAAGTGCTGCTATAATTAGACTCATCCCCAAATGTTGCTGAAGAAGCACGTAGTCTCCATCTCAGTGCACATGGCTGAGTTTCATGAACCAGGGTGGCACTAAAGACGGCCCATTATGTGTTTTGGGTTTCCATGTTTCGAGGGTCTAGGGCCTAGGCTCAGCTAAAATGTCAGATGGGTTGGTATGTTCCAGCCAAATATTCCTTCCTAGCACAGCTGCGCCACCATCCTCTAGGACGCTTTGGAATTCCCCTTCTGCTTCTCCTGCTCCTCCTCCTCCTTCTTGTCCTCTGCTCCCCCTCCCCTCCCCCTTCCCACTCCCCTCCCCCTCACCCCTCCCCTCCCCTCCTCATCCCTCTCCCCACACCCCTCCCTTCCCTCTCCTCCTCCCCAGGTATTCGATTTTGGAAAACACACCCTCGCTTCCCATCTCTATCCTACTGGGTCCATCTTGGCTGAGGCGGGGCTATCGTTGCACTCCCCAGCGTTACTTGAGTTATCTGTCTCTTCTCCCAAGTTGTGGTGCCGGGCCCTCCTTTTCAGCTCTGGTTTCTTGCCTGACTTTCCCGGACTCGTGCCTGCCGTCCGGAGAAGGAGTGACCGTCTACAGGTTCTCTGGATCCATGTGTTTTCACCATCAAACGATTTTTCCTTGCTTCCCTTTTGGCGGCTCCAGCAGGGAAGTTCGCTTGGGAATGCATTCCGTTTGCGTGGGCCGGATTCCCGACAGCAGAGCTCCCGATGCCGTTGGGCATGGGTCCTTGGGGCTGCTGGACAGTTTCTGACCTGTTTTGACCTGGGTGATGGCCCCAGGCGAGTGAGGGCAGCTCCCCGCTCCCCTCCCCCTCTTCCCCTCCCCCTCTTTTCCCCTCCCCCACCCACTGTTGGGACCTGCATTCGACCTGGCTTCCCTGGGAGACAGGCTTGCCAAGAGAATTGCTTTGACGTAGCCGGGTGTAGCTGACACGTTTCGGCCTGGATAGACTTCAGGGGACCGGACCCTCATCAGGCCTCTCTGGAAAGGCTTTGAAGATGCTGGCAGACAGGCAGGGCAACATAGCCATGTTGGGTTTGCCCAGGACAAGCCTCGCACTTCGAAGCCGCCTCCTAGTGTGGTAGTGGGGTCTGCCCCTTTCTTCATGCACTCCCTGGCCCGTGAGGAAGGGGGCGGGCTGCAGATGACAGCTGGAAAAGTTTCCAAAGTTTGTGACCGAAGAGCATGACCCGTGTGTCGAATCCTGTGTCCGTCGGTGCATTCAGCTTTCCTATTGAAATGAGCGGGTCCTCAGCCTCCAGTCAAGGAAATGCCTCAGGCCTGGAATGCAATGAGGTCCAGGAGATGCCGAGGGAATTGGGAAGTAGACACCGGGAAGCTAGGCCCTCCACACTGGAAAGAACACTGGGTCCAAGCCTTGTCACCACGAACCCAGGGTTGGGGAAAGCCAGGGAGAGCAAACACTGCGTGGAACGGGAAAACGTGTGAAAACCAGAGAGCCCTGGAGCCCATTCAGCCCGGGGAACGGAGGATGCCAGGCTTCCAAAGAAAGGCCTTGCTGGCCTCCGGATTTGCCTTTCAGTCCAAGTCCCCTAACATGGACACATGGGAACACTTCAAGGTTCTCAAGGTGGAAGGGGGGGTTGGGATCCCGAGGCAGCGATTTCCATAAATAGGGGCGGGGCGTGCCCGATCCCTTGATAAGGCCCGTGCTCCTGGGAACTCCACATTTGGCCAGCAGCCTCTGTGCCGGACGGGTGTCTCTCCGGCCATGGATGACTCACGCACGCCCAACGGTAAGTAGACATCAGCACCTGGGCTCTCCTGCTGGCTCATCTGAAATGCCTTCCTGCCCTCTCAGGGATGTGGACGAGGGGAGAAATGGCCCCAAGAGACTGCAGGGATGGCTCTGGCTGGGCTCTGTTTAAGGAAGCCTTTGGGCCAAATGATTGAGAGAGTGGCTTGTGTAGTTCTGTTTTTCCTTTCTTTTTTGTTTTTATTCATTGATTTCTTTGGCCCTTTTGAAATTGACATGGGAGCGGTAGCCCTGCTGCCCACCCACAGCTCCTCTGTGAGAAGTCCTGACGTGCAGCTGCACAGAAAGCTGCAGCCGTTGTCCAAGGCTTCCGATCGCATGCAGCGCATTTCTAGTGGAACACGTTAGGACATTTGAGTTGGTGGTGTTGGTACTTTCTCGCTGTGGTTTAGCAGCTCCCTCTTGCCTTGAGTTCTGTGGGAACGGGTCCGTTTCTCTGCTGTCCCTGGAAGTAGTCCACACGCAGGATACCCAAGAAGCACGGCAGGTCATAGGTTCCCTTGCCACCAAATTCCACACTAGGGCTCGGGAGGCACTGATCCCAGAAACCCTTGACATGCCTCCCACTCAACTCCAAAGTAGGGAGTGGAGACTGGGGGCAGGGGCAGCTGAGGGCGCATGTGGGGGTGGGGCTTTCTGAAGGCAAAAGCCCCAAGGCCAGGCTACCGTGTGCTCCATGACTTCTGTCCGAAGCAATCTCACTGCAGCTGGCAAGGAGGAAGGGTGCTTGTGAAGGAAGCATCGCTTGCGGTGCGCAAGCCGTGCCTTGCATCCTTCCAGGCAGACACCTTGACACCCTAGTTTGGCAGCTGGCAGTGGCTAGCGGGGAATTCCTTTGTCGGGAGGGCTGATGTTCTAAAGTTTGAATACACTTCAGGAAATCCAAGTCGACCCGAAGCCCGGGACGTGCCCGACACCACGTCGGGCTTTCCGCAGAACGTGTGAACAAGCACAGTCCTATTCCTCTGCATCACAGAGAACAAGTGTCCACTAGGACAGGGCTCTATCAATCCAAGCTTTCCACAGAGAAAAATAGCACACACACAGCCAGTCCACATGACACTGTGACGTCCAGGATGGGGTGCTCATCCTCTGTGGTGTCCCAGCCCAGGCGTCGTCAGAATCAGGGTCGGGGCACGAGGGCCGCAATGTGGGTATCCGACACAACCTACACACCTGTGGCCGTGCTTGGCTCGATTTTCAAGTAGTTCAAGCAGGTTTGCCATGGGTGTGTGAGGAGCCACAAGGTGGGCTCTTCTAGCTGGCCTAAAGTTCGAGGTCCGTCCTGCCAGGGGCCATCCAGACGTTGCACGGCGGGCAGCCGGCGGCCGCGTCCCCTGGGTGGGAACATCTTCCACCCATTTGGAACATGACCCTGTTGCCCTAGGTCTTCCCAGCTGGTTGGTTTGTAGTTCTCTGGGCTGCCGGTGAGTGGGTGGTAGATCCCAAGAACTTGAGCCACCTCATCTTTTCTACTTGGCATATATGGAAGGCCCAGGGTCACCCCTTCAGCAGGGCTGTGTGTGTGCTTCCTTTAGATAGAAAGGGACGGCCATCTGTGCACTGGAGTCTACTCCCCCCCCGCCTCCTGGACACAAAAAGCAGCCTGGTGTGGCACCACCCATCACCACCACACACCGCCGTTGGTGCAGCCGTACGGATTCCCTCTCAGACTTTTCCCCCTCTTGTATTTGGCAGGCCCACGCCCAAGTGGACAGCGGAGATAGAGGCTGGTTCTGAAGCTCAGTAAAAAGGATGCTCTGTAAGCCCACTTTCAACAGAACCCCTACCCTGGCATCAAGTCCCGAGAGAGCCTGGCCCGAAACCTGGGCATTGCCGAAAGCAGAATTCAGGTAAATATCAGTCTCGGGATTCCTGTTCTCTCGGGTTCCGTGTCCAGATGCCACCCGGCCCGAGCCGTGTGAGTCCCAATTCCAGGTCGGGGAGCTGGCTGCCCAGACTTAGCCGGGTTTCGTCTCTCGTGCGTTGGGAGGCAACCAAAGATAAGCCATCCAGCCTCAGGGAAAAGGGGTGTCCTCTAGCGAGCCTCTGTGCTGAAGGGTTTGTACGTGGTTTCCGAGCCCAATATGCAATTGGCTACAGACACTTCGTGGTGGGGTGCACGCTATGGAGAGGAGCCGTCTCCTCCCTTGGTACTCCTGGTCTGGGTGCTGGAGGCAAGCCTGGAATCCACTCACGGCTAAGAATGGCTGTCCCTTGGGAGAACAGGGCCAGAGGGAGCTGAGTGGCCCTTGGTCCTACAGGAGGTCAGGAATCAAAGCCGAGGGAAAGAGGGTGCGTGAGGCTGCTTGTGCCAGGGGGTTCGGTCCTTTCTGGCTCACCTCCGAGGCACTAGCGGTTCTCAAGGCTTCCTGTCTGGTAGGGTGGGAGAGGAGCCCTGAAAGGGGAGAACCTTAGGAGCAGGAGCACTGTGCCTGCGGCCTTTCAATGGGCACTAAGACGCGTAGGCTTCCCTTACTGAACTGACTGGCAGGTTCAACAAACTGCCCACACAGCCCCATCAGAGATGCCTAATAATGGACACACACACGCCCACACCCTCACCGACACCCATATCTACCCCGATGGCCACACCTCCACCAACCCCAACCCCACCCCCCTGCCACCCGGCCGGCCCCCAAGCCTCACACGACCTCACCCGACCTCACTCGGCTGCACCCTACCCTTCAACACGCCGCTCCACTCCACTCCACTCCACTCCACTCCACTCCATCCACACCTAACTCTGCATTTGATTCTTGGGTAACGATGAAGGCAGCATGTGGTTTCACTGTTGGAGACAATGACACAGATTTGAACGATGGGGATCGGGTACCTAAGAGCCTGCAGACCTGGAAGTGGCAGGACCTTGCCCTCCTCAGAGTTCCCTGTCAAGGAGTCTTTTCCAGGCAGCATGGGGTTTTCAGGAGTTCGCCCGCCTTCAGGGAATTTTGGACAAGAGCACTCACCTATGCGTGGTGTGTTAGGAAAGGGTGCTGTCCATGGGGCCAGGAGGGAGACAGAGGAACATTCCTCAGGCACTGAGCATGGTCAAAAAGGAGGCACAAAGACTCAAAGGGAGCCAGTGAGAGAAACAACAGAGAGAAATGGACACAGAGACAGAGACAGGGACTGAGAGAGAGGAAAAGAGAAACAAGCATAAACAGGTAGATGGACAGAATCGGAGACTGAGACTAACAGGCCAACAGGGACCATGGCAGGTGACAGGAATGGAAAATGTCAAGTGAGACAGAGAGCTAAGCAGAGAGAGACAGAAACGGATAGCAAGAGAGATGATCAGACAGAGTGGGTCGGGGGAGGAAACGAGGGATATGGAGAGGAGAAGAGAGAGGGAGAATATCAGCAAGCTCCTTCAGACTGACTTTGGGAAAGCAAACATTGTCTCCTGCCTCACGGGTTTTTGTCTTTGGATTCCAGAGGGAGGATGGCAGGGGATATGCTGATTTTCTTCCGTGCAGATAGTGTTTTCTGGAATCCTGTGCAGTTCTTCCGAGGTGAAAGCCATAATCTGTGGCAAGTCCAGTCCCTTTGGGTGCTGAATATTTCCACTGGGGGCACATGGAGCCTAGAGTTTGTCCACTCCTTTGGTTGTCTGTTTGCTGTGTTGCGAATCACTGTGATAGCTCTTGAAATCTGTCCCTAAGCATTTGAGTGACAGGGGTTTTACTCCTTCTATTTAGGTTTGGTTCCAAAACCAACGAAGAAGAAGCCTAAGGCAGAGCCGACCGCCGTCGGGGAACATCTTACCAGACGGGCAATCGCATCCTGTGCACGAGCCTCAGGCTGTGACGCAAGGTGAGTCCCTGGCTTTCCAAAGGCATTTTCCCATTAGGGTTCCTGGAGACAGATTCATCTCTGAACTTGGGTGACAAGTAGTCAGCAGAGAACCCTTAGGAGTGGACACAAGCCTATCTGGGCCTTGCCCTGCTAGTGCTCACACTATGAGCATCATGGCCCTGTTTGGAGGGCGGGGTCTTGAATGGCCAGGAAGCCTTTCAACCCTCTGGTCCTGAAACTGTCCAAAGTGCAGAGTTCCCTTCTCTTATCCACTCACAAAGATTTTCCTCGGGCTCCATAGCAAGATTCGTTCCAGAATTGGCCCATCAGGGCTTCAGAACACTCCAGAAAACATGCTGGGAAACCAACCAAACAGCAAACTAGAGAAACAAGCAAACAAACAGTCAAGCAAGAAATAAAATTTTAAAGTGAATAATTAAAATGTAAAATGGAAACTGTGAGTGTGTGTGTGTGTGTTTGTGTGTGTCTGTGTGGGTGTGTATGTGTGGATGTGTCTGTGTGGGTGGGGGAATGCATTGTGCCTGTGTATACTTCTACATACACATGATAATTCACTATAGACATAGCGATACATATATGTATAAAAACTATATTTGTATCGATTAACTATCTTTCTATCATCTATCGATCTATCATCTATCTATGTAGATCTATACCTATGTTTCAATCTCTCTCTCTCTTTACCTCTCACCTATCTATCTCTCTCTCTATCTCTCTCTCTATCTATCTATCCATCTATCTATCTATCTATCCCTCTATCTCTCTATCTTTCTATCTACCTACCTATCGGATATGCCATTTCCTCCATATGGCAGAATTTGTGTGCACTGAATGTGAAGTGGGCTTCATTGTCCTCTCTTCTTTGTTTGTGCTCCTCTAGATGGCCGCCCAAAAGAGGCTGGGAGAAAGCGCACGTTCATCTCACCCTCTCAAACAGGGATGCTTGTGCAAGCTTTTGAGAGGGACCGCTTTCCTGGCATTGCCACCAGGGAAGAATTGGCTCGTCAAACAGGACTTCCTGAACCTCGAATCCAGGTAAGGTCTCAGTAGGTGGAAGATGGTATGTCCCAAGGCGGGAGTGCCGTTTTCCTCCCGCGCCGGTGCTGGATATACGTAGGCACTGCTGATGGTTCTGGATGTGTGGGTGGGTCATTGGGGGGTTGGGGAGAGGAATGGGGCTTGTAAGTTTCCCTATAGACATTCACTCAGGTGCCTGACCTGAAGGCATCCATTTCCTGAAGGGGACGGAGCAGAGGAGGTGCCGGACAGCCTGGGAGGGGTCCCGACAGTCTAGCCAGACAGCGAGGGATCTCTCATGGAAGCCAGGGTTCCAGTGTGGCCCTGATTTGGCCCCTCATTTTGCAAGGACCTGGGGACTGGCAAAGGTCCCATCACCCTGGGTCAAGGCCTATCCGAAGGCAGTGTTTTTGCCCGGAGCCTGTCAGACCAGGGGTGCTGGCATGGGGGTTGCAAGGCGACGTGGGAGATCGTGCTTCTGATGTACCTGTCTCCCTTTCTCTCATCTTGCCTAGATATGGTTTCAGAACCGGAGAGCTCGACACCCGGAGCAGAGCAGAGGGGCGCCTGCCAAAGCCCGGGCAGAAGACCCCGATGCCAGACCAGCCCCGACTGTCCCATCGGACCTAAGGCCCCCGCCCAACATCCACAACAGCGCTCATCAATTGCCTCCAACTGATCCACTGGACAGCTTCCGGTTCCTTACCGCTGCAGCCCCTCCTCTGGCCCCAAGCTTCTTTGTGCCTTGTGCTCCCTGTGGTGGCTGGGTGGGCCAGCCTTTGATGCTCCTGTTGGTCCAGCCCGCCCCGGCTTCGCAGGGAGCAGAGAACCCTCCACATCCGGGAACAGACCCCGGCGGCACCACAGCAGGGCCGAGTCCAGGAGGGAGTCTCGCACCCATGCACGCGGCACTCACGCCCTCCGCCCACGGAGGGGCCTGCCCGCACAGCAGCCTGCACCCTGGCATGGCAGCACGCCATCAGCCTGTCCCCCGCAGCGCTCCTCCACACACCGGGCAGCATCCGGCTCAGCCACGCAGCCCCCACGCGCCAATTCTGCAGCCCGAACAGGCCGAGACACACCTGTGGCAGCAGCAGGCCCCATCGGATCAGCTCACGTGTCCTCCGCTCCACCCGCAGCCCCAGACCTCAGGCGCCAGAGGCTCAGGGAGCCTCTTAGATGAACTCTTGTCAGACGCCAGCCTTCTGGAAAAGGCACAACCTTTCCTGAGCGACGGCACCCCGGAAGAGGGACTTTGGCCAACCCTGGAAGAACCCCTCAGTGACGACGAATTCCAGGCCCTCCTGGACATGCTGCCAGGCTCGCCAGGGCCTCAGGAAAGCCTTTGGTCGAGCCCAATTCGGGCCTCCTTCCCTGGGATGCCGAGCCACGGCTGAGAAAAAAGGACGAGGAACCAGCCACTCTCCTAGGGCTCGGCAGCAAGGGCAAGGCGCCCAGACTGCCGGCGCCACTGCGTGGCCTCCCTCAGCCCTGCCGTGCTCCGCGGGCGCTCTCAGGACGCACGGGCACCAGGAGGGGCATCCTCCCTGATGTCGGAAAGGATGCTAGCATGCCAAAGGACAAGAATACCGCCCAAGTCCTCTTGGCTTGGAGGTCGATTTGCGGGTTCTCTCTTACATTGCCTTGATTAAATAAACCTGGCTTGGAACTCAATGCAAAGTCTTTGGCTCTGTTTTGGTCCCCTTGTAGTCTGTGCCCCAGCATCCATGCCACTCCTCACAGATTCACCATGTCCCCCTTTGCCTGGGACTGGATGGGAAGGGGGTCGGGGGCCCCTGATAAGAAGCCAGCTTCTACTTGCAAACTAGATTCTCTTGGAATCCCTACAGCAGTGAAGCACCATCACTGAGATTCTGGGAGCAAGAGAGCTTCCATTAGGGCCAGTACAGGGGAGCACCGTTACAAATCTCTCCTAGCACTTTTCTTGGTTCCCAGATTATAGCCAGATTATTATCAGCAGGGCTCAAATTAACCAAGGTGCTGGGGATATTAGGCAGGCAATCAATCTCTCTCTCTCCCTCACGCCCTCCATCCCTACCTCCCTCTCTCACTTGTCTCCTTCTGCCTCTCCCTTGTTCTCTCTCTCCCTCTCCCCCTGTCTTATGGTCTCTTTGCCACAAACACTTACAGCGCACACACAGCCACACAAACACACAAGCATCGTTTGAACCAAGTGCTGCTATAATTAGACTCATCCCCAAATGTTGCTGAAGAAGCGCGTAGTCTCCATCTCAGTGCACATGGCTGAGTTTCATGAACCAGGGTGGCACTAAAGACGGCCCATTATGTGTTTTGGGTTTCCATGTTTCGAGGGTCTAGGGCCTAGGCTCAGCTAAAATGTCAGATGGGTTTGTATGTTCCAGCCAAATATTCCTTCCTAGCACAGCTGCGCCACCATCCTCTAGGACGCTTTGGAATTCCCCTTCTGCTTCTCCTGCTCCTCCTCCTCCTTCTTGTCCTCTGCTCCCCCTCCCCTCCCCCTTCCCACTCCCCTCCCCCTCACCCCTCCCCTCCCCTCCTCATCCCTCTCCCCACACCCCTCCCTTCCCTCTCCTCCTCCCCAGGTATTCGATTTTGGAAAACACACCCTCGCTTCCCATCTCTATCCTACTGGGTCCATCTTGGCTGAGGCGGGGCTATCGTTGCACTCCCCAGCGTTACTTGAGTTATCTGTCTCTTCTCCCAAGTTGTGGTGCCGGGCCCTCCTTTTCAGCTCTGGTTTCTTGCCTGACTTTCCCGGACTCGTGCCTGCCGTCCGGAGAAGGAGTGACCGTCTACAGGTTCTCTGGATCCATGTGTTTTCACCATCAAACGATTTTTCCTTGCTTCCCTTTTGGCGGCTCCAGCAGGGAAGTTCGCTTGGGAATGCATTCCGTTTGCGTGGGCCGGATTCCCGACAGCAGAGCTCCCGATGCCGTTGGGCATGGGTCCTTGGGGCTGCTGGACAGTTTCTGACCTGTTTTGACCTGGGTGATGGCCCCAGGCGAGTGAGGGCAGCTCCCCGCTCCCCTCCCCCTCTTCCCCTCCCCCTCTTTTCCCCTCCCCCACCCACTGTTGGGACCTGCATTCGACCTGGCTTCCCTGGGAGACAGGCTTGCCAAGAGAATTGCTTTGACGTAGCCGGGTGTAGCTGACACGTTTCGGCCTGGATAGACTTCAGGGGACCGGACCCTCATCAGGCCTCTCTGGAAAGGCTTTGAAGATGCTGGCAGACAGGCGGGGCAACATAGCCATGTTGGGTTTGCCCAGGACAAGCCTCGCAATTCGAAGCCGCCTCCTACTGTGGTAGTGGGGTCTGCCCCTTTCTTCATGCACTCCCTGGCCCGTGAGGAAGGGGGCGGGCTGCAGATGACAGCTGGAAAAGTTTCCAAAGTTTGTGACCGAAGAGCATGACCCGTGTGTCGAATCCTGTGTCCGTCGGTGCATTCAGCTTTCCTATTGAAATGAGCGGGTCCTCAGCCTCCAGTCAAGGAAATGCCTCAGGCCTGGAATGCAATGAGGTCCAGGAGATGCCGAGGGAATTGGGAAGTAGACACCGGGAAGCTCGGCCCTCCACACTGGAAAGAACACTGGGGCCAAGCCTTGTCACCACGAACCCAGGGTTGGGGAAAGCCAGGGAGAGCAAACACTGCGTGGAACGGGAAAACGTGTGAAAACCAGAGAGCCCTGGAGCCCATTCAGCCCGGGGAACGGAGGATGCCAGGCTTCCAAAGAAAGGCCTTGCTGGCCTCCGGATTTGCCTTTCAGTCCAAGTCCCCTAACATGGACACATGGGAACACTTCAAGGTTCTCAAGGTGGAAGGGGGGGTTGGGATCCCGAGGCAGCGATTTCCATAAATAGGGGCGGGGCGTGCCCGATCCCTTGATAAGGCCCGTGCTCCTGGGAACTCCACATTTGGCCAGCAGCCTCTGTGCCGGACGGGTGTCTCTCCGGCCATGGATGACTCACGCACGCCCAACGGTAAGTAGACATCAGCACCTGGGCTCTCCTGCTGGCTCATCTGAAATGCCTTCCTGCCCTCTCAGGGATGTGGACGAGGGGAGAAATGGCCCCATGAGACTGCAGGGATGGCTCTGGCTGGGCTCTGTTTAAGGAAGCCTTTGGGCCAAATGATTGAGAGAGTGGCTTGTGTAGTTCTGTTTTTCCTTTCTTTTTTGTTTTTATTCATTGATTTCTTTGGCCCTGTTGAAATTGACATGGGAGCGGTAGCCCTGCTGCCCACCCACAGCTCCTCTGTGAGAAGTCCTGACGTGCAGCTGCACAGAAAGCTGCAGCCGTTGTCCAAGGCTTCCGATCGCATGCAGCGCATTTCTAGTGGAACACGTTAGGACATTTGAGTTGGTGGTGTTGGTACTTTCTCGCTGTGGTTTAGCAGCTCCCTCTTGCCTTGAGTTCCGTGGGAACGGGTCCGTTTCTCTGCTGTCCCTGGAAGTAGTCCACACGCAGGATACCCAAGAAGCACGGCAGGTCATAGGTTCCCTTGCCACCAAATTCAACACTAGGGCTCGGGAGGCACTGATCCCAGAAACCCTTGACATGCCTCCCACTCGACTCCAAAGTAGGGAGTGGAGACTGGGGGCAGGGGCAGCTGGGGGTGCATGAGGGGGTGGGGCTTTCTGAAGGCAAATGCCCCAAGGCCACGCTACCGTGTGCTCCATGACTTCTGTCCGAAGCAATCTCACTGCAGCTGGCAAGGAGGAAGGGTGCTTGTGAAGGAAGCATCGCTTGGGGTGCGCAAGCCATGCCTTGCGTCCTTCCAGGCAGACACCTTGACACCCTAGTTTGGCAGCTGGCAGTGGCTAGCGGGGAATTCCTTTTTCGGGAGGGCTGATGTTCTAAAGTTTGAATACACTTCAGGAAATCCAAGTCGACCCGAAGCCCGGGACGTGCCCGACACCACGTCGGGCTTTCCGCAGAACGTGTGAACAAGCACAGTCCTATTCCTCTGCATCACAGAGAACAAGTGTCCACTAGGACAGGGCTCTATCAATCCAAGCTTTCCACAGAGAAAAATAGCACACACACAGCCAGTCCACATGACACGGTGACGTCCAGGATGGGGTGCTCATCCTCTGTGGTGTCCCAGCCCAGGCGTCGTCAGAATCAGGGTCGGGGCACGAGGGCCGCAATGTGGGTATCCGACACAACCTACACACGTGTGGCCGTGCTTGGCTCGATTTTCAAGTAGTTCAAGCAGGTGTGCCATGGGTGTGTGAGGAGCCACAAGGTGGGCTCTTCTAGCTGGCCTAAAGTTCGAGGTCCGTCCTGCCAGGGGCCATCCAGACGTTGCACGGCGGGCAGCCGGCGGCCGCGTCCCCTGGGTGGGAACATCTTCCACCCATTTGGAACATGACCCTGTTGCCCTAGGTCTTCCCAGCTGGTTGGTTTGTAGTTCTCTGGGCTGCCGGTGAGTGGGTGGTAGATCCCAAGAACTTGAGCCACCTCATCTTTTCTACTTGGCATAGATGGAAGGCCCAGGGTCACCCCTTCAGCAGGGCTGTGTGTGTGCTTCCGTTAGATAGAAAGGGACGGCCATCTGTGCACTGGAGTCTACTCCCCCCCCGCCTCCTGGACACAAAAAGCAGCCTGGTGTGGCACCACACATCACCACCACACACCGCCGTTGGTGCAGCCGTACGGATTCCCTCTCAGACTTTTCCCCCTCTTGTATTTGGCAGGCCCACGCCCAAGTGGACAGCGGAGATAGAGGCTGGTTCTGAAGCTCAGTCAAAAGGATGCTCTGCAAGCCCTCTTTCAACAGAACCCCTACCCTGGCATCAAGTCCCGAGAGAGCCTGGCCTGAAACCTGGGCATTGCCGAAAGCAGAATTCAGGTAAATATCAGTCTCGGGATTCCTGTTCTCTCGGGTTCCGTGTCCAGATGCCACCCGGCCCGAGCCGTGTGAGTCCCAATTCCAGGTCGGGGAGCTGGCTGCCGAGACTTAGCCGGGCTTCGTCTCTCGTGCGTTGGGAGGGAACCAAAGATAAGCCATCCAGCCTCAGGGAAAAGGGGTGTCCTCTAGCGAGCCTCTGTGCTGAAGGGTTTGTACGTGGTTTCCGAGCCCAATATGCAATTGGCTACAGACACTTCGTGGTGGGGTGCACGCTATGGAGAGGAGCCGTCTCCTCCCTTGGTGCTCCTGGTCTGGGTGCTGGAGGCAAGCCTGGAATCCACACCCGGCTAAGAATGGCTGTCCCTTGGGAGAACAGGGCCAGAGGGAGCTGAGTGGCCCTTGGTCCTACAGGAGGTCAGGAATCAAAGCCGAGGGAAAGAGGGTGCGTGAGGCTGCTTGTGCCAGGGGGTTCGGTCCTTTCTGGCTCACCTCCGAGGCACTAGCGGTGCTCAAGGCTTCCTGTCTGGTAGGGTGGGAGAGGAGCCCTGAAAGGGGAGAACCTTAGGAGCAGGAGCACTGTGCCTGCGGCCTTTCAATGGGCACTAAGACGCGTAGGCTTCCCTTACTGAACTGACTGGCAGGTTCAACAAACTGCCCACACAGCCCCATCACAGATGCCTAAAAATGGACACACACACGCCCACACCCTCACCGACACCCATATCTACCCCGATGGCCACACCTCCACCAACCCCAACCCCATCCCCCTGCCACCCGGCCGGCCCCCAAGCCTCACACGACCTCACCCGACCTCACTCGGCTGCACCCTACCCTTCACCACGCCGCTCCACTCCACTCCACTCCACTCCACTCCATCCACACCTAACTCTGCATTTGATTCTTGGGTAACAATGAAGGCAGCATGTGGTTTCACTGTTGGAGACAATGACACAGATTTGAACGATGGGGATCGGGTACCTAAGAGCCTCCAGACCTGGAAGTGGCAGGACCTTGCCCTCCTAAGATTTCCCTGTCAAGGAGTCTTTTCCAGGCAGCATGGGGTATTCAGGAGTTCGCCCGCCTTCAGGGAATTTTGGACAAGAGCACTCACCTATGCGTGGTGTGTTAGGAAAGGGTGCTGTCCATGGGGCCAGGAGGGAGACAGAGGAACATTCCTCAGGCACTGAGCATGGTCAAAAAGGAGGCACAAAGACTCAAAGGGAGCCAGTGAGAGAAACAACAGAGAGAAATGGACACAGAGACAGAGACAGGGACTGAGAGAGAGGAAAAGAGAAACAAGCATAAACAGGTAGATGGACAGAATCGGAGACTGAGACTAACAGGCCAACAGGGACCATGGCAGGTGACAGGAATGGAAAATGTCAAGTGAGACAGAGAGCTAAGCAGAGAGAGACAGAAACGGATAGCAAGAGAGATGATCAGACAGAGTGGGTCGGGGGAGGAAACGAGGGATATGGAGAGGAGAAGAGAGAGGGAGAATATCAGCAAGCTCCTTCAGACTGACTTTGGGAAAGCAAACATTGTCTCCTGCCTCACGTGTTTTTGTCTTTGGATTCCAGAGGGAGGATGGCAGGGGATATGCAGATTTTCTTCCGTGCAGATAGTGTTTTCTGGAATCCTGTGCAGTTCTTCCGAGGTGAAAGCCATAATCTGTGGCAAGTCCAGTCCCTTTGGGTGCTGAATACTTCCACTTGGGGCACATGGAGCCTAGAGTTTGTCCACTCCTTTGGTTGTCTGTTTGCTGTGTTGCGAATCACTGTGATAGCTCTTGAAATCTGTCCCTAAGCATTTGAGTGACAGGGGTTTTACTCCTTCTATTTAGGTTTGGTTCCAAAACCAACGAAGAAGAAGCCTAAGGCAGAGCCGACCGCCGTCGGGGAACATCTTACCAGACGGGCAATCGCATCCTGTGCACGAGCCTCAGGCTGTGACGCAAGGTGAGTCCCTGGCTTTCCAAAGGCATTTTCCCATTAGGGTTCCTGGAGACAGATTCATCTCTGAACGTGGGTGACAAGTAGTCAGCAGAGAACCCTTAGGAGAGGACACAAGCTTATCTGGGCCTTGCCCTGCTAGTGCTCACACTATGAGCATCATGGCCCTGTTTGGAGGGCGGGGTCTTGCATGGCCAGGAAGCCTTTCAACCCTCTGGTCCTGAAACTGTCCAAAGTGCAGAGTTCCCTTCTCTTATCCACTCACAAAGATTTTCCTCGGGCTCCATAGCAAGATTCGTTCCAGAATTGGCCCATCAGGGCTTCAGAACACTCCAGAAAACATGCTGGGAAACCAACCAAACAGCAAACTAGAGAAACAAGCAAACAAACAGTCAAGCAAGAAATAAAATTTTAAAGTGAATAATTAAAATGTAAAATGGAAACTGTGAGTGTGTGTGTGTGTGTTTGTGTGTGTCTGTGTGGGTGTGTATGTGTGGATGTGTCTGTGTGGGTGGGGGAATGCATTGTGCCTGTGTATACTTCTACATACACATGATAATTCACTATAGACATAGCGATTCATATATGTATAAAAACTATATTTGTATCGATTAACTATCTTTCTATCATCTATCGATCTATCATCTATCTATGTAGATCTATACCTATGTTTCAATCTCTCTCTCTCTTTACCTCTCACCTATCTATCTCTCTCTCTATCTCTCTCTCTATCTATCTATCCATCTATCTATCTATCTATCCCTCTATCTCTCTATCTTTCTATCTACCTACCTATCGGATATGCCATTTCCTCCATATGGCAGAATTTGTGTGCACTGAATGTGAAGTGGGCTTCATTGTCCTCTCTTCTTTGTTTGTGCTCCTCTAGATGGCCGCCCAAAAGAGGCTGGGAGAAAGCGCACGTTCATCTCACCCTCTCAAACAGGGATGCTTGTGCAAGCCTTTGAGTGGGACCGCTTTCCTGGCATTGCCACCAGGGAAGAATTGGCTCGTCAAACAGGACTTCCTGAACCTCGAATCCAGGTAAGGTCTCAGTAGGTGGAAGATGGTATGTCCCAAGGCGGGACTGCCGTTTTCCTCCCGCGCCGGTGCTGGATATACGTAGGCACTGCTGATGGTTCTGGATGTGTGGGTGGGTCATTGGGGGGTTGGGGAGAGGAATGGGGCTTGTAAGTTTCCCTATAGACATTCACTCAGGTGCCTGACCTGAAGGCATCCATTTCCTGAAGGGGACGGAGCAGAGGAGGTGCCGGACAGCCTGGGAGGGGTCCCGACAGTCTAGCCAGACAGCGAGGGATCTCTCATGGAAGCCAGGGTTCCAGTGTGGCCCTGATTTGGCCCCTCATTTTGCAAGGACCTGGGGACTGGCAAAGGTCCCATCACCCTGGGTCAAGGCCTATCCGAAGGCAGTGTTTTTGCCCGGAGCCTGTCAGACCAGGGGTGCTGGCATGGGGGTTGCAAGGCGATGTGGGAGATCGTGCTTCTGATGTACCTGTCTCCCTTTCTCTCATCTTGCCTAGATATGGTTTCAGAACCTGAGAGCTCAGCACCCGGAGCAGAGCAGAGGGGCGCCTGCCAAGGCCCGGGCAGAAGACCCCGATGCCAGACCAGCCCCGACTGTCCCATCGGACCAAAGGCCCCCGCCCAACATCCACAACAGCGCTCATCAATTGCCTCCAACTGATCTACTAGACAGCTTCAGGTCCCTTACAGCTGCAGCCCCTCCTCTGGCCCCAAGCTTCTTTGTGCCTTGTGCTCCCTGTGGTGGCTGGGTGGGCCAGACTTTGATGCTCCTGTTGGTCCAGCCCGCCCCGGCTTCGCAGGGAGCAGAGAACCCTCCACATCCGGGAACAGTCCCCGGCGGCACCACAGCAGGGCCGAGTTCAGGAGGGAGTCTCGCACCCAGGCACGTGGCACTCACGCCCTCCGCCCACGGAGGGGCCTGCCCGCACAGCAGCCTGCACCCTGGCATGGCAGCACGCCCTCAGCCTGTCCCCCGCAGCGCTCCTCCACACACCGGGCAGCATCCGGCTCAGCCACGCAGCCCCCACGCGCCAATTCTGCAGCCCAAACAGGCCGAGACACACCTGTGGCAGCAGCAGGCCCCATCGGATCAGCTCACGTGTCCTCCGCTCCACCCGCAGCCCCAGACCTCAGGCGCCAGAGGCTCAGGGAGCCTCTTAGATGAACTCTTGTCAGACGCCAGCCTTCTGGAAAAGGCACAACCTTTCCTGAGCGACGGCACCCCGGAAGAGGGACTTTGGCCAACCCTGGAAGAACCCCTCAATGACGACGCATTCCAGGCCCTCCTGGACATGCTGCCAGGCTCGCCAGGGCCTCAGGAAAGCCTTTGGTCGAGCCCAATTCAGGCCTCCTTCCCTGGGATGCCGAGCCACGGCTGAGAAAAAAGGACGAGGAACCAGCCTCTCTCCTATGGCTCGGCAGAAAGGGCAAGGCGCCCAGACTGCCGGCGCCACTGCGTGGCCTCCCTCAGCCCTGCCGTGCTCAGCGGGCGCTCTCAGGACGCACGGGCACCAGGAGGGGCATCCTCCCTGATGTCGGAAAGGATGCTAGCATGCCAAAGGACAAGAATACCGCCCAAGTCCTCTTGGCTTGGAGGTCGATTTGCGGGTTCTCTCTTACATTGCCTTGATTAAATAAACCTGGCTTGAAACTCAATGCAAAGTCTTTGGCTCTGTTTTGGTCCCCTTGTAGTCTGTGCCCCAGCATCCATGCCACTCCTCACAGATTCACCATGTCCCCCTTTGCCTGGGACTGGATGGGAAGGGGGTCGGGGGCCCCTGATAAGAAGCCAGCTTCTACTTGCAAACTAGATTCTCTTGGAATCCCTACAACAGTGAAGCACCATCACTGAGATTCTGGGAGCAAGAGAGCTTCCATTAGGGCCAGTACAGGGGAGCACCGTTACAAATCTCTCCTAGCACTTTTCTTGGTTCCCAGATTATAGCCAGATTATTATCAGCAGGGCTCAAATTAACCAAGGTGCTGGGGATATTAGGCAGGCAATCAATCTCTCTCTCTCCCTCACGCCCTCCATCCCTACCTCCCTCTCTCACTTGTCTCCTTCTGCCTCTCCCTTGTTCTCTCTCTCCCTCTCCCCCTGTCTTATGGTCTCTTTGCCACAAACACTTACAGCGCACACACAGCCACACAAACACACAAGCATCGTTTGAACCAAGTGCTGCTATAATTAGACTCATCCCCAAATGTTGCTGAAGAAGCGCGTAGTCTCCATCTCAGTGCACATGGCTGAGTTTCATGAACCAGGGTGGCACTAAAGACGGCCCATTATGTGTTTTGGGTTTCCATGTTTCGAGGGTCTAGGGCCTAGGCTCAGCTAAAATGTCAGATGGGTTTGTATGTTCCAGCCAAATATTCCTTCCTAGCACAGCTGCGCCACCATCCTCTAGGACGCTTTGGAATTCCCCTTCTGCTTCTCCTGCTCCTCCTCCTCCTTCTTGTCCTCTGCTCCCCCTCCCCTCCCCCTTCCCACTCCCCTCCCCCTCACCCCTCCCCTCCCCTCCTCATCCCTCTCCCCACACCCCTCCCTTCCCTCTCCTCCTCCCCAGGTATTCGATTTTGGAAAACACACCCTCGCTTCCCATCTCTATCCTACTGGGTCCATCTTGGCTGAGGCGGGGCTATCATTGCACTCCCCAGCGTTACTTGAGTTATCTGTCTCTTCTCCCAAGTTGTGGTGCCGGGCCCTCCTTTTCAGCTCTGGTTTCTTGCCTGAATTTCCCGGACTCGTGCCTGCCGTCCGGAGAAGGAGTGACCGTCTACAGGTTCTCTGGATCCATGTGTTTTCACCATCAAACGATTTTTCCTTGCTTCCCTTTTGGCGGCTCCAGCAGGGAAGTTCGCTTGGGAATGCATTCCGTTTGCGTGGGCTGGATTCCCGACAGCAGAGCTCCCGATGCCGTTGGGCATGAGTCCTTGGGGCTGCTGGACAGTTTCTGACCTGTTTTGACCTGGGTGATGGCCCCAGGCGAGTGAGGGCAGCTCCCCGCTCCCCTCCGCCTCTACCCCTCCCCCTCTTTTCCCCTCCCCCACCCACTGTTGGGACGTGCATTCGACCTGGCTTCCCTGGGAGACAGGCTTGCCAAGAGAATTGCTTTGACGTAGCCGGGTGTAGCTGACACGTTTCGGCCTGGATAGACTTCAGGGGACCGGACCCTCATCAGGCCTCTCTGGAAAGGCTTTGAAGATGCTGGCAGACAGGCGGGGCAACATAGCCATGTTGGGTTTGCCCAGGACAAGCCTCGCAATTCGAAGCCGCCTCCTAGTGTGGTAGTGGGGTCTGCCCCTTACTTCATGCACTCCCTGGCCCGTGAGGAAGGGGGCGGGCTGCAGATGACAGCTGGAAATGTTTCCAAAGTTTGTGACCGAAGAGCATGACCCGTGTGTCGAATCCTGTGTCCGTCGGTGCATTCAGCTTTCCTATTGAAATGAGCGGGTCCTCAGCCTCCAGTCAAGGAAATGCCTCAGGCCTGGAATGCAATGAGGTCCAGGAGATGCCGAGGGAATTGGGAAGTAGACACCGGGAAGCTAGGCCCTCCACACTGGAAAGAACACTGGGGCCAAGCCTTGTCACCACGAACCCAGGGTTGGGGAAAGCCAGGGAGAGCAAACACTGCGTGGAACGGGAAAACGTGTGAAAACCAGAGAGCCCTGGAGCCCATTCAGCCCGGGGAACGGAGGATGCCAGGCTTCCAAAGAAAGGCCTTGCTGGCCTCCGGATTTGCCTTTCAGTCCAAGTCCCCTAACATGGACACATGGGAACACTTCAAGGTTCTCAAGGTGGAAGGGGGGGTTGGGATCCCGAGGCAGCGATTTCCATAAATAGGGGCGGGGCGTGCCCGATCCCTTGATAAGGCCCGTGCTCCTGGGAACTCCACATTTGGCCAGCAGCCTCTGTGCCGGACGGGTGTCTCTCCGGCCATGGATGAATCACGCACGCCCAAAGGTAAGTAGACATCAGCACATGGGCTCTCCTGCTGGCTCATCTGAAATGCCTTCCTGCCCTCTCAGGGATGTGGACGAGGGGAGAAATGGCCCCATGAGACTGCAGGGATGGCTCTGGCTGGGCTCTGTTTAAGGAAGCCATTGGGCCAAATGATTGAGAGAGAGGCTTGTGTAGTTCTGTTTTTCCTTTCTTTTTTGTTTTTATTCATTGATTTCTTTGGCCCTGTTGAAATTGACATGGGAGCGGTAGCCCTGCTGCCCACCCACAGCTCCTCTGTGAGAAGTCCTGACGTGCAGCTGCACAGAAAGCTGCAGCCATTGTCCAAGGCTTCCGATCGCATGCAGCGCATTTCTAGTGGAACACGTTAGGACATTTGAGTTGGTGGTGTTGGTACATTCTCGCTGTGGTTTAGCAGCTCCCTCTTGCCTTGAGTTCCGTGGGAACGGGTCCGTTTCTCTGCTGTCCCTGGAAGTAGTCCACACGCAGGATACCCAAGAAGCACGGCAGGTCATAGGTTCCCTTGCCACCAAATTCCAAACTAGGGCTCGGGAGGCACTGATCCCAGAAACCCTTGACATGCCTCCCACTCGACTCCAAAGTAGGGAGTGGAGACTGGGGGCAGGGGTAGCTGGGGGCGCATGTGGGGGTGGGGCATTCTGAAGGCAAAAGCCCCAAGGCCAGGCTACCGTGTGCTCCATGACTTCTATCCGAAGCAATCTCACTGCAGCTGGCAAGGAGGAAGGGTGCTTGTGAAGGAAGCATCGCTTGGGGTGCGCAAGCCGTGCCTTGCGTCCTTCCAGGCAGACACCTTGACACCCTAGTTTGGCAGCTGGCAGTGGCTAGCGGGGAATTCCTTTGTCGGGAGGGCTGATGTTCTAGAGTTTGAATACACTTCAGGAAATCCAAGTCGTCCCGAAGCCCGGGACGTGCCCGACACCACGTCGGGCTTTCCGCAGAACGTGTGTACAAGCACAGTCCTATTCCTCTGCATCACAGAGAACAAGTGTCCACTAGGACAGGGCTCTATCAATCCAAGCTTTCCACAGAGAAAAATAGCACACACACAGCCAGTCCACATGACACGGTGACGTCCAGGATGGGGTGCTCATCCTCTGTGGTGTCCCAGCCCAGGCGTCGTCAAAATCACGGTCGGGGCACGAGGGCCGCAATGTGGGTATCCGACACAACCTACACACGTGTGGCCGTGCTTGGCTCGATTTTCAAGTAGTTCAAGCAGGTGTGCCATGGGTGTGTGAGGAGCCACAAGGTGGGCTCTTCTAGCTGGCCTAAAGTTCGAGGTCCGTCCTGCCAGGGGCCATCCAGACGTTGCACGGCCGGCAGCCGGCGGCCGCGTCCCCTGGGTGGGAACATCTTCCACCCATTTGGAACATGACCCTGTTGCCCTAGGTCTTCCCAGCTGGTTGGTTTGTAGTTCTCTGGGCTGCCGGTGAGTGGGTGGTAGATCCCAAGAACTTGAGCCACCTCATCTTTTCTACTTGGCATAGATGGAAGGCCCAGGGTCACCCCTTCAGCAGGGCTGTGTGTGTGCTTCCGTTAGATAGAAAGGGACGGCCATCTGTGCACTGGAGTCTACTCCCCCCCGCCTCCCGGACACAAAAAGCAGCCTGGTGTGGCACCACCCATCACCACCACACACCGCCGTTGGTGCAGCCGTACGGATTCCCTCTCAGACTTTTCCCCTCTTGTATTTGGCAGGCCCATGCCCAAGTGGACAGCGGAGATAGAGGCTGGTTCTGAAGCTCAGTCAAAAGGATGCTCTGCAAGCCCTCTTTCAACAGAACCCCTACCCTGGCATCAAGGCCCGAGAGAGCCTGGCCCGAAACCTGGGCATTCCCGAAAGCAGAATTCAGGTAAATATCAGTCTCGGGATTCCTGTTCTCTCGGGTTCCGTGTCCAGATGCCACCCGGCCCGAGCCGTGTGAGTCCCAATTCCAGGTCGGGGAGCTGGCTGCTGAGACTTAGCCAGGCTTCGTCTCTCATGCGTTGGGAGGGAACCAAAGATAAGCCATCCGGCCTCAGGGAAAAGGGGTGTCCTCTAGCGAGCCTCTGTGCTGAAGGGTTTGTACGTGGTTTCCGAGCCCAATATGCAATTGGCTACAGACACTTCGTGGTGGGGTGCACGCTATGGAGAGGAGCCGTCTCCTCCTCTTGGTGCTCCTGGTCTGGGTGCTGGAGGCAAGCCTGGAATCCACTCCCGTCTAAGAATGGCTGTCCCTTGGGAGAACAGGGCCAGAGGGAGCTGAGTGGCCCTTGGTCCTACAGGAGGTCAGGAATCAAAGCCGAGGGAAAGAGGGTGCGTGAGGCTGCTTGTGCCAGGGGGTTCGGTCCTTTCTGGCTCACCTCCGAGGCGCTAGCGGTGCTCAAGGCTTCCTGTCTGGTAGGGTGGGAGAGGAGCCCTGAAAGGGGAGAACCTTAGGAGCAGGAGCACTGTGCCTGCGGCCTTTCAATGGGCACTAAGACGCGTAGGCTTCCCTTACTGAACTGACTGGCACGTTCAACAAACTGCCCACACAGCCCCATCAGAGATGCCTAAAAATGGACACACACACGTCCACACCCTCACCGACACCCATATCTACCCCGATGGCCACAACTCCACCAAACCCAACCCCACCCCCCTGCCACCCGGCCGGCCCCCAAGCCTCACACGACCTCACCCGACCTCACTCGGCTGCACCCTACCCTTCACCACGCCGCTCCACTCCACTCCACTCCACTCCACTCCATCCACACCTAACTCTGCATTTGATTCTTGGGTAATGATGAAGGCAGCATGTGGTTTCACTGTTGGAGACAATGACACAGATTTGAACGATGGGGATCGGGTACCTAAGAGCCTCCAGACCTGGAAGTGGCAGGACCTTGCCCTCCTCAGAGTTCCCTGTCAAGGAGTCTTTTCCAGGCAGCATGGGGTTTTCAGGAGTTCGCCCGCCTTCAGGGAATTTTGGACAAGAGCACTCACCTATGCGTGGTGTGTTAGGAAATGGTGCTGTCCATGGGGCCAGGAGGGAGACAGAGGAACATTCCTCAGGCACTGAGCATGGTCAAAAAGGAGGCACAAAGACTCAAAGGGAGCCAGTGAGAGAAACAACAGAGAGAAATGGACACAGAGACAGAGACAGGGACTGAGAGAGAGGAAAAGAGAAACAAGCATAAACAGGTAGATGGACAGAATCGGAGACTGAGACTAACAGGCCAACAGGGACCATGGCAGGTGACAGGAATGGAAAATGTCAAGTGAGACAGAGAGCTAAGCAGAGAGAGACAGAAACGGATAGCAAGAGAGATGATCAGACAGAGTGGGTCGGGGGAGGAAACGAGGGATATGGAGAGGAGAAGAGAGAGGGAGAATATCAGCAAGCTCCTTCAGACTGACTTTGGGAAAGCAAACATTGTCTCCTGCCTCACGGGTTTTTGTCTTTGGATTCCAGAGGGAGGATGGCAGGGGATATGCTGATTTTCTTCCGTGCAGATAGTGTTTTCTGGAATCCTGTGCAGTTCTTCCGAGGTGAAAGCCATAATCTGTGGCAAGTCCAGTCCCTTTGGGTGCTGAATATTTCCACTGGGGGCACATGGAGCCTAGAGTTTGTCCACTCCTTTGGTTGTCTGTTTGCTGTGTTGCGAATCACTGTGATAGCTCTTGAAATCTGTCCCTAAGCATTTGAGTGACAGGGGTTTTACTCCTTCTACTTAGGTTTGGTTCCAAAACCAACGAAGAAGAAGCCTAAGGCAGAGCCGACCGCCGTCGGGGAACATCTTACCATACGGGCAATCGCATCCTGTGCACGAGCCTCAGGCTCTGACGCAAGGTGTGTCCCTGGATTTTCAAAGGCATTTTCCCATTAGGGTTCCTGGAGACAGATTCATCTCTGAACGTGGGTGACAAGTAGTCAGCAGAGAACCCTTAGGAGAGGACACAAGCCTATCTGGGCCTTGCCCTGCTAGTGCTCACACTATGAGCATCATGGCCCTGTTTGGAGGGTGGGGTCTTGCATGGCCAGGAAGCCTTTCAACCCTCTGGTCCTGAAACTGTCCAAAGTGCAGAGTTCCCATCTCTTATCCACTCACAAAAAAATTCCTCGGGCTCCATAGCAAGATTCGTTCCAGAATTGGCCCATCAGGGCTTCAGAACACTCCAGAAAACATGCTGGGAAACCAACCAAACAACAAACTAGAGAAACAAAGAAACAAACAGTCAAGCAAGAAATAAAATTTTAAAGTGAATAATTAAAATGTAAAATGGAAACTGTGAGTGTGTGTGTGTGTGTTTGTGTGTGTGTGTGTGGGTGTGTATGTGTGGATGTGTCTGTGTGGGTGGGGAAATGTATTGTGCCTGTGTATACTTCTACATACACATGATAATTCACTATAGACATAGCGATACATATATGTATAAAAACTATATTTGTATCGATTAATTATCTTTCTATCATCTATCGATCTATTATCTATCTATGTAGATCTATACCTATGTTTCAATCTCTCTCTCTCTTTACCTCTCACCTATCTATCTCTCTCTCTATCTCTCTCTCTATCTATCTATCCATCTATCTATCTATCTATCTATCCCTCTATCTCTCTATCTTTCTATCTACCTACCTATCTGATATGCCATTTCCTCCATATGGCAAAATTTGTGTGCACTGAATGTGAAGTGGGCTTCATTGTCCTCTCTTCTTTGTTTGTGCTCCTCTAGATGGCCGCCCAAAAGAGGCTGGGAGAAAGCGCACGTTCATCTCACCCTCTCAAACAGGGATGCTTGTGCAAGCCTTTGAGAGGGACCGCTTTCCTGGCATTGCCACCAGGGAAGAATTGGCTCGTCAAACAGGACTTCCTGAACCTCGAATCCAGGTAAGGTCTCAGTAGGTGGAAGATGGTATGTCCCAAGGCGGGAGTGCCGTTTTCCTCCCGCGCCGGTGCTGGATATACGTAGGCACTGCTGATGGTTCTGGATGTGTGGGTGGGTCATTGGGGGGTTGGGGAGAGGAATGGGGCTTGTAAGTTTCCCTATAGACATTCACTCAGGTGCCTGACCTGAAGGCATCCATTTCCTGAAGGGGACGGAGCAGAGGAGGTCCCGGACAGCCTGGGAGGGGTCCCGACAGTCTAGCCAGACAGCGAGGGATCTCTCATGGAAGCCAGGGTTCCAGTGTGGCCCTGATTTGGCCCCTCATTTTGCAAGGACCTGGGGACTGGCAAAGGTCCCATCACCCTGGGTCAAGGCCTATCCGAAGGCAGTGTTTTTGCCCGGAGCCTGTCAGACCAGGGGTGCTGGCATGGGGGTTGCAAGGCGACGTGGGAGATCGTGCTTCTGATGTACCTGTCTCCCTTTCTCTCATCTTGCCTAGATATGGTTTCAGAACCGGAGAGCTCGGCACCCGGAGCAGAGCAGAGGGGCGCCTGCCAAGGCCCGGGCAGAAGACCCCGATGCCAGACCAGCCCCGACTGTCCCATCGGACCAAAGGCCCCCGCCCAACATCCACAACAGCGCTCATCAATTGCCTCCAACTGATCCACTGGACAGCTTCCGGTCCCTTACCGCTGCAGCCCCTCCTCTGGCCCCAAGCTTCTTTGTGCCTTGTGCTCCCTGTGGTGGCTGGGTGGGCCAGCCTTTGATGCTCCTGTTGGTCCAGCCCGCCCCGGCTTCGCAGGGAGCAGAGAACCCTCCACATCCGGGAACAGACCCCGGCGGCACCACAGCAGGGCCGAGTCCAGGAGGGAGTCTCGCACCCATGCACGCGGCACTCACGCCCTCCGCCCACGGAGGGGCCTGCCCGCACAGCAGCCTGCACCCTGGCATGGCAGCACGCCCTCAGCCTGTCCCCCGCAGCGCTCCTCCACACACCGGGCAGCATCCGGCTCAGCCACGCAGCCCCCACGCGCCAATTCTGCAGCCCGAACAGGCCGAGACACACCTGTGGCAGCAGCAGGCCCCATCGGATCAGCTCACGTGTCCTCCGCTCCACCCGCAGCCCCAGACCTCAGGCGCCAGAGGCTCAGGGAGCCTCTTAGATGAACTCTTGTCAGACGCCAGCCTTCTGGAAAAGGCACAACCTTTCCTGAGCGACGGCACCCCGGAAGAGGGACTTTGGCCAACCCTGGAAGAACCCCTCAGTGACGACGCATTCCAGGCCCTCCTGGACATGCTGCCAGGCTCGCCAGGGCCTCAGGAAAGCCTTTGGTCGAGCCCAATTCAGGCCTCCTTCCCTGGGATGCCGAGCCACGGCTGAGAAAAAAGGACGAGGAACCAGCCACTCTCCTAGGGCTCGGCAGCAAGGGCAAGGCGCCCAGACTGCCGGCGCCACTGCGTGGCCTCCCTCAGCCCTGCCGTGCTCCGCGGGCGCTCTCAGGACGCACGGGCACCAGGAGGGGCATCCTCCCTGATGTCGGAAAGGATGCTAGCATGCCAAAGGACAAGAATACCGCCCAAGTCCTCTTGGCTTGGAGGTCGATTTGCGGGTTCTCTCTTACATTGCCTTGATTAAATAAACCTGGCTTGGAACTCAATGCAAAGTCTTTGGCTCTGTTTTGGTCCCCTTGTAGTCTGTGCCCCAGCATCCATGCCACTCCTCACAGATTCACCATGTCCCCCTTTGCCTGGGACTGGATGGGAAGGGGGTCGGGGGCCCCTGATAAGAAGCCAGCTTCTACTTGCAAACTAGATTCTCTTGGAATCCCTACAGCAGTGAAGCACCATCACTGAGATTCTGGGAGCAAGAGAGCTTCCATTAGGGCCAGTACAGGGGAGCACCGTTACAAATCTCTCCTAGCACTTTTCTTGGTTCCCAGATTATAGCCAGATTATTATCAGCAGGGCTCAAATTAACCAAGGTGCTGGGGATATTAGGCAGGCAATCAATCTCTCTCTCTCCCTCACGCCCTCCATCCCTACCTCCCTCTCTCACTTGTCTCCTTCTGCCTCTCCCTTGTTCTCTCTCTCCCTCTCCCCCTGTCTTATGGTCTCTTTGCCACAAACACTTACAGCGCACACACAGCCACACAAACACACAAGCATCGTTTGAACCAAGGGCTGCTATAATTAGACTCATCCCCAAATGTTGCTGAAGAATCTCGTAGTCTCCATCTCAGTGCACATGGCTGAGTTTCATGAACCAGGGTGGCACTAAAGACGGCCCATTATGTGTTTTGGGTTTCCATGTTTCGAGGGTCTAGGGCCTAGGCTCAGCTAAAATGTCAGATGGGTTTGTATGTTCCAGCCAATTATTCCTTCCTAGCACAGCTGCGCCACCATCCTCTAGGACGCTTTGGAATTCCCCTTCTGCTTCTCCTGCTCCTCCTCCTCCTTCTTGTCCTCTGCTCCCCCTCCCCTCCCCCTTCCCACTCCCCTCCCCCTCACCCCTCCCCTCCCCTCCTCATCCCTCTCCCCACACCCCTCCCTTCCCTCTCCTCCTCCCCAGGTATTCGATTTTGGAAAACACACCCTCGCTTCCCATCTCTATCCTACTGGGTCCATCTTGGCTGAGGCGGGGCTATCGTTGCACTCCCCAGCGTTACTTGAGTTATCTGTCTCTTCTCCCAAGTTGTGGTGCCGGGCCCTCCTTTTCAGCTCTGGTTTCTTGCCTGAATTTCCTGGACTCGTGCCTGCCGTCCGGAGAAGGAGTGACCGTCTACAGGTTCTCTGGATCCATGTGGTTTCACCATCAAACGATTTTTCCTTGCTTCCCTTTTGGCAGCTCCAGCAGGGAAGTTCGCTTGGGAATGCATTCCGTTTGCGTGGGCCGGATTCCCGACAGCAGAGCTCCCGATGCCGTTGGGCATGGGTCCTGGGGGCTGCTGGACAGTTTCTGACCTGTTTTGACCTGGGTGATGGCCCCAGGCGAGTGAGGGCAGCTCCCCGCTCCCCTCCCCCTCTTCCCCTCCCCCTCTTTTCCCCTCCCCCACCCACTGTTGGGACGTGCATTCGACCTGGCTTCCCTGGGAGACAGGCTTGCCAAGAGAATTGCTTTGACGTAGCCGGGTGTAGCTGACACGTTTCGGCCTGGATAGACTTCAGGGGACCGGACCCTCATCAGGCCTCTCTGGAAAGGCTTTGAAGATGCTGGCAGACAGGCGGGGCAACATAGCCATGTTGGGTTTGCCCAGGACAAGCCTCGCACTTCGAAGCCGCCTCCTAGTGTGGTAGTGGGGTCTGCCCCTTTCTTCATGCACTCCCTGGCCCGTGAGGAAGGGGGCGGGCTGCAGATGACAGCTGGAAATGTTTCCAAAGTTTGTGACCGAAGAGCATGACCCGTGTGTCGAATCCTGTGTCTGTCGGTGCATTCAGCTTTCCTATTGAAATGAGCGGGTCCTCAGCCTCCAGTCAAGGAAATGCCTCAGGCCTGGAGTGCAATGAGGTCCAGGAGATGCCGAGGGAATTGGGAAGTAGACACCGGGAAGCTCGGCCCTCCACACTGGAAAGAACACTGGGGCCAAGCCTTGTCACCACGAACCCAGGGTTGGGGAAAGCCAGGGAGAGCAAACACTGCGTGGAACGGGAAAACGTGTGAAAACCAGAGAGCCCTGGAGCCCATTCAGCCCGGGGAACGGAGGATGCCAGGCTTCCAAAGAAAGGCCTTGCTGGCCTCCGGATTTGCCTTTCAGTCCAAGTCCCCTAACATGGACACATGGGAACACTTCAAGTTTCTCAAGGTGGAAGGGGGGGTTGGGATCCCGAGGCAGCGATTTCCATAAATAGGGGCGGGGAGTGCCCGATCCCTTGATAAGGCCCGTGCTCCTGGGAACTCCACATTTGGCCAGCAGCCTCTGTGCCGGACGGGTGTCTCTCCGGCCATGGATGACTCACGCACGCCCAACGGTAAGTAGACATCAGCACCTGGGCTCTCCTGCTGGCTCATCTGAAATGCCTTCCTGCCCTCTCAGGGATGTGGACGAGGGGAGAAATGGCCCCATGAGACTGCAGGGATGGCTCTGGCTGGGCTCTGTTTAAGGAAGCCATTGGGCCAAATGATTGAGAGAGTGGCTTGGTAGTTCTGTTTTTCCTTTCTTTTTTGTTTTTATTCATTGATTTCTTTGGCCCTGTTGAAATTGACATGGGAGCGGTAGCCCTGCTGCCCACCCACAGCTCCTCTGTGAGAAGTCCTGACGTGCAGCTGCACAGAAAGCTGCAGCCGTTGTCCAAGGCTTCCGATCGCATGCAGCGCATTTCTAGTGGAACACGTTAGGACATTTGAGTTGGTGGTGTTGGTACTTTCTCGCTGTGGTTTAGCAGCTCCCTCTTGCCTTGAGTTCCGTGGGAACGGGTCCGTTTCTCTGCTGTCCCTGGAAGTAGTCCACACGCAGGATACCCAAGAAGCACGGCAGGTCATAGGTTCCCTTGCCACCAAATTCAACACTAGGGCTCGGGAGGCACTGATCCCAGAAACCCTTGACATGCCTCCCACTCGACTCCAAAGTAGGGAGTGGAGACTGGGGGCAGGGGCAGCTGGGGGCGCATGTGGGGGTGGGGCTTTCTGAAGGCAAAAGCCCCAAGGCCAGGCTACCGTGTGCTCCATGACTTCTGTCCGAAGCAATCTCACTGGAGCTGGCAAGGAGGAAGGGTGCTTGTGAAGGAAGCATCGCTTGGGGTGCGCAAGCCGTGCCTTGCGTCCTTCCAGGCAGACACCTTGACACCCTAGTTTGGCAGCTGGCAGTGGCTAGCGGGGAATTCCTTTGTCGGGAGGGCTGATGTTCTAGAGTTTGAATACACTTCAGGAAATCCAAGTCGTCCCGAAGCCCGGGACGTGCCCGACACCACGTCGGGCTTTCCGCAGAACGTGTGAACAAGCACAGTCCTATTCCTCTGCATCACAGAGAACAAGTGTCCACTAGGACAGGGCTCTATCAATCCAAGCTTTCCACAGAGAAAAATAGCACACACACAGCCAGTCCACATGACACGGTGACGTCCAGGATGGGGTGCTCATCCTCTGTGGTGTCCCAGCCCAGGCGTCGTCAGAATCAGGGTCGGGGCACGAGGGCCGCAATGTGGGTATCCGACACAACCTACACACGTGTGGCCGTGCTTGGCTCGATTTTCAAGTAGTTCAAGCAGGTGTGCCATGGGTGTGTGAGGAGCCACAAGGTGGGCTCTTCTAGCTGGCTAAAGTTCGAGGTCCGTCCTGCCAGGGGCCATCCAGACGTTGCACGGCGGGCAGCCGGCGGCCGCGTCCCCTGGGTGGGAACATCTTCCACCCATTTGGAACATGACCCTGTTGCCCTAGGTCTTCCCAGCTGGTTGGTTTGTAGTTCTCTGGGCTGCCGGTGAGTGGGTGGTAGATCCCAAGAACTTGAGCCACCTCATCTTTTCTACTTGGCATAGATGGAAGGCCCAGGGTCACCCCTTCAGCAGGGCTGTGTGTGTGCTTCCGTTAGATAGAAAGGGATGGCCATCTGTGCACTGGAGTCTACTCCCCCCCCGCCTCCCGGACACAAAAAGCAGCCTGGTGTGGCACCACCCATCACCACCACACACCGCCGTTGGTGCAGCCGTACGGATTCCCTCTCAGACTTTTCCCCCTCTTGTATTTGGCAGGCCCACGCCCAAGAGGACAGCGGAGAAAGAGGCTGGTTCTGAAGCTCAGTCAAAATGATGCTCTGCAAGCCCTCTTTCAACAGAACCCCTACCCTGGCATCAAGGCCCGAGAGAGCCTGGCCCGAAACCTGGGCATTGCCGAAAGCAGAATTCAGGTAAATATCAGTCTCGGGATTCCTGTTCTCTCGGGTTCCGTGTCCAGATGCCACCCGGCCCGAGCCGTGTGAGTCCCAATTCCAGGTCGGGGAGCTGGCTGCCGAGACTTAGCCAGGTTTCGTCTCTCGTGCGTTGGGAGGGAACCAAAGATAAGCCATCCAGCCTCAGGGAAAATGGGTGTCCTCTAGCGAGCCTCTGTGCTGAAGGGTTTGTAGGTGGTTTCCGAGCCCAATATGCAATTGGCTACAGACACTTCATGGTGGGGGGCACGCTATGGAGAGGAGCCGTCTCCTCCCCTTGGTGCTCCTGGTCTGGGTGCTGGAGGCAAGCCTGGAATCCACTCCCGGCTAAGAATGGCTGTCCCTTGGGAGAACAGGGCCAGAGGGAGCTGAGTGGCCCTTGGTCCTACAGGAGGTCAGGAATCAAAGCCGAGGGAAAGAGGGAGCGTGAGGCTGCTTGTGCCAGGGGGTTCGGTCCTTTCTGGCTCACCTCCGAGGCGCTAGCGGTGCTCAAGGCTTCCTGTCTGGTAGGGTGGGAGAGGAGCCCTGAAAGGGGAGAACCTTAGGAGCAGGAACACTGTGCCTGCTGCCTTTCAATGGGCACTAATACGCGTAGGCTTCCCTTACTGAACTGACTGGCAGGTTCAACACACTGCCCACACAGCCCCATCAGAGATGCCTAAAAATGGACACACACACGCCCACACCCTCACCGACACCCATATCTACCCCGATGGCCACACCTCCACCAACCCCAACCCCACCCCCCTGCCACCCGGCCGGCCCCCAAGCCTCACACGACCTCACCCGACCTCACTCGGCTGCACCCTACCCTTCACCACGCCGCTCCACTCCACTCCACTCCACTCCACTCCATCCACACCTAACTCTGCATTTGATTCTTGGGTAACGATGAAGGCAGCATGTGGTTTCACTGTTGGAGACAATGACACAGATTTGAACGATGGGGATCGGGTACCTAAGAGCCTGCAGACCTGGAAGTGGCAGGACCTTGCCCTCCTCAGAGTTCCCTGTCAAGGAGTCTTTTCCAGGCAGCATGGGGTTTTCAGGAGTTCGCCCGCCTTCAGGGAATTTTGGACAAGAGCACTCACCTATGCGTGGTGTGTTAGGAAAGGGTGCTGTCCATGGGGCCAGGAGGGAGACAGAGGAACATTCCTCAGGCACTGAGCATGGTCAAAAAGGAGGCACAAAGACTCAAAGGGAGCCAGTGAGAGAAACAACAGAGAGAAATGGACACAGAGACAGAGACAGGGACTGAGAGAGAGGAAAAGAGAAACAAGCATAAACAGGTAGATGGACAGAATCGGAGACTGAGACTAACAGGCCAACAGGGACCATGGCAGGTGACAGGAATGGAAAATGTCAAGTGAGACAGAGAGCTAAGCAGAGAGAGACAGAAACGGATAGCAAGAGAGATGATCAGACAGAGTGGGTCGGGGGAGGAAACGAGGGATATGGAGAGGAGAAGAGAGAGGGAGAATATCAGCAAGCTCCTTCAGACTGACTTTGGGAAAGCATACATTGTCTCCTGCCTCACGGGTTTTTGTCTTTGGATTCCAGAGGGAGGATGGCAGGGGATATGCTGATTTTCTTCCGTGCAGATAGTGTTTTCTGGAATCCTGTGCAGTTCTTCCGAGGTGAAAGCCATAATCTGTGGCAAGTCCAGTCCCTTTGGGTGCTGAATATTTCCACTGGGGGCACATGGAGCCTAGAGTTTGTCCACTCCTTTGGTTGTCTGTTTGCTGTGTTGCGAATCACTGTGATAGCTCTTGAAATCTGTCCCTAAGCATTTGAGTGACAGGGGTTTTACTCCTTCTACTTAGGTTTGGTTCCAAAACCAACGAAGAAGAAGCCTAAGGCAGAGCCGACCGCCGTCGGGGAACATCTTACCAGACGGGAAATCGCATCCTGTGCACGAGCCTCAGGCTGTGACGCAAGGTGAGTCCCTGGCTTTCCAAAGGCATTTTCCCATTAGGGTTCCTGGAGACAGATTCATCTCTGAACGTGGGTGACAAGTAGTCAGCAGAGAACCCTTAGGAGAGGACACAAGCCTATCTGGGCCTTCCCCTGCTAGTGATCACACTATGAGCATCATGGCCCTGTTTGGAGGGTGGGGTCTTGCATGGCCAGGAAGCCTTTCAACCCTCTGGTCCTGAAACTGTCCAAAGTGCAGAGTTCCCTTCTCTTATCCACTCACAAAGATTTTCCTCGGGCTCCATAGCAAGATTCGTTCCAGAATTGGCCCATCAGGGCTTCAGAACACTCCAGAAAACATGCTGGGAAACCAACCAAACAGCAAACTAGAGAAACAAGCAAATAAACAGTCAAGCAAGAAATAAAATTTTAAAGTGAATAATTAAAATGTAAAATGGAAACTGTGAGTGTGTGTGTGTGTGTTTGTGTGTGTGTGTGTGGGTGTGTATGTGTGGATGTGTCTGTGTGGGTGGGGGAATGCATTGTGCCTGTGTATACTTCTACATACACATGATAATTCACTATAGACATAGCGATTCATATATGTATAAAAACTATATTTGTATCGATTAACTATCTTTCTATCATCTATCGATCTATCATCTATCTATGTAGATCTATACCTATGTTTCAATCTCTCTCTCTCTTTACCTCTCACCTATCTATCTCTCTCTCTATCTCTCTCTCTATCTATCTATCCATCTATCTATCTATCTATCTATCCCTCTATCTCTCTATCTTTCTATCTACCTACCTATCTGATATGCCATTTCCTCCATATGGTAGAATTTGTGTGCACTGAATGTGAAGTGGGCTTCATTGTCCTCTCTTCTTTGTTTGTGCTCCTCTAGATGGCCGCCCAAAAGAGGCTGAGAGAAAGCGCACGTTCATCTCACCCTCTCAAACAGGGATGCTTGTGCAAGCCTTTGAGAGGGACCACTTTCCTGGCATTGCCACCAGGGAAGAATTGGCTCGTCAAACAGGACTTCCTGAACCTCGAATCCAGGTAAGGTCTCAGTAGGTGGAAGATGGTATGTCCCAAGGCGGGAGTGCCGTTTTCCTCCCACGCCGGTGCTGGATATACGTAGGCACTGCTGATGGTTCTGGATGTGTGGGTGGGTCATTGGGGGGTTGGGGAGAGGAATGGGGCTTGTAAGTTTCCCTATAGACATTCACTCAGGTGCCTGACCTGAAGGCATCCATTTCCTGAAGGGGACGGAGCAGAGGAGGTCCCGGACAGCCTGGGAGGGGTCCCGACAGTCTAGCCAGACTGCGAGGGATCTCTCATGGAAGCCAGGGTTCCAGTGTGGCCCTGATTTGGCCCCTCATTTTGCAAGGACCTGGGGACTGGCAAAGGTCCCATCACCCTGGGTCAAGGCCTATCCGAAGGCAGTGTTTTTGCCCGGAGCCTGTCAGACCAGGGGTGCTGGCATGGGGGTTGCAAGGCGACGTGGGAGATCGTGCTTCTGATGTACCTGTCTCCCTTTCTCTCATCTTGCCTAGATATGGTTTCAGAACCGGAGAGCTCGGCACCCGGAGCAGAGCAGAGGGGCGCCTGCCAAGGCCCGGGCAGAAGACCCCGATGCCAGACCAGCCCCGACTGTCCCATCGGACCAAAGGCCCCCGCCCAACATCCACAACAGCGCTCATCAATTGCCTCCAACTGATCCACTGGACAGCTTCCGGTCCCTTACCGCTGCAGCCCCTCCTCTGGCCCCAAGCTTCTTTGTGCCTTGTGCTCCCTGTGGTGGCTGGGTGGGCCAGCCTTTGATGCTCCTGTTGGTCCAGCCCGCCCCGGCTTCGCAGGGAGCAGAGAACCCTCCACATCCGGGAACAGACCCCGGCGGCACCACAGCAGGGCCTAGTCCAGGAGGGAGTCTCGCACCCATGCACGCGGCACTCACGCCCTCCGCCCACGGAGGGGCCTGCCCGCACAGCAGCCTGCACCCTGGCATGGCAGCACGCCCTCAGCCTGTCCCCCGCAGCGCTCCTCCACACACCGGGCAGCATCCGGCTCAGCCACGCAGCCCCCACGCGCCAATTCTGCAGCCCGAACAGGCCGAGACACACCTGTGGCAGCAGCAGGCCCCATCGGATCAGCTCACGTGTCCTCCGCTCCACCCGCAGCCCCAGACCTCAGGCGCCAGAGGCTCAGGGAGCCTCTTAGATGAACTCTTGTCAGACGCCAGCCTTCTGGAAAAGGCACAACCTTTCCTGAGCGACGGCACCCCGGAAGAGGGACTTTGGCCAACCCTGGAAGAACCCCTCAGTGACGACGAATTCCAGGCCCTCCTGGACATGCTGCCAGGCTTGCCAGGGCCTCAGGAAAGCATTTGGTCGAGCCCAATTCAGGCCTCCATCCCTGGGATGCCGAGCCACGGCTGAGAAAAAAGGACGAGGAACCAGCCACTCTCCTAGGGCTCGGCAGCAAGGGCAAGGCGCCCAGACTGCCGGCGCCACTGCGTGGCCTCCCTCAGCCCTGCCGTGCTCCGCGGGCGCTCTCAGGACACACGGGCACCAGGAGGGGCATCCTCCCTGATGTCGGAAAGGATGCTAGCATGCCAAAGGACAAGAATACCGCCCAAGTCCTCTTGGCTTGGAGGTCGATTTGCGGGTTCTCTCTTACATTGCCTTGATTAAATAAACCTGGCTTGGAACTCAATGCAAAGTCTTTGGCTCTGTTTTGGTCCCCTTGTAGTCTGTGCCCCAGCATCCATGCCACTCCTCACAGATTCACCATGTCCCCCTTTGCCTGGGACTGGATGGGAAGGGGGTCGGGGGCCCCTGATAAGAAGCCAGCTTCTACTTGCAAACTAGATTCTCTTGGAATCCCTACAGCAGTGAAGCACCATCACTGAGATTCTGGGAGCAAGAGAGCTTCCATTAGGGCCAGTACAGGGGAGCACCGTTACAAATCTCTCCTAGCACTTTTCTTGGTTCCCAGATTATAGCCAGATTATTATCAGCAGGGCTCAAATTAACCAAGGTGCTGGGGATATTAGGCAGGCAATCAATCTCTCCCTCTCCCTCACGCCCTCCATCCCTACCTCCCTCTCTCACTTGTCTCCTTCTGCCTCTCCCTTGTTCTCTCTCTCCCTCTCCCCCTGTCTTATGGTCTCTTTGCCACAAACACTTACAGCGCACACACAGCCACACAAACACACAAGCATCGTTTGAACCAAGGGCTGCTATAATTAGACTCATCCCCAAATGTTGCTGAAGAATCTCGTAGTCTCCATCTCAGTGCACATGGCTGAGTTTCATGAACCAGGGTGGCACTAAAGACGGCCCATTATGTGTTTTGGGTTTCCATGTTTCGAGGGTCTAGGGCCTAGGCTCAGCTAAAATGTCAGATGGGTTTGTATGTTCCAGCCAAATATTCCTTCCTAGCACAGCTGCGCCACCATCCTCTAGGACGCTTTGGAATTCCCCTTCTGCTTCTCCTGCTCCTCCTCCTCCTTCTTGTCCTCTGCTCCCCCTCCCCTCCCCTTCCCACTCCCCTCCCCCTCACCCCTCCCCTCCCCTCCTCATCCCTCTCCCCACACCCCTCCCTTCCCTCTCCTCCTCCCCAGGTATTCGATTTTGGAAAACACACCCTCGCTTCCCATCTCTATCCTACTGGGTCCATCTTGGCTGAGGCGGGGCTATCATTGCAGTAACCAGCGTTACTTGAGTTATCTGTCTCTTCTCCCAAGTTGTGGTGCCGGGCCCTCCTTTTCAGCTCTGGTTTCTTGCCTGACTTTCCCGGACTCGTGCCTGCCGTCCGGAGAAGGAGTGACCGTCTACAGGTTCTCTGGATCCATGTGGTTTCACCATCAAACGATTTTTCCTTGCTTCCCTTTTGGCGGCTCCAGCAGGGAAGTTCGCTTGGGAATGCATTCCGTTTGCGTGGGCCGGATTCCCGACAGCAGAGCTCCCGATGCCGTTGGGCATGGGTCCTGGGGGCTGCTGGACAGTTTCTGACCTGTTTTGACCTGGGTGATGGCCCCAGGCGAGTGAGGGCAGCTCCCCGCTCCCCTCCCCCTCTTCCCCTCCCCCTCTTTTCCCCTCCCCCACCCACTGTTGGGACCTGCATTCGACCTGGCTTCCCTGGGAGACAGGCTTGCCAAGAGAATTGCTTTGACGTAGCCGGGTGTAGCTGACACGTTTCGGCCTGGATAGACTTCAGGGGACCGGACCCTCATCAGGCCTCTCTGGAAAGGCTTTGAAGATGCTGGCAGACAGGCGGGGCAACATAGCCATGTTGGGTTTGCCCAGGACAAGCCTCGCACTTCGAAGCTGCCTCCTAGTGTGGTAGTGGGGTCTGCCCCTTTCTTCATGCACTCCCTGGCCCGTGAGGAAGGGGGCGGGCTGCAGATGACAGCTGGAAATGTTTCCAAAGTTTGTGACCGAAGAGCATGACCCGTGTGTCGAATCCTGTGTCCGTCGGTGCATTCAGCTTTCCTATTGAAATGAGCGGGTCCTCAGCCTCCAGTCAAGGAAATGCCTCAGGCCTGGAGTGCAATGAGGTCCAGGAGATGCCGAGGGAATTGGGAAGTAGACACCGGGAAGCTCGGCCCTCCACACTGGAAAGAACACTGGGGCCAAGCCTTGTCACCACGAACCCAGGGTTGGGGAAAGCCAGGGAGAGCAAACACTGCGTGGAACGGGAAAACGTGTGAAAACCAGAGAGCCCTGGAGCCCATTCAGCCCGGGGAACGGAGGATGCCAGGCTTCCAAAGAAAGGCCTTGCTGGCCTCCGGATTTGCCTTTCAGTCCAAGTCCCCTAACATGGACACATGGGAACACTTCAAGGTTCTCAAGGTGGAAGGGGGGTTTGGGATCCCGAGGCAGCGATTTCCATAAATAGGGGCGGGGCGTGCCCAATCCCTTGATAAGGCCCGTGCTCCTGGGAACTCCACATTTGGCCAGCAGCCTCTGTGCCGGACGGGTGTCTCTCCGGCCATGGATGACTCACGCACGCCCAACGGTAAGTAGACATCAGCACCTGGGCTCTCCTTCTGGCTCATCTGAAATGCCTTCCTGCCCTCTCAGGGATGTGGACGAGGGGAGAAATGGCCCCATGAGACTGCAGGGATGGCTCTGGCTGGGCTCTGTTTAAGGAAGCCATTGGGCCAAATGATTGAGAGAGTGGCTTGGTAGTTCTGTTTTTCCTTTCTTTTGTTTGTATTCATTGATTTCTTTGGCCCTGTTGAAATTGACATGGGAGCGGTAGCCCTGCTGCCCACCCACAGCTCCTCTGTGAGAAGTCCTGACGTGCAGCTGCACAGAAAGCTGCAGCCGTTGTCCAAGGCTTCCCATCGCATGCAGCGCATTTCTAGTGGAACACGTTAGGACATTTGAGTTGGTGGTGTTGGTACTTTCTCGCTGTGGTTTAGCAGCTCCCTCTTGCCTTGAGTTCCGTGGGAACGGGTCCGTTTCTCTGCTGTCCCTGGAAGTAGTCCACACGCAGGATACCCAAGAAGCACGGCAGGTCATAGGTTCCCTTGCCACCAAATTCAACACTAGGGCTCGGGAGGCACTGATCCCAGAAACCCTTGACATGCCTCCCACTCGACTCCAAAGTAGGGAGTGGAGACTGGGGGCAGGGGCAGCTGGGGGCGCATGTGGGGGTGGGGCTTTCTGAAGGCAAAAGCCCCAAGGCCAGGCTACCATGTGCTCCATGACTTCTGTCCGAAGCAATCTCACTGGAGCTGGCAAGGAGGAAGGGTGCTTGTGAAGGAAGCATCGCTTGGGGTGCGCAAGCCGTGCCTTGCGTCCTTCCAGGCAGACACCTTGACACCCTAGTTTGGCAGCTGGCAGTGGCTAGCGGGGAATTCCTTTGTCGGGAGGGCTGATGTTCTAGAGTTTGTATACACTTCAGGAAATCCAAGTCGTCCCGAAGCCCGGGACGTGCCCGACACCACGTCGGGCTTTCCGCAGAACGTGTGAACAAGCACAGTCCTATTCCTCTGCATCAGAGAGAACAAGTGTCCACTAGGACAGGGCTCTGTCAATCCAAGCTTTCCACAGAGAAAAATAGCACGCACATAGCCAGTCCACATGACACGGTGACGTCCAGGATGGGGTGCTCATCCTCTGTGGTGTCCCAGCCCAGGCGTCGTCAAAATCAGGGTCGGGGCACGAGGGCCGCAATGTGGGTATCCGACACAACCTACACACGTGTGGCCGTGCTTGGCTCGATTTTCAAGTAGTTCAAGCAGGTGTGCCATGGGTGTGTGAGGAGCCACAAGGTGGGCTCTTCTAGCTGGCCTAAAGTTCGAGGTCCGTCCTGCCAGGGGCCATCCAGACGTTGCACGGCGGGCAGCCGGCGGCCGCGTCCCCTGGGTGGGAACATCTTCCACCCATTTGGAACATGACCCTGTTGCCCTAGGTCTTCCCAGCTGGTTGGTTTGTAGTTCTCTGGGCTGCCGGTGAGTGGGTGGTAGATCCCAAGAACTTGAGCCACCTCATCTTTTCTACTTGGCATAGATGGAAGGCCCAGGGTCACCCCTTCAGCAGGGCTGTGTGTGTGCTTCCGTTAGATAGAAAGGGACGGCCATCTGTGCACTGGAGTCTACTCCCCCCCGCCTCCCGGACACAAAAAGCAGCCTGGTGTGGCACCACCCATCACCACCACACACCGCCGTTGGTGCAGCCGTACGGATTCCCTCTCAGACTTTTCCCCTCTTGTATTTGGCAGGCCCACGCCCAAGTGGACAGCGGAGAAAGAGGCTGGTTCTGAAGCTCAGTCAAAAGGATGCTCTGCAAGCCCTCTTTCAACAGAACCCCTACCCTGGCATCAAGGCCCGAGAGAGCCTGGCCCGAAACCTGGGCATTGCCGAAAGCAGAATTCAGGTAAATATCAGTCTCGGGATTCCTGTTCTCTCGGGTTCCGTGTCCAGATGCCACCCAGCCCGAGCCGTGTGAGTCCCAATTCCAGGTCGGGGAGCTGGCTGCTGAGACTTAGCCAGGCTTCGTCTCTCGTGCGTTGGGAGGGAACCAAAGATAAGCCATCCGGCCTCAGGGAAAAGGGGTGTCCTCTAGCGAGCCTCTGTGCTGAAGGGTTTGTACGTGGTTTCCGAGCCCAATATGCAATTGGCTACAGACACTTCGTGGTGGGGTGCACGCTATGGAGAGGAGCCGTCTCCTCCCCTTGGTGCTCCTGGTCTGGGTGCTGGAGGCAAGCCTGGAATCCACTCCCGTCTAAGAATGGCTGTCCCTTGGGAGAACAGGGCCAGAGGGAGCTGAGTGGCCCTTGGTCCTACAGGAGGTCAGGAATCAAAGCCGAGGGAAAGAGGGTGCGTGAGGCTGCTTGTGCCAGGGGGTTCGGTCCTTTCTGGCTCACCTCTGAGGCGCTAGCGGTGCTCAAGGCTTCCTGTCTGGTAGGGTGGGAGAGGAGCCCTGAAAGGGGAGAACCTTAGGAGCAGGAGCACTGTGCCTGCGGCCTTTCAATGGGCACTAATACGCGTAGGCTTCCCTTACTGAACTGACTGGCACGTTCAACAAACTGCCCACACAGCCCCATCAGAGATGCCTAAAAATGGACACACACACGCCCACACCCTCACCGACACCCATATCTACCCCGATGGCCACAACTCCACCAAACCCAACCCCACCCCCCTGCCACCCGGCCGGCCCCCAAGCCTCACACGACCTCACCCGACCTCACTCGGCTGCACCCTACCCTTCACCACGCCGCTCCACTCCACTCCACTCCACTCCACTCCATCCACACCTAACTCTGCATTTGATTCTTGGGTAACGATGAAGGCAGCATGTGGTTTCACTGTTGGAGACAATGACACAGATTTGAACGATGGGGATCGGGTACCTAAGAGCCTCCAGACCTGGAAGTGGCAGGACCTTGCCCTCCTCAGAGTTCCCTGTCAAGGAGTCTTTTCCAGGCAGCATGGGGTTTTCAGGAGTTCGCCCGCCTTCAGGGAATTTTGGACAAGAGCACTCACCTATGCGTGGTGTGTTAGGAAATGGTGCTGTCCATGGGGCCAGGAGGGAGACAGAGGAACATTCCTCAGGCACTGAGCATGGTCAAAAAGGAGGCACAAAGACTCAAAGGGAGCCAGTGAGAGAAACAACAGAGAGAAATGGACACAGAGACAGAGACAGGGACTGAGAGAGAGGAAAAGAGAAACAAGCATAAACAGGTAGATGGACAGAATCGGAGACTGAGACTAACAGGCCAACAGGGACCATGGCAGGTGACAGGAATGGAAAATGTCAAGTGAGACAGAGAGCTAAGCAGAGAGAGACAGAAACGGATAGCAAGAGAGATGATCAGACAGAGTGGGTCGGGGGAGGAAACGAGGGATATGGAGAGGAGAAGAGAGAGGGAGAATATCAGCAAGCTCCTTCAGACTGACTTTGGGAAAGCAAACATTGTCTCCTGCCTCACGGGTTTTTGTCTTTGGATTCCAGAGGGAGGATGGCAGGGGATATGCTGATTTTCTTCCGTGCAGATAGTGTTTTCTGGAATCCTGTGCAGTTCTTCCGAGGTGAAAGCCATAATCTGTGGCAAGTCCAGTCCCTTTGGGTGCTGAATATTTCCACTGGGGGCACATGGAGCCTAGAGTTTGTCCACTCCTTTGGTTGTCTGTTTGCTGTGTTGCGAATCACTGTGATAGCTCTTGAAATCTGTCCCTAAGCATTTGAGTGACAGGGGTTTTACTCCTTCTACTTAGGTTTGGTTCCAAAACCAACGAAGAAGAAGCCTAAGGCAGAGCCGACCGCCGTCGGGGAACATCTTACCAGACGGGCAATCGCATCCTGTGCACGAGCCTCAGGCTCTGACGCAAGGTGAGTCCCTGGATTTTCAAAGGCATTTTCCCATTAGGGTTCCTGGAGACAGATTCATCTCTGAACGTGGGTGACAAGTAGTCAGCAGAGAACCCTTAGGAGAGGACACAAGCCTATCTGGGCCTTGCCCTGCTAGTGCTCACACTATGAGCATCATGGCACTGTTTGGAGGGTGGGGTCTTGCATGGCCAGGAAGCCTTTCAACCCTCTGGTCCTGAAACTGTCCAAAGTGCAGAGTTCCCTTCTCTTATCCACTCACAAAAAATTTCCTCGGGCTCCATAGCAAGATTCGTTCCAGAATTGGCCCATCAGGGCTTCAGAACACTCCAGAAAACATGCTGGGAAACCAACCAAACAACAAACTAGAGAAACAAAGAAACAAACAGTCAAGCAAGAAATAAAATTTTAAAGTGAATAATTAAAATGTAAAATGGAAACTGTGAGTGTGTGTGTGTGTGTTTGTGTGTGTGTGTGTGGGTGTGTATGTGTGGATGTGTCTGTGTGGGTGGGGGAATGTATTGTGCCTGTGTATACTTCTACATACACATGATAATTCACTATAGACATAGCGATACATATATGTATAAAAACTATATTTGTATCTATTAATTATCTTTCTATCATCTATCGATCTATCATCTATCTATGTAGATCTATACCTATGTTTCAATCTCTCTCTCTCTTTACCTCTCACCTATCTATCTCTCTCTCTATCTCTCTCTCTATCTATCTATCCATCTATCTATCTATCTATCTATCCCTCTATCTCTCTATCTTTCTATCTACCTACCTATCTGATATGCCATTTCCTCCATATGGCAAAATTAGTGTGCACTGAATATGAAGTGGGCTTCATTGTCCTCTCTTCTTTGTTTGTGCTCCTCTAGATGGCCGCCCAAAAGAGGCTGGGAGAAAGCGCACGTTCATCTCACCCTCTCAAACAGGGATGCTTGTGCAAGCCTTTGAGAGGGACCGCTTTCCTGGCATTGCCACCAGGGAAGAATTGGCTCGTCAAACAGGACTTCCTGAACCTCGAATCCAGGTAAGGTCTCAGTAGGTGGAAGATGGTATGTCCCAAGGCGGGAGTGCCGTTTTCCTCCCGCGCCGGTGCTGGATATACGTAGGCACTGCTGATGGTTCTGGATGTGTGGGTGGGTCATTGGGGGGTTGGGGAGAGGAATGGGGCTTGTAAGCTTCCCTATAGACATTCACTCAGGTGCCTGACCTGAAGGCATCCATTTCCTGAAGGGGACGGAGCAGAGGAGGTCCCGGACAGCCTGGGAGGGGTCCCGACAGTCTAGCCAGACAGCGAGGGATCTCTCATGGAAGCCAGGGTTCCAGTGTGGCCCTGATTTGGCCCCTCATTTTGCAAGGACCTGGGGACTGGCAAAGGTCCCATCACCCTGGGTCAAGGCCTATCCGAAGGCAGTGTTTTTGCCCGGAGCCTGTCAGACCAGGGGTGCTGGCATGGGGGTTGCAAGGCGACGTGGGAGATCGTGCTTCTGATGTACCTGTCTCCCTTTCTCTCATCTTGCCTAGATATGGTTTCAGAACCGGAGAGCTCGGCACCCGGAGCAGAGCAGAGGGGCGCCTGCCAAGGCCCGGGCAGAAGACCCCGATGCCAGACCAGCCCCGACTGTCCCATCGGACCAAAGGCCCCCGCCCAACATCCACAACAGCGCTCATCAATTGCCTCCAACTGATCCACTGGACAGCTTCCGGTCCCTTACCGCTGCAGCCCCTCCTCTGGCCCCAAGCTTCTTTGTGCCTTGTGCTCCCTGTGGTGGCTGGGTGGGCCAGCCTTTGATGCTCCTGTTGGTCCAGCCCGCCCCGGCTTCGCAGGGAGCAGAGAACCCTCCACATCCGGGAACAGACCCCGGCGGCACCACAGCAGGGCCGAGTCCAGGAGGGAGTCTCGCACCCATGCACGCGGCACTCACGCCCTCCGCCCACGGAGGGGCCTGCCCGCACAGCAGCCTGCACCCTGGCATGGCAGCACGCCCTCAGCCTGTCCCCCGCAGCGCTCCTCCACACACCGGGCAGCATCCGGCTCAGCCACGCAGCCCCCACGCGCCAATTCTGCAGCCCGAACAGGCCGAGACACACCTGTGGCAGCAGCAGGCCCCATCGGATCAGCTCACGTGTCCTCCGCTCCACCCGCAGCCCCAGACCTCAGGCGCCAGAGGCTCAGGGAGCCTCTTAGATGAACTCTTGTCAGACGCCAGCCTTCTGGAAAAGGCACAACCTTTCCTGAGCGACGGCACCCCGGAAGAGGGACTTTGGCCAACCCTGGAAGAACCCCTCAGTGACGACGCATTCCAGGCCCTCCTGGACATGCTGCCAGGCTCGCCAGGGCCTCAGGAAAGCCTTTGGTCGAGCCCAATTCAGGCCTCCTTCCCTGGGATGCCGAGCCACGGCTGAGAAAAAAGGACGAGGAACCAGCCACTCTCCTAGGGCTCGGCAGCAAGGGCAAGGCGCCCAGACTGCCGGCGCCACTGCGTGGCCTCCCTCAGCCCTGCCGTGCTCCGCGGGCGCTCTCAGGACGCACGGGCACCAGGAGGGGCATCCTCCCTGATGTCGGAAAGGATGCTAGCATGCCAAAGGACAAGAATACCGCCCAAGTCCTCTTGGCTTGGAGGTCGATTTGCGGGTTCTCTCTTACATTGCCTTGATTAAATAAACCTGGCTTGGAACTCAATGCAAAGTCTTTGGCTCTGTTTTGGTCCCCTTGTAGTCTGTGCCCCAGCATCCATGCCACTCCTCACAGATTCACCATGTCCCCCTTTGCCTGGGACTGGATGGGAAGGGGGTCGGGGGCCCCTGATAAGAAGCCAGCTTCTACTTGCAAACTAGATTCTCTTGGAATCCCTACAGCAGTGAAGCACCATCACTGAGATTCTGGGAGCAAGAGAGCTTCCATTAGGGCCAGTACAGGGGAGCACCGTTACAAATCTCTCCTAGCACTTTTCTTGGTTCCCAGATTATAGCCAGATTATTATCAGCAGGGCTCAAATTAACCAAGGTGCTGGGGATATTAGGCAGGCAATCAATCTCTCTCTCTCCCTCACGCCCTCCATCCCTACCTCCCTCTCTCACTTGTCTCCTTCTGCCTCTCCCTTGTTCTCTCTCTCCCTCTCCCCCTGTCTTATGGTCTCTTTGCCACAAACACTTACAGCGCACACACAGCCACACAAACACACAAGCATCGTTTGAACCAAGGGCTGCTATAATTAGACTCATCCCCAAATGTTGCTGAAGAATCTCGTAGTCTCCTTCTCAGTGCACATGGCTGAGTTTCATGAACCAGGGTGGCACTAAAGACGGCCCATTATGTGTTTTGGGTTTCCATGTTTCGAGGGTCTAGGGCCTAGGCTCAGCTAAAATGTCAGATGGGTTTGTATGTTCCAGCCAAATATTCCTTCCTAGCACAGCTGCGCCACCATCCTCTAGGACGCTTTGGAATTCCCCTTCTGCTTCTCCTGCTCCTCCTCCTCCTTCTTGTCCTCTGCTCCCCCTCCCCTCCCCCTTCCCACTCCCCTCCCCCTCACCCCTCCCCTCCCCTCCTCATCCCTCTCCCCACACCCCTCCCTTCCCTCTCCTCCTCCCCAGGTATTCGATTTTGGAAAACACACCCTCGCTTCCCATCTCTATCCTACTGGGTCCATCTTGGCTGAGGCGGGGCTATCGTTGCACTCCCCAGCGTTACTTGAGTTATCTGTCTCTTCTCCCAAGTTGTGGTGCCGGGCCCTCCTTTTCAGCTCTGGTTTCTTGCCTGACTTTCCTGGACTCGTGCCTGCCGTCCGGAGAAGGAGTGACCGTCTACAGGTTCTCTGGATCCATGTGGTTTCACCATCAAACGATTTTTCCTTGCTTCCCTTTTGGCGGCTCCAGCAGGGAAGTTCGCTTGGGAATGCATTCCGTTTGCGTGGGCCGGATTCCCGACAGCAGAGCTCCCAATGCCGTTGGGCATGGGTCCTTGGGGCTGCTGGACAGTTTCTGACCTGTTTTGACCTGGGTGATGGCCCCAGGCGAGTGAGGGCAGCTCCCCGCTCCCCTCCCCCTCTTCCCCTCCCCCTCTTTTCCCCTCCCCCACCCACTGTTGGGACGTGCATTCGACCTGGCTTCCCTGGGAGACAGGCTTGCCAAGAGAATTGCTTTGACGTAGCCGGGTGTAGCTGACACGTTTCGGCCTGGATAGACTTCAGGGGACCGGACCCTCATCAGGCCTCTCTGGAAAGGCTTTGAAGATGCTGGCAGACAGGCGGGGCAACATAGCCATGTTGGGTTTGCCCAGGACAAGCCTCGCACTTCGAAGCCGCCTCCTAGTGTGGTAGTGGGGTCTGCCCCTTTCTTCATGCACTCCCTGGCCCGTGAGGAAGGGGGCGGGCTGCAGATGACAGCTGGAAATGTTTCCAAAGTTTGTGACCGAAGAGCATGACCCGTGTGTCGAATCCTGTGTCCGTCGGTGCATTCAGCTTTCCTATTGAAATGAGCGGGTCCTCAGCCTCCAGTCAAGGAAATGCCTCAGGCCTGGAGTGCAATGAGGTCCAGGAGATGCCGAGGGAATTGGGAAGTAGACACCGGGAAGCTCGGCCCTCCACACTGGAAAGAACACTGGGGCCAAGCCTTGTCACCACGAACCCAGGGTTGGGGAAAGCCAGGGAGAGCAAACACTGCGTGGAACGGGAAAACGTGTGAAAACCAGAGAGCCCTGGAGCCCATTCAGCCCGGGGAACGGAGGATGCCAGGCTTCCAAAGAAAGGCCTTGCTGGCCTCCGGATTTGCCTTTCAGTCCAAGTCCCCTAACATGGACACATGGGAACACTTCAAGGTTCTCAAGGTGGAAGGGGGGGTTGGGATCCCGAGGCAGCGATTTCCATAAATAGGGGCGGGGCGTGCCCGATCCCTTGATAAGGCCCGTGCTCCTGGGAACTCCACATTTGGCCAGCAGCCTCTGTGCCGGACGGGTGTCTCTCCGGCCATGGATGACTCACGCACGCCCAACGGTAAGTAGACATCAGCACCTGGGCTCTCCTTCTGGCTCATCTGAAATGCCTTCCTGCCCTCTCAGGGATGTGGACGAGGGGAGAAATGGCCCCATGAGACTGCAGGGATGGCTCTGGCTGGGCTCTGTTTAAGGAAGCCATTGGGCCAAATGATTGAGAGAGTGGCTTGGTAGTTCTGTTTTTCCTTTCTTTTTTGTTTTTATTCATTGATTTCTTTGGCCCTGTTGAAATTGACATGGGAGCGGTAGCCCTGCTGCCCACCCACAGCTCCTCTGTGAGAAGTCCTGACGTGCAGCTGCACAGAAAGCTGCAGCCGTTGTCCAAGGCTTCCGATCGCATGCAGCGCATTTCTAGTGGAACACGTTAGGACATTTGAGTTGGTGGTGTTGGTACTTTCTCGCTGTGGTTTAGCAGCTCCCTCTTGCCTTGAGTTCCGTGGGAACGGGTCCGTTTCTCTGCTGTCCCTGGAAGTAGTCCACACGCAGGATACCCAAGAAGCACGGCAGGTCATAGGTTCCCTTGCCACCAAATTCAACACTAGGGCTCGGGAGGCACTGATCCCAGAAACCCTTGACATGCCTCCCACTCGACTCCAAAGTAGGGAGTGGAGACTGGGGGCAGGGGCAGCTGGGGGCGCATGTGGGGGTGGGGCTTTCTGAAGGCAAAAGCCCCAAGGCCAGGCTACCGTGTGCTCCATGACTTCTGTCCGAAGCAATCTCACTGGAGCTGGCAAGGAGGAAGGGTGCTTGTGAAGGAAGCATCGCTTGGGGTGCGCAAGCCGTGCCTTGCGTCCTTCCAGGCAGACACCTTGACACCCTAGTTTGGCAGCTGGCAGTGGCTAGCGGGGAATTCCTTTGTCGGGAGGGCTGATGTTCTAGAGTTTGAATACACTTCAGGAAATCCAAGTCGTCCCGAAGCCCGGGACGTGCCCGACACCACGTCGGGCTTTCCGCAGAACGTGTGAACAAGCACAGTCCTATTCCTCTGCATCACAGAGAACAAGTGTCCACTAGGACAGGGCTCTATCAATCCAAGCTTTCCACAGAGAAAAATAGCACACACACAGCCAGTCCACATGACACGGTGACGTCCAGGATGGGGTGCTCATCCTCTGTGGTGTCCCAGCCCAGGCGTCGTCAGAATCAGGGTCGGGGCACGAGGGCCGCAATGTGGGTATCCGACACAACCTACACACGTGTGGCCGTGCTTGGCTCGATTTTCAAGTAGTTCAAGCAGGTGTGCCATGTGTGTGTGAGGAGCCACAAGGTGGGCTCTTCTAGCTGGCTAAAGTTCGAGGTCCGTCCTGCCAGGGGCCATCCAGACGTTGCACGGCCGGCAGCCGGCGGCCGCGTCCCCTGGGTGGGAACATCTTCCACCCATTTGGAACATGACCCTGTTGCCCTAGGTCTTCCCAGCTGGTTGGTTTGTAGTTCTCTGGGCTGCCGGTGAGTGGGTGGTAGATCCCAAGAACTTGAGCCACCTCATCTTTTCTACTTGGCATAGATGGAAGGCCCAGGGTCACCCCTTCAGCAGGGCTGTGTGTGTGCTTCCGTTAGATAGAAAGGGATGGCCATCTGTGCACTGGAGTCTACTCCCCCCCGCCTCCCGGACACAAAAAGCAGCCTGGTGTGGCACCACCCATCACCACCACACACCGCCGTTGGTGCAGCCGTACGGATTCCCTCTCAGACTTTTCCCCCTCTTGTATTTGGCAGGCCCACGCCCAAGAGGACAGCGGAGAAAGAGGCTGGTTCTGAAGCTCAGTCAAAACGATGCTCTGCAAGCCCTCTTTCAACAGAACCCCTACCCTGGCATCAAGGCCCGAGAGAGCCTGGCCCGAAACCTGGGCATTGCCGAAAGCAGAATTCAGGTAAATATCAGTCTCGGGATTCCTGTTCTCTCGGGTTCCGTGTCCAGATGCCACCCGGCCCGAGCCGTGTGAGTCCCAATTCCAGGTCGGGGAGCTGGCTGCCGAGACTTAGCCAGGTTTCGTCTCTCGTGCGTTGGGAGGGAACCAAAGATAAGCCATCCAGCCTCAGGGAAAAGGGGTGTCCTCTAGCGAGCCTCTGTGCTGAAGGGTTTGTAGGTGGTTTCCGAGCCCAATATGCAATTGGCTACAGACACTTCATGGTGGGGGGCACGCTATGGAGAGGAGCCGTCTCCTCCCCTTGGTGCTCCTGGTCTGGGTGCTGGAGGCAAGCCTGGAATCCACTCCCGGCTAAGAATGGCTGTCCCTTGGGAGAACAGGGCCAGAGGGAGCTGAGTGGCCCTTGGTCCTACAGGAGGTCAGGAATCAAAGCCGAGGGAAAGAGGGAGCGTGAGGCTGCTTGTGCCAGGGGGTTCGGTCCTTTCTGGCTCACCTCCGAGGCACTAGCGGTGCTCAAGGCTTCCTGTCTGGTAGGGTGGGAGAGGAGCCCTGAAAGGGGAGAACCTTAGGAGCAGGAACACTGTGCCTGCTGCCTTTCAATGGGCACTAATACGCGTAGGCTTCCCTTACTGAACTGACTGGCAGGTTCAACACACTGCCCACACAGCCCCATCAGAGATGCCTAAAAATGGACACACACACGCCCACACCCTCACCGACACCCATATCTACCCCGATGGCCACACCTCCACCAACCCCAACCCCACCCCCCTGCCACCCGGCCGGCCCCCAAGCCTCACACGACCTCACCCGACCTCACTCGGCTGCACCCTACCCTTCACCACGCCGCTCCACTCCACTCCACTCCACTCCACTCCATCCACACCTAACTCTGCATTTGATTCTTGGGTAACGATGAAGGCAGCATGTGGTTTCACTGTTGGAGACAATGACACAGATTTGAACGATGGGGATCGGGTACCTAAGAGCCTGCAGACCTGGAAGTGGCAGGACCTTGCCCTCCTCAGAGTTCCCTGTCAAGGAGTCTTTTCCAGGCAGCATGGGGTTTTCAGGAGTTCGCCCGCCTTCAGGGAATTTTGGACAAGAGCACTCACCTATGCGTGGTGTGTTAGGAAAGGGTGCTGTCCATGGGGCCAGGAGGGAGACAGAGGAACATTCCTCAGGCACTGAGCATGGTCAAAAAGGAGGCACAAAGACTCAAAGGGAGCCAGTGAGAGAAACAACAGAGAGAAATGGACACAGAGACAGAGACAGGGACTGAGAGAGAGGAAAAGAGAAACAAGCATAAACAGGTAGATGGACAGAATCGGAGACTGAGACTAACAGGCCAACAGGGACCATGGCAGGTGACAGGAATGGAAAATGTCAAGTGAGACAGAGAGCTAAGCAGAGAGAGACAGAAACGGATAGCAAGAGAGATGATCAGACAGAGTGGGTCGGGGGAGGAAACGAGGGATATGGAGAGGAGAAGAGAGAGGGAGAATATCAGCAAGCTCCTTCAGACTGACTTTGGGAAAGCATACATTGTCTCCTGCCTCACGGGTTTTTGTCTTTGGATTCCAGAGGGAGGATGGCAGGGGATATGCTGATTTTCTTCCGTGCAGATAGTGTTTTCTGGAATCCTGTGCAGTTCTTCCGAGGTGAAAGCCATAATCTGTGGCAAGTCCAGTCCCTTTGGGTGCTGAATATTTCCACTGGGGGCACATGGAGCCTAGAGTTTGTCCACTCCTTTGGTTGTCTGTTTGCTGTGTTGCGAATCACTGTGATAGCTCTTGAAATCTGTCCCTAAGCATTTGAGTGACAGGGGTTTTACTCCTTCTACTTAGGTTTGGTTCCAAAACCAACGAAGAAGAAGCCTAAGGCAGAGCCGACCGCCGTCGGGGAACATCTTACCAGACGGGAAATCGCATCCTGTGCACGAGCCTCAGGCTGTGACGCAAGGTGAGTCCCTGGCTTTCCAAAGGCATTTTCCCATTAGGGTTCCTGGAGACAGATTCATCTCTGAACGTGGGTGACAAGTAGTCAGCAGAGAACCCTTAGGAGAGGACACAAGCCTATCTGGGCCTTGCCCTGCTAGTGATCACACTATGAGCATCATGGCCCTGTTTGGAGGGTGGGGTCTTGCATGGCCAGGAAGCCTTTCAACCCTCTGGTCCTGAAACTGTCCAAAGTGCAGAGTTCCCTTCTCTTATCCACTCACAAAGATTTTCCTCGGGCTCCATAGCAAGATTCGTTCCAGAATTGGCCCATCAGGGCTTCAGAACACTCCAGAAAACATGCTGGGAAACCAACCAAACAGCAAACTAGAGAAACAAGCAAATAAACAGTCAAGCAAGAAATAAAATTTTAAAGTGAATAATTAAAATGTAAAATGGAAACTGTGAGTGTGTGTGTGTGTGTTTGTGTGTGTCTGTGTGGGTGTGTATGTGTGGATGTGTCTGTGTGGGTGGGGGAATGCATTGTGCCTGTGTATACTTCTACATACACATGATAATTCACTATAGACATAGCGATTCATATATGTATAAAAACTATATTTGTATCGATTAACTATCTTTCTATCATCTATCGATCTATCATCTATCTATGTAGATCTATACCTATGTTTCAATCTCTCTCTCTCTTTACCTCTCACCTATCTATCTCTCTCTCTATCTCTCTCTCTATCTATCTATCCATCTATCTATCTATCTATCTATCCCTCTATCTCTCTATCTTTCTATCTACCTACCTATCTGATATGCCATTTCCTCCATATGGCAGAATTTGTGTGCACTGAATGTGAAGTGGGCTTCATTGTCCTCTCTTCTTTGTTTGTGCTCCTCTAGATGGCCGCCCAAAAGAGGCTGAGAGAAAGCGCACGTTCATCTCACCCTCTCAAACAGGGATGCTTGTGCAAGCCTTTGAGAGGGACCGCTTTCCTGGCATTGCCACCAGGGAAGAATTGGCTCGTCAAACAGGACTTCCTGAACCTCGAATCCAGGTAAGGTCTCAGTAGGTGGAAGATGGTATGTCCCAAGGCGGGAGTGCCGTTTTCCTCCCGCGCCGGTGCTGGATATACGTAGGCACTGCTGATGGTTCTGGATGTGTGGGTGGGTCATTGGGGGGTTGGGGAGAGGAATGGGGCTTGTAAGTTTCCCTATAGACATTCACTCAGGTGCCTGACCTGAAGGCATCCATTTCCTGAAGGGGACGGAGCAGAGGAGGTCCCGGACAGCCTGGGAGGGGTCCCGACAGTCTAGCCAGACAGCGAGGGATCTCTCATGGAAGCCAGGGTTCCAGTGTGGCCCTGATTTGGCCCCTCATTTTGCAAGGACCTGGGGACTGGCAAAGGTCCCATCACCCTGGGTCAAGGCCTATCCGAAGGCAGTGTTTTTGCCCGGAGCCTGTCAGACCACGGGTGCTGGCATGGGGGTTGCAAGGCGACGTGGGAGATCGTGCTTCTGATGTACCTGTCTCCCTTTCTCTCATCTTGCCTAGATATGGTTTCAGAACCGGAGAGCTCGGCACCCGGAGCAGAGCAGAGGGGCGCCTGCCAAGGCCCGGGCAGAAGACCCCGATGCCAGACCAGCCCCGACTGTCCCATCGGACCAAAGGCCCCCGCCCAACATCCACAACAGCGCTCATCAATTGCCTCCAACTGATCCACTGGACAGCTTCCGGTCCCTTACCGCTGCAGCCCCTCCTCTGGCCCCAAGCTTCTTTGTGCCTTGTGCTCCCTGTGGTGGCTGGGTGGGCCAGCCTTTGATGCTCCTGTTGGTCCAGCCCGCCCCGGCTTCGCAGGGAGCAGAGAACCCTCCAGATCCGGGAACAGACCCCGGCGGCACCACAGCAGGGCCGAGTCCAGGAGGGAGTCTCGCACCCATGCACGCGGCACTCACGCCCTCCGCCCACGGAGGGGCCTGCCCGCACAGCAGCCTGCACCCTGGCATGGCAGCACGCCCTCAGCCTGTCCCCCGCAGCGCTCCTCCACACACCGGGCAGCATCCGGCTCAGCCACGCAGCCCCCACGCGCCAATTCTGCAGCCCGAACAGGCCGAGACACACCTGTGGCAGCAGCAGGCCCCATCGGATCAGCTCACGTGTCCTCCGCTCCACCCGCAGCCCCAGACCTCAGGCGCCAGAGGCTCAGGGAGCCTCTTAGATGAACTCTTGTCAGACGCCAGCCTTCTGGAAAAGGCACAACCTTTCCTGAGCGACGGCACCCCGGAAGAGTGACTTTGGCCAACCCTGGAAGAACCCCTCAGTGACGACGCATTCCAGGCCCTCCTGGACATGCTTCCAGGCTCGCCAGGGCCTCAGGAAAGCCTTTGGTCGAGCCCAATTCAGGCCTCCTTCCCTGGGATGCCGAGCCACGGCTGAGAAAAAAGGACGAGGAACCAGCCACTCTCCTAGGGCTCGGCAGCAAGGGCAAGGCGCCCAGACTGCCGGCGCCACTGCGTGGCCTCCCTCAGCCCTGCCGTGCTCCGCGGGCGCTCTCAGGACGCACGGGCACCAGGAGGGGCATCCTCCCTGATGTCGGAAAGGATGCTAGCATGCCAAAGGACAAGAATACCGCCCAAGTCCTCTTGGCTTGGAGGTCGATTTGCGGGTTCTCTCTTACATTGCCTTGATTAAATAAACCTGGCTTGGAACTCAATGCAAAGTCTTTGGCTCTGTTTTGGTCCCCTTGTAGTCTGTGCCCCAGCATCCATGCCACTCCTCACAGATTCACCATGTCCCCCTTTGCCTGGGACTGGATGGGAAGGGGGTCGGGGGCCCCTGATAAGAAGCCAGCTTCTACTTGCAAACTAGATTCTCTTGGAATCCCTACAGCAGTGAAGCACCATCACTGAGATTCTGGGAGCAAGAGAGCTTCCATTAGGGCCAGTACAGGGGAGCACCGTTACAAATCTCTCCTAGCACTTTTCTTGGTTCCCAGATTATAACCAGATTATTATCAGCAGGGCTCAAATTAACCAAGGTGCTGGGGATATTAGGCAGGCAATCAATCTCTCTCTCTCCCTCACGCCCTCCATCCCTACCTCCCTCTCTCACTTGTCTCCTTCTCCCTCTCCCTTGTTCTCTCTCTCCCTCTCCAACTGTCTTATGGTCTCTTTGCCACAAACACTTACAGCGCACACACAGCCACACAAACACACAAGCATCGTTTGAACCAAGTGCTGCTATAATTAGACTCATCCCCAAATGTTGCTGAAGAATCTCGTAGTCTCCATCTCAGTGCACATGGCTGAGTTTCATGAACCAGGGTGGCACTAAAGACGGCCCATTATGTGTTTTGGGTTTCCATGTTTCGAGGGTCTAGGGCCTAGGCTCAGCTGAAATGTCAGATGGGTTTGTATGTTCCAGCCAAATATTCCTTCCTAGCACAGCTGCGCCACCATCCTCTAGGACGCTTTGGAATTCCCCTTCTGCTTCTCCTGCTCCTCCTCCTCCTTCTTGTCCTCTGCTCCCCCTCCCCTCCCCCTTCCCACTCCCCTCCCCCTCACCCCTCCCCTCCCCTCCTCATCCCTCTCCCCACACCCCTCCCTTCCCTCTCCTCCTCCCCAGGTATTCGATTTTGGAAAACACACCCTCGCTTCCCATCTCTATCCTACTGGGTCCATCTTGGCTGAGGCGGGGCTATCGTTGCACTCCCCAGCGTTACTTGAGTTATCTGTCTCTTCTCCCAAGTTGTGGTGCCGGGCCCTCCTTTTCAGCTCTGGTTTCTTGCCTGACTTTCCCGGACTCGTGTCTGCCGTCCGGAGAAGGAGTGACCGTCTACAGGTTCTCTGGATCCATGTGGTTTCACCATCAAACGATTTTTCCTTGCTTCCCTTTTGGCGGCTCCAGCAGGGAAGTTCGCTTGGGAATGCATTCCGTTTGCGTGGGCCGGATTCCCGACAGCAGAGCTCCCGATGCCGTTGGGCATGGGTCCTTTGGGCTGCTGGACAGTTTCTGACCTGTTTTGACCTGGGTGATGGCCCCAGGCCAGTGAGGGCAGCTCCCCGCTCCCCTCCCCCTCTTCCCCTCCCCCTCTTTTCCCCTCCCCCACCCACTGTTGGGACGTGCATTCGACCTGGCATCCCTGGGAGACAGGCATGCCAAGAGAATTGCTTTGACATAGCCGGGTGTAGCTGACACGTTTCGGCCTGGATAGACTTCAGGGGACCGGACCCTCATCAGGCCTCTCTGGAAAGGCTTTGAAGATGCTGGCAGACAGGCGGGGCAACATAGCCATGTTGGGTTTGCCCAGGACAAGCCTCGCACTTCGAAGCCGCCTCCTAGTGTGGTAGTGGGGTCTGCCCCTTTCTTCATGCACTCCCTGGCCCGTGAGGAAGGGGGCGGGCTGCAGATGACAGCTGGAAAAGTTTCCAAAGTTTGTGACCGAAGAGCATGACCCGTGTGTCGAATCCTGTGTCCGTCGGTGCATTCAGCTTTCCTATTGAAATGAGCGGGTCCTCAGCCTCCAGTCAAGGAAATGCCTCAGGCCTGGAATGCAATGAGGTCCAGGAGATACCGAGGGAATTGGGAAGTAGACAACGGGAAGCTAGGCCCTCCACACTGGAAAGAACACTGGGGCCAAGCCTTGTCACCACGAACCCAGGGTTGGGGAAAGCCAGGGAGAGCAAACACTGCGTGGAACGGGAAAACGTGTGAAAACCAGAGAGCCCTGGAGCCCATTCAGCCCGGGGAACGGAGGATGCCAGGCTTCCAAAGAAAGGCCTTGCTGGCCTCCGGATTTGCCTTTCAGTCCAAGTCCCCTAACATGGACACATGGGAACACTTCAAGGTTCTCAAGGTGGAAGGGGGGGTTGGGATCCCGAGGCAGCGATTTCCATAAATAGGGGCGGGGCGTGCCCGATCCCTTGATAAGGCCCGTGCTCCTGGGAACTCCACATTTGGCCAGCAGCCTCTGTGCCGGACGGGTGTCTCTCCGGCCATGGATGACTCACGCACGCCCAACGGTAAGTAGATATCAGCACCTGGGCTCTCCTTCTGGCTCATCTGAAATGCCTTCCTGCCCTCTCAGGGATGTGGACGAGGGGAGAAATGGCCCCATGAGACTGCAGGGATGGCTCTGGCTGGGCTCTGTTTAAGGAAGCCATTGGGCCAAATGATTGAGGGAGTGGCTTGGGTAGTTCTGTTTTTCCTTTCTTTTTTGTTTTTATTCATTGATTTCTTTGGCCCTGTTGAAATTGACATGGGAGCGGTAGCCCTGCTGCCCACCCACAGCTCCTCTGTGAGAAGTCCTGACGTGCAGCTGCACAGAAAGCTGCAGCCATTTTCCAAGGCCTCCGATCGCATGCAGCGCATTTCTAGTGGAACACGTGAGGACATTTGAGTTGGTGGTGTTGGTACTTTCTCGCTGTGGTTTAGCAGCTCCCTCTTGCCTTGTGTTCCGTGGGAACGGGTCCGTTTCTCTGCTGTCCCTGGAAGTAGTCCACACGCAGGATACCCAAGAAGCACGGCAGGTCATAGGTTCCCTTGCCACCAAATTCAACACTAGGGCTCGGGAGGCACTGATCCCAGAAACCCTTGACATGTCTCCCACTCGACTCCAAAGTAGGGAGTGGAGACTGGGGGCAGGGGCAGCTGGGGGCGCATGTGGGGGTGGGGCTTTCTGAAGGCAAAAGCCCCAAGGCCAGGCTACCATATGCTCCATGACTTCTGTCCGAAGCAATCTCACTGGAGCTGGCAAGGAGGAAGGGTGCTTGTGAAGGAAGCATCGCTTGGGGTGCGCAAGCCGTGCCTTGCGTCCTTCCAGGCAGACACCTTGACACCCTAGTTTGGCAGCTGGCAGTGGCTAGCGGGGAATTCCTTTGTCGGGAGGGCTGATGTTCTAGAGTTTGAATACACTTCAGGAAATCCAAGTCATCCCGAAGCCCGGGACGTGCCCGACACCACGTCGGGCTTTCCGCAGAACGTGTGAACAAGCACAGTCCTATTCCTCTGCATCACAGAGAACAAGTGTCCACTAGGACAGGGCTCTATCACTCCAAGCTTTCCACAGAGAAAAATAGCACACACACAGCCAGTCCACATGACACAGTGACGTCCAGGATGGGTTGCTCATCCTCTGTGGTGTCCCAGCCCAGGCGTCGTCAGAATCAGGGTCGGGGCACGAGGGTCGCAATGTGGGTATCCGACACAACCTACAAACGTGTGGCCGTGCTTGGCTCGATTTTCAAGTAGTCCAAGCAGGTGTGCCATGGGTGTGTGAGGAGCCACATGGTGGGCTCTTCTAGCTGGCCTAAATTTCGAGGTCCGTCCTGCCAGGGGCCATCCAGACGTTGCACGGCCGGCAGCCGGCGGCCGCGTCCCCTGGGTGGGAACATCTTCCACCCATTTGGAACATGACCCTGTTGCCCTAGGTCTTCCCAGCTGGTTGGTTTGTAGTTCTCTGGGCTGCCGGTGAGTGGGTGGTAGATCCCAAGAACTTGAGCCACCTCATCTTTTCTACTTGGCATAGATGGAAGGCCCAGGGTCACCCCTGCAGCAGGGCTGTGTGTGTGCTTCCGTTAGATAGAAAGGGACGGCCATCTGTGCACTGGAGTCTACTCCCCCCTGCCTCCCGGACACAAAAAGCAGCCTGGTGTGGCACCACCCATCACCACCACACACCGCCGTTGGTGCAGCCGTACGGATTCCCTCTCAGACTTTTCCCCCTCTTGTATTTGGCAGGCCCACGCCCAAGTGGACAGCGGAGAAAGAGGCTGGTTCTGAAGCTCAGTCAAAAGGATGCTCTGCAAGCCCTCTTTCAACAGAACCCCTACCCTGGCATCAAGGCCCGAGAGAGCCTGGCCCGAAACCTGGGCATTTCCCAAAGCAGAATTCAGGTAAATATCAGTCTCGGGATTCCTGTTCTCTCGGGTTCCGTGTCCAGATGCCACCCGGCCCGAGCCGTGTGAGTCCCAATTCCAGGTCGGAGAGCTGGCTGCCGAGACTTAGCCGGGCTTCGTCTCTCGTGCGTTGGGAGGGAACCAAAGATAAGCCATCCAGCCTCAGGGAAAAGGGTGTCATCTAGCGAGCCTCTGTGCTGAAGGGTTTGTACGTGGTTTCCGAGCCCAATATGCAATTGGCTACAGACACTTCGTGGTGGGGTGCACGCTATGGAGAGGAGCCGTCTCCTCCCCTTGGTGCTCCTGGTCTGGGTGCTGGAGGCAAGCCTGGAATCCACTCCCGGCTAAGAATGGCTGTCCCTTGGGAGAACAGGGCCAGAGGGAGCTGAGTGGCCCTTGGTCCTACAGGAGGTCAGAAATCAAAGCCGAGGGAAAGAGGGTGTGTGAGGCTGCTTGTGCCAGGGGGTTTGGTCCTTTCTAGCTCACCTCCGTGGCACTAGCCGTGCTAAAGCTTCCTCTCTATTCACCTGGAGAGGAGTCCTGAAAGGGGAGAACCTTAGGAGCAGGAGCACTGTACATGCATCCTTTCAAGGGGCAATAAGGTGCGTAAGCTTCCCTTACTGAACTGACTGGCTGGCTCAACAACTACCCACAGAGATTTATCTGGATGCCCTTAACTTTTACTGTAGACATCCAATATAGATAAAATTTAGTACATTGCTTAAAATTTCCTGAATTTTCAGCATGGAACCTTCTTCTTTCCCTTCACATTGACCGACATTTTTCTTCCTGAAAACTCTTTCAGTTTATATGCACCCCAGCTGTTTTCTCTAAGATATCACACTCATCTTTTCCTTAATTTTGGTAATACCCCTACCATATATGCATTATTCCACTCCTAGCATCATTTTCTTCTGCAGCTTCATTTCATTCCCATAATCTTTCCCCTACCCCCGCCCTTAAGCATGAGTTGAATTTTTTCTTCCATATATTTTTTCTGCAGAACTTTTCCTCAGTCCCCTGCAGGTTTATGATTCAGTCATCTCTCAATTTCCTTCTTAATGAAATCATTTCTCCTCTCCTAAATTTTATACTTGAATTTTTGTATCTCATTTTTCTTAACTTTTGTCTGTTAGTACAGGGGCTGTGGAATTGTGGGCACACACACACTACACATAACTGTCAGGTCCCCTAATCTCTTACCACGCTAGACTATGAGGAATTAGTAAGGGAAGTATAAATACAGGTCATTTTGGAGTTGTGCATCACATCCTGTCACAGAATGCCAAGCAATTTTTTATACCCTCTATTCACTCAACTGGCATGTACAGAAATCTTTGGCATCTATAATAAGAGATGATGTCACAGGCTGAGACATGTTGCACAATTCTATGCCCAGCCTGTGCCTTTATCTTATTGAGAGGGGCCATGGGACATTGGGATATTGTAACCAGGAAGTAGTCTCCAAATTACCAGGCCTTACTACTTTCCTGCTTAACCATTCCACATGCTCTGCAAACATGACTACAAGACACCTCAAACAATGGACAGCAGAAACCCCTAAATCTTGGCTGGATCTGTGTTGTATTGTAGAGTAGCCACAACCCAAGGGAAGATGCAGAGACATTCTGGCATCACTGCTGGACACATACACCCCAAGATGCAGCCGAGCATAACTTGGCATCATCTCAGCCTATTCAGACAGGACTAAGCCAATGTTGGTAGAAGGCATGGACCCCTGGATGCACTCTACAGCACATATGTTCACATGACCATACCATTCTTACAAGCGATCATCTCTCTCCTTTAATTATGCAGCACCCTGTGTCCTTGGCACCAAAACCGTTACCTACTCAACACATACATCAAGCAGGTGGCAATGCCAGGATGAGGGGAAATTCCATGTCTGCACTTAGGTGGCTGAGGTTCCGATGTTACTGTGGGCACTTTCACTTCATTACTTTGTGGAGACACACACTCGACCAGAGGGTTGATTGTCAAGCAACAGACAGGAAAGGATTCCAGGGCCACTCATGCCTTTGAGATGTCAATAAATTGATGTCTCCTGAAATTCACAGTAAGTCTCACAAGAAGCTGAGATCCTCATTGACAGGCATGATCCATCTCTGTGTATGAAGTGGTATTGGTGTTGAAGTTCCCTCTCATAGTGGGGAGGCAAGCCCCTGCATAGCACATCCCCTGGAGTTGTCTGTGGCCAGCAAAATCACACAAAATGAGGCTAGAGGTCAGAAGATTTTATAATAGCATACACCTTGGCCTCATGAGTCCCATTGTGCTAGACCACTCTAACCCCAAGCCAGAAGAGTTTTTCTCAAGGTTGTTTAAACTTCTACACCCAGGAATCACTTAGTACCAGAAAAGCTTTAGAGGAAAGGCACAGGGTGTTGGTACAGCTTCAAACTTATCACAGACTACCATGCTCCACCCACAGCTGCCCAAGGGAAACAGACCTCAGGACTGCAGGCCTGGGGCAGTGTCAACGGGGCACTGGCCAACCCTCATGTAGTTCCTCCACTGATGCTACTCAAACCCTCTAGCACCCTGACACTGTTTTTCTCCCAAACCCCAGCCCTCCCTGCATGCATCCCTAGGTCTTACCACAGAGTGACATCTAAGACAAGTGAGGTACAATTGGGCATGTCACAGGGAGAAATAAAGTCAGATAGGGACAGGCCTGGGGCTTAGCAGAGAGATGCATAAACGGGTGCAAGGTCAGAGCAGAAAACAAGGTAGCAGGTCTAGTTTGGGTTCCAGGAAGCAGCTGCAAGTAACAGTGGGCCCATGACAACCTAGGCCCTGAGGGTCCACCACCACCTGAACACACATCCCAAGAAGGGCCAAAGTTCTGCACATGAATTCACAATCTGGTGAGGGCAAATGGGCCAGTGATGAAGGAAAAGGGAACACGGCCCCCAAACCCTCAACCCACCTCCTAAGAGTCAGGGTGGGAATGGGAGCAACATGCCATTGTGGACATGGTCACCTTGGATGTCTAAGATGGGCATCTAGGAGGAGCATGGGGGAGACCAGAAGAGGAAGCAAGGAGCCTTCCCTCCATCCCTTGACACCACCTCATTTTTCCCTCCCTTTCAGAAGAATGTTAACCACCACAGAGTTATGCAGACACAGCGCCCATGCCTGTGGACACCTCCCTCCCTCTCTCCTATTTGACACCTCACTAGTGGAGGCTTGCAAGCAGCCCAGGTCATCGCTAACACCAACCATATTCTGTTGTTAAAGATCACTCCACAGGTTCACCTATGGAAAATGTTTGCTTTTATTCCTCTAAATGACACTCAACATTTATATCAGAGACCCACCAGGGTCATGGGCCAAAACCAGTTGGGCTGATGCAAGGTCTTCATGAAGCGACTCAATTTGTAGTAGCAATAGGGGGTGTATACAAGGGACTAAAACTTAAGACAAGCTTACAACCTCAATTGGGAATTCCTTGTTCATCAGGAAAAACTGAAATCAACAATACCAATCAAAATGGGATTCAAAAGGTTACCTAGACTTGCTGGCATAGGCTAGGGACACACTGAGACAGTCAATGTAGCATACCTGCAGCCCACATAACTAAGGGGGGCATTGCTGATTATTGATATATCTTAGGGACCTAATACCACTGGTCCATCTAAGTGGTTGGGAAACAAGAATGCTTGTGGGTCACATAACTAGTTAGCATGCCAGAATCTCTTACATTGTCAAAATTAACAAATGGCTCCACCAACTAAGAATGACCGCGCACCACCACACATGGCATCAAGGCAGACATATTGGTTTGTCAAACCTGTCCATGTCTGGACCAATGGAGGTATCCAATGCTGAGTCAAATTAAGCCACAGGCTCCCATTCCTGGTGGTGCCCTACCATCAGTTTCTTTAAAGTTTCAGCTTTGCAATCATACTCCCTGTGGAACCCAGACTTTGGTTTCCCACAAGCAGCTCAGTGGGTCACGGGAATGTTATCACAGTGCCAATTGGCATCATTTATGGTCAGAATTACACTATCCAATTGTCTTAGAATCAACTTTCATTCTTCATTAATGAAAATATTCTTGGCAAATGCTCTTACTCTGGTCCAGCTTCCAGCAGTCCAAAATTTTCACCTCTAGTGGTGCCATACAAATGTCCCTGGCAGTCTCTCTTAATCATGACCTCACTTCCAAAAACCAACCTCACACAACCAAGGTTAGTGTTCAAAACAGGACTGAGCTGTCTGGATACTATAGCTGGGGATGATGGAATAGGATTTTCCAAAGTGAACACTTCAGGCCCCACAGATATGCTGTTGGAGCTAGAATTCCCGTAGCTGCTGGCACCAGACTTGTCTTCCAATGGATCCTCAGAAAAATATTTTAAGTGTAATCATTCCATTTACAGGGCCACACAAGTCTCCTGTATTAGATTTGTTACACCTTTTTTGGGTTGGAAGTGAGTAATTTGCACACCTGCTGCCTTCCTTGGATGTAGTAGCTATTTCTCAGCCTCCCTTTCAGGAATCAAGCCCTGATTTCCCAGCATCCATCACCCGTGATCACCACGGTAGGCACAAAAACTAGCAGTGAAATTTGTCAGGGAAGCTTGTTTAAAGGGTTCGTTGCCAATACTGGGGCATGTTATCTAGGGTCAACAAAGAGACTGGTGCTCACCTCTGTCCAAGAGGAAGATGATTTGTCCAGGTGGGTGTTGATTTGATAAATGCACACATTCCCCCCCAACAAATGGGGCTAGTGCTTATCATGATGTATTATCTTTACAATTACCAGTTATTCAAACAGCAAAGGAGCAAGCAACCAAAGGAACTAAAATTGATTTAGTGAGCCATTCACAATTTCACTGTACCAGCTGGGTGTACGTAAACATCCATGGCTTAATCTTTGAGACAAGCATATGTTACAGGCAAGATCAGGTAGACAAGCACATGCTCCAAAAAGCCAGATCACAAGAGCTGGCTCACAATCACAGGGCAGTCACTCCAAGTGCAAGGAATGGGCAATGCAGCAGCACCAACAATGTAAGGAATTGGAGGGGAAAACACCAGAGCAAGCCTACCCACATGCACAGAGCAAGGATGACTGGATTGACAGAAAGATGGAGAGAGGTGACTAGGCAAGGTTGGCATCAAGGATAGGTGCTGGAATGGTGGTTTCAAAAGGGGGTCATGTGCTGCCAAACAGGACCTGATACTCTCAAGAATACCTTGATATGTCAGTCACCAGGACATGGCACCAGGTCTCACTGCCAGTGGTCTCCAGTACGGGAGCAGTCCCGTTGCATCAAGGACTTGTTTGGTCCCCAGGACCCCTCACAGGGCTTGCAAGCACCAACACCACACAGCCACAGCCCGCCCATGAGACTTCTTGCCCACACATTGATGATCATTGATCATTGGCCCCTTATGTACCTGCTGCTGCTGAATCCATCATTGAATCCAAGAATATTTCACCTAGGGGTGACTCACACAAAGAAAGGACATTTCAGAGAGCAGATTATACAGTTTTCTGTTTGGATAGAAGACCAACAACAGTAAAGGTTAGCCCACAGGGTGAGGGCCATGAAGCAAGTGCACAGGCACTGTCCAGAGAAGGAAGAGCTCAGATGCAATTGGGCCACCAGGAAAAAACAAGCACAGGATCCATTTACCACAGACAAAAGGGCAATCAAACAGTGTCCAGAATGCCAGGCAACCTCAGTCTCCCATAAGCCTCCTGTTACCCACCCCTCAGCCCTCCACCAGGCTCCCGCTTGATGGCCACTTGCCATGGGGTGGCCACCAACATAATCCATTCACCCAAATCTGTGCATGCATCTGCTCTGCACTCACATCCAGATGATATTATTAACCGAGACCATCTGACCCACACCCACATGCAACCACAGGGTGTGACTAAGGACAGGAGTAGGAAGGACACATAAATTGCACTGCACTGGATATTGGCCCAGTCGTATCCTCCCCTGGGGAGGAAGGCACAGGCCATAGTAGACAAAGAGAAGCTCTTGGCCCTTAACACAAGGCCAGTTCACCCCTCACAGGAAGCTGAGGGGTTCTTTCCACAGGCTGTGGCTGTTAAACAAGCAGCTACTGCATACTTTGAAGGACCAGCAGCTGGGAGTTCAATATCCCAAATTTTGGATCTTAGAGTGCATTTTCTCACTGTGGACATGCTCTCCCCCCCTATTGTAATCTCCCCATTAGGCCCACAGAAACACTTCAATGTCATGACCTAGGGGGTCCGGGGATTTTCTGATGTGGATAAGTTGAGCATTCAGAGTGAAGGCCTGGAACACCTGTGCTGCCTCAGGCTTGTCCATTTCCCTTACAAGGAGGATTTTCTTCACCTTTGATGTCCCCCTCACATTGTCTTGCCCACCACAATTGTTCATACATCATATGCACAACACTAAGAAAAGGGAACTCATGTCATGCACATGGACTTGTCAATCTACTAAGCATTCAATGAAAACAACCATAAAGAGGCACCTGCCCCATAAGGGGAAGATGTGTGCCTACATTACCATTTCAACCCCCAATAAATCTGCTCACAGGATGCAGCAGCACAGTGGAGATCCAAGGGGCTATCTGGGAACAAGAGATGCCATCACTGCTCAGCCTTGGGCACCTGACAGATGACCTAGATCACTCCAGGGGCCCCACAGAAGGCCATATGGGACACAGTTATACAGCCAAGAGCACAGCAAGGTGACATTCCCCATGGCAGGGAGGGTTACTCATGAGACATGCCAGGAAGATGAGGCAAGAATACCTCATTTGAGGACTCTAGTGACACCAAGACAGAGGGGTTAGAAGAGCATGATCAGGCCAGATTCCACATTCCATCCATCACTAAGAGAGAGACAAGAGATTCGTGGGTAAAACAATGGCCAATTTTTCATGAACATTCATCCCTTCTCTGGCATGGCTTAGACCCAACAGAACACATCAACACCCTGATCAATGCAGATATGGGAAAGCCCTGAAGGGGTCTGGCTAAAACAATCTACTTCAGCTTTGCCAACACCTTTCTCTCAGTAGGCAGTACACAACAACCTGGGGATGATTACACCTGAAATGAGGTGCAGAGCACACAAAATGTGGCTGTCACAGCCACAAGTAGGTGCATATGGTGAAAAGCACAGGGGATATGGGAGTCACCCTGCATGACCCGACTGCCTTGGGTTATCCGAGACGGCACCATGGGTTGGGGCAAATGGGAATACACACAGGAGCAGCTCAATAGGACCAGGATGGCAGCTAAAAAAAAAAAGTTGGATGTAAGATCGTGCTCAAGCCCAGAAACATGTACATATCCGGAGTCTCATTGTCCTGGCAACATGTACTCAAGACCAATCTGGTGACAAATATGTGCCCACTTTGGATGAAACATTACCACACCCAGCAATAGGGTCTATCCATAAAGTATAAAGGGTGTCTGGGACCCTGGTCTGCCCACTGGCTCCCAGTACTACCCTATCACTGCCAGCCCTAGAGCTCTCAGGGCTATCAGATGAAACAAAGTTGTGCAGTTACAGCCAGGGGAACTGACGATACAAGGAAATCAGGGTGGGCCAGGGATGCCCCTGCTTGCTTGCCCAACTAGACAGCTACCAGTCTGTCCAAGTCTCTGAATGGAGACTTGGAACAATTTCACAGAAGAGCCGTTCATGACTGGGCCCATTATATGCAAAGCCCAGGCTTATGTCACTCCATTTAGGTTACCTCTCAGGTCCAGGCCAGTCCCCAACTCCAGAATGTGAATCAGAAGACTCAGAAAGGATCCAGTGACCCGTATTCAAGGGTCCTCACTTTAGGGACTGGAAACCTCTTGGGCCTGACTTTTGGAGCAGGAATTGGAGTGTAAGCAGAGGAATTAATAACCATGACACAGAGTGGTCCACAGACAACTAGGTGCAGAACATCCTCCCCATCTCCTCAGTGCAGGCCCGGCCTGGCCCTGTTAGGGTCTGTTTTCGAGGCCAAGAAGTGCTTGCAGTTGCTTGAATACCCACCAGCACCAGGGAGAGCAGCGCTAAGCACCCACAGAAGCATGAATGTCCAATCTGTTGTGAGAGAATGATGCGTCCAAGTCCCGGCGCGACCAGGGTGGTAACCGCCAGCGTTACCTAAATCCCGAAACTCTTCCTCGTCCCCAAAGGCAGAGTCCCATCCCTTCCGAAGTTCTCCAGAGCTCCGGAGGGAAAAGACGATATAAAAGCGGCCGCCAGATGGTGCCCGACAACCGGCGCAAAGGTCAGAGGAACGGATCCAGATTGTTGGTTGGCAAGGGTGACGCCTAGGATATAGCTCCCTGCTTAGTAAGGCAGGGCCCAGCAAGGTAGCGCCCAGCAAGGTACTGCATGACTATAACCTGGCAGGCAAACCAGAGGTGGGGGGAAGCTAGGAAGATATTGGCAGGCGGATGCTGCAAAGGGGATGTAATCTCCACACAATTCTTGGATGGAGGACATTCCACCGAGATGCCAGGGATGCTGGGTGCCTGGGCCACCAGCATGACCTACCTAGAGCCCGAATGGCAGGAGTGAGATCCAGGGCTCCTCTAGGCTCCTGGAGGGAGAAAGGAGAGGAGGGAGGGAGGGAAGAAGGTCTGGCAAACGCTCTCAGACCACAATGCAGGAATTGGTTTTGATTCCATCTTTCTGAAAGGAGGTCTTTTAAAAGCAGACACGCAAAGCCTAGAAGCTAGAAAAGAATGAATGACTACTCTTGACCCCATATAAGCGTAAATAAAAATATAGCTCTGCATAGACAACGAAAATATCTAAAGACAAAAAATGGGTTTGTGTGGGACACTGGGGAAAACGCACTTGCCATCATGAGAACATGGATTTCAGCGTGACTTACCACATAACAGGAAAAAAATGTTTGTGGGATAGTTAATAGTTACCTACTAAATAAATTGAGTTCCATTACATCTATACAATGCAACACTATATGTGTATGTGTATTTGAAATAAGCTAAAAGTTGATGACAAGTTGTAGTCCAACCCAAAACAAACAAACTACCAACAGTAAATCAAGTTGTAGAACTTCCTTAGTCTCGCATTTAAAACAATAAAAATTGAAAAAGTACACACATACACAGTAAGTGGTTCCTATCCAAAACTGACCAGGAATGGAAACTCACCCTCCAAACGTAGGTGAAAAATAAATAAATAAATAAACAGAAGGCCTCAACAGACCTAAACCTCACAGCTCAGGAAAACACGAATTCAAACGGATCACACATACCATCTCACTTGTCACACCATCTACAAAAATTAAACTCAACAGAGGTTGAAGACTTCACCGTGAGATTGGAGATGGTCTAATTCCTAGCAGAAAACACAAATAGTATTACTGTGTGCTCTTTGACATCAGTCTTAGTGAGATTTTATTTGGATCTGTCTCCTAAGGCAAGGAAAACAAAACCAAAAATAAACCCATGGGACTCCATCCACCTGAGAAGCTGTGGCAACATGAGGAAAAAAATCTATGAAACAAAAAGGCAGTCTGCTGAGTGGAAGAGGAGAATTGCAAAAGAACTATCCAATAAAGTGTTCATATCCAAAATAGATCAAGAATACACAATTCAACTTCCAAAAAAGAACAAATAATCCGATGGAAAAAATAGGCAGGAGACATGAATAAACTTTTTTTGTTTTCATAAAAGACATACAGATGGCCTATGGGCACACGAAAAGATGCTCAACATCACTCATCATTGGGGAGACGCACATTAAAAGAATGGTGAGATATCACATCACACTTGACAATGTCTATCCTACAAAAGACAACAAATAATGGGCTTGGTGGGTGAAGAAGTGGAAAAAAGAGGCACACTTGTGCACTTCTGTCTGGAACGTCCATTGATACAGTCACTATGGAAAACATTAGGTCCTTTAAAACACTCAAATGAAAAACCTCACAATCCAGCAAGTCCACTTCTGGATATTTTTTCAAAGAAAACAAAAACATAAAAAGATATAGGCTCCCATATATTCACAGCAGCCTTATTGACAATAACCAAGATAAACAAGCCACCTAAGTGTCCATGAGTAGATGAAAGGATAAAGAAAAACAAGGAAGCTAATGATTATACAATTCTGCCTCCAGATCTCCCTTACAAAAGAGATGTCAATTATATTCCTTTTAGTTTTTATTAAGAGAAACAAGATTATGTGAGTCCAACTACCTGCCAGTCTCTACTTTTAGTCCAATGCCTTAGCAAATAATTAGACAAAGCGAAAAAAAATATGTGAAAACTGTTTTTGGAAATGCCATTGGCACATATACCTAGATGCTAATAATCTACTAAACTCTCAATTATTTTGTACATAAACAATAAATATCTAGGTATTTTCATAAAAACAAGCACCAACTTTCTAAATGATCACAACTAGATATTTGACAAGATTATACACAATCTTCAATTTGCAGTGTAGTTCAGGACCATAATATGACTGTGAAACCTTAAGTTGAAAAAAGTAATCCTGTTAATCAATGAGAAAAGTACAATTGTTCAATGACAGTCAAAGATTTGGTCAAAACATTAAACACCCTTACTTGCAATTAAAAAATGTATAAAATACCAAAATATGAAAAATATTTATTATACCGTAACTGAAGACATTAAAATTAAAGCATCTTATTAATTTTTTAAATCATGCTAACTGTGGCTTGAACACAACTTGCCTTATTTGCATGATATATTTTTTTATGTCTTGATGGACAGTCATATTCCTTTCTAAGTTCAGACCAGCTTCTAACACCTTATTTTTGTACATTCAATGTATTGAAAAATCTCTCAGAGTTCCTTGAATGGTTAAGTTTTCACCAGAATCATTTCCCTGAGATATTTTCGGCCTGTTCATATTGTCGAGATCTTCTGCACTCAGTTCCACTGGCAGCACAACTACTGTTTTCCCATGGTGGCAGTTTTTTCATATTTATGCTCAGCTGTCTCCTAACTACATACAAGTTTACTTCCAATATCATCATTTCTGTTTCTTTGCTGAAATTTTGTCTTTCTTGGGCAATTATTTCTTTTTATTTCCCATTGATGGGGGAGACAAAGTGGCAACACAAGTACACCTGGAAAATAGATACATACTAAGCAATCACCAACAGGCTCTGAAAGAGGATTGGTCACCGTTCATGATGCACATTTGTTCTTTATGTACTGACTGCAGACTGAAAAGGCAGCAGCAAACTTTCAACTTCATACAGTTACAGTTTTGACAGATGCACAGGGCGACAGGGACAAATGGTTGAATCCAGACTCATTAAGGCTGGAATTTTTGCAATACCTTCACCAGCAATTTGGAGTGATTTGCTGAACATCCACATTTTCAGAATATAGGTGAACCAGAAATAAGTATGCTCTTGTGAGAATTGCACATCAATGTGGCCTATCTGTGTCCAACAATAGCCTCAGTCCCCAGAAATGGTTTTAGGAGTTTCCAGATTAATTGTGCCCCCTAAGGGCTGAAGAAGAAAGAAAGAAAGAAAGAAAGAAAGAAAGAAAGAAAGAAAGAAAGAAAGAAAGAAAGAAAGAAAGAAAGAAAGAAAGAAAGAAAGAAAGAAAGAAAGAAAGAAAGAAAGAAAGAAAGAAAGAAAGAAAGAAAGAAAGAAAGAAAGGAAGGAAGGAAGGAAGGAAGGAAGGAAGGAAGGAAGGAAGAGAGAGAGAGAAAAAACACAAAAATTTTAGCCCTCAAATTATTTCCACAAGCAATTTTGTATAAAAAAAAAAATGTACCTTATCATCAACTATAACTAAACCAATGAGGAGACTTGACAACAGAAAAATCAGAAGAAACAGACAATACTAGAACCACACAAGCAATGGTTCAGATGTTGGAATTCCTAGGTAAAAATTACTACCTGAGATTCCAGATCCTGGTTATACACTTATGAGAAATGGACGGAATATCAGTGTTATCCCCCTCCAGATTCTTATTTTGAAGCCCTAATCCTCAGGGTGATGGTGTTTGGGAGCAGAATCTTTGAGAGGCAATTAGGTTTAGATGTTGCTGTGAGAATGGAGCCTCCGTGAGAAAATTAGTGAGGAAGAGAAAGAAATGGAAGAGCTGAGAACTCTCATTCCCTCTCTGCCATGTGAGGAAAGAGTGAGAATATGACTGTCAATGAACCAGGAAGCAGCTCTCACTGGGAACTGAATCTGTAGCATCTTTATCATGGACTTCCAGCCTCCAGAATTGTGAAAATAAATGTTTCCTGCTTAAAACAATCAGTCTAAAATATTCTGTTATAACAACAAGAATGGGCAAATTAAACTTATGGAACAGTTTAGGCCTGATACCAAGTTATTACAAAGGATGTTACCTAACAGGCCTCTTGGGGGAAGCTGCTCTCCCACCAGATGCCCTGTTTTTGACACACTGCAGTCTCTGAAGGGAGTTATAGTCAAGGATTCAGGCATCTCTGCCCATGCATGCTCTTCTCATATTTTCATCCCAAGCCCTTACACCTCCATTCATAGGTGTCTTTCTCTGTGGCCTTGCACAAAGATCTCCCTCAGGCATTTCTCCTGAGGCCTCCTTATGAGGGAGGAAAAAGGAAATCTTAAAGACTTTGTTTTGCTGATTCTGACTCAGTACCTCGTAATTTTTCATTCCTAGCCCTTTTGCTTCAGCCTCTCACTTAGCCTACTGTCTAATAAACTGCTGTGATATTTTGTCTGGGGCCTCCCTCCACACTGAGATGAACCTCATATCTGTGCTGATCCACATGAACCTCAAGTGTGCTACTCTACGGGGGAAAATAAAATTGAGGGAGTTGGTGTTTTCCCCAGTTCTGTACTATTGATTAAATATTGCAGTATGTGATTAAAGGATTAACTCTCATTTTTGGCTTCTAGTTTTAGTTGGGTATTCTGACACTTGGCAGTTCAATTCTCTCGCCCAGCTCAGTTGACCTCCTGATACTAACTTGATGCAAGTATATTTAGTAGATTTGGGGAGATAAAAAGCAAGTTTAAATATTTTGGCAAAGAAGTGGAACATATCTTTAAAATAATAAATAAATTTTTTGAAAAAGAAAACAAATTTTTAAAAACATGAGAAGTAAATAACATCAAGATGTCAATGGATGTGTTTGAAAATGCACATCTTAACAACAAATAACCAGAAATTTACTGAACAGAATAAATAGTAGAAAAGAAATTCAGAATAAAGACTGTAGAGGCTAAAAGAGGGTCATCCAGTGAGAGAAAATGAGAGACCATTAAAATACAATTTAAAAAATTCTAAAATGCATTTGATTAGAATCACAGAAGTTAAAGAGGGAAATGGACAGAAGCAATACTTGAATTGAAAAGAGCTAAGACATTTAAGAGAGCAGCCAAGATAGTGGAATGGAAGTGATGCAGGAAAAATGGATGTGGGGCATGAGGAGGGCCATGTCCCATGTCTCAGTTGATCTCCTCGAATGTTCCCCACTGCGTGTGGGTCTTTGGCATCACATAGGAATTTAACTCAAGAGTGAGCCACAGTTCAGGAAAGGTAGATTTATTTAAAGAGATACATAATGCATAGAGTTTAGGCTGTTTCAGAAGGCAAAAGAAAGGCTAGGAGGTGTTGGGGTTAGGTGCTCAGGTTAAAGTAAAAGTAGACACACACCCTAAAGACAGATTGTGGACCATTTTCAAACAGAGAGGCGGCCACATGGCATGGTCTTGCCAGATTTCATGGGCTTCATAGCTTCACATGCCAACAAGTGTGAGGACTATTCCATATACACTGGGGAAGGGGTTGGGAATCCCAGGAATTCAGCCACTACCCACTGTTTGACTTTGTGTGTTTAGCCTTGGGACTGTCATGGCACCTATGGGCATGTTATTTACAATGAGCATATAGTGAAGCTCAAAGTCTAATAGAGGCTAAGCTTCCTGCCTTCATAATCCTCAAGGCCTACTGGGAGTTGAATCCTCCAGTTTTGGCGTTAATTGTTGTCATTTTTTAAATGGCTGTGCAATGCTCCCTTTCCTCCTGTCTCAGAAGGACTGTCTTAGCTGAACTTCTCCCAAGAAAACACCAAGAGAGACATCCATGGACCCACCTAATTACTCAGAACACTTCCTTAACTTTGACAGAACATCACCTTTTTCAACTGACAAAATTCATCACAAATCTGGTAAAAGTAAATGAAAAAAAGAAAGAATAAAAAGGAAATTAGTGCAGTACCAGTCCCTCGGGGAGGAAGCACCAAAGAAGGACTATTGCTCCTATGCTGAGTCTCCCCAAACACAGTGGGGATGTCAGTAGGACAGAGGGGAACCTCCAAAGCTCAGATTTGTATAGAACAGCCCATGACCCACAGAACTAAGTGAAACAGGCACAAAGGGTCCATATTTCCTTCAGCTCTAGATGTGAAATGGCAGGGGTGGGATGGGACAGGCTGCCCAAGCAGGCAGAGGACTGGGGCCTATTGTACAGAGGCAAATTCAGGGGACTGGAGTGTACTGTGCTCTGTGGCTGGGAGAGTATATAGAACAGAACAGCCTGAATCCCCTGTAAAATAAAATTTAAACAAAAAGCAAAGCTAACTGCTAATGTGTATTGGGTAGAGAGGTGCTGTAGCCTTTGTCTCTGCAGACTCGTGGCACCATTGCTGGCTCCTTCTCAGGAGAAGACAGGTGGTGCTCAGCCAGAGCCACTATATTTGCCTGTGCTCAACTCCCAGGCAGAGGGTGGTTTGAAACCTGAACCTGTACCCAGGGCCTCTGCAATCTTATAGACAAGACTGAGATTTACTTACAGCTCAAGGCAGATGGGACCATTATGCTCCAGTGCCTTAGTGGACTCATACCTGTAAGACAACTGAGCAAGGAGCAGGATTTTGCCACACATCTGAGGCATAAGGTGTAGTGTGGCCATTTTCTGGTAGTCTGTCTACTGGAAATGTACTTGGCTCTGGGAATGGCACTGGCAGGGGCGCTATTGGCCCACATATCATGCTTGGAGGCAGTAGTGATAGCGGCCCAGAATGGGGCTGTGAACTGAGGGCTTGATCGAAGGGCCTCTGTCACAACAGAGTGGAGTTTGAGTTCACGCAGCAGTGTGAAGACAGGAGCCATGACAATGATAGAACAAAAGGAGGACCTGCTCACTAGAACGAGCAGGCTCTGACAACCACACCCCAGCCACAACCACAAACAAAGCCAGAAGTCACAAAAGGAAGACTTGGTAACCAACCACGATAAAAGTACGCCTCACATCAAAATTATTAAGATCACACAGTCTATGTGGAACTACATTCTCCAATTTTTATTTCTTTGTTATTTTTTAATTTTCATTTTTTTTCCTTAGGATTTTCTGTTATTAAAATCATAAAATTTTATTTTCTTCTTTTTAAATTGTTTTCTTTATTTTTCATTGGTTTCTCAGTTTTATTTTTTGCTTAGTTCTATTATTTATAGTATTCTGTTTTTAAATCTTTTTTCTTTTATATTGTAAAATGTCTTTTATTTTAATTTTTTTCATTCTAATTTTTTATTTTAATTTGTCTTTTAAATTTTTCCACTTTTTAAACTTTACATTTTTTAATTAAAAAGAAGTTTGTTGTTTTGTTTTGATTACTGCTTTTTGTTTTCTGTTTGTTTATTTTTAGTTTAATTTGGCATCCTCTTTATAAATAAATAAATCCCTTCAGGACCACAATAGATAACTGATATTCCCTAATCCATAGTGCCAAAGACGTATAAGAAAAATTAAGAAGCAGAGGAACCACTCCCAATTAAAAGAACAACAGAAATCCCCTGAAAGAATGATCAATGAAATAGACCTTGACAGTCTACTAGATCATTATTTCAAAGGGATTGATCAATGCACTGAAGGAACTAACATAGATTGTGAGTAGAGACAGAGAATACTTCAAAAAGAAAATTGAAACTATAAAGAGGAGCCAATTAAAAACAGAAAAATTAATGACAGAGATAAAAGCTGTGCTAAAGGCTGTCAAAAGCCAATTAGACAATGCAGAGGAATGGATAAATGGCTTAGAAGACAGGATATCAAAAGTCACCCAATCAAAACACCAGACATAAAGACAAATAAAAGCCAATGAAAACAATGTAAGGGTCCTATGGAATTATATAAAGCATGCCAACATATGACATAATAGGTGTCCTAGAAGGAGAAGGAGTGATGGAGACTGAAATGGTATCTGAAGAAAACATGAATGAAAATTTCCAAAACCTAAAGAAGGAATCAGATTTCCAAGTACAAGAAGCACAGAGGGTCCCAAACAAGAAGTACCCAAAACAGACCCACAGCAAGACATACTATAATCAGGATAGCCAGGTTTAAGGATAAAGTAATGATTCTAAAGGAAGCAAGAGAAAGAAAAAAAAAGAGAGAAGGGAATCCCCATAAGGTTTTCAGCTGATTTCTCAGCATAAACACTGCAGGTCAGAAGGGAGTGGCAAGATATATTCAAAGTCTTTGATGAGGGAAAGCTGCAACCTAAGATACACTATTTAGCAAGATTATAATTTAGACTAGAAGAAGAGGTTAAGAAATTCACAGAATTTCAAAAACTAAAAGAATTAAGTAAAACTAAACCTAGGCTAAAACAAGCATTGAAAGGTCTTCTCTAAACAGGAAAGAAGCAGGATGCTATAGAAAGAAGAAAACCATAATTGGAAAGGTGATAACCACAATGAGTTACAACAGAATAAACATGAAGATATAAAAGAGAACGTCAGAATCATTAAGGATGGGAGAGAGTAGAAAGAAAATATAGATTTCTCTCTCTCTCTTTTTTTCTTTTTAGAATGGACTTTGACCTATATGACTATCAGTTTAAAGTAAACAGATAGAGTAATAGGTTAATATACTTAAAAAACAGAGTAACCACAAGTCTAAAGCTTACAATAGAGTCACAAAAACCAAAAAGAAATCAAGATAATACAAAGGAAAATTACCAAACAACAAAAAGAAAAAGAAAAATATAGGAACAAAAAGGAAATACAAAAGCAACTGGAAAAATTAGTTCAAAATGGTGATAAACACACATCTATCAATAATTATCATAGATGCCAATGGACTAAGTGCTCAGATCAAGAGACATAGAGTGGCATACTGGATAATGAAACAAGAACCTATAATATGCTGCATACCAGAGACTCACTTTAGGGAGAATAACACACATAGATTGAAAGTGAGAGGATAGAAAAAGATATTTTATGCAAATGGAAATGGTAACAAAGCAAGAGTAGCAATACTGGTAGCAGACAAAATAAATTTTAAAACAAAGGCCATAAAGAAAGATAAAGGTCACTGTTTAATGATTAAAGGAATAATACAAGATGAAGATATTACACTCATTAACATATATGCACTCAATGTAGGAGCACCTAAATACATAAAGCAAATACTAACAGATATAAAGAGAGAAACTGATGGGGGTACAATCATAGTAAGAGAAATTAACAACCATTAACATCATTGGACAGATCTTCAAGACATAAAACTAATAAAGCAGCAGAGATACTGAATGATACAATAGAATCATTAGACTTAGTTGGTATTTTCAAAACACTACATCAGCCCAAAATTGAATATACATTCTTTTCAAGTGCACATAAAACATTTTCTAGGATAGATCATGTTCTCAGGCACAAAAGAAGCCTCAGCAAATTTAAGAGGATTGAAATTATTTCAATTACCTTTTTCTGACCACAATGCCATGTAACTAGAAATCAACCACAGAAAACAAAGGAGAAAACAACTGACAGCATGGAGATTAAACCACATGCTACTAAAAGACCAATGGGTCAATGGAAAACAGAAAGAAGAAACTAAAAAATAAAACAGACAACAATGAAAACACAACAATATTAGATCTATGGCATGCAGCCAAAGCACACCTAAGAGGGAAGTTCATAGCAATACTGGATTTTATCAAATAAACAAACTAACCTCCCATCTAAAACCTTAGAAAAAGAAGAGTAAACAAAACCAAAAGTCAGCAGAAGGAAGGAAAAAATAAAGATCAGGGAGGAAATAAATAAAATAGTGCTTTTAAAAAAACAATGGAAAAGATCAATCAAAACAAGAGCTGTTTTTTTGAAAGAGAAAACAGAATTGATAAACATCTGGCCAGGCTCACCAACAAGGAAAGGGAGAGAACACAAACAAAAAAAGAAAGGAAAATGGAGAAATTACAACCAATACTACAGAAATATAAAAGAATGCTATGAACAACTATATGGGGAAAAAATGGATAACATTGAAGAAATGGACAAGTTTCTGAAGTCATTCAGTCCACCAAGAATGAATCAAGAAGAAATTGACTATTTGACTCAAAGTAGAATTAGCAATAAAAAAAAAAAAAAATTCCCTGCAAACAAAAGTACAGGACAAGATGGCTTCACTGAGAATTTCTACCAAACATACAAAGAGGAACTCATACAGATCCTTCTCAAATTCTTCCAAAAGATTCAAAAGGTGGAAGTAATCCCAAATTCATTCTATGAAGCCACCATCACGCTGATAACAAAACCAAAGGCACTACCAAGAAAGAAAATTAAAGGCCATATCACTGATGAAAATTGATGCAAAAATCCTCAACAAAATATTAGCAAACAGAATCCAACAGCACATTAAAATATTCATACACCATTATTAAGTTCGATTCATCCGAGGAACACAAGGATGGTTCAACATATGCAAATCAATCAATGTGATACAACACACCCACAAAAGAAAGGACAAAACCACATGATCATTTCGATAGATGCAGAAAAAGCACTTTATATAATTCAAATCCAATTTATGACAAAAAAAACCCTTACTAAAGTGGGTATAGAGGAAATATTAATAAACATATTAAAATCTATATATGACAAAACTACAGCCAGCATACTGCTCCATGGTGAAAAACTGAAAGCCTTTCCTCAGAAATCTGGGACAAGACAAAGTTGTCTACACTCACTTCTATCCAACATACTCCTCGAAGTCCTAGCCACAGCAATCAGGCAAGAAAAAGAAATAAAAAGCATCCAAATCTGAAAAGAAGGGTTAAAACTGTCAGTATATGCAGATGACATGATACTCTATATAGAAAACACTAAAAGCTCCACACAAAAACTACTAGAGTTAATAAAGAATTCGGTAAGTTAGCAGGATACTAGATTAATGTACAGAGATCAGTTGCATTTATTTACATTAATAATGACTCAACAGGAAAAGACAGTAAAAAAAAAAAAACCCGTCTTAAAATTGCATAGAAAACAATACAATGCTTAGGAATAAGTCAGACCAAGGAGGTGAAATACTTATACATGAACAAATATAAAACATTAAATAAGAAAATTAAAGAAGACTTAAAGGAATTGAAAGATATCCTATGCTCTTGGAATGTAAAATCAATATCATTAAAATGAACATGCTTCCTAATGCAATCTACAGATTTAATGTGATCCTTATAAAATTACTCAGGACACTTTTACAGAAATGGAATGAACAATCCTAAGATTTATATGGAATAACAAAAGACCCAGGAAATGTCAAAGCATTATTGAAGAAAAAGAATGAACCTGGAAGAATAACCCTCCCAGACTTCATACAATATTACACAGCTACCAAAATCAAAACAGCACGTTATCGACATAAAAGCAGACATATGGTTTGATGGAACAGAATGAAGAGCCCAGAAATAAATCCACTGACCTATGGTTAATTAATCTTTGACAATGGGGGAAAGAATATATCATGGAGAAAAGACAGTCTCTTCAAAAGATGGTGTTGATAAAATTGGATAGCAGCATGTAAATCAATGAAATTAGAATCCCTCACTCCATACACAAAAATAAACTCACAATGGCTTAAAGGCTGAAATATAGGACAAGACACAATAAATATTCTAGAAGGAAACATAGGAAAAGCATTCTCTGACATAAATTTTAGCCACATTCTTCTAGAGCAGTCCAC